>NC_045489.1:18121058-18760921 GCF_009650955.1 Corvus moneduloides
AAAATCTGAGTTTATCACAACCACCTTGCCCCCACCCCCCTTTGGTCTCAATTATTTCCTCTCCCCAGAGCCTGATCCTCTGTCTGTCCCTACAAGCTGCTCTCACATCCCTCCCAGATAGCAGCTGCTGTTCCTTATTCCCTGATAATCATCTCTGCACCACTTTAAGTGTCCTGGTTTGGAAAAAGAGCCTTATTTTGCTGTACTTGGATCAAACACCGAGTTTCACAGAAAATGATAAAGCCTAGAAAAACATCTGTGTTGGGAAAAAGTTGGAGGTAAAGCTGTAAACATTCAACCCACACAGCACTTGGACAACAAAAGGCTGAAGGCAATGTGCTCTACAAATGTATTTGGAAATAGTTTAAGAAGTTCTTTATGCTGCTTTATCTACCAACCAGGAACTCAACCCTGAATTACCTCCCTGTTTCCTGCAGTAGGAGGGTGATGTGTCATTTCCATGCCATCCACTCCCCAGGCAGCACTGAAACTCCCATCTGAAGGAGTGACAGACCACCCACAGCACAGACAGAAATACGTAAACACCTCCCTTTCACCTGCACAACTGTGCCAAGAATACCAAGAAGGAGGTTGGATAAACAAGACAACTGAAGTCTTTGCATGATTGTGAAGCACTAAAACACATCCTAACAAAACCATACAGCTTTGGGTAATGATCTGCTTTGTAAGAACAGCTCTGCTGCTGCAAACTGAGACAACTGACCCAAACTGAGAACAAAACCCCATGGAATGGCTGTGCAATGATGTATCTCAGCATGTAACAACACTACATATTACATACAGCTGGAATCTAATTTATAAAAATACTCTGTATTCATGTAGAGATATTAAGAACTCAAATCCTGCTACAGAAGTATTTTGTTTCTTAAACCAGCAGCAGCAGCAGCATTTGATGCTGCTCTCCTGACTGCAGTACAGGTATCCTGATTTCCTAACAACACATCCCCCAGTACAGCTCTTTTGCTCTCACACAACGGGATTTTCCTGGTGGTTCTCAGATGAAATGCAAGAGCTGTTTACTCAGGACTTTTTACACACACAATCTATGCCCTGACATCAGGATTTGAGTTAAAAAGCAGAACATTAGAGAGAATCTCTGTATCTACACCAAACTGAGCATTTCTCTTCTATAAGCACAATCAGTACACATTTACATCATGGACTGCACTTCATAATGAAATTGAACATTACTGAACCCAGCAACTGGTGCTGATGGCTGCCTCAGCAGTGCATGGGGAGAGCAAGGATCAGTGAGTAACAAACAGGTAACCAGCTACTGGCTGATGGGCATCTCTCACTGAGGATATTTTTGATATTCATGATTTCATGATCAAAAGCTGCATTTTGATATTGCAGTTCAGTAACAAATGACAGCTGTCTGAATTCACAGTGCCTGGATCTGCACAGACCAAACAAAGGGGGTTTGCATCAACCAATGCAGTGATGCTGGGCCATTCCTAGAATACAGACACCTTTACAAGCAAAGACTGAACTGTAGAGATTTTAAAGGCAGTCTGTGTGACAAACTCCCCTGGTTCATTGAAGGAGTGCCAGTAGATTCTGGTGGTGAGCACTAACTGCACTGCTCCTTCCTGAAGCTGAACATTTTGGCTAATACACCTCACACTGGCATTGCATTCAGGTGTTGCAGGAGTTTTTGGCTTAGGAGAGGTTGGGAATGAGCAAACCTCCCAACCTGGACAACCTTCAGGCAGACAGTCTCAAGGCAGGAGTGTCCTGGGGCAGGATGTGCAGAGCTCAGTGTGGATTCAGCCCCAAACCTCCCCGTTTTCCACCACACAGGAATCCAGATCCCATGGAGGTGATTTGAAGCCTGGAGTGCGAAAAGCTGGAACCAGATGTTGACAAGAAGAAAAGGCATATGAGAGGACCCATTTCTGGCAGAAGGCAGGCTGTGGAAGCGAGAGGGTTCTGAAGTAAGGCACATCTCTCTGCAAACAAAACCTTCAGGATTTTGCAGATGCAAATTCACAATTTTTTAACACAGTACTGAACTCCACTGCGCATAAAATAGCCTGGTATAAGGCTGGGAAATGAGTTTCTGGTTCCTTAGCTTCCTTAATTGTATTTTGACAATTTGCCAAAATAAATGCTATACTGCAAGCTCCATGGAATGGGAACACAGCCCCATTTGTGAGCATCAACAGCCCCGCACCAGATATTTTTGGTAAGTCTAGATTAAAAACCACAAAAGATCCTGGAAAGTCACTGCAAAAACTACCTCTACACTGAAGAAGAAATGCATCTAGAAGACCTCCACAAGGATCAAGACATGCACAGACCTCACCACAGCTGTTCTGGTTGTGTTTTTTGCTTCGGGGTTTTTTTGTTTTGCCTTAGTGGGGGTGGGAGGAACGAGTCTTTCATAAGGCTGTGTCATCATCTTCTCCAAAATCCCCCACCAAAAGTGAATGTTTGTCTGGCTCACTGAGGACTATGCTGTTCACTGAACGCTTGTCTGAGAACAGGGAGTTGATGGAGGCTCTGCTGTAGGCGATGATTTGATCCATCAGGCTCAGCTTAGGGGAGCCAGTCCCGCTCTCGTCGATCCCCACGCGGACACTGATCTCTGAGGGGCTCTTGTGCCTCAGCTGACCACGAGCACGGAACTCCAGCTTCTCAGAACTTGGTTTCTGGTACCTAAGGAAGGAAAAACAAGAACATATCAATACCTCTGAGGCTGGAGTGAAGTATACGGAAATATGGATAGAAACTGATTATGCACAAGTCAGCAGCATTTGTAATTTGACAACAAGAGTTCTCACAAACACACAAAGGCCACTAAGGAATTTCCCATTCTGAACACTTCTAATTTGTACAACTCTTCACATTAGAAATTATATTTTTAAACACTACTGTCTGCTTAACACAGACTTGCTGGAACTGTTCTTCAAAAGCCTTCAGAATCTCTCTCAGTCTCACATTTATTTTCTGCCACTCACAGTAAAAGACCCGAGCTTCAAACCCAAGGTACAAACCACAAGACTGTTCCTACTCACATCTTTAAGAGCAAAGAAGAAAGCACAACAGAGACTGAGGAGGCAGCCATGGCTGCAGATCCCATCCAGGGCTGCAGAACCAAACCAATGGGCAGGAAGACACCTGGAAAATTACACCAGCAGCAAGTTCAGAGCAGGAACACTGCATTATTCATCTACTGATAGATACAATTTCATGTGGACTGTCTAGTTTTAGTTGTTTTTTAATTTGTTAGTAAATGGGATTTTAGTTTAAATGACCCATATTTAATCCATAGGGATTTGGGGGTTATCTTAATAAGAACCTCAGGTGAACACACACCTGGATGTGCTGCACTTGCACAGTCTGAAACTCAGAGGTGGCATGTCCTGCCCACCCTACAATAAAACTGTTCACAGGACCAGGCTCTTTCAATAAACCTTTTATCCTGAAGTTGTTTTGATGTGCGGAGCACATCCATAGCAGCCATAGTGTGGGATGAGGACAGCTCACAAATATTCCACTGCAGCATCCCCAGGCAGAGAACTCTGCCCTTAGTGCCAGCCAGAAATAAAGACAATGGGAACTCTCCCACACAACAGTAAATCACTGCCATCTTCTACTCACTGAGCCCAATCCAATTAGTGCAGGCAACACTCACACACCTGCAGCTATGGGAACTCCAATGAGATTGTAAATTAGAGCGAAGACAAAGTTGATCCGGATCCTCTTCACAGTTTTCCTGGATAAATCTATGCTTGCTACCACATCCATCAGGTCATCCTGCAGTGAAAATGTTTATTGGAGCAGTCAGATAGATCAGAAAGCACACGTGTAGTACCAGCATAGTCCTGTTCTACAGCTCACTACAGTGCACTGGATGTAACAGGCTAATCACAGTAAGCCCTCTGGAGGCTGCTCTGGTCAGTGCCAATCCATCACAATCCAAGTAACATCCACAGCACCTCACAGGACAGCTCCAAACACTGACCACAGTCTGCCAGGGTGTTGCTGATGTGTAGGAAGAAGTACCTGTAACGCTGGAGGTGCCGTGGTGCGTTACCCAAATGTAATTTATGTTTGCCAAAGGACAGGTCACTTTCTCCTCCTCTGTGCACTCGCAAACTTTAATTACCCCAAAATGTCCAGTACCCAGAAAACTCAGAAGTTTCCTTCATGGGATAATCACTGATCTAAACACAGGGAGGACAACCTCTGCTCCAGTTCTCCTGGATTATGGAGACTGTGCACTCCTGCATCACCCCAACACTCTGGGCCTTCTGACCCCTCCTACGAGCTCCCTTTAACTCCAGTTTCTTACCCTGATGAGAACCACATCAGCTGCCTCGATGGCCACATCCGTACCCGTGCCAATGGCAATGCCCACGTTGGCCATGGCCAGGGCTGGGGAGTCATTGATCCCATCTCCCACCATGGCCACTCGCTTCCCTTCGTCCTGGAGCTGCTTCACTTTGGCCACTTTGTGCGAGGGGAGAACCTCTGCGAACACTTTGGTGATGCCAACCTAGACAGAGAGAGAGGACACAACTGTGCTGCCGCTTTTCCAGCAGCTGTCAAAGCTCCTGCCTGGAATGATGTGGCCAGGAAGAGTGAAACCCATATTATCATTCATGAGCTAAAGAGCAAACCCAGCCGATGATATGAACACAGCTCTGAATTCACAGCTGATGTTATTTCTATTCAAAAACTTCTTGCATGCCCTCTTTATTCTGAATTTTTTTATATTACCATCTTTCACAACAGACCAGCCACCAGCAATATCAACATGCCACACCACCCTTCCTGCTGAAAGCAGCCCCAGGCACAGGACACCAGCCCACCTGAGAGGCGATGGACCGGGCTGTTTTGCTGTTGTCACCGGTCATGAGGACAACTTCTAACCCCATGCTCTTCAAAGTGTACACTGCCAGCTCAGCCTCTGGCTTCACAGTATCTGCAATAGCTATCAAGCCACAGAGCACTCCTGAAAACAAAGAAAATGTTTGTAATAAAGATCTTTATTGATTTAGAAAAACGAACTTCTCCCAGTAAGTCCAGTTCCAGAACCAGTTCATACTGACAGTACAAAGTGGGATGAGAACAGGTATCAGGGCAGCAAGGTTTAAAGCTATACAGAGCATGGACTGTACAACCACAACGAAAAAAAAATTCCTTTTTTTCCTCCTTTCTCCCCTTTTGCTTTCTTTGAAGTCTTTGCATTTTATTATTATGCCCAACTCTCCTGTCAGCTAAGTTGGGTAGGAAGAGCCTTTCCCATAAGAAAGTGCTGTAAAACTGATTAATGATCTCTTTTCAGCCCATTACCCTGCTTCAGGTGCAGCTGCTACAACATCACTATTTATTAATTCCAACTTATGTGATGTTTTATGTGGTACTTAGTGGCAACCAAACTGAGTATAGCAGCCCTGAACTCACCATCCACAGCTGCCAGAACAGCCGTGCGGCCTCTCCGCTCGTGTTCCATCATGGCTTTGTCCACCTCATTTCTCACCAGGAGGCCATTCCTGGTCATCCATTCCCGATTCCCGATGAGAACTGAGTATTTCTGAGAGGTCACAGTAGCTGAAGGAAGAAAGCACAATGCTACCATCATGTGGATAACCAGGGAGCTTCCCTGCAGCTCATCCCAGCCAGGCTCTCCCAGTATGCACTGGAACAGCACTGCAGGAAATCCAAACAGAAATAAAGAATTTCTCTGTATTTTCTGCCCAACCAATCTCTTCATGTGTCCTTAACAAGAGAGATACCAATATTTCTTCAGTCCTGGGGAGTCACCCCATGTCAGAGGGCCAAAAACCCCAGGTCAAAGGACCAACTGCCCTTCTCAGTGCTTTTGATTTCTATGAACAGCCCAATGGAGTTGAAAAACCTAAAAATGAGCTGTTCTTGAGTGAAAACTAATTAGTTATGCAAATACCCATAATTTTGGCTAGCAAATGGTAACTTGGGATGAAGCAAGGTAAAGCCAGAGAGAGCAGACAGACAACTCCTGTCTGATTATCCAGTCTCATATTCAACATGCAACTTGAAATTTTATTTCATTTAAATGTTCTGAGTGATGTGTGAGCATGAAATAAACTAATGAGCAACTGTTTAATGTGTGCCTTGATGTCAGCCCGGTTCTCCAAGGCAGAAATAACTAACCTCACTCTTAAGGATCTTAAAGACACAAAATCAAAAACCCCCATTTTATTCTCGAACCCAGAATTAACTTACTTGGCAGCTCAGCATCAATGATCAAAGCAGGGTGCACTGATTCGTCTGCATTCTCCTCAATTTTCACAAGTGTCACATTTTTAACATTGTTTTCTTCAACCATTCTGTTTTTCCTGTAGAGTAAAGCTTCAATATTGGAGACTTTGCAACTAATGCCACAGCCTGGAACTACCTGAAAATCTGTACATGTCCCAAGGGTTTCTGAGTTCAGCTCCTAGAAAAAAAAGGATGGAAACTGATGAAATTTTTAAATATATAATAGCACAACACAATTATAAAGCCCACAAAAGAAAGTGCAGTTGAACAAAGAGGAGGAGGGAAATAATCATCAAAATCTAAGTCTGAATGGTGCATCTAATACGGTGTGATTCATGTGGCTCCACGATTTTCAGCTTACCCAATTAAACAGCAATTATTTAATAAGCATGAACAGCCTTGGGGTATTTATGAAGTCCCGTAAGAGAGGTTCTTCCATGAGTGGGAGCAGGCAGTGTTGTGGGAGCCCCTCACCTTTTTGCAGTACTTTGTGATCGCTGCTCCCAGGGGGTGCTCGCTGCTGCTCTCGGCTGTGCCCACAATCGCCAGCATTTTGTGACGAGGGAGGTGGCTCCCCTCCACCAGGAACTTCACCTGCATCACCTCAGGAGTGCCGTGGGTGATGGTCCCTGTTTTGTCAAACACAACCACCTTGACCTGCAGGAAAGCAGGAAGATTTGATTCCATGAACCCATCACGGAGGTGCAGATTCCTTGGAAAAGCACCTCCTTTAACCAAACGTGAACACGGCGCGACGATGTTAACGCGGAATATCCCGAGCTGGATGGGACCCACCAGGACATTCCATCACCTGCTCCAACAACAGCTGGCAAAACACCACCACCCCCAGGCTGGACAGCCCTTGTGGGCACACCCCAGTGCCCACCTTGTGTGCCATCTCCAGGGGCTCCCCGCCCTTGATGAGGATGCCGTTCTGGGCCCCCACGCCCGTGCCCACCATGACGGCCGTGGGGGTGGCCAGGCCCAGGGAGCAGGGACAGGCGATGCACAGCACCGTGATGGAGGCCTGGAAGGCGAAGCGGATGATCACCTCTGCTGCTGAAATGCTCTTGTTGTAGCCCTGGGCACAGAGGGGAGTTGGTCAGGGAAGAAAAGTGAACAGCAGGAACAACTCGTTCAACTCCACGTTGCCCTGGAGGTTGGAAACGTCTGCTAATATAGCTACTGAGGTAAAGCACAGGCAAATTGTGCAAAACCTAAGATGAATGATTAAATTAATGACTATTTAACCCAATTCTGTTCTATACTGCATCTACCCTCGATTGTTTTATTTATAGGACGTTTTCCTAAACAAGACACCATGTGCTACAATTCTTTAATGATGCACTATAATAAAAGATAGCCATCTTCATATCTGCTTTTTTTTCCTCCTTACTGTATATATCTTTGATAGACTTTCTTGGAAACTAAGAAATTCTAATCAGAAATAGTTTTGGAACAAGAAACCTGTGATCTAAGCAACCCTTAAATCCAAGTTGGCATCCTGACCCTCCTCTGGAATTTGTAACGAAGATGAATTCCACTGATTCCCAAGATGAATTTACACAGAGCTGTGCTAACAGAGCCAGATGCAGAATTGGAGCTTTTGACAGGAGGGACTATTTTTTTTCCCCTCACAGAGGAGGGATGGATGGTGGGAAATTTTTGATGTTTAATATTTACTTCTTTTAATTAACTTTTTTAAAAAATCCTAACTTACAGGAGTTAATTAATGTAGATTCTCTTTAACTGCAGGAGTGATAGAGTATAAAAAAAAATACATAATGTAAAAAATGTACTAACAAGAGCAGCAATAGTCAGCGACTGCCTGCAGGGATAATCCAGAAAGGGAACCACTGCAGTCTAATAGAATTGTAAGGCTGTTTATTAAATATTTCAGAAGGTGCTTAAGGAGACTTACCAGAAAGTATTTTTCCACTATTTCAAAATCCACAAACCCAATTATAATCCAGGCAAGAAGGGTAACCACAGACACAGCCACAATAAAAGGAACGAAGTAGCCACTAAGTTTGTCTGCAAATTGCTGGATGGGAGCCTGGGAAGGAGAAACATCACTCAGCACCATCATGTTTGTGTCTGAAGGCACAGAAGAGAAGAATCACAGCTGCTGCTTGCAGCACACTTGGCTTGCCACACTTTATAATTACAGATTTACTTAATAACAGGATGAGACTTGGCTCAGTAGACAGGATCAAAGCCCTTATTCAGCAAGATATTTCATTATGCAGCTGCAATTCAAATCCAAGCAGTTTCAGCCACCCCTCCAGTGATTTGGTGTGCTGGTGCCTGCATGAGACGGCAAACCTTGAGTGCTAAATTTGATGATACTCTACCTTTGAGGTCTGGGCCTCCTCCACAAGTTTAACAATCTGGGAAAGAGTGGTATCAGCTCCCACGTGGGTGGCAGAGATCAGAAGGGACCCGTTCTGATTGATGGAGCCTGCAATAACTGTATTGCCAGGCTTTTTAGTCACAGGCATGGCCTCACCTGAGGGAAAGGCAACAACAGACACAACACTGCTGAAAAATGCACCTTTGGGACAGCTGCCAACTCCTGACAAGAGGGAGAACATCAGCTTTGACTTCCTGTCTGCGGATTTGGTTAAAGGAAAACATTTTTACACTTGGAAAAAGCAAATGCTGACCTGTGATGAGAGATTCATCCACCATGGAGTGTCCTTCAATAACACGGCCATCCACTGGGAATTTGCCTCCTGGGACCACTTTGACAATGTCACCTCGCTGAACCAGTTCCACATCGACTTGCTCCTCACTGGAACAGGGCAAATGTTTTGTAAGAGATTGGAACTGGAGCGACCCAGGCAAAGGAGCTTGTACTACACACAAAGCACAACCCCACTGGCTGGCATTAGTGCATACCAAAATGACCACAAGAAAGTTATAGTGCTCTTTGAAATGCCCTATTTTACCAGAATTTTATTTACTTTCCAGTTAAGAAAATCCACTAATTGTCTTATCACAGAAAAAAAAACCAAAAACAAAAACCAGCAATAAAACAGTGAACCAATAAAACAGAGCAGAGCAGTGTTAATTCTGCATTTTAATATTTTTATCTGCCAGCAAATTTGAAATTATTTGCTTCATAATTCTATAGAATAGTAAAATTTGTCTGTGAATTAAGCATGTTAACAACAAAAAAAGAACAACAGAAAAAGCAAATGACAAAGCAAGATACCTTAAAAGAACGTTATCGGGGCCCAAGGTAACAATAGTAGCTTCAGTAGCTTGTAATGAAATTAGTCTTGCCAGTGCTTCTGAGGTTTTACCCTAGAATAATAATTTTCATATTTTTCTGACTATACTATTGAAAAAAAAAAAAGCTGGGTAAATGACAACTGTGTGTGTTGCAATTTACCCTTTTTAGACAACACTTTCTGCAAACAGTCTGATATTAAGTCAAACTTTTATTAGTTCGGTTACTAAAGATGATTTTACAACACGGAAGGTTAAAAGAACCCAGCAAAGCTTTTGCACGGGGTGTTTTTACAAGGTTCACAACATTCTGAAATGATTCTCAGTGCCTTGGGGTTCTCTTTTCCTCACCTTTGCCACGTGCTCCAGCCACCGGCCCAGCGAGATGAACACGAACAGCATCGGGGGGGTGTCGAAGAAGGTGACAGGGTTCACCTTGGCTCTCTCAGCCATTGCCACCAGGAGGATGACAAAGGAGTAGAGGAAGGCAATGGATGTTGCCAGCACCACGAGCACGTCCATGTTGGCAGTGTTGTGCCTCAGTGCTCTGGAGGCCTGGATGTAGAAGTGCCACCCTCCGAACACCTGCAATGGCATTTCGCACATCTCTAACACACAGCAGCAGCTTTTCCATTTTAGTTGTGTTATTTGCCTCTCTCCTTGAGCAAAATCCCAGCTCTAGCTGAGGCTGTGGTCTTCCCACAGTACTCTCAGTATTTCCAGTGCCCTCCCAGTGGGATTCAGCTGCCTCAGGTGCACAACATCTCTCCACTGCCTACCCTGCCCCACCCCTGACAGTCCCCAGAACCAACTGTTTTGGCAACACAACCATTTTGCATCAGCATAATTACATTCACTTTTCAAACTTAATTTCTTCATCACCTTCCATTTTGAGCATTTAAGCCCAACAAAGCAGGAGTTGCCATAACCCCACTCACCTGTACAGGGACACAGAGTAAAAACGACAGGAAATTCATGACAGACAATCCTGGTAGCAGCTGGTATTCCAGGACCATGGAGGAGTGGAGGGCCTCCATCTCCTCACTGCTCATGTTGTGATGTGCGTGAGCATCCGAGAGCTGGCTGTCCATTACCATCATGTAAATCATCAGCCCCATGACAGGGATACAGAAAACCAGGCTCACAACAAAAGACCTTTTCCACCTCAGATTTAAAAAGACAAAAAAAAAAAAAAAAAAAGAAAAAAAACTTGTATTGCAGCCAAGTGCTGGAGGATATTTTAAGCAGTAAGTCTGCACAGTCACACAAAATATCCTAAATTGATGCTTGAGTAACAAAGAAGAATCAAAGATGTTTACAGAATCTTAGCATGCTCAGGAATACTTACTGCCTGATTTCCTGTTTGTGGTCCAGATGACTGGCTGATCTATCCTTTTTGACTAAGGAAGTAGTAAAACCTAAATCCTAAGAAAAAAAGCCCAGTAATAAAAATGAGAACAGTCAGTTCTAAAATACACTTTGTGCTCAGTTATTGCCAAATTACTGGTGGTGCCAGTCTTACCTTTAATTAACTTTATTAACATTTCTGATACGAAATGTAACTGTTGTTTACTTACTGTTGTCTGTTACTAATGTTTAGTAACCTTACAGAGAGAGAAAAGCAATCTGATGTAAAAATTAACCTTTTGGGAATAAAATGCTATTCTAAAGTGTGACTTTCCAAAATGGTTGTTCCTAAAGCACAGAAACAGAGAAACTGAAGAAGGCTGAGAAACTTCTTTCACCTCTCACCAGCTACAGTGCTTTATTTTTAAATAGATGTGCTTTTATTTTTCTACAAACCTATAGCTGGTATCTCCAAGTCTACCATGACCTGGGTTTCACTTTATTTCTGTTTAAAAACTTAGGCAAAGTTGAAACAAAGCATTTTTGAGCCAGAACACACATATTAGCTGCAGAAACCTGCACTAAGAAGAAGAAAGCAGATGGAAGAAAAGAGACCTATTTTTTGCTTTAAGAGCTCTTCCTTCTATTTCTGGGATGTGTAACTCTTCCAAGGACACTGGATATTTTAGGACACTTGGTACCTACATGAAACTCACCTTTATCACTTGTATGACATCTCGAGGACCAATGGCCTCAGGGTCATACTTGATGTGGGCTTTGTTGGTTGCAAGAGCTACCGAGCAGTACAGAACACCATTGGTCTTCATGAGGGTGGATTCTATCTTGTGCACACAGGAGGCACAGGTCATCCCCCTCACCTGTAAAATAAAAGGTTCCTTCCTGTTAGCAAAGCACAGGTTACCTGGCAAATGCATCCTAAGAAGTAGGAAGAGTGCTTGTGACTATGGTGCATTATTTATTGCTTTAATCTGGGTGGGAAGCAGTGAGATGGATCTTTCTAGTTAAAGATGGGAGCGCTGTAGAATCATAAAATGGTTTGGGCTGGAAGGGACCTTAAAGACCATCCAGTTCCAACCCCCTGCCATGGGCAGGGATGTCTCCCACAAAACCATGCTGCTCAGGGGCCCCTCCAATCCTTCTAGAGGAAGCACAGCTTAAAGACCAGGTTATTAAGCCCTGCTAAAACTCTGTTAGCTGTTCAGTCTCTGAGCTGGGGGACACTGAGCTATACTCAGCTTCAAAAAGAAAAAAAAAAAAAAGTAAATTCTGGCAACAGGAAGAGCAAACAGAAAAATACAGGAGCATTTCTCTGCATTTTCAGTGTAGTAGTAGTGAGCCAGCACAGTTTGCAGGACAAGATAAAATCTGTGATACGTACCTCATGTACCCTTATACTTCATTTTTTATAAATTAAGTTCTGTGATATGATTAAACTCCAGGAAGTGGACACTAACACAAGCACATCCAACAGATAAAAGCAATAAAAGCTGAGGGTGGCTGGGTTTAATGATCAGCTTACAACAAGTTCCAGAACCCCATCTCCTTCCCCGCAGTTTTCCATCACGGTGGCTCCAAAGCCCAGCTCCCGAATGAGCTCTGCAATAGCTGCAGGGTGAATGACAGCAGGGTTGTACCTCACTTCTGCCTTCCCTGCCATGAGGGCAACAAGGATCGAGTGTATTCCTAGGAAACAAAATGTGTGAGTGGCAGATGAGGCTTAAGAAACAGCCTGCATTTATTGTAATGTGAGAGCACAACACAGTTTATTGAAATTGGGAAAGCTTCTGTGTTGTACAGAAAGAAAAATATCCTCATGTTTGGAAGCTACACCAACACCAGCACCTCAGTGCAGGTGTGACAGATGAAAGCATTACTCCATATGAGCAGCATGCCTTTAACAGTCTAATTACAAATTAATTAGACAAATAATTATATTAAATAGACAAATCTAATTCTGCCTATGCTATATTAAAAATTACCTATTTTTACTTAAAAGAAGTTCTTCTAAAATACAGTGCTGCTTATTTCTCTGATCTGCATTTACCGTTTCTAGGAGCCTCTTTTCAAGAGAGAACCTGAATGAGAAAGGGCAGATCTAACAGTGCAATCCTAATGGGCACAGAGAGGATTTAGATTCATCCATTTTCTAGGATGAAAAAAATTAAAATCCAGGCTAACTCGAAACCCATCCATCTTCATTAAATTAAATCATTAATTAAATTAATTAAATTATTAATTACACTAAATTATTAATTAAACACAGTCTGCATTAATGACTCTGTTACATCACAGTCATGCAGCTGTTTGTTCCTGCAAATATAATCACAGACACCACTGCCCTGACTCGCAGAGCTAAAATTACCCTGTGTCCCTCTAATCCACTCACACAGTCCCTCTGTCACAGCTCCCTAAAGCACACATCTCCTTCTGCCTTTCAGCTGCACACCTGGGCACCTCCCTGCAGTAGGAAAGAGCTGTTTTACCTTCAAAAGGATTCCATGTTTCATCCCTATATTCCTTGGAGCACTCAGCTGCTGCTTTTGCAACAGCAGTGTCTGGGCAGCACATCCATAAAGCAGCAAGGATGTCCCTGTTCCTGTCCTATGGACCAGAGGTGAGCAGAAACACCTGTCCTGAAAACCCAGCCCTTAAAAACACTGCAAAAGCCAGATGGATTCTCCAAAACAAATGCTTGGAAACCTAACAGACAACACTGACACACATCTCACCATCCTCCCTTCTCAGATTCCTCTCGATGTTGGCTACACACGAGGCACACGTCATTCCTGTGACCTGGACATAGCACTTGGAGATGGTCTTGCTCTCCTGCCTGCCAAGGTGGGCTGGTGGCACTTTGGAGGGTGGCTCAGGCTTGTGAGAGTCCAACTGTGCTTCGAGGGAAAGCTGAGGTTTGGCCACAGGGAGCTCTGCCTTTGCTGGAAAGGAGATTGCAGTTTGAGACATTGTGAACAGCCACTGCAGGGAGGGATGAGCTGCTGTGACAGACACACTGCTGTTTGTTTAGACTGAAAACGGTGGTTGTACACACCTTGTAAAGCTGATCCATCCACCTCTCTGTCAGTTAAGAGTCAGCACAAAGTTGGCCACTGATTAACTTACTTGTTTGTTACTATTTTTCCTTTTGCCTTTCCTCATTGTGTTTGTTCTCTTGCACATCCTTTGTCCTCTCCTGTAGCTGTAAGCAAAACCTCTGTGTTGCAACCTTAGTTTTACCCCCAGTTTTATTGACTTTACCTGGAGCACAAAGCTGAACTTGTAAGCAAATGCATGTTTCATAAGCAAAGTCAGTGTTTATAACCTTAGAGAAAGGCTCTGGAACTACAGGCCACTGCTCCTTACAGCAATTCAGGGGACGCTCTGTTTGTGCAAGAACAGGGTGAAAAGGATTAAGTGTGAGCACCCAACCACTTCTGCAGTTATTGACATAAAATAGCATTTATCTGACATATTTATATTGTGACCCCTCAGGTATTTGAGCCAATCTGATGTATGAAAGGATGTGCACGTTATCTTTAATGATCTCATCTGCAGTGAAGACATAAAGCTTCTCTTGGCAAGTATGTCAAACTGTACGTCAGCTGCTAAATTTCATCTTGGGTGGTACCAAATCCTGAACAAAACTGCACAACCCTTGTAAATTTAAAAGTTTCACATGTCATTACCTGGAAAAGAGGCGTCAAATCCCATTTCCTCTATTGAGGACCGCAAGTCCTCCGGGCTTGTTTGCAGTGGGTCGTATTCTATAGTCCCATTTCCATTTGGGAGAGAGACATGAACAGATTTCACTCCTGCCTTTTGAGACAGGACTCCCTCGATGGACTGCACACAGGAGCTGCAAGTCATCCCCTCAATATTGACCACAACAATTTGTGTGAGGGGCTGGCTGGGATCCTTGGATGCAGGGTGAGATTCCAGTGGAGACACCAGCGTGGGGAAAAGTGCCACGTTCTCGTGCTCCTCAGGAAGGCTGACTCTGAACCTCTCTGGAGACACATTCTCCACAGCTTTCCTCAGCTTTTCTATGCTAATTAAGCTTGGGTTGTAGTTTATAGCAGCAGATTTGCTCTCTAATGAAACCACTACACTCATCACTGCCGGGAGCGCCGATATGGTGCTCTGGATGTTGAGGACACAGGAATTGCAGTGCATCCCCTCAACTCTGAACACAACTGTCTTTGTGCCAGTCCCACTGGAGTTTTCTCTCTCTGATGCCTCAGAGCTTCTGGGCTGAGCATTCCTCAGCCTCTCCAGGTCAATCCCACTGAGCTTCAGGGGTCTAGGCTGCTTTTTGAAGGCTGCTGTGAAACCCGCCGCTTCAATTTGCTGTTTTATTTCTTCTGCTGTAATTAGAGCAGGCTGGTAGACAGCAACAGCTTCCTGATTGTCCAGGGACACTGGGAATGAATCAATAAAATAAGTGTGTGTCACTGCCCTAAGCATAATAAGCATATCACAGGACCTCGTCAAAGCTTTCCAGCAACACTTTAAATGGTCAGAAATGTAATTGCAACAGAAAGGAGATTTCATTGGTTTGGTAAAGATCAAACAACTCAGTTCTTCAACCAGTTTTTGTCTAGTACTACAACAATTTTCAACTCCTCCTCAAATTTTTGCTCTTTCCCTGAGACTTTCACAAATGGCATCACTACTTCTTATGGAATTTATCCTTGTTTTGGGATCTGTGGTAATACACTTATCCCAAAGCTAATGGTATCAGTAAGCTGGTCTTGCCTTTCAGATACAATTACATATATGCCAATACAAATTTTTAATTGGACAGAAAAGATGAACTACTATTAATTGCAATTTTAAAAAGACATCTGTTACTAGAGATTTCTGTAACTGGTAATAAAATTATGGAACACAATTACTCCAGGCTCCCTACCAAATGCAAAACAACCTCTGAACACTGTCACACATGTAACAGCCACATCCTTCCCACAATGGGGTCTCCCTTCTTCACTTCTAGTCCATATTAAAAGCATAATTAAATACCCAGTCCCTCAAAGAGTCACTGTCACACTCAGCTATCTCAGCTAAAAACTCACTAAGGTTGTACCTCTAATCTGCTGGATTCCTTGCAATTTGCCAGCTTCAATTTACATGACAACACACTAAGGTTTTACCTCTAATCCTCTGAATTCCCTGCAGTTTGCCAAGCTTCCCCTCGATGGTGCTGGTGCAGGAGTGACAGGTCATCCCATCGACCTTCAGGCGCAGCACAGCGCTGCTCGCCTGGGACCAGCTGGAATCTTCCCAAGTTCCAGGCGTTACCTCTGGCACAGAGATGGTCAAATCTACTCCTGGGACCATCTGGGTAATCTGGCTGCCATTGGTGATGGAAGGGATGAAAGTCACCACTGCAGTTCTTTGATCAGAGGACACTTTCACATCCATGATCCCTTTGTTCCTCAGCAGCGTGGCACAAATCTGCCTGGGTGTTAGGGCTGGCTGGGCAGGGAGGGTGAGGAAAATTGTGTCAGGCAGAACAGGCTGTGGGTTTGAATCAGGCAGGGTAGCATCAAATCCCATGTCACAGATGGCTTCCTGCAGAGTCACTGGAGTTTGCAGCTTGGAGTCGTAGATGATAACGGCGTTCTTGTCCTCCAGAGAGACCTCAAGGGGACAAACAAAGCAATTTAGCAAACGGCAACGTACAAAGTTGAGAACTGACACTGCACCAGACTAGAAGCTGCTTTTACTTGCAGATATTAGCAATACTTGTCCAGCATAACTTTATCTTTCACTACTCACCTCAAAGAGCAAAGCCACCACCACCGAGTAATTCCTGCTCTCCTGTGCAACAACAGGGCTGGACAGAACAGATCCCAGCCCGACTCCCAGCTCCAGAATCCTTTAAAAGTCTGTCTGGCCACTTCTACTTGCAACATCCAGACAGCACCAACGCATTTAATGAAACTTCCAGAGCCAAATTCACTAGAATTGGGATGACTAACCCAATTCAATCCCTGGAGCAAAACAGCCCACAGAAGAAATCCAAATCAGTTAGCAGTAATTCTAATGCAGTTAGGAGTAACTTCCCTCAGGCTACAAGGATGGAAGAAAACACTCTTTGAAACAACCCACAGCTTTAAGCAGCAGTGAAAGGAGCCCAGCATCTCCAGGCAATGGAGGCACAGGCTGGTAACTTGCTGTGAGCAAAAACCCGCATCAAACTTCACCAAAACTCACTTCAGAAACCTGATATGTGACTAACATTAAAGAATCTGTTTTTCCTCTCTCTGTACGTTTTGGTGATCCAGAGACATCGTTATTTGGTAATAACCTTTCCCATCTGATGGTACACATATCCTCAATTTAATTTTCTCCCAACAGATGATATATCAAACACAGTAACTGCAGTTTCCAAAAGGAAAAAGCAGTGCCTGCCAGAGGCCCAACACATTATCAATTCAATTCTATCTTTCCTCTGGGCAAAGGTACAAGCTAAAGACCACAGACATGATTAAATTGTATCAGTTAAATCATTTTAAGAACCACCTTTCCTCATTTCTGCCCCAATTATGGGCCTTAGCAGAATTAGCAACACGGACATTTACTGGTTTCATTGCAGAATAACCTAAAAGCAGCTGTTTGTCTGTATTAGTCATCTAACGTTCATGTCCCTTGTTGACCTAATCCATAATCATTAAACTAAACCCTGTTTTACTATTCCCAGAGAATTTTCTGAAACGACTGATCTGGGTAGACTGAAGCTCTGATGCTGTAAAAAGGATAATATGACCTCTTAAAAGTTTCTACTCAGAGTAGAGTCCTCTTAAAGGACTCCACTCTGAGTAGAGTCCTGCTCTACTCAGACTGAGTTTTTGCAACGTATCTTTTGAAATAGCATTCAGCTGTGGGATATTTACCTAAAAACCTAAATACAAAAGTCTTAGTACTGTCCTTTTAAAGCCCTGCTTCATTCCTTACATAAAGGACACTGGGGATGCACACTGTCTTGAATCAATTTAAAGTATAAATCTCCCTGTCCTATCCAAAGTCACCGGCGTATTCACAGAAATCACCTGAGAAAACACAAGGCTGACAAAATGACATTTTGCTAGAAGAAGGAGAAAGGGAGGATTCTGAAATCCTCCCTTGGGGGTATAGTTTTACAGGCTGCTTTTAGCCTTTATCTGGGTTCATGCTTGCAGACACCCAGTGATTTATCTGGCCATGCACAGGGGGCTGTTCAGAGCTCCAGGGCACTGCTGTCAGAGCACAGACTCACATTAAAGCTCCTTTACAGCTGAAGGAAGATGAAAAATTATCTGTCTCATAAGTTTTGCTGCTTTTCACCAAAATTTGTGTGTGTGTGTGTGTACACAAACACCTGTTTCAGGCCAAAAGGAACTGCTCTGAACTGTGCAGCACCTGCTCTGCAGGGAAACTGCACCACAATGGGTCTTGCAAAACCAGCTACAGACGACGACCACACACCCCCCAAATTAAAACTGTGCCCATTTCTGGGAATGGAAGTGTTCACCTAAGATATCCCCACTAAAATAGGAGTTAACTGTTGATAAAACCAGGAAGATATAACTTTCTTTGGAGTAAAATCAACAACTACAGAATGTTACAGGATGCTTTCAGAACACAGACACTAAATAAATAAACTCCTCAATTTTCTGTTGTTAGAACTGCTCTTTCTACCACAAGCTGGGTCACAAAATTCATAGGAGTCTCCCAGCTTTTAAATTGCTTCCATTATTAAAACTACTGTAAGATGATGTACTCTGCAAGGATAATCAGCTCACCCTGGAATGTTCCACAGTCCAAAATTTTGCCCACGACAGAAAAAACACCAACAATGTTGGTATCTCCTTTGAGCTAAGAAAAAAGTTAAAACCAAGTCAGGCAAAGAAAGCCTGAATAAGGACAAACCCTGTTCTTGCCTTTTTTTTTCCCCCATTACTTCACAATACTGAATTAATTGTAGAGCAGAAAATTAATTAAGAGCACCAGATAATGACTTAGCTTCCACAGCAGTGAAGCAAGCACCTGTTTTTCTCTTATTTACCAGAAATACACCAAAGGACCTCCAACATCAGCCTCCCAAGAAACATACACAATAAACTCTTCCCACATGATTTTCCTCCCTTGGAGCACAATTTATCACGGTTTTTCCTACAAAGCTTTGCTAGAAACAGTGCTAGTGTCACTTACTTTTATGTTATGGATTCCATTCATCTTCCCAAGGTGCTGCTCAATGCTCTGGACACAGGAGTTGCAGGTCATCCCCTCCACGCCGATGGTCACGGATTTTGCCTCCATCGTGAATTTCTACTCAAGTCTTCTCATTGCTGGTGGCTAAAAACAATCAGGACATTAGTTCCTAAAGAATTTCACAGAAATTGAAATGAAAACAGGGATGTAGTGGAAGATGACTCCATGGCAGGGGTTGGAATGAGAGGAGCTTCCAGGTCCCTTCCAAACCAAACCATTTTGGGATTCTAGGATTTACCATGGAACTCTGGTAGATGTCAAAATCTGAGCAGACCTAAGCAGAATGGAGAACTTTACATATTTCTTCCCCTGAATTTTCAAAAAGGGAAAGCACTCAGGCATCTATGATTGGATTTGGGTTACAATGGAGATCATTTAATTACATGCACCAAGCTGTGATTCACCGGTGTGAAATATTAAATTATAGGGAGAAGCAAGAGAGAGAGAGGGGGACAGCAGCTCTTGGAATGCTGAAACAAGAGGATGGCACAGCTGATAACTGTGTTTTTCCACATTTCTCTCTCATATATTGCCCTCTGTTTGCAAAAACAAGTGAAACTGAAATTAGCTCAAGAAGCAAATCAAGCTTTTTCCCACACCTCACTCAGAAAGTCTAATTTCTGCTCCTCTGAAGAGAATCATTATTATTTTTGCTCATAAAAACAAGCCCAGAAAACAAGAATTACTGAACCTAAATGAAATTAATTTGTAGAAATAACAGCCAATGCAAAGAACTTCTTTTGCCCAATGCATAAACTGTAAGTGACTAAGGTGAAAAGAGGGCAAAATAAGCAAATCGCCAGATTTTTTTCTCAATATTTTGAAAAAAAGTAATGCAAGTTTTCATTGACAGAGAGGTTAGTGACCAGGAAAATGATCACAGTTAATGTTTGGCAGCAGTGAAAGCAGCAGTAAAATTTGATGACTAATTGACAAGCTGAAGTGAAGCAGAAGCTTAACTTGTTTTCTTACCCTGAGGACTTATCTTGGAAAACTCAATTACATGATTTCAGTAAAATAAATTTTTCTTGCTCCTTGGTGACATTCCCAGACTGTTCCCTGTTACAGAAGGCCTGAAGGGTTCTGGTTTCACTTTGAGATGTGTTACAAACCACGTAAGAATACAAGGAAGTTTCATCATAGAAACAGGTTTACCGCCCTGATGCACAAAACTAAATGCTGAACTTAATCAACAAGAAGTGAAAGAAATGTAAAACTGGGAATAGTGACTTTTCCAGTAGATTAAATATATCTTATCCCTGCTAAGAACAGAAATAAGACAACTCTGCCTGAGGAGTTATTACAGATCTCACTTCTCACCTGCTGTTAGCAGAGTTATTAGCAACACACAATATTTGTGTGTGAATATCCACACATTACAGAAATGTAGAACTCTCACCTGACACAAGAATATTTTAAGCAAATTTCATACAGCAGCTCCTTTCTCAGGCTGATCTGCACACTCAGAGGGACAAAATACTTTAAAAACCACTAAGCTATGCAAGAAAACACTTGCTTTCCTGTCATCCTATGGAAATGTAATCCTCTGTGCTTCCCCCAGTTCTTCCTGAAGGAATGCTCAGCCCACACCCAGCAAACAAGGACAGCATTGTAACTCCACAGTCAGGGACACACCAATACTCCCACAAGCCTGAAGCACAAATAAAGTTGCAAAAAGCACTTGACTTACAGGGAACTTGACAGCACAACCAGGCAGATGGGACTAAAATGAGACATCACAGACAGGATCAACCTGCCCTCTGGTAAGGTTTGGAGAGACATGAATTAAAAAGCATTTCAGGTACATGACCAACTCGAACTGTCCTGACACTCTACTTTGAAAACAAAAATAAAGGAAGGGGACACTTTGGCTGTGAGCTGCTATCTAAAATGATCAAAGGTTGGCAAGATGCTGCCTTGGAGGAGAGCTGGGGTACAGCTGGAAGCCAGGGAAAAGCTGCTGAGCTCCTGGCTGCCTTGCCTGTGCTTTGGTGTAGTAGACTCGAGCTACAGGACAATAATATCGATTTTTACAGAAACCAGGATACAATATTAAAGGTTCTCTGTCAAACTAACAGCAGCCATACTCTCAGCACAGTGAATTAACACTGATTACAGTAACCATAAGCACTGCTACCAAATGCCCAGCAACGCATTAAAAACCCAACTGTTTAAATATGTAAAAATAACATTAAACTTTTCTTCACATCTATTATTACGACAGTTTGTATGACCAAAGTGTTTCCTCCATTTTCTCAGTCCGTTTCCTTGCCCTTCTGCTGTTCATTCATAAACACAGCAGAGAAAACCCTTTCCTGGAAGAGGCTGTAATTCAAACAAAAACCATAAAGGCATAAGAAAAAAAAAAATTAAAATTATTTTTCCTTTTTAACCCCTCAAGGCCCTGAAATACTAGGACTGAAAGCAGAACTTCCATCAATAGAATTTATCTGTTGGATCAAACTGGCTCTTCTTTTTGTTCTCTGACCTTCAATTAAGAATGTCCCTGATCTCCATGACATGAGCATCAGTCACAGCTCCCTGCTGGTGGGGAAGACAACCAACAGGGATTTTTATTTGCTTTCTTGCAGGTTGCTAACAGTTTTTATACTAATTTTAAAAACAGGTTGTTCTCCAAGAAATGAGACATGTCCAAATCTAATGAGCAATACTGGTCTCTTTAATCAGTCACATGGTATTATTAACACTGAATTGTTAATGAGTTGTTTCTCAGTCTGTTTTCTGTACAGCCTTGCTGAAATTTCCAAAAGCCAAACTGTCTGGATTTCCAGTGCTCCTGAAGCTTCGAAGAGATCTTGTTCTCAGAAGGAAATATGAGGTTACACACAGTGACTCTAAGTAGACACATCCTTTTTTTCCTCCCCAAGCAAAATTGCCTGGAGAACCAGTTAAATCTAAAGGCAACACATGCTTACATCTGAGACTGTATTCTACCTTGTCATATTCATTTCAGTTCTGATGCTCTGCCTCCCTTACAAGTGCTTCAAGATAGAAAGAATTTGGCTGAAACTTGAACGAAGTATTTGTCATATTTCCTCTTCCTGACAACTTTAAATTAAGGAAGACCATGACTTCCTTAAGCAGACTCAAAATACCTGTTACACCAATGAATCACGACTAGATGCACACAAAGGGCACACAAATATTAACAATTTAATCCTAGTTCTCATTTGGGTTAATATTTTCCCAAGTTTGCATGAAAATAGATGTAGAAGTCAGTATCTGTGGCAGTCCACATATTCTAAAGCAATGGCTTGTGCAAGTTAGCATGGACATATCCTTTTAACCATAACGTATTTTCTTATAGACAAAAGACCTGAAGCTGAGGTCCTGAAAAGACCTGAGATGGTAAGTTATGGATTACACAGGTTTTAGAGAAAAAAATTATGCTTTTGTTCTTAACCAGTGCATTGCTCTATCTACGAAACACCTTTGCCATCAATTAGTAAAGAATTTCAGCATTTGACAATACAAAGAAATGGCAGTTCCCTTTACAAGTTACCAGTTCTGTATTTAGTTCAATTTTCTTGAAGGAAGTCAGTTAGTGCTTCTATGAAGTGAATGAAGCAACAGAAACAGGTGATTTCTACTTCCAACAGAAATTTCTCCCTATGGAAAGGAAAATTCAGTAGTGATCAACCACAGGGTGACTGAGACACTCTAAATCTCTAAATATTTTCTCTAAATATTTTTTTGATGTGCTAACACCAGTCACTGTAAGTAAAATATCTGAAGAAAAAAGGCTTGATGAAGTCAAAGTTAAGTAATTTGTAAACCCACACTATCAAAAAGAGAAAATTTAAAAAATGAGCAGTACAAAGAAGAAGTTACAACACCAGTAAAAACTCAGAGTCCCATTTAACTCTACAAAAGACACTGTGGTGCTTCTAATATCTGAGCTCACCCAGGCATCACAGAGCAACAACACTCTGTGGCCCACAGACACACTGTGTGCCTGTTTTGGGATTAGTAAGGATACAACCAGGAAAGACAGGTGCTTCTGGTTACCTGTACAGCTCCAGTTTTCACCAGTTTATCTATAATTACCTTGAATTTATAACAGCTGAAATTAAAAGAGGTCACAGCTTGGCAAATACCACACAAATGGCAGCAACAGAATCTCGCAGGTTTAATTACAGCCTTTGGATTTTATTAAATTTCTAAATGGCCAAGTGCTACTTAGTTCACTTTATTTATGGCAGCAGGAAGCTAAATTACTTATTACATTAAATGGAAAAAAGGTGCCTGTCCCTCAGTGTCTGCAGGCACCTATGGAAAAGAGCAAAGGGCAGGAAAGGAAAAAGCTGCATCATCTCACCCTTGGGCTTAAAAACTGCAACAGGAGATGGGTCCAATAGGGAAGAAGGAGGTTTTATAGGGTTCATGGGCAAACAGATCCATTTGAAAGTGTGACTAGATAGGAGATATGCATGATAGGCCCATGGATAGATGAGGCTTAATCACTGAGAGAGAAACTGCACATCTGCAATAAATGTCACAGCTACATGACGCTCTAAATAGGTTGTAATTCATGTTGCTCAAGACTTTAACAAGCCTTGCTTGGTCAGCAGAGGACAGAAACTGCTCTGAGGGAATTTATTTCTATACAAACTGGATGGGGGAAAAAAAAAAGTACTCATTGAAAGCATTCTGCTTCACTTCTAACGAGTTTTACAGAACTTGAGACAAATTCTTAGCAAATCCTTTAACTCGTTCTTGGCTTTCCACAACCTCTTCAAGTCAGATTTTTGCAGAATATGAATGTTCCCTTGGAAGAATCATAGGAAATATTATGAGTAGGATATAATTTATAACCCCTTGTTATGTGAGCATACCAAGGTCAACTGGGGCGCCTCAGTCTTAAGCTTAGTCTCAAAGTACTCAGCAGAAAAATGTGGAATGCATTATACAGTAAAAAGAAGAAGAGTAAGACAGCAAACTACGTATAATGTTAGTTTTTGCTTCCCTGCTTTGCCACCTGGGAAGGAAAAAAAGCTTCAGGTCTTTTCTCTACTAAGAAAACACATTATAATTATTAATTGCTAATGAAACTCTGTTTGTGCTCACACAGGGCATTGTGACACACAAAGTCCCACACCACCAAATCTTCACCTATTTATATCCACCCAATTCAACAAGTATTTAAGTTCAGAAACACAATCTTTGCTGACTGCATGAAAGATTTTAAGCAACTTTATACTACTTATGTGCAATTTCCAGAACATGAACACAGGGAGGCAACAGTTAAGCTGTTTCGCTCTTGCTCATTTTTGTGAGATTTCATCCCAAAGCATCATAAACAACTCCTCGACCTTTTCCAGAATATCCACACTATGCTTTTAATTGGAAAAAGGTGCTTGTGCACAGAGTGCTGCCATCATATGGTGGCATAAAAATAAACACTAAGTAAGGTGTTTCAGAGGGACAAGGTGAGCAGCTCAGAACTGGGACAGAAGCTCAGTGACTCATGCGTGTAGACTTTCTCTGGCCATTGACAAGAGCACAAGAGGGGACTTTTCCAAGTGAGTGCAGACTCACTGCGTGCCAAGCCCCTAAACGCGGGTGCTCCCTGATAAGCACAGCCCACCGGGGCCGCAGCAGCCCCCGGAGCGGAGCCGGGCCCCTGCCCCGCCGAACCCCCAGGGGCTACCGGGGCGCTGGGAAGCGGCTGAGCAGGAAACGCCGTTCTGGCTCCGGGGCTCCGCCGGGACACGGAGATGCCGCCGGGGCGCTCGGTGGGTGAACCGCCGGGGCACCCGCGACTCCCCCGGGATGAGGCACCCTCACACATCGGACGGAGAGGCTGGGCAGACCCCGGCCGAGCTGCGCTTGTTTCGGGGCCCGGGCCCTCCCCTCCCGTCGGGGACACGTAGTCCAGCACCACCGCAGCCGCCCACAAACCCCCTCCCCGCCGGGAACACAGTGACAACGGGCCGGGGGCAGCGCCGAAGGACAGGGAAAAGCGGGAGCTCCCAAAGCGAGTCCGCACGCATCTAAAGCCGCGGGAGCGCCCACGGAGGGAAGCGGGAGCCCCCCGAGGGTCCGCGCTGCCGGAGACAGCCCCGGAGCGGCTCTGCACTGACGGAGGAAAACAACCAAGGCGGGGCCGCGGAGAGGGTCCGCAGTGACGGAGGGAAGGGAGCCCCGCGCAGGGTCCGCACTCACCGGGACCGCGGGCTCCGATGGCCGCTCCCGGCCCGGGACCGCCGGGCTCTTCCCCCGCCGTGCCACGTGACACGCGGCGCTCGGCCCCGCCCACGCGGCACGTGACGCAGGCGGACACGTGACGGCGGCGGGAGGAGGCGGGGCCGCAGCCGCGGTCAGTGTCGCCGTATCGCGACAGGAACGCGCCCGCCGCGCAGCCATGGGGAGTAAATGGACTTTCAGGTCCCTTCCAACCCCAAGCAGTCTGGGATTCTCCGATCATCAAACACCAGCATGACCCGGTAACTGTTCTTTTCCCACCTCATTTCTCTGGTTATTTCTACCCTGAACAGAAGTTAAATGCGGAGACAGGGTTGCAACAAGATGGGCTTTGAGGTCCCTTCCACCCCAAATCATTCTGTAATTCTCTAAGAATTCATTAGGAAAGTCCCATTTATCCTGGGATACTGCCTGCTCCTGTTCAGCCTCTCCAACTCAAAACTGAATTTAATTTCTTCATGACTCTCACAGGCCACAGGGAGAAGCAGGTTACTGGCAGAGTGATTGAAGACATAAAAATCCTTTTGTGGAAAAAAAATGGGATCTCAACTTTGTCATTACAAGTCAGATGTAAAGGGACGTGCACTCTGCAGTGGGAATGCAGTGAGGTTGATTCACACACACATCTGGCTAAATGGACGACTCAGCAATGTTCTGGACTTGTCCTTTATCCACCAGTGACCTTTACAGCAACAACTGGGACTGTGTAAAATGACTTGGGGTTTTTACACTGTTATCCTTCATCAGAAGCAGAGCACGCAGGAAACCTCAAAGAGTCAGACAGGTTTCTAGGTATGTTTATTAGACCAGGAATGCCACTGTCCAAGTGGTAATCAGGGAACAAATGCCATTACACAATCATTTTCTCAGTGAAAGTTTAGACCAGTTCATTAGAAGCGGAGGCTGTTACTCCCTCCATTCTCTTGGAGTGATTCTGCCAACAGGTGAAAAGCCCCACGCAATGTCAAGCTTTGTGAACACCTGTAAAGGGATAAAACCCAAGATTATTAACTCTGAAATCAAAGAAACCGTCTGATAGAGGGCTATTTTTATTGTTTTCAGTTCAGATTTCTTGTATTAGAACATGACATCTCATTAATTTTCTGATTAAACAAGTGGAATATATTTATATTGAATAGCATTTAAATGTTACAGTTTTCTGTTTCAAAATACCCAACTTTAGAAGAAAGAATCTGCAATGTAAAACCCCACCACCGTACTGGTATTCTCATCCAGAAATTTTGCTGCTGAAAGCTGTACCTGTAGAGGTTTGACATCCCAAGTAAAATAGAGAACACTTGTGTTTCTCATACATTTTCAAATCAAGCAATAGACTGACACAGAAATAGGAGTAACAACTCAAATTCAAGCCGGGAACTAACAGAACTTCCACCTCTATCACATCACTATTCGCTTATGTAAGAAGCTCCTAAATTCTGACCACTGAATTTATTTCAAACAGGCAAAATCGACACCTTTAAAGTTTGCAGCTCGAGTCACAAGAGACAAAAAGGTGACAAAACCAACTTACATAGCCCCAGACAGCTGAGAACATGGCAGCTCCTCCAAGGAGGACCATGGTTCCATATTTATCGTGGAAGTTCGGCTCATGCTTGCGATGAACTTGTCTGACTGCAGTGTGCTGGATGCCACGAGCTGAGGAGCGTTCAGAAGTACAGAAATCAACAAAAATACATGCCAAAACCATTCACAATCCTCATCTCCCACCAACAGAGAGGCGCTAGTGTTAAAAGATTAAAAATGCTGGAAAAAATAATCTTTTGGACTCAGAACTCTGGAATGACTTCAAAACATGGGATATACACAAATCCTTTAATTTTTTTCAGCTCTCTCAATTTCTCTCTAGAAAGTTATTCCTTATGTCTAACTCCAGTAAGAAAAAAAAAATCTTCTAAGTTACCTTTTTCACTAATATATTTTCTTTAGTATTACTGTTTCTCTAATAAAATGTTTTGCTTAGTGCCTAGCTTTTTTAGATTTCTACATATAAATATCTATCCTAGCAGTGTATGTAACCTAACATGAGCATTGTCAGGATGAAGCTCACCATCAAATTATGGGGTTGAAGATAGAGGGTGTGGAAGGAAGGAAACAGAAATAACCTGCGGGCATGAGACAAATAATAGAGAAAAAAATACACAATGATATCTGCAGATGATGTACATTATAAATATACACTATAAAAGGTACACTTATTAAAGAGAAGACAACAGTGAAAAAATCAAAGCAATAGCTACAAAACACAAACTGCCCGGTAGCTGTGTACAAAGCATTTGATGAGAAGGTGATGTGCGCATAAAGATATTACAAAATAAAACCTTTTAGTCTCAGGTCAATGGTTTACAGTTCTATGCAACCATGACTAGAGAAGATGATGGTGATACCCATAATGTTACTACATCATTCGCATGCTCTGTGAGGCTGCACAAGGCGTTTTTTTAGACATAAAAAAGCCAGAATATCTACCAAGACAGGTTTACTTTAGGTGCCCGCACCTCGGGATAAGCACATCGTGACCCAGGACCAGAGGAACACTGCGGGGTCTTTTATCACTGAAGGGGTAACTTTAACCTTGAGTTTAAGGGCTGGCTATTGACTACACCTTGTCACCGCAGGTTACCAGACCAGAATGTGCCTTTAGATACTAGGGGGAAAAAAGCACCAAGGAAAGGAGTCCTAGGTCAAAAAGCAACTAGGAGATAAAAAAGGCTGGAAGAAAGAAAAAAAGCGGGAGGAGAAGGACGCCAGAGCCGCCCGCAGCCCCTGAGGTGCCCTCACGACCCTCCCCGGGTGCAGAGCGAGCCGGGGGCTGTGAGGGACAGTCCGCACAGGGTAGGGCACAAACCGGGGGTGACCCCCTGAGGAACCCCCCACAGCCCGAGAGCCGCCCCTATCCTTACCGACGAGGCTCTGCGCGGCCCTGGCCACCGGGAACATGATGAGAGCCGAGCGCGTACCCTTCACGACCGTGAAGAACAAAATGGTCGCGGCGGAAGTGGCGGCGCGGCGAGGGCCTGTGGGTAACGCCGGGCTCCTCCTCGCTGCGGCGGAGCTTCGCGGCCGGGCCGGGCCGGGCCGGTGGTTCCCTGGCTGCTCTCCGGCACCTCCCGGGTGCAGACGGGCTCTCCGTGAGGGGCCGAGGGACGGAGAAAAGCGGATATGGCCGTGACGACAGCGCTAAGAGAGTCGTGGCCAAAGCTGCAGTCGCAGTGTCAGGATGGCCGAGTGGTCTAAGGCGCCAGACTCAAGGCGTTCCGCGCCTTCCCGCGGCGGGATTGGGTGTTCTGGTCTCCGTATGGAGGCGTGGGTTCGAATCCCACTTCTGACACCACTTTTTTTCTCCCCCCCCCCCGACGTGTTCGGGTTAACTTAAATTCACAAAAGGACCGAGTTGATGAAGTCCGGGATTTTACTGCAAATGGAAACCAGAAATAATTGTAACGGTGTCTTCGAATAGGCAAATGAATCCTGAAGCGTGAGTAAATCTTTGTTTCTCTGTGGCGATTCTGCATCAGAGCCATAAGCCACCACAGAGCTGCTGAGGAATAGTGCATTTGGTTTTTAACAATATTTGTAACACACGATCCAGCAATTTATAGCGTGTGTATAACACGAAGCGTGTATCTCATGCAGCAAGAGGAAGAACTTCATTACACTGAGGGTGGCAGAGCCCTGGAACATCTGCCTAGGCAGGGTGTGGAATCTCCCTCTTTGGAGACATTCAAAACTCATCTGCACACATTTGTGTTGTTTCAAAATGTGGATTATGTAAAATTTTCTTAGGAAAGGATGTTCTTCGATGTTTGATCTTTGTATACTTTCTAGCCTAATCAACAAGGAAGGAGATTTAATCCATGAAACAGCAGGTAGCAAGCTCTAAGTGATGTCCAGATGCTGGGAAAAAAATTACTTTTTGGTAAACTGTCTTGTTAAGGTTTATGGCTTGATACATTCAATTATCTCACGCCTAGGGGGAGGTTAACAAAGCTTGGGAAGGAGGTTGTGCCACTGATAGCAAACACAAAGAATGCAGAACTTACAGGCCACAAGGACATTTTGCAGAACTCCCACAATAAGGAAGACACTAACAAAGCCAACTCAGAAACTGGGCTGAAATCAGCTCCAGCCGGGCAAAAGGTAATTCCAGCAGAGGCAGATCACGACCACCAACACACCGACCAAAAAGAAGAGAAAGTGGGAGCATGTGCACTAATTAGTATGAAAAACAAAGAGAAGCATTAACCAACAAAGATAGAATACTAATTAATAAGAGAACTACATTACTTGTATCCAATGAACACAAATTCCTTTGTTTGCTAAAGCATATAAACAGTAAAAAGTTTTGAGAGTGTGTGTGCTTGATTTGTGGAACACCACTGAGCAGCCAAGGCTAGCACAACTCTGAAATAAAGCAATGTCTCTCTGACTGCGTGTAATTACTGGCTTGTTGCACACCGGGTAACAAATCCGGTATCTTAGTGGGCAACACTGTGTCACCTGCTCTCGGATGATCTCCAGAGATCCCTTCGAACCGTGATGGTTCTGTGATTCTGCTGAGCACGGGGAGCGGCTGAGAGACCCCACCATACCCTGGAACCCCGCCATCCTTTCGCACCTCAGGGCCCACTCCGCCCTCCCCTCGGGGCCCACTCCGCCCTCCCCTCGGGGCCCACTCCGCCCTCCCCTCGGGGCTCGCCCTCCCCTCAGGGCTCGCCCACCCTTCGGGGCTCCACCAATGGCGCGGCTCCAGCTCGCCGCGCTCCCGCGAAGGCCAATCGAAGGCCGGCGACGACGCACGAGCCGGCGCCTCAGCCAATCGGCGTCCTGCGGGCGGGGCCTCGCTGCCGGCGGGGCGGGGCGGGGCGGCCATGGCGGCGCTGCCGGTGCCGCTGCTGGCGCTGGCGCTGCTGCTGCTGGCAGGATGTGGCGGGCCCGGCGCCGCGGGGCAGAGGCGGAAGGAGGTGAGACACACCGGGAAGCTCCACGCCGCGCTGGGGCGCGTTCTCGTTGAGCGGGCTGAGGGCAGGACCGGCTAGGGCTCGGCGGGGTGGCGTGGCCTCACCGCGGGTTCCCCCCGCCCTGAGGTTCGGCCGGCTCTGAGGGGAACCCGCTGGGAGGGAAGGTCTTTGTTTCCAGGTTCTTCGGTTCTTGTTAGGAGCACTGTACGAGTGTTGTCTTCCTACCGCATGGGATTTGCGGGGCGGAGGATGGGTGGTCTTTGGTTGCAGTCACTAAGGTGCAAATTACTTCCACACGCTTGACCCGTAGGGTTTGGGAAAATCCTGCTGCATAAGTGTTAATACTTGTGTGACTTGTAGGTCGGAGAAGAATAATTTATTACTGTTATCATGGTGGGACTCTTGCGGCTGCCCTGTGCAGGGTCAGGAGTTGGACTTCGATGCTCCTACTGGCTCCCTTCCAATTCAGAGTATATTATGATTTCCTCAAACATATTTATCTGAAGAACGGTGTTAATGAGTAGAGAAGTGCTTTATTATAAACGTAACATTTGCGAATTTGTCAAACTAATGCTTCTTTTTATAATGTTATAGAATTTATTGCTTCCTTTTTAAGGAATGTTTTAGTGTTAAGAATTTGAGTTCTTCAAATATGTTTTGAATTACAGGGTTTTCTTTTCCAGCAATGCTGAAAATGAAATGTTGAGGTTGGTTCCATCTCTGGCGTTGATTCCACTGCCATAAGTTTTGAAAGTTGGAACAGTTTGATGCTTAGTGTAGAAAAAAGGCTGTGGAGGGGATTTAGGCAGTTGGTACAGCTGAAAGAAGTCTTGCAATTAGCAGTGTGAGGAAGGCCTGGTAAGCTGAGGGTCTTCACCAGCCTGGTCATGTTAAGTGGTTAAAGCTGTGTGTGTTGCTAGGTGGTTGAAGTTAATGAATTATGTTAAGGTGACTGTCAAAAGCTTCTGTGAATGCCTTGCAGAATTTCACTGAAGTATCACATCACCTGCTTGGTGTTATGAAAAGCAGTGCAGATATTTGTTCCATCAAATGTGAAAACCTTTAAGATTGTGCTGTGAGACTGGAAAAAAAAAAACCGACAGTGTTGCTCTGGCTTGATTTTCAGATGGTGTTATCAGAGAAAGTGAACCAGCTGATGGAGTGGGCCAGTAAAAGATCCGTGATCCGAATGAACGGAGACAAATTCCGGCGCCTTGTGAAGGCACCTCCCAGAAACTACTCAGTGATTGTGATGTTCACTGCTCTTCAGCCTCACAGACAGTGTGTTGTGTGCAAGTATGAGCTCCGTTTAGTCCTAAATTAGGACTTGAAAGTCATCTTATGCTTTGTAGGAAACTAAATTCAAGAATAGGGTTGAACTTCCACACATGTGGAAGGAATACACGTGGGCAAGTTAGAGTAGGATTCTCTTTGCAATTTAATGTGTGGGAATATGTGTGTAATGTGCTTGTGAGAAAACAGCACAATCCTTTAGTTTTATCTCCCTCCTAAAATAATTCCCGCTTTGCAGTGTTTACTCTGAGAGGCTTCTGGAGAAAGACACACTGGAAGCTCAGCTTTTCTGGCATGAGTTGCTGAAGAAATGTTTGTAGAATTATTGCTGGCCATGCAGCTTAAATGTTGCTCTTAATTAATACATTGCTTGGCACTTACTTGCAATTATAATATTCTAATTCTTTAACCATATTATGGCTTTCTTTTATTAATCCAGAGGTGGCAGAGGTCTGTGAGGGTGGTTTCTGTAGGTGGTCCGTTGAAATTATTGGTTTCCCCTGCTCTGTCATGGAAGAAAGGGCACACCTGGCCACATTTTGCTGCTCTGTGGCCAGGCACATCATGAGCAGCTGGGTTCTAGTTCACCTTTCAATTAGAAATTACCTCTGCTTGTGTTCGTGGACTCAACAAATCTTGCCCTTGCATTTAAAAAAACAGGTGCCAAATGCTTCACCTGATGGTAGATAAGTGTTTGTGCTTAAATGATTTCATTAACACTTAAACTTTCTTTTTAACCCTAGGAAATTAATGGGGTGGGTGTGGGATGCACCCATTGATGGGGTGGGTGGGCACAGCTCCCTCAGCTGCTTTACAACTCGTGCTGTGGACAAATCCATGATACAGCATCTCACTTGGTGTGTTTTCCAGGCAAGCTGATGAGGAATACCAGATTCTGGCAAACTCCTGGAGGTATTCCAGTGCCTTTACCAACAAGATTTTTTTTGCTATGGTAGATTTTGACGAAGGCTCAGATGTGTTTCAGATGGTAATGTCCTTTTCTCTTCTAACATTGTTTTTAACTTGGGTTTTGGGCAAGAAGGTGAAGATGTTACATAATTTGGTGTTACAGGGAATAAAGGAATGAAAAGTTAAAAGCTGTCACTCTTGGAAGAAAGATGGTCTGAGCATGTTGGTAGGAATATTAACAGACCTGAGATGTGGAAGAGTTACAAGGAGTAAATTGGTTTCTTTGACTTTTTTCCCTGAATTTGTCTCCTATAATAACTTAGAGTGTAATTCTTAATGGAATTCTTCTGTGGTACATGAAGAGGCAAGATAGAAAGCACTGATGTCATTAGTAACAGCTATTACAATTTTAAGATTACTAGAGAATGATAGATTAGGCTTTTGGTATGGGTTAACTGATTTCTTTTCAAGTACCCAGCCATTTTTCTCTTCTATTAACATTGTGTGACCATGTTTTTTTCTCAAGCTGTGAGAATATTCCATGTATGCTTGCAATTATAGGTCACATTAATAGTTCATTATAGTTTTGCAGATCTTAACTTTTTTTTTTTTAGGAGGTACTAAGCTCTGTTTAACAGCAACACAGTTTAGGCAGTGATACTTTATTAAATGGAGGGTTTTGAACTAGAGAGTTGAAGAGAGATGGTTTTTTATTATTTTTGTTAATTTTTTCCTTAATGTTACATTAGAAATGCATTCTTCAAGCTTTGGCCTTTCTGGATTTTGGAATCATACATCGCTATTTTGCAGATTTCTTTATCAAAAGTAGTATTTAGAGAAGAAACAGATTCAAAAAAATGTGTGTGAAATACAGAAATGCAAGCCGTGTGCTGTCTTTTAAAAAGTCACTGCCAATGAAATCAAAGAGCTAATTTTTCTTATTCAGCAACAATATTGCAAGACAGAAATGGCTTAGAATTGTGTTATTAAATAGTCCTTTCACAGGCTGTGTCTTCTGTGAACTCTCTCCCTGCAGCTGAACATGAATTCTGCCCCCACCTTCATTAACTTCCCGGCCAAGGGGAAGCCCAAGCGGGGGGACACCTACGAGCTGCAGGTGCGCGGCTTCGCGGCGGAGCAGCTGGCGCGCTGGGTGGCCGACAGGACAGACGTCCACGTGAGTGCAGACACCTTCCCTCAACCCCTCTGTGCAGGGCCAGCTGGGAAACATCACTTGTGTTCTGTGGCTCCTGAGCTGCTCTAAATAGCTCGTCTACAAAATCTAGTTCAGACACACATCTGCATCTTTCAGTCTCCTTACAGTCTCTGTGCTGGTATTTTGTGTAATGAGAAGATGGTAAAACTCATCTCCTTCCTTCTCGCTCTTCTTTTCCTGTGGAAGAAAAACAATCTCTAAATTATTGAATAGGGTGAAGTTTTGTGAAACTGAAGTTACACTATTGGTGGAAGAAGCATTGCTTACTTCCTGCGTCAGATTTATTACACAGAAAATGTGCGTGTGTGATGTTTTTTCCACTCAATGTGTTGTGGGCTTTTTTAGCAGGAGTGCAGGTATAATGTATAATCCTACTGAGAGACAATAATTTCACTGTGCTGTGTTCAGATCCGTGTGATAAGGCCACCAAACTATGCTGGACCCTTGATGCTGGGGTTGCTGCTGGCTGTCATCGGAGGCCTCGTGTATTTGCGGGGCAGCAATCTGGATTTTCTCTATAACAAAACTGGCTGGGCCTTTGCTGCTCTGGTGAGTAATCGTGACTCTTGTCTGCCCTGTTGTATTGAGTTTTGTAGCAAATCTGGATTTTCTCTATAACAAGACTGGCTGGGCCTTTGCTGCTCTGGTGAGTAATCGTGACTCTTGTCTGCCCTGTTGTATTGAGTTTTGTAGCAATTCAAGTTTTTAAAAGCTTCTGTATTTCAAGATTCTTGAAGCTGGTAGAGGAAAATGAGGTGCAGTTAGTTTTACTTTTTGGTAGATTGATAATATTATATGATCTTAGTCTTTCCAGCTCACTGAATGCTTGATTAGATGCCTTTTGTACAAATATAGTGGGACAATTTTTAGCCTGTGTTCCAAACCACTATGTTTTGGTATGAAGTGAAAAGATATTGGGTTAAATTAAAAATAAAAAAAAAAAACATTAGTAAACAGTGTTTCTTCTTTCCTTTTCAGTGTTTTGTGTTAGCAATGACATCAGGCCAGATGTGGAACCACATTAGAGGCCCCCCCTATGCTCATAAGAATCCCCATACAGGACAAGTGGTGAGTCTTGCCTTCATTTTCTTTTCTGCATTTCTATTGTATTTCTGCAGAGTAAGGCTGATACTGAGAGACAATCAGAGTGCAAATTCTGCTTCTGGCTCCTCTCTCTGTGAGTGAGACCAAACTCTCCTGCAGTGAGCAAGGCAAATCAACATGTCTTGCACAGATGTTGTATTTCCAGTGGTGAAGGGATGTGGTAGTTCTAAATTGCTTACAGCACAATAAAGGTATTTATGGGTTGAGTCTTTCATGCTAAAAATCCTATTGCTGAGCCTGGCAATTCTGTTTCAACCTGGTCTTGTTAACTCATACACTCATCTAATGACTTCCACATAAAAACATCTTTCCTCAAGATTCTTGAGGTAAATTAATATCTAGTGATCTCAGATTTATTAAGTCTTTCTTGGAAAAAATCTTTTTTTAACATAATTTGGAATATACTGCTCTGTTCATAATATAGAACGAGATGCACTGTAAAAGTAGACACAGTGTTTGGAGAGCATTGCATCTCCTCAGGTGCTTACACATCACATACTGGCTTTTCTCATGTTTTTACTCTGGCAATTAATTTGGTGAAAGTCCTTTTGTGCCTGGTTAGATGGGTCAGACCCTCTGTATTCTTCTGTAGAAAGTGGATTAAACTTCTTTTTTCCTACTTAGATACAACATCACAACCATAATAGGGATTAAAACATGGTATTCTTTCACAAATTTCAATTTTTCTGTTAACCTAGAAGTGAAAAAGATTTCAAATGCTTGGTTCTGGAGCCAAGTGAGTTGGGTTCATACACAGATTGAAGGGATTGTGCTTAAGCTGAGCAGCAGTGTACACAACCTAAGAATCTCAGTCAGGGAATGGATCACATTTGGATGCAGGAGGGCCTAATCTCATGGTATTTTGCCCAGCTGGACTGAGAATCTGGACCACGAAGGTTGTAGCTGCACTTACTGTGATCTGCATGGTACTTGAGGCTGATTGTGCAATAGTAATAGAAGAAGGATTTTTGTCTCTGTTGCAGCTCCCCCAAAAATCAGTGATCAACAGCTGAAATTGTTTGTGCTCCAACTTCTGCTCTCTCCTAAAAGAGACAATGCAAACCCCAGTTCCAGGCTCTATAGCTGTTGTTAATCACATCAAAGTTGACTCCAGTCTTTTCTGAATTTAATTACTCTTTGTCTCTTACAGAATTATATCCATGGAAGCAGCCAAGCCCAGTTTGTGGCAGAAACACACATAGTTCTGCTGTTCAGTATCCTTCCTGTGAGAAGCATGTGGTTGGTGACAGTGTTTTGGTCAGCAAATGCTGCTGCCTTTTCTGTGGTGCTTTGTCATGGCTGTAATTGCCACCTAACACTGATGCAGAAGCTTGTAAAACCTTTCTGCACTGGCAACTGTGCTTTTCCTGTGCCTCTGATTGTTAAGATGAATAGAAAAATATTTACTGTTTCTCATCTTAAGTACTAAAATGAATACAGAATTCAAGTTGTGGATCTTTGTGGAATCAGAAGATTCTTCAGGATACTCCCTGCTCTGCTATGGATGTCTCTTTTCAATGTCACTTATTTCTTGCTTTGGTGTTGAATTCATTCCTCTCTCACTGATCTTTTATTTCTTTGCTTACTTCCTTATAATCTTGTTTGTGCTAATGATGCAGGATTTTGCCATGCTATCAAGAAAGGCAGGTGGAAACTTTCAGATTGAGGGCTTTTACATTTTTCATTTGTACAAAAAGTGTTTCTTTGGGGTCATAAGAATACCTTAAAACTCAATGTTCTGTTTTTCTATTCCCACATGTACATTTTTGATCCATCATTTGTAACTTTAGTCGTTTCTGGCTGGAGCTTTTCTTCCTTGTTTTGTCCACCTGTATCAGCACCTTTATTTTTTACTCAGTACTTTTTCTGATACTTAATTTTTTCAACTTAAAACAGGCACTTGGAGGGGAACTTCTGATCTTTTTCTGTTACTGTACTTTTGATCCACTTGGTCAAATTCAAAGTAGAAACCTTTTGTAGATGTTTATTCGTGTTATTGCTATCCATCATGTTACGGACCCAACCTACCAGTTGCTGGAGACATTTTAAATTATTACATTTGGTGAGGTTTCTCTGGGTTCAAGTCACTTTCCTCCTATGCTGAAGGTGGGCTGTGTCTGAAATGGAAAGATTCCTCATGCAGTCAATAATAAGTATTTTTCTTTTCTGCAGGAGACTTGGGACTGGACTTCTGTAGTTAAATGGAATGAAATTTTTGGGAATTCTGTCTTTTGTTCCACTAGATTCACTATTTTGCTTTGTTAAAATTCCTTCTTGGCAAGTGTCAGGCCTTTTGTGTTGTCTGTGCTTCTTTAATTTTGTGATCTTTAGTTTTTTAAATCTGAAGAATTAGAAAAGAAATATTGCCACTTGAAAGACAGCCTTTTGGATTAAATACTGCATGTGTTTTATTTGTTCTGTTGGCTGAGTGAATGCAGAAGCTGAATTCCTTTGGGGATTTTCCAGTGGAGAACAGCAGTAGGAGTGGACCCAATCTCTCTGGGAAGGAATGCTGCTTCATTACAAGCTGAGATAATAAATGCATGTTTTTAATTCTGCCTGAAGACCTTCCATCTTGTATTTTAAGCTTTGCATTTATTTTCCCTTAAAAGTTGACATGAATGTTTTTCAGCTGCTTTTTCCCTCATAGTTGCTGATTTGGCTGGGAAGTCTTTGATTTTTCCAGTGAGTTTTAATGCTCTAGGTATGGTGTGGGAGCTGAATTGAGGAGATTAGGAGTGAGTGTGCTGAGTTCCTTGTACTTTGTTGTTTAGCCTTAAACAGTGTTTGTAGATGGTGGAGTTACTTTAGGAATGGTCCTTCTCCACGAAGCTGCTACTTCTGACATGGATGTGGGGAAAAGAAAAAGTAAGTACTGATACTTTCCTCTCTGAGCAAAGGCATATTCAGTAAGGGTGTTTGATACATCATTGAGCAGAAGTGTTTTTGCACTGGGGGTTTTGTACACTTCCCACCTCTAAGCTGAGGAGAATCATTTGGATTTTTGACAGTTTTTGGAGTTGCTTAGAAAACTGCAAGATAAACTCAAACCCTTTTGGCAGATGGAGAGAGATGAAGATGCTTTGCAGTGTTTCGCTAGTAAGGGGGAGAAGAAGGGACTTTTTCTCAAAGCATTTGTATAAAATTGATGTACAGAAGGAATTTGAAAGAAAATTGGTGTTAATTTAGTATTTCTCAATGACATGAATAGAGGCCTCATCTGACCAAATCTGTAACTATTGCAGAAGGCTTTGAAAACCTGAGTCACTGTGGTGTTTCCAGGAGCAGCTGTCACATCACAGCCTCTCCCTGTGCATCTCTTGCAGTTATGTGCATTGCTGGCATTGGCTTGGTGGTGCTGTTCTTCAGCTGGCTGCTGTCTGTCTTCAGATCCAAATACCACGGCTACCCTTACAGGTACGTCAGGCTGGGACCCTGCAGCCGCTGCCCTCCTGGCCTTTGTGGTACAGCTACACCACTGTAGCTCTGCTGACTCATTTGGCAGGAAATACTCTCTTAAAAATGCTCTACTGGTTTCTCAGAGTAGCAGTGTTGGTTGATAAAGTCAGCAGAAATACCAGTATTTGATGGATATCGTGATTTTTTCAGTCTAGCCAAAGGAAAGATTGTGGAACTCTCATTTCCATGCCATTTCATGTTATAAAATACTTCTATTTTCATAATGATATCTCAGCCAGTTTATACTGCCAACAGATGTATTTTCCCCCCTACTTTTCTCTTCCATCTTCATACATCTTCATTATTAATCTTATTTGTGAGAACAAGGACGATGCCTGATGCTTTAAAGCTGCCTACATTTTGGTATTGCTTGTGTAAGGAGTCTAATACTATTATTTGACTACTTCTATATATGTCTGACTGATATTTTAGATGTTTGCTAGCTTTTATGCATTTTGAAGCAATAAATACATGTTGAAGGACCAGTTTCTAATGACTTCATCTGCAATAAGCTGAATTTGTCTATAAAGCTAATCCCATAGACAGATATTATGCCCTCTCTATGAGAAATGTGTTCTTATTTTAAAAATATCTAAATAATAAAAAACTTGTTATTTTATGAAGACTTTTCTCAAGAGCAGAAGACAGCTGAAATTATTCCCTGTTTGGTAACTGGTCAGCTTTTATTCTGGTCTCTGCAACAGTCTTAGGTACTCCTGCTAACTTTATTGTAGGGAAGATGTGGTTGTCTTTGGTTTTGAGTTATTAGAAACTCACTTTTAAGTGACTTCACAGGTGCTTTTGTTGTAGCAGCATCAGGCCCAGTTTCTCATTCTGGTTTTCTTGGCATTTATAAAAGCTAAGTGGAATGTTGCACACCTTTGCTTCTTATAAGATTAATAAAAATGTTTGTTATTTTGCTCTTTACAGTTTCCTAATGAGCTAAAGGATTCCAGAGTCTGTAACATCAGGAAGGTGGTGGCTCTGAAGTTGGATGTGGTGGAATGAGGAGCTCAATGTGTGTGGTTTGTGCTACCTCTGCTTACACTGAGACAGTAAACACTGAACCAAAGATGACGTGTAGTGCCTTAAATACAACAAGCAATTTGCTCTGAAGGACACAGAGTATTAAGATGCAATCTCTTTCATAAGCTTTACATCTTCTTAAGCAACTCTACTTCTAGTGAAATTCAGAACATAATGCTTAAAACTACATTCCCATGGACTAACTAGAAACGGTACTTTCAATTCACTTGGATAATCTGTTCACCATCTTTCTTTTTCCCTTGAATTATCATCTTCCTGTTTGTGTGTATCAGGTGACAGCAGCTTCTCTGTCGTGCCTTTTCGTGGTTGAGGAAACAGCTTCGTGTACCTGGAAATCTTTTCCTTCAGCCTGTGTGCAACCCTTGGAGCATGCTCCAGATTCCAGTGTGGAATGTGCATATTGTAGAGCTGTATCTCATTTTTGAGAAGAGTTCTTAACTGCTGTATGATGCAAGAGGTTGTTTCACAGGTGGAGGGGGAGTTTTCAACATGTAGAACCAAGTTATTAATTAATTAAATCTTTCTTTGCCAAATGCTGAAACTGCAATGTTTAAAGTTGTAAACTTTGACTCAGAGCTGGAAAAAAAGTCCTTAGACTGGCCAACACTCACCCTCTCAAAAACACAAACCAAAAGCACAGAGGTAACTATGTGTTGCATGAATTCAAAGTTGCTAATTGGCTCTCAAGTTACTGCTTAGAACCCTGGCAAACCAACAGATACCAGATTTGTGGTCACTGTAGTAAGTTCTTGCATTCTCCACTTGTTTTCTCCACATTTTTATCCTTTGAGCAGAGGTGGCTACTACTAGGATAAATGTTGTTACCCCAGGATACATTTGGTAGCCTTACAATTGAATGCATGTGCTGCTTGCTCTCTCCTTTTTTTCTCTCACCTCACAAAGATGCTTTGCCTTAAGAATTCCTGAATGGGAGACAGTGTGCCTCAGCCCAAACTGTTGTGCAGTTCAGCAGCTGTACTACAGGAAATCTTTGCAGCCTGATTCAGTAACACTTCCTTCTGTAGGCTGTGGTGGCCTTAGAGGCTTGGAGTCAGAGAGACTTTTGTCTCCTGCTTCTGCCTCTCCCCTCCCTCAAGGGGTTCCAGAATCTGGGTGTTTGAAATTGAATCTCAGAAAGGATTGTATCACTCCAAGTAGAATGTTATGCAGTTTTGCTAAATTAATACACATCTCAAGTGCCTTAACTTGACTAATTTAGTTGTTTGATGTTTCAACTTGTTGAGATGCATTTTTCTATGCCATATAGAATGATAAGCCTTAGTGGAATGGATAAATTGTGTGCCTGACTGGATTTTGGACAAGTTTCAATAAAATTTTTAGTCTAATACATGCTCCTGTGTCTTTTGAACTTTGACATAAAACAAGCCAAGCTCTTTTCTTCCACTATTGCTTCAGTGTGTTAATCATAGCCTGGTATAAAGTAAATAACCTGAGTATGGATGAGTAGACTGGATTAATAGCCTGTATGTGTTTGTGGAGAATTACAGCCCAGAATGTCAGCACTACAGAAGTGCTGCTCATGTAGCCAACTGATAGCATAAAGATTACATGGTTTTTGGCTTGTTTTTGACAGCTGTCATGCAGTGAAAATCTTGGATTCATGGAGTTCTAGACAGATCAACTCAGTGTTTCTGGAGGTGGAATCTTGTTAGCACTGTAGATTTGCCTGGAACAACTCAGCAGTGCTGTACTTGTGGCTTGTTTTCCTGCCCAGTTGGTAAAATGCTTCCCATAAACTTTTTCAGTTATAATTTATTCAGTCCTTTTAAAACCACCCAGTTCCATATTGACTAAGTTTAAACAGTGGCACCTCATGCAGGTGGATGGTGGAGTCATGTTTGCCTTCCACTTGAGGTGGCCAGGATGTTGAGAGTTTGGGATTTTCCTCTTTGTTTCCATGCTTACATTTAAGATGAAAATAATGCTCCTTTTTCCCAACAGTTTTTCTGCTCTCTAGGCTGAAACTGAAGTGCATGGAGGAGAGAACAATGTGGTAGTGGAGCAGAAGATTGAGTGCTTGCAAGGACAAGTGGCAGGTTTAGAGAGGATGAATTCTGGCAAGGTTTGACTTGTGCAGCAGTTGAGAGGTAACGGCTGGCTCTAATTGGTACCCAGGGTGACTCTGTGGGCCAGGGGCACTGGCAGCTCACTGACTGGTTGATACAACACACAGTTGGGGCCATCAGAACAAAGGTGCATGAGGCAATGCATTCGAGACCTGCTCTGGGAAAACTGGGAATTGCTGAGGACATCTCCTTTAGAAAGTGAGTCATTAAATAGCTCAGGAGTGCCCTAAAAGCTCACCTTGAGAGAACACTTGCAATAAAGGGAGGAAATGGTGTATTCTGCAGCTGAAAATGAACTGTGTAGTTTTGTTAATGTGGCTGGCCTCAGTGACTTCTGCTTTTTTCTGCTTTTGAGAAGGAGCTGTGGTGTATTTAGAAGATATTTTGAAATAACAGCTAGAAATAATTTTGGGACCTCTCTGCCCTAAGCACAAGGCAAGTCGGTAAATTTAAATGGATTAATCTGTGTAATGGTTTGCATTATGTACAATTTACTGGAAGGTCCTGCATTCAAACCATTCTAGTGTTCAGCACAGAATGTGATTTTCATGAGGCCCTGGCACAGGTTGCCCACAGAAGCTGTGGCTGCCCCTGGATCCCTGGAAGTGTCCAAGGCCAGGCTGGATGGGGCTTGGAACAACCTGGGATCGTGGAAGGCGTCCCTGCCCATGGAAGGGGTGAGGTTTAATGTCCCTTCGAACACAAACCATTCTGGAATTCTGTGACAGTGGTCCCTAGTGGTCATTCCTGCAGGTAAGCCTTTTACAGATGCTCCATGAGCACCTGCCCTTCAGGGGCTGAACTGCGCAGTCCTCCAGCAAGGTGGAAGATGTGCTCAGCTTTGCATCTGCTGTGTTCTTGGTGGTCATGCAAATAACCTTAATGAATCCCCTGGCAGGTGATGGCCATGGGGCTAAGATTCAGCCATGAGGGTAAGAACAAGTCCAGCCTCTTAGCAGGCAGTGGGATGGATGGCCATCCATGCTTGGGGAATATGGTGAGATCATGGCTGGCTAGAGACTTCAGGAAGACAGTATAGATGCTTTTATGGTCACAGCTACTGGGAGTGTAAGTAAATGTACAGCAAAGCTTGTTCTGAGCGCTGTTCAAAATGTGTAAAAGCATAGCAGGGATTTTTTCATTCCCAGCAAATTCAAGTTGGAGTTTCAGAAGTACTGGAGAAAGTAAATTGCTTAACTTTCAAAACATGTGGAACATCCAAAGGAAATCAGATGTGTGGATGGCTTCTGTTCGTTTGAATGTGCTGCCCGTGATATTAGATGATGCCAAATTGTGGCATCTTGTAGCCAGACTTGGTTGGGAGAGAAGAATGGTCTGTAGCATTCCTTCATGGGCTGTTGGCAGTGGTTTGTGGCAGTCTGTTTTAAAAAATACCCATTCTATAATAGAGAAACAAGCTGAAATCCGATTAAGAATTCAAAATTTCCAAGTGCTTTCATCTGCTATGAGAAGTAATTCTCACAAAGGATTTGGGAAAGTACTGGCACTTGGTTTCTGTGTTGGACTTTGGTGTTTGCTGCTTTCTCATGCTGAAAAGGTTTAATTCTCAACTACAAACCGCTACTCAAGTGACTCCACACCATCCCTTTGAACTTTCCTAAGGGGAATAGAGCAACAGCAACACAAAAACAAACCCAGGCCATCGAGTGAGTGTCATCTGTTTTCAGTTTTATCATGCTTTTTGTCTGAGGAATAGTTTCATTGCACATAACCTGTTCCAATTAACAGCTCAGATCTTGATCATTCCTACAAAATTAATTTAGGCGTAGCATTTTATTGGTCTGGATTAATTGTGCTACTTTTATCACAGATAATAATATGAAAGAGATGTATATGTAGTTTGTATTTCTAGGTCAGGAGCACATCAAGTTATTAAAATATCCTCTTGTCAATTGATAGCTGTACATGTCTTTCAGCCATGTTCCTTAAAAGTAGGGTAATATGTACTTAAGGAAACTAATTGCTGTAAGAGAAACAATGGGTGTGATGAGACTCCACAGTGGTTTGTCCTGCAAGCTGAGCTCTGAGTCCTGACTCTCCCATGCCTGTTGGAGCAGGGGGAAGTGGTCCTGTGTGCTGGGGAAACTTAACTGGGTGCAGGTCTGGTGGATGTGCAGAATGTTTCCCTGCAGATGCACTCAGAATCTGTCTGTACACAGATTTCAGTGTACAGAAAGTTCCTGTGCTTCTCCAATCTGTTTTTTGACAACCTCATGGTAATGTCAGGTTTTGTCTTCTGGAGTAATTGCTGGGAGATGGAAGCATTTCCATTTTTACTTTATCTTGACCTTTTCTTACAGTAGGATTCCTTTTTCATGTGTGACTTCAGATAGAAGTTATGAACTGGAGGCAATTAAATTTGGGTTTTTGAACTGCTTTCAAATACCTTCCCCAAGGAAATAGTGAAAGAATAAAATATTACAGAACAACAGTAATAAATCTATCTATGTTATTCTAAATCAGTGGGATATTAGTCTGTAATGCTGACTAAATCCCTTGAGGAGGAAAATGAATGTTTTGTGTTCTTACTGTAATCACACAGTTGGAGTCCTAATGCAGAGCTAAGACTGAGTAATGCTTCCAGTTTCCTTCATCTCACTGGTGGCAAAACACGTAGAATGGCTTTTTGCAATTTTTTAATGGAATTCGTAGCAGTCAGTTAAAATGGATTTTGTTTTTCCTCCTTCTAAAATGGAGTGAGAAGGCAGGTGATGCTTTGGTCTTGTCCAAGTGCAGCACTGGCCATGAGACAGAGTTTGATAACAAAGCTGCTGCTAAATCTGCTCTCTGTTATTACTAAATTCAGCAGATACAGGGCACAGCTCTTGGGTAAAATGTTACATTCTAAAGCGAGTTATGTTTAGACATGTTTGTAGAATTTCCCTGGGAGATGTGTAAGCTTGGATGTGCTGAAGTGTGAAAGTGCTGTTGATTCTATTATCAGAGAATGAAATGGGTTTTAGGGGTGATTTGCTTGGGTATTTTCTCATGTTTCATATGTTGCTTTATGAAACCATGTGAGCAGGTTAATTTTATTTCTTCTTTAGTTTCTGCAGAAAAAGATATTAATTTTCAAAAGTGGTTTTCTTTATAGTAAGTGAATGATGCTTGTCACCTGTTTCAGATTCTTTGTGGTACTGGGCTGGCTTTTGGTGGTCCATTCTGTTTTGGTCCTGTGTGGTGATGGAACTTCACCCAAAACCCCAGCCTGTGGAGTTCAGTCATCTTCTCAAAAAAGCCTGTAACAACTTTCCCTTGAAGAGGGCTGTATTCCAATCCTCCTCCTTTCACAGCATTTTAACATCTGACAAGAGTGTAGAAGCTGCTAGTACCAGCAGGGAAAATTGTCTTGGCATCCTTAGGTGTAACTGCCAATGATGCATTTACTTATCTAGAGAGTTTTCTGATTAAAAAGAGAAAGTTGTAGCCAAGCTGGGCTGAAGTGGCCCCAAGCAGGGTTACTTGGGGCTGCTCACATTCAACCTGTGTGCCGCTTACGTTATCCCCGTCTTGCTGTTGTTGTACTTGAGAAAGTCTCATCTCAAGCTTGCTTCGGGGTTTGTGTCCTGGTGGGCTTGGAGTTCCAGGGCTGGTTCCTGCAGAAGGTGAGGGTTGTGCTGGTGATGCCCAAAAACCAGGAGGATCACTCTGGTGATCCTGTTGAAGGAGGAGGGTGGTTGTGGTCATCCTTGCAGAGGAGGAGGAGGGTTGTTCTGCTGATCCCCATGGAGAAAGTGTGTCCTTCTGGTGATCCTCATGGAGTAGGAGAGTTGTTTGGGGGATCCCTGCAGAGAAGGATTGTTCTGGTGATGCTCATGGAGTAGGAGGGTCCTTGTCATGCTGTTACTATGAGATTGAGCACCCACTCCATGTTACCCTTTGTAAGGATGACGTATCTAAATGCTGTGATCGACCTGCCGTGGTTGAACCGAGGTTGCAGGATCGCCCAAGGCCGCAGTTCTGCGATGAAGTGCTGCCTGTCCCTGGTGTGACACCAGCTCCTGTCCCCCACTGTCCGTCCCCTGGGATGTGTCAGTGCTTGGCCTCTGCCGCCATGGCCGCAGCCGCGCGCTGGAGCCCCCTGCTGGGCACAGGTGTCAGTGCACTTTGTTACGAAATGATGTCACGGGCCTCGGGCCATGACGCCAGCGTGACGTCAGCCCCGCCCCAGCCAATCAGCGCGGGGAAGGTTGGGACGGTGACGCAAACTGCCCTAGCAACAGTCGGCGCGGCGCCGCCCAATCAGAAAATAGCTGTGGGCGGCCGTGAGCCAATGGGAGGCGGCGGAGGAGGACGGCGGCGGGAGGCAGGTCCCCTCAGGCTCCCTCCGATAAGATGGCGGCGGCGCTGGCGATGGCGGCGGCCGCGGCTTTGTCTGCGCCCAGCGCCTGAGCGCGGCCCCGGCCCTGGCGGCCGCTCCGCTCCGAGCAGCGGCGGCGGAGTCATGACCGCAGAGCCCGTGAGGTACGGCCGGGCCGGGCGGCTCCGCGGCGGCCGCGCGGGTGGGGCGGGGCCGGGCCCGCCGCGGCGCGGCGCAGCCCTGGCGGGACGGACGAGGGCGGGAGGCGGGATGGCGGCGGGAGGGCAGCGCCGCGCTCGGCTGGGGCGGCGGGGCCGGGCCCGGCGCGGAGGGAGGGAGGGACCGCGCCGAGCGGCGGGAAGGCCCCGGGGGCGGCCCCCGCCCCACGTGCGAGCACGGCGGAGAAGCTCCGCTGAGCCCCCGCCCGCGCCTCGTGCTGGGCACCGGTATCGGCCGCCACCGCCGGGCCGCTGCCTCCGGCCGCGGGGCTGACACGGAACGGCAGGAACTGACAAACGCCCGTAAAGCCGGGCAGAGAGAGGCGCCATGTTAAACTGTTAATAAATAGTTGTCTTTGTGTGCTTTCGGTTTGTCCGAATCCCCGAGGGTCTGACCCCCGCAATCCATCACCCACAGACACGCCGCGTGCCTGAGGGGCTGCACAAACCATGAGGTGTTGTCCCTTGACCCCCACAAATGCTACACATATCCTCAAACCGTGTTAGAGAAGCGTCCCTGTGTCTTTAGTACTCATCGCTCTGTCTTTAGTACTGAGCCTTGGGTAAAGTTTTTCCTGCGATCATATTTGAGTATCTTCACCTCCCGCCTTATTTTGAGTAGTTCATAACTACTGTGTTATTTTAGACAAAAGTTAAAGGGATAGTGGTTTTTCTCCTCTTGTATATTGCTTGTTTTTGAAGCCTTAACATTTCCAATTAGGAATCTACAAAAAAGAGGGTTTTTATCATTATCGTCGTTGTTGATGTTGATCACATGCTGATGTAGGTCATGAGCATTGCAAATATACATTATTTGGTGCATGATTCCCAGCGTTTAGCAGTTTCTTCTTCGTGTATTTCCTTCCTTATTTTGTAAGACAGGGATTGTCCATCTCTCATTCTTTCTCCTCCTCACTCCCACTTTCTCCTTTCTGTGTTCTTAAAGTACTTTGACAGTTTAAACAACTTCTTTTGCTGGAGTGATTATTTTGTTGTGTAGACTGAAGTGCTAATTAAGGGGCTTTCTCCTCTTTATTCTCCAGCCCTTGAAAATCAAGGGTAGAGTTTGATTTTTGTAGAACAAAAAGATCTGAGTTACTAATACTTATGGTCCAGTTTTCTGTCGCCATTAGTATTTTATATTCTGAAAAATGCTCTTCCATTAGCACCACTTCACTTTTTGTTTTATTGTGATTGTCATATTTTGTTCTCTGTCATCCATAATGTTGTTTGCCTTTTCTTGAACCGCTTGTTCCTGGTCTATAATAGGAAGGATTTGTACTTAATCCTTGCCATGTTCTTGTGTTGTCATTAGTGCCACAATTATTGTTACTACCAAGGGCCTGCTTCAGTTGGTGCTTTGGAGGAAGAGGATGCAGAAGCTCATACATTTCCCGTGCAATTTCTTGGGCTACCTGCAGAGAGGATTGGATTATTTCAGATAATTTGTGATCTTGAAGATGAGACAGCATGGACAGAACAGGTCTGAGATTGTGTGCTGTCTTTGGGTGGAATCTGCCCCACAGAGTAAGCAGCCCTGTCACAAACTGCTTTTAAGTAGATAGGCATAAAATTTTTTTGGTGGTCCAAACTCTCCTTCTTTTTATGAACTCAATTCTCATTCAGGTTAAATGTTTGTTACAAGTCCCATCCTGCGTAGAGCTCATCTTGAGCAGTTCGTACTTCACAAGATCTGTGCCAGGAGCTGGGCACAGCATTGCAGGGTCCCAGCATTTCAGGGTTGTGGTGAACACATTGCATGGGCTTTTCCTTATTTCTGTCCATTCCAGTTCTGCTTAAAACTGGAGTTGGAGAGAAAGAAATGAAAAAGAAAAGCACACCCTGTCTTCCTCTCTTTTGTTCCCATTTCCCACAAGTCCTGGTGGCTGTCAGCTGCCTGCATTTCTGTCACTTCATCCTCTGCCTCTGTAGTTTTGCCCATGTCAGAGGTGTGCAGAAATAAAGGACTGGGGGATCGCTGTTAGAAATCTTGGGAAGATGTGCAAAAAACTGAATTGGGATGGAAAATCTATTCCCAGCTCTTGTGGAAGATAGAGTGTTTCAGAGGCAAGTAATCAATCAATACTAGTCTGCTCCCAGAGAAGTTCTGAACTATTATTATAAGGAATACTTTTATTTAATATAAAGATCCTAGGATTCTCCCATGTCTCGAATGAGAAATTTAGAATGATAAAACCTGGAATCACTTACTGAGAAACTTTAAAAAAGTGTTGCTTCTGTAAATATTTATAAAGATGTCTCAATAACTTTTGCCCCAAAAACTTTTTTTTTTTTTTGTCTTTTTCTTTTAAAGGGGAGGAATCTTTGTCATACTGACCTAACCTGTTCTTACCAGTTCATACATCATACAAAATAAGCACAGCAATAGGAAAAGAAAACAAGTTTTGAATCCTCCTTACTTGAACTATCTGGTAGTCAGTGAATGTAGGGTTTTTTTTTTAAGTTGGCAAAATAAGCTTTGTTCTTGGGTTTCTTTAATCCAGACTTCTCACTTCACATTATGATATTGGTCATTTGGTTTTAAAGTTTTTATTAAATTGTGTGCATTTTTGAGTCAGTTGAATGTCTTTGTTCTGAGTGATATTGTAGGGTTGCTTGAGGTGTGTTACTTGATGCCACAATGATATAATTGGAAGTAAGTCAACACCAATCTTCTGTATTCCCTAAAGGGACAGTGGAAGTTCTCTGTCTTCCACGCTGTTCTGGAATGGGCATAGGCAGATTCTTTGATTCTTCGTGAAGAAGAGAAAAACTGTGTCATCTTCAGTGCCAGATATGCCTCAGAACCAATATCTGCAGCACTTAAATGAAATTCTCTGGGAGAAGAACTCAGTGCAGGGAGTTTGTTATTTCTGGTTTTATACAGTATTGTCTGTTAGGGCTTTGGAAACTGTGTCAGGGTCTTTATAGGGCTTAACCGAAGGTATATTCATTTTCTAGGAAATAATTTGGTGTGACAAAGGGATGTGTAATACAAATTCTGTAACAGGGTGACCTTAACATTGTGGGAATTTGAAATTCTCAGTTCTGTTATAGATGAGCTCCTTGTACCCTCTGCTTGAAGGGTGGAAAAGATAGTGCTTTTTATGTCCCTATACCTCACCAAAAGACAATACCAAAGTGATGATAAAATGTGCTGTGTTCACCATAAAAACAAATGTCTGCAGCCTGTGACCAAGTACAGTTTAAACTGGATTACCAGAAGTGTCTTTTATAAAGGGAAAGCCTAAGGATAGTGCTGATCATGAAATCACACTTTGTATTGCTGGAGCTCAGCTCGTGCCTGCAGGTGATTTGGAAACATGAATCAGTTCATGGATGGGTCAGTGGCAGGTTGTTCCCTTGGTGTGGCAGCAGGAGAAAGAAGAAATTGTAGAAATTCAGTGGCAAATATAATGGAAGGTTTTATGTTGACTTTAAAAGTGGTGAAGTGTCCTGATGTATTTACTAAAGGAGGAGCATAAAGCTATCATAGTCTGTGGTGAAATGCAGTTGCCACTCAAGGTGGGTGGTGGATCGATTTGTGTTGTTTTTTGGGTTTTTTGTTAGAAAAGGAGTGAAACCTTGAAAAAATCAAGAACTTGATGACACAGGTTGCTGCCAATGTCAGCTGTAGTGCTGTTGAAGCAGTTCATTTGCAAGTCCGAAAGTTGCATAGTTGTAGAAATTTCTGTCTGAGTAGGTCCAACTGTAGGCTTTAATAGGTTCAGCCTAGAAGCTTTTTTGGGCAAACGCGTCTGTCATGTAAAGCAAAACTAAAAAATAGGCAATAAATTTGGGACTGAGATGGCTTTTATCTTGTAGAATGAAAACCTGTCCTTTGGATGAGCTACAACCCTTAAAGCTGTGGCAACTGTGATTGGGAATATGTGGGAGAGTTGAAGGGCCAGGCTTTGATTCTCGGGCTGAGTTTGTACTGAAGGATGTTTCCTTGAGAATCTGTGATCAGCTCCAGGGAGCAGAAGGCAAATGAAGCAAAAGGCATTTTTAGAGTTAGAGGGCCCTGATTGCTCTTGGTTGTGGGTCCTTCCTTCCCTTCACACGGAGTGTGTTTAAGCATTTTAAATACAGCTTGGTTTGTGCTAGACTGAGCTTCTTTTCCTGAATCACCAGAGTAAGGTGTGCACTTTGTCATGATTTTTGTCTCATAAAGGTGAAAATGCTGTGTTTAGATTTTCACTTGGTGGCTTCAGTCTTTCTCAGCTTGCAGGATATTTCACCATTGAAGTTACACTTCTTGGTGACATTGAAACAAATCTAACAATGAGATTGTTTGTCTTACTTTTGCCTTGTGGGTTTGTGGTGATGTTGCTTGTTTGGGTTTTTTAAGATCCCATTAAAGAAACAGGTTAAAAACAAAGTTGGGGTTTTTTTCACTTCTTAGTGAATGAAGTGTGATAATTCACACCGTGTCAACAGAAAGAAATTGTGTAATCTTCCTTGAACAGGATAAAGGGTCTCTTAGTGACTTACTTTGGACTGTTGCCTTCTCATTCCCCTTGTGTGTCTGGAGGAGAATAATTCTGTTTACTTGTCTGAACCTGTTATGCTGTATTTAAGCTCTAAAATTACTTCATCCACATCGTTGAGTGTCTTCAGCTGTACCAGGTATCACTTGATTAAGCCCATGTGGATTTAAAGTCAGTTCTAAACAAGTAAAAAAGTGAGTGTGTGTTAGCAAAGTGTTACATACAGAATCTCCGATGAAGTGCTAGATGCCTCTATCTCTTTTCAGTCAGAGCTTTAGTGTTCAGGTATTTTCTGATGTATCTGATCTAGTAAGTTTAATGTGGTACAATTCCTCCTAAACACAAGAAAAGTGCTTTACTGTGATAATGGTCAAACACAAGCAGGTCACCCAGAAAGATTGTGGGGCCTCCATCTGTGGAGTCACTTGGAACCTGGCTGGACATTTTCCTGGGTGACCTGTACCTGTCTCTTCTTGTGCTGGGGGTTGGACTAAGACATGTCCAGAGGTCCCTTGTGTGGAGTGGAGGAGAAAGGAAAGGACTGAAGAGTGTGGATGGCATCAGGTGTGTGCGGGGTGTGAGGGTTTGTGTCCTTGAGCAGGAGAGCTGGTTCATGCCAACACGAACAGATTGTGTGAATCTTGAGTGTGAAACCTCACTTGTTGGCATGATTGGTGTATCAGTATAAGTAAGGTCCAAAATATGAATCGGATCTAGGATTTACAGTGTCATGTTGCTTTGCCTGCAGAAAACCATTGTTGAGTTAAAAAACAACCACTGGGATGAAGTGCTCTGTTTCCCCACCATTATAAAACTATGTTTTACTTGTTCAAGTAATATAATGCTAGGCTGATTTTATTTTTTGCTTTTGTATTTTTTTCTGAGAGAAGTAGGTTTCTTAGGACATGGCAGGTGTGTTCACTCCATTTTTTTTAAATTGGGGTAAGAAAATAAGCAACTTCTATTGCAGGTTTTGTCCTCTTTCACTCTTTCCCACAGCTTTAAGCTATTTCATTCATGTGTGTTCAGCCATGATATTGACATGTTTTATGTGAAACAACAATGTAGACTCTGCCCTTGTAACTGAAATCTTAGAATTGGGCTAATTCTAACCCTTTTCCTTCTCATCAGGAAAAACTTTTATGAAGATTTGCAGGTGACAGAATACTGGCCTGATTATATCAAGGCTTAGGAGTAGTCTCTCTTCCCGCTATCCTAAATAAAATACTGCGATTTTTGCTGTGGGTTGTTGGATTTCTGCTGTTCAGACAGGGATACAGTCTGAAGCAGAGGATGACAGTCTACAGACCAGCAGTTTAAAAGTACAGCTGGTTTTATTTTTCTTCAATTATTTTTCCTAAGGAGTGTTTAATTTTGTCTGTTTAAACACTGTTCTGCAGTGTTTCGTTTCAGTTTCAAAAGTGAAAAATGGCTGAGACTTAACTTGAAGCAACTGTAAACATTAATTTAAAAAACTTATGCTTGAACTATTTTAAAAGTTTAAACATAGAAAAATCTTAGACAGGTATTGAACTTAAGGAAGGCATATGCTTAAAAAAAGCATATTTGTCAACCCTGGGATAGATAAAAGCTGGAAAGGACTCCTGTATCACTTTCGGGAGCCACTTGAAATGCAGATAAGGGACACTTGTTTAGACTAATAGTTGGTAGGTATTTGTTTAAAGAAAATGTAGCTTTCAGGTTTTTGTTCCAGATGTTGACAATAACTGAGACATACCCTTCTTCCACTTTTGAAGTGTCTGAAGAAAGCAAATAGAAACTGAGTGCAATAACAAGGTTTTCAGTGCTGTTTCATAGGATAATCCAATGTGTCCTGGGTTTGCTGCTGAAATGGTCAGTGCTACTCCTTCCACTGCCCTGGTTATGAATTCTCATCACCTCACCTGCCTTCAGAAGAAATATGATCATGTGAATGTGTGGCAAGTTGGATCCAAATGAAAACTAGTTGTTCCTTAAAATTTTATTTGTCCAAGGTGATGTGATTTGCTTTGGGGAAGCACAATCATCAGCTGGCGCAGGGGGTGAGGTTGTGTGGTGAGTACCCACTGTGTCACTGCCCCTCCTCAGCTGGGCAGGGGAGGGAGAGCACAATGAAAAGTTCAAATTCAGGTAAGGATAGGGACATCACTCAGCAATTGCCATCACAGGCAAAACAGACTCTGCTGGGGGAAATCAGCTTAATTTATTACCAATCAAATCAGAGCAGGGTAATGAGAAATAAATCCCCTGTGTTAAAACACCTTCTCCCCACCCCTCCCTTTCTCCCCGGTTCAACTTCACTTGATTCTCTGCCTCCTCCTGGTGAGCGGTGCAGGGGGATGGGACTGGGGGCTGTGGTCAGCTCATCACACTCCTTCCCTGCTCTAGTGTGGGCTCCCTCCTGTGGGAGATGCTTCTTTATGGACTTCTCCCATGTGGGTCCTTCCCATGGGCTGCTGCTCCTCACGAACTGCTGCAGCGTGGGTCCTTTCCCATCCCATGGGGCTCAGGAAGAGACTGCTCCAGCACAGGCTTCCCCTGGGCTCACTGCCTCCTTTGGGCATCACCCTGTGCTGGTGTGGGCTCCTCCATGGGCTGCAGCTTGGTCTCTGCTCCACTGTGGACCCCCATGGGCTGCAGGTGTATTTGTCTTCTGGCCCTGGAGTGCCTCCTCCCCTTCTTCTTCCCTGGCCTCGGTGTCTGCAGGGTTGTTGCAGTCACATACTCACTCCTCTCTCCCAGCTGCTCTTGTGCAGCAGCTTTTTTTCCCTTCCCAAAGATATAATCCCAGAGACACTATGGGCACTGCTGATGGGCTCAGCCTTGGCCAGCAGCGTGTCCCTCTTGGAGCAGGCTGGTGTTGGCTCAGTTGGACATGGGGGAAGCTTTTGGCATCTCTGCACAGAAGTTTGTCACCCCTGTAGCCCCCCTGTAGCACACAAACCTGGTACAGGTAAGAACATCCAAGGGGACAGCATTCAAGAGCCAGATGGAATGAAGTGTGTTATGCCTAGATTAGGACACAGCCTGTCTGGCTCTTTATTTATTCTAATTATTTGTGGACTCATTTAGAGGTAATTTGCCTACTCTGGATGTTCTGTTATCCTGTAAGGGCCAGACATTTATTGTTTGCTTTTACAGCACTTGCTCTGAATGTAGGTAAGGAATTGCATGTTCCAAGGTAGTTCCCAAGGTCACAAATCAGGTTCCTGGCCAAACCAATAATAGCAGGGCACCTTCCCTTTCAGTCCTGTTTTAATTAGGCTGAACAGTGTTGAAATAACTCTACAGTGATGGGGAAGCCATTTGCTTAGAAAACTCCAGTCTGAAAACACTAATAAATACTGTGGGGACTGTCAGTGTAGAGGAGCCTGCTTGCCTCAGTAGTGCTTCAGGGATGGTTCTACATTTTTAGGCTCCGATGTTTTTTTGAAAAACACGCGTTTATAGGTTGTGATCAGTTTAATAATGACTGGATCTGTACTGCAAAGAACAAACATTTTGCAGTAGAAGCTTTAAACAAAAACGATGGATTACTATTCTCAAGTATAAATGCATGACACAAAATCATGTATTTTTGTATTTTGTACAAAACCAGGTAAAGCGTTGCCCTAAATTAACATTTCTCTCTAGTGAAGTATAGTAAGTGTAACACCTTTACTTAGATTTGACCTGGTATTCCGTAACAAAGGCTTATGGCACAAAATAGGAATAATCAAGAGAAAAACCAAGTTGAGAAGACTTTTTAGTATTAGTTTGTATATCATCTTTTTGATTGGTTGTCAGCAAGCACATTTTGCTCTGAAAATGATAATTTTAGGTTAGTTAGGATAAGAGTTAATATATGATAGTGGATAATGTTCCACGTATTAGTCACAAAGACACATGCATACTGTTCTGAATTTGTTTTGCATTGACAACAATAATACTAAACTCATCTATAGCTCCTATTTTCTTTCTAAAATGCGTTACCAAAACAAGTTATTTATAAACTAAATGAGCAGAATTCCCCATGTGTGGGGGTTTTTTTGTTGTTTTTACTACCAAAAATGTACTTTCTTGTGGCCTTCTAAATGTGCTTTATTTCTTCAGACCATTTGGAATGGATATAAAATCTCTTTATATGCTTTTACTATCAAATAATTCTGAACAACTCTAATTTTTTTTTCACTTAATGCAAGTAAATTGTCATTAAATCTCCTTTTTAAAGGAGAACTTGCAAGCTGTTAAGACTGCAGTGTACTGTTATCATCTCTTCTGTAATGTTTTCCGAGTATGCCTTCCATCCATGAGAAAAAGGGAAGCCCAAGATTAGGGAACTGGCAGTTGTGTAGCAGCATGAGTCCAGTAATTAGAGGGAAAGAGTTTTGGACAGATTGAGAGAAAAATTTTAAGGTACTCTTGAGAGTTAAAGAGCTTTGTTCCGCTCTTTCAGACTTGCTCGAGTGATTGATGGTACATATGTAGTCTCAAAAGAAAAGTGCCCTTCACTCATGCAGAAAATCTTTTCATTGCAAAGTGCTATTTTGTTTTATTTTGAGTACCTCAGGAGATTTAAAGAAACTGCAGATGATTTTTTTTTTTAAATGGATGGTTTCCACTGTTTTATGTGGTAATTTTCACTGGTTGGAATAGTCACTGGCATTGATATGAGGATGCCCTTCCACTCACTGCTCAAGAGGGCACTCACCTTCACATCCTTCTGATAAAATGGGATTTTTTTTTAGCCATAACAGTTAAATTGAAAGTCAGAAGTTAACAAATGGATGTGTTCAGAGAAATGGTAGAGATGGTAAAGGTGAGTGCTCTGGATGATTATTCAAAAATTCCTATGACCAATAAAACAGGCACAGAAAATGTAATTTCTTCTTGCTATTAGAAGTCTCTTTTGAAATTAATGGGAAAACAAAACAGTGGGAAGGGTGGAATCCTTGATCCTTCAGCTGGGCTCACTTCTGCTGGGGGTAGGGTAGGTCAGCAGTGGGAGAGTGTCTGGAGCAGCAGATAAGGCATGATGAGTCAGGACAGATCAGCTGGCAGATTCCAGAGGGGCTGATAGGAGGGGAGGGAGCAAACAGCTCAGCAGCAGCTTCTGAACAGGGGCTGAGCGCCCTTGGCCTCAGTCAGGGCAGCTGGAAAAACCTTGTCCTGGGAAATTGTAGGAGTTTTGGGAGAAATAAACCCTGTAAAATGCCAGGGGGTAACATGGAGGTTATGAAATGGAACAGCTTTTCAAGGAAAGCCTGGGATCGAGGTGTTGCTTTTTACTGTAATCAGTAAATGTGCACAAGACTGACAGTTCCTGGGGTCTAAAAGTGTACAGTGAAAGTTGCCAGGGGATTATTTTTTATGAGTTAATTATCAGTACTCATACAAAGGAATGATCTGGTCCTGCATGGCTGTTTCTTGATGAAATTAACACAACACAACATGTAGATGGTAGATTTAATAAAAGTTTGGCATCAGCAAACTTTCATATTCAGTGGACCTGTTTGTTTCTAAGTTTGCAGGTGAAACTCTCCTGTTAGTTCTCGTGGTTTATATCCCAAAGGTGACATTTTTGGTAGTAAAATAAAGACTTTATTATTCTTACCTGTCTGGCTTCTGACAAGTAGAATATTAATTTTTTGCTGTCTTCATGTCATAGCAGCGTTACCACTCAGACTTTCTTGAATTGTGTCAATAACTGTAAACAGTGAAAATTACTTAAAATAGTCTTTTTATTATGAACAAAATCCTTAGTGCTTTTTTGCCAGTAAAGCTGCACCTACTTTCACTCAGTATTTAGCAAAATTATATGTTTTTTATTTGCTCTGATATACTTGTGCAGAAACAGATGTTTAAATCTCTTGTAGATGCATTAATTGAGATTAAACATAATTTCTTTCAAGCTTGATAAATTGGAGTGAGATCTGTAAGTAACTCTAAATATTACTTGTATTTTAACAGTGAAAGCAAGTTGAATACTTTGGTACAGAAACTCCATGACTTCTTGGCTCACTCATCAGAAGAATCTGAGGACGCAAACTCTCCTCCAGCATTATCTAAAAACAAAAGTATAGGTAAAGGGATGTTTTATGTTTATTTTCAATGTATATGTGATTCTAAAGTCAAATAACTTGATGCTGTTGTTTCACTCTATCACAATTCGCTGGGGTACTTACACAAAGCCTTAATGTGATTTAAGTGGTGATATCTGGATAAATACACAGTAGGCCTTTGATACAATATTTATTTCAATTTGAATCTTTCTAAAGATGAAAAAAATCTGATCTTCTGGTAATTTCCCTCCTATGAAACATGAGATAGCAAACACACACGTATTTGCTGTGCTAGGAGTTCCTTGTTCAGCGTTCCTGAATTTATAAATGCAGTGTCTCGGTTTTTCTGCTGTAGTAAAGCTTTTGCAGTCCTTGTAGGTGTGGAAGAAGTTCTGGAGATTATGCTTTCATAGTAATTTGAAAAAGATTTCTACATATATGCTGGAAACATTTGGAAAGAAAATAATACTTTTAAAAAACCTAGAGTCCTCTTCTAGGTCAGAATTGGTGTTGGAAATTTTTACTTCTAAGTTACACATAGGTAACGAAGTTTAAACACTTTGACAGTGATTAAAAGTGAAATTATTTCATGTCAGTACTGAATAAAATCTGTTTCCAAATTTAACTGGTTAAATTTGTTTCTTACTTTAAATTGGACTGGATACAGGTGCAAAACCTTTCAATCTCTACTGTTTAATGAGCTAAAAGTTGTGTTGATGTGGTGGAGTGCAGGAGAGTGAGAGTGTACTGGCTGTATTACAGAATTTTATTTTCGAACTCCTGTTATCTTAAGTAATATCTTCCATGGGTTTTGTGGCATGTAGTTTTTATCTTTTAATGTTTTGTTTAGAGAGAGAGTCTGTTGCCTGTGGCACTCACTTCCTCAACACCAGCATCAAACGGAACTGTTAGCATAGGAAAAAGAAACTACTCATGATGCTTCAGCAGAATAGTAAAATAAACTGTGCTGTAGATGCATCTCAAAGTGAAATTTTGCTGAGGAGCACACTGGGAAAAAGAAATCTTCTCCCTTTATCCTCTGTAGTTAAAAATTAGCATTTGGTTCCTTGCTGTAAAACACAGATTGTCTGTGAAATGGATACATTTGCAAATTCATAGCAGACATATTTTAATGTTGGGTTTGAGATCTAAAAGAACATATTAAAGTTGAAGAGTCAGAATTAAACACTTAAATACTAGGAAATGCCAGAATTAATTGTGCAAATTTCCTTCCCCTCCTAATGTTCTGTGCATAATGAAAGTGTCTTTAGCAACTGTACTTACTTTTTTTTTAATCCACAGGATGCTCATTACAAACAGAAGTTACGGGTGTGACTGGGGCCAAATCAGATTTATTTAGTAATGGATCTTGTTTTGTTGCAGCATTTGGAGGATATATGAACTATTGGGTAGAGTGTTGTGAGGAGGGAGATGATGATGAAGGTGGTTAAGTGTGGCCCAGGAGGGTGGGGTGTTAGAAATCAGTAGAGTATTAGCTGAAACTACTTCATACCCTAAACTTAGGTCCCTGCCACACACAGAGGTCAGTTAAAATAGGAAGCAGTACTTGCTTTCTAGCCTTAATAATGTTCCTTTATCCCCTCTGCACTGGAACTGGATATCTCCCTCCTCTCCAATGCATGGGTGCCAGCAGAAGAGTCATGGAGAGCTCAGGAGAGCCAGACTGCCTGCTCTTGCTCCAAGAGTGCAGCTCGTTCCCTGGAGCAGCAATCCCAGGGGAAGCCCTGCTCTCTGGGAGCCCTGGAGTGGCTGGGGCAGGAGCAGCTGGGTCAGCACTGAGTTGGGAGGGGATGGCTGCAGCACGTGGGGTCATTTGGTGGGTATGACGTGCACACAGCCCGGGCACACGGAGAAACTGGCACTGGAGCACGTTCAGCTGCTTTGGGAATAGCACATGTGCATCAGGCTGCCAGTCTGAGTGCAGAGTATGCACACACTGGGGCTGCCAGAGTACGGGAAGCTCTGCCAAGCTCTCCAAGATGGTATTTTCCATGGGTTTATCACTTGGGCAAAATTGGTCAAGAACAGAAGGTGGGCACTATCCAAGCTCCAGAAGAAATGTCACTCTCCTTCCAAATCTCAGGTTCCTCCCTCACAATAGGGGAATGCCTGTAATATTCTAGAGAAGAAATTTCAGGTATTTGAAAAGGCCAAAAGCATTGTTTGCTTCCATTTTTTATTTCCCCCTTCACACGTGGAAATGGCTGGATGATTTTCCCTGAAATTTACTCAAACAATTCAGCAGAGGTCAAATATCCAGCATTGAATTCTGTGAGTGATTCAGTTTTTTCAAAGTATAGAAGAAAATGGTTTGGTTTTCCCCAAAACTGAAGTTTAAGGATAAAGAAGTTGCAGTCCTAGTAGTTTTCTGTTAAAATCACAAATAATCCTGACAAGTATCCAATAATTATACTGCCTACTCAGTAGCATCTGTAAAATCCCTGTTCCTAAGCTTTTGGAGCAACTTCATACAAGAATCATTCAATCACTGAACTCCAAACTTTCCTTTCCATTTCCAGGACTGGTGGATTGGAGCAGGTGCCAATAGGTTGCAGGTCTTTAGGCTTTGTTTTCCACGGTTCCCAAGACTGAGAAAGAGGAATTCTCAGTCAGATCTTGGATCAAATGAGATTTTCGTCTGTGGTTCCGTGATCCCAGATTTAATACTTTGTTTCTTATGTCAAGATGTGTAAGAGAAAATACTTGTAGTAACTTAGATATCAGCAAAAATGCACTAATGATATTATTTCTGCATGCAGTTGCACTGCCAGTGCTTCAGTATTTCTTCACCAACAGAGGAAGGCTCCCAGGGACTGAACTGAAAGGGATTTCTGAATTATTTCTGTAACATTTATGCCATACAATGGAATGTCTTTTTTGTTGTGCAGCAGTTTGTCTCTGAAAGTCACAGTTATCTCTAGCCAGGCTGGTGAAACACAAACAATGCTGTGATGTGCAGCGTGAAGAACTTTTGATGTTCCTTGCATTTCAGTGGACTCCTTTAATTTCTCTCCATAGGTAAAAGTAGAGAACCTAAAGGAAGTCCAGCTTCAATGGAGAACAGTAGGGATGAGGTAGGAATAAAAATGCTTTTGAATTCTGTTTGCATGTCTAGTGCACGGCAGCTGAGTTCAGTCTGTTGCTTTTACAATAAATAATACTGTGAGAAGCACCCGTTAATGTCATCACCCTTCACCCTGTTACTCAGATAACAGCAGGTACTTAGCTGTTCTTTTAGGCAAATATGCTCCCTTTTTAAAAAAAGTAAAAATGGACATACTGGATCTGTGTTAAACAAGAGCAGAAATTTTTCATGTGGTATTTCTTACTTCTGTCTGTTCTCCTGTTGGAAACATTCTGGTGGACAGTATCTTAACATTGTAGAGAAAACACAAGTGCCAGTGTCCTGCCTTAGTTTGCCTTTACTGCTGTAAATTCAGGTATTTTAAACTGCCCAGACCTAGTTGTGATCTGAGTGCAAAAACGGCTGAAAAAATCAGTTTTGCTCTGAAGGCAGCCAGTGCTTTCTGGCACATGAGCCACATAACAAGAGTCTGTTCTGCTGGCAGTTCCTGGGTGCAGGCTGCTGCTGCTCCTGAGTGCCAGAACCCTCTGGAATGGTGTGTTGGAAAAGGGGATGGTTTCCTCACATAGCATGAAGAGCATTCACAGGCCTGTGTAAGCTGCTGACTTCTGATCTGAAACTCCACAGATCCAGTTTAACAGTACTGGTGCCACTGTTGAAATTGCCACTTGTAGTTACTGCTTTTCCTGCTGCACTTCTTAAAGTATTTTTTTAGAAGCGCCCTGGTGACTTCTGAGTTGTGTTCTAATTAATGCAAGAAACTGTTTTTTGACAGGTCCCTTGGATATAAATGTGTTGACTTTTACTTTTTTTTTTTTCTTGTTTTTAGGGAAGTAGTTCTTCAGAAAGAACCAAATCTTTAGGATTATCCCGTTCCAAAAGGTTGGTTTGGAAAATAAAACAATAAATTACTTTTTGGGTATGGGAAGCTGTAGAAAAGTGCGTGCACTGTGTCAAATATTTTTGGTCCATACCAGTATAAATCCATGAAATCAGCAGAGTGCTGGTAAAGCAAATGCCTCATAATACACTTAAAATTCAAATGATTTCTCAGGGTGAAAGGATAAGATGCTAAAGCTTCATTATTATTAACAAAGACAAAATTATCCCATATCTTCAGGACAAAGGAGTTTATACAAGAGTTCCTTCAGTCTTGCTATTTATGCGTGTAGGGTTCTTCCAAACCTGTATCTTGGGTCATGCACAGAAAAAGAGGCTTTATTTGCTTTATTATTGGGAGAGTGCAGCATCGGACTGTGCTGTTGAGTTGTCCTGTGTAGAAACTGCCATTTGCTGTATGCCTGCTTAATCCTTTTCCCCCTCTTTGATCTAAAAAGTATGGAGTGAATTGTTTACCAGCTGCTTGAACATACAGAAGACAAATCATTTGTGTCCCAAGTAAGAGCAGACTTGCTCCAGTCAAAGTCCTCCTCATCTGCTCTCAGCTGATGGTCACTAAAATTCTGTCCTCTGTGATTTTTGTTAAATCCCAGTGAACTGTGCAGGGAGTTGAGCTTTCCACAGCTGCCTTAGTACTGCTCTTTAAAAGTCTGTATCTCTTTTCACTCTCCTTTTAATCCAAGTTGCTTTATTTTATCATGTCTGCTGGAATTAATATTCTTCAGTCTTCCTTTTATGTTTGTCTTGATGCCATATTTGAGAGTGTGGTTTTAAATTTGGCTTTAGTTTCTCCCTCATCTTTTGAATCCAGTGTCCTGCTGAACTCTTTTCATTCATATACTTTTTTAGTCCCGTTTTTTGCTTCCTGTCTTATCACTAAAGGGATTTTCACTCATCCATTTATCATATTGTGCCTTGTACTGACAAAACCAGTATCCTGCAGTAGTTCATGCATTGCCTTCAGACTACTGAAAAATGTGCTCCATATTCTGTATTATTTTCTCCCCATTCTCACATAGTAAATTGGTTCATTTTCATGGATTCAGTTCTGAATTATGTTTGTGTGGAATTCTGTCAGCTGATCCTTTTGTTCAACAGCTTTTTCATTTCTTTCTGCATTTCCTTCGTTTCCTTGCAAGCATCTCTTCTGCCAAGATGCTTTTTGTAATTGGCTAATATCTGTGTTCTCTTTGTGCTGCCTGTTAAACCTGGAAGGATATATAAAATTCATGAGCAGACATTCACTTGTGTTTCTTTTAGCCTTCTTTCCTGGAACTGTAACTTTCTTAAAAACACATCAAACCTTGGTTTTGCAACAAAAATATTTTATTAGTATATATTTTTATTTCACGTGGAAGGGGAGAATTCCTATTCCAAACCAGAAAATTAACCTACAATTTATGTATTGTAGTAACTTGGAGCATCCCACTTCATAATGTCTTCAATTAATTTAAAAAGAACTTAGTTTTTCACAGTTAATATGGTGCTTTGCAAGCAAAGCTTGCCTGAATTGCAGTATGTACTATTTGTCAGACCATGGGGTTTTTTTTCTGTCTATGCAGGAAACCTACAGTTGTAACAAAATATGTTGGGTCAGATGATGAACAAATCGTAGATGAAACTGTAAATGAAGATATTTCAAATGAGAACTCAGAAAATGATGTAGATATGCAAAGCTTGCCTAAAGGTAGGTCATGTCTTTTTTTCTTTTGTTTCTGAATTCAGCAAATTAGCCAAGATTATGATGCAGCATAAATAATTCACTAGAATGCACGTGTATTAGTAAAATGCCTCTTGAAGGTCCTGTTGGTTTTCTGTCCACACAAAAAGAGGAACCTGAGCACCTTCAGTTTGGAACCCAGCATATTTTAATCCATGGGTGCCCAAGGATGTGCTGGTGGCTTAATTTCCAATGCCTGCTGACATCTGTATAAAACCATCACAAAAGAGGGGAAATGATTTATTCTGTTGTTTTGCAGGAGTCTCAAGCTCTGACACCTCGAGGTCTTATTTTACTGTTCTGTCTTTGAGGTTATTAGCAATTAGATCAACAAAGGCAAAACTAACTCTGGGAGGAGAATGCCATTATTGGATGTATTTTTAAGCACCTTTTAGAAACAGTTAACACTGTAGGCCTACACCCCTCTGCTCTTAGCTGCAGTGTGAGTTGGATTAATCTCCATTTCTTACCTATGAAAGTTACAGGAAAAATTGCTGCTGTTTACTGCATGAGTAGCAGTATTTAGAGCAGTCACTCTAAAATAATTTTTTCAGAACATTAGATTATTTTCAGTGTCCTCACAACAAAACTGGGCTCTTAAATAGGAAAGATACGCTTTTTCCTTCACATAATTTTGGTAAGTACTTTGTTTAAATGAAAATGTCAGTTTTGAATGTTGCTAAAGACAAAACAGGTTTTATTCCATTGCTTTTTTGTTTATTTCACGCTGAAATAAATCTCAAGTTATTTCAGTTTCAGGGAAACTGAATAGAATGGGGCAAAGAGAGAAAAGCATAGCTACTCTAAGGGTTTTGAGGGATTTAAGTGATGTCCTTTATTGGTAGCAAGTTCCTGTCCTACACCCCCCCAGCAGTGTGACAGTCCTGTCCTGCACGTGCCACAGCAGGGCAGAGAGAGCAGGATTTGCTCCTCAGCCCATTCAGTCCTTGGCTTCTGTCCTACAGCTGCAACACAGGTGTAGTTTGAAATGTGTGGTGTTGTTTTTGGTTTTTTTGGTTTTTTTCCTGTGAACATCTGTGCATTCAAAACTTTGTTGAGTTTTAGTCAACAGATTGCACTTTTTTTTTTTTGGTGTTGGCTTTATTAATCAGAACTTTTGCACTTCACTTGGATGTGTAATGGTTTCCAATTTCTAAATAAAATTATTCTAGGTACAGTGGTTGTACAGCCTGAGCCAGTGCTGAATGAAGACAAAGATGATTTTAAAGGGCCTGAATTTAGAAGCAGAAATACCGTTAAAATGAAACCTGAAGCTCCCAAAAAGCGTGGAGGTAAATACAATTTAAAACATCTATTGAAACGGGTTTAAATTGTTGCTTACGACCACATTTGGTACATCTAAAAATTGTCCATATTTCTGATAAATTATCCTAAAAATACCTCCACTCTTCTGGCTTTTTGTTCATTGAGGATTTTAGCTGATAGAAATTAGCCTCCATTGCTGCCCCTGCAATGCAGCAGTGAAAGCTAAGATTAGTTCCCATTAAACTCCTTATTTTCAGTAGGTATAGGATGCTTCATTAGGTGCAGTTGCTTGGTTGCAATCAGGTGCTACAGGTATTCCTTTATTAAGGAATTATATTGGAGCACCATTGATACAGGAACGTTCACTGACTCACCAAGAAAGCAACCATGTTTGAGCAGGGACGTGTATAGGCAGATTATCCATCAGTGAGCTAAGAAAAAATCCTAAACCCTCAAACATTATAAAGACTTTTTTGTTTTGCTTTTAAATTGTGGGAAATTCCCGACCAGTGGGCCCTTCTAAGGATTACCTTTGAAAAGATGCTGTGCCAGCTGGTTTGCCGTAGCTGCTGCTAAAACTTAGAAGTTAGGTAGATTATAATACTAACAGAAATTAATTTCTCTCTTCTCTTTTTTTTTTCCCTCAAAAGTAAAGGAGAGGAGGGAGGATTATGTATAATGTAGCCAATAAGAAGGCAGATATTTTTGTTAACTCTACTGGCAATATCTTAGCTCACACATGTCCAGCAGTACCCAGGGTATTCATACAAACAGCTCTTGCACACGCTGTTCATGCTTCCCATTGTATCATTTGAGATCCTTGCTCTCTTCTAAAGCAATTTTTTGAGTGCTATTTCTCCATCTGTTGAAGGGGAGTGAAATGTGACTGTGTGGAAATGTTCTTGTGCATACACCTGGGCTCGTGTGGTGTCAGTGACATTTTGAGCATTGATGTTTCCTCCAAATTGTGAACTTTGGAAGTTGGTTCTGTTTTATCCACGCAAGATGTCCTGTTCATATAAAAATGCTCTTTCCATTTGTGCTTATAACAATTCTACATATGGTCCAACAGGACTCTTCAGGGGTACAGTGTTAAAAAGATAAGACACTTGTGCTTGAGCTTTGTGGCCTGTGTCTGCACCCCCAGGACAGTTTGTATGACCTGCCCTTCCAGCTTTTTTAATCTCCATCCCTAGGGAATTTGCAGGCTTTCCTTTGTGTATCTGGACTGGTTACTCATGTACTGTGCCTGACATATATATATATTAAAAACATTTGCATTTCTAGTAGGAATTACATGTCCTGTGAGTATTAGAAATAGTGGTAGAAGCAGAACTCTTGCCTTTCTAGCAACCAAATGCTCTTATCTAAGACTGTAAGAGGCACTGTGTCATTATTTTCAAGTTTTGTGTCTGCAGCATGGTTATGGTTGTATTTTTGCTGATAAATTCAGTTAATGTTTTTAACTAAGTAGTTTCTCAGTATTAATGAATTAGTAGTAGTTTATTTCTTTGAATCATCATCATTTGTAGTAGTAACATGGTTTACAAAGGTTTGCCTCATAAATTCTCTCTTTTCCTGGTGCCAGCTTGGAGGTTGGAGGAAGGAGGCCGTAGTGCTTCCCCTTGGTTATGGAAAAGAGGGAAGTGGCTCAGGACTTGGCAGGGAATATCATGTTCTCCCTGGGTTGGCTGGGACCCTCAGTGATTCCTGCAGGAGTTTGAGGACTGTGATGTGTGCCAGGGTTGGATTCTGTGCTGCAGAATGAGGGATTCTTTCCCGAGGAGTGTGATGTGATGGGTGTGTTCATCCACGGTCACAGCAGCATTTGAAACTGGTGTTTGAGCTGGTTTGGAGCTCGTGAGAGGGACTTGCAGGTCCACAGACCCTGCAGGATGTGCAGTCAGGAATGGCTAGAGGGTGCAAACATATCCTGTATTCCGAATTTCACTGAATTAGGAGGGTGGATCAGCTGTTTCACTGCCCCCTGAGCCATCTGAGGCTGTGCTTCAGCAGCAGATTGCTGGGAGCCTGAACTGTGTCCTTCAGTTCCTTAACATGGTGGTGTTGGTGCTTGGCTCTAATTCTAGGGTAGTGATTAGTTAATTAAAAATAGAAAAAATACAGAGTCTGTACTCAGATTGTAATCATTAAATTAAACTGTATTGACTTAATCACTGAACACGACAGCAAAGGACAAGTTGCAGTTAAGTGATCTCTTACCAAACCTGTATCTGCTTGATCACAAATTGGGTTTTTGGAAGTATAGAGGTTTCACAAATGATTTTCCTTTTTCTGCTGTTGAAAACAAAAATATTTCAGAGTATTAATTAGTCAGTTTAAGAGCCTGGCATGGAGTGAGCCTGCCAGGCCCAAGTTCGCCCCTTCTGAGCTGACCTGGGGGGTTGGCATTAAAAAAAAAAAGCTTTCTTGACCAAATGTAGCAGAGTGGTGCACACACCATGGGAGCAGTCAGCAACATGGGGAGAACATGTGGATCGTAGCAAAATTGTAGTTTCAGAAAAACCCAAAAACTGCTATCCTGAAGAGAACAAAATGTGAGGAAAGATTTTTCAGGCACTGTTAAAAGGATTGCTTGCATTTTCTGTAAGAGTTTTTCATGCTTTTCTTTGAGAAACTAAAATTGTGTGTGAAAGAAATGTCATAATACAAACATGAACTGCAATGATATTTGTTGAAAAGAGATTAAATGGGGAATGTCATCCAGAATATCAGAGCTGCTCTGAAAGAATTTTAGTGATGATTCTTACTTAAGTGTGTTTCCAGGAGGTGACCAGTTAACTCAAATTAAACCTCTGAAAGGGAAAGAATTGTATCTTCACCCTGAGTGAAGCATAGAAATCAGGGGTAAAAACAGTCCTAAAATAGCAAATGGTTACAGAAAGATTTCTCTGGTGCTGGGTGCAGAAATAAAGGCATGTGAGAAACCTGACAGTCCAGAGTATTGTAAGAAAATGCAATAGGTACATACAGATTTCTTAAATAAGAATGAAAACAATTGATGTGTGGTTTGTAATCCTTTCCATAGAAGAAGGACTCCATGGAATTGTAAGTTGTACAGCTTGTGGGCAGCAGGTGAACCATTTTCAAAAGGATTCAATCTATAGACACCCTACACTGAAAGTGCTTATATGTAAGGTATGTGGCAAACAGTTCTGTTTGTTTTTGTTTCAGAATGTCATATTAGTTGATTTGGGTGGGATTTTGTGGGAGTAATTCTTGTTCATTAGTCAATAAAGTTTTCAGTCATTAGCTGTTACAATTAAGGAAACTATAATGAGGAAAAAAAAGGCAAATATACTTACAAATTTATATTCCTTTTTTCTTATATCCTGTGTTTCTTTGTTATTTATTTCTACAGCTTTATGGGTATAATCTTAGTGAATTTTTAATGTTAAATGATCTGTCTGAAATTTCTGCCTACTCATAATGTATTTTAAGAACAGATTCAAGTCTGCATCTCCTGCTAAAGCATTCCATGTAAAACAGCATTGAAATAAGGAGCAGAAAAGCAGCTTCAAAGCCATCTCTGTTTCTGCCAGCTCCTAGACTGTTCTAATTTATGGCAGCTTTGCAGTGCTGGTCTAATCCATAACCTTAAGCCCAGTATCTGAGTTTTCAGCTGTGTGGCTTCCTGCTGGCTCCACAGAGGCCCTGAGTTGGCTGCAGTGGGAAGAGGTGGGACAGGGCAGGAAGGAAATGTCCCTGCCTCCTGCTGTGGAGACCTGTGGTAATTTTTGGAGAGCTGCAGAGATCTCTCTTGCATATTCCTATGGTTGTGGAGATTTCTGTATTTATAAAGATATTGCTAAAGATAGAGATACAGTTCTGTGTTATAAAGTAGATGTAGCATTTCCCTGCTCTTCTCTCCTTCTCCCTCTTCCTAGCTCCTCTTTAGTGTTCCATACTCAGCTAACAAACTGTCTCAGCCATGCCCATCTAGTCTGGTGTGCTGGCTCTTCTCTGCATTCGGGCTTGTTTCTTTTACAAAAATCAGCTCACACGGTGACCCTTTCCTCATCTCCATTGGAGTCCCAGCTCCTGTTCCTGGCTTTGCACAGCCTCAGCACGTGGCTGTAGCTGCCCAGGTTCCTGCAGTGCACATCAGTGACCTGGGTCATTTTTGTAACCTGGTCAGGGTGTTGGGTTCAGTAGCAGCTCTTGACTGGGAGCTCTGCTACATGAACTATATCAAGGGTTGTTTCCCTTGATTTTCTTTGTTTTTACTGAATTGAACATGGCCTTATGTTAATGTGAGAGGAAGGAATGGAAGCCCTGGTCTCCATACTCCAGCTCTTTCATTATTTCTGTGCCTAGTTCTGCCCTTATTTTTCTCCTGCTTAGGTAAAACAGTCCCAGACCTGAGAAGCTGTTTTCCTTTGACTGTGAATATTCCATCAAGTGTCTAAACATCAGATTTTACTGGGGTTTTATGTTGATTTTTGGTTGTTTGGATAGTTCAGTTGAACAGATGTGCAAGTCTGCTCCAGATAATGGGGCATCATCATTTTAAATTCAGGTGATGAAGCCTCTTCTGGATTCTGAATTGTATTAATGCCTGTTCAGAGTAGAGCTACAAGCCTGGGAGAACCTTCTTCACTAACAGCTGGGAAAAAAATAACACCAAACCTACAGAATTTGGTGTAAACAATTCAGCGACTGAAGCTATCAATAATTCTGGTTGAATAATATGTATTTTTTTTCTTAGCATTACCACGTTTTCAATGAAAATGTTTATTTTGCACCTGGAAATGGAATTCTTGGATGTTAACATCATGATTAATGCTGAAGACATTTTTGTCTATAGCCTTATGGCATCACATGCTAACATAAGGAGCATCCAGCTGAAAATAGTAATTTTTGTAGGATTAACGTGTCAGGGAGGATGTGGTGTTGATTTACCTAGGAAATGGATGGAAAAAAATGTTCAGACTGGAAAGAAGTATTCAGCTGATGTTCTAAGATCCACAGATATGCAGCCATCAAACAAAAGCCTGTTTAATTTTCAAACAGACCTTGAGCCATCTAAATAAGTCATGGTTTGGGACGTGTTCTATCCATGGAAGATGTTTTTTAGGTTAAAACAAATGTAAAAGGCTTAGAATGCTGAGGGCCTTGCCTTGCAACTGCTGCTTGTAATGCATGCTGAAATCTAATGAATTGCTGAAGCCCAATTGAGATTTAATAAAGAATTTCTTGTTCTCTCTCTTTCTTTCCAGACTTGCTACAAGTATTACATGAGTGATGACATTAGTCGTGACTCGGATGGGATGGATGAACAGTGTAGGTAAGTGTACAAAAACTGCAGAGTGTACAAAAACTGAAGTAACACCCACAGCTCTGCTGGTGTCTGGATCCTTTTTCTTGCAATCGTGATGTTATTGACAAAGACAAGTACATAAGAGCTGAATGAACAATTATTTGTCACCAAGGAATACTCAGCCCCAGGGTATTTCTGACTGATTGTTGTTTTAGTAATGAACAGGCAGACATTTTATAAAGAAATCTAATAACAAACACTTGTAAGATACCACATTTTTAATTAAATAGCATGCCACCTTCTGAACACCTTAAAGGTGGGGATAGAATCTGGCATTCTAAACCCTGTGAGCCTCAGAAACTCAGTTCTCCAGATACATCTCCCACTTTTGAAATGCTAAAGCACTTCCTTGTCATTATGTCAAATACCTAAATGTGTCATTCAGTCAAAATTGTGCAGTCTCTGGTTTGTGTGAGCTTGTTGTCCACCACTTTCCAGTCTTCGTGTGCTCCTGCAGTAGTAATGTATGAGTTAAGGCTAGAAAGGCTTAAGCTTATTAATTTTGCTGTAAAAGAAATCACAAATTTTCATAAGAAACAGGGAAAATAAGATTTAATTAATTTTTTCTCTTCTTTAAAGAATTAAATCAGTGCTGAAATTGTGTTTGAAAATTACTGACCATTTCAGCTTTGTGAAGTGTTAATGTAATACGTGAATTTTCTGACTTGGCAATTCTCAATTGAGCTTTTCAGGCGCGCTTTCAATAACGGTTCCAAGTAATGGATATCTGTTCATCACTTGAACTTTTAAATATGTGAACTTAGGAATGTATCATCTTGTTGATGTGGAGACAAGACTCTTACCATTCTCAATGTCGTTGCAGGTGGTGTGCTGAAGGTGGAAATTTGATTTGCTGTGACTTTTGCCATAACGCCTTCTGTAAAAAGTGCATTTTGCGCAACCTGGGCCGAAAGGAGCTCTCGACTATCCTGGATGAAAATAACCAGTGGCACTGCTATATTTGCCATCCAGAGCCTTTGTTGGACTTGGTCACTGCGTGTGACAGTGTCTTTGAAAATTTAGAACAGTTACTTCAACAAAACAAAAAAAAGATGAAAGTTGAAAATGAAAAAAGTAAAATATATGACCACACAGTCAAGTTTTCTCCAAAGAGAAATAATGCAAATTGTAATGGGGAAGAAAAAAAATTAGATAATTCATATTCAGGTTCGCTAACATATTCGTATAAAGCACTAATGGTGCCAAAAGACTTGCTTAAGAAAACAAAAAAACTGGTTGAAACTACAACAAATCTGAATTCTAGCTTTGTAAGCTTTTTGAAAAACGCTGCAGAAAATGTAGAAATAAGCCCAACTGTGCAACTGTGCCAGCTGAAAGCTTTTAAATCTGTGCTGAGTGACATGAAAAAAGCTCATCTGTCACTAGAAGAAGGCCTGAACCTGGAGATTCAAGCATTGAATGTTAAAATCAAAGATAAAAATACCAAAGAGAAAAAAACTGAGGTTAGATCAGAAAAAAATGAGGTGAAAAAAGATGAAGGAAAGGAACATGTGGCATTAAAAGAGGATGACGCTGTACAGACACAGAAAAAAGTTGTGTCGGAGCGGCCTGACAGTGAGCCCATGGATCAAAGTGTTCCCTCAGTGGAACAGACAGATAACAAGGCAGCTCCTGGGGAAGAGAAAAAGTCTGGCAGAAATGAAGAACCACAGTATGAGCCCAACAGTACAGAGGCTTTAGACATGGATATTGTGTCCATCCCCTCGTCTGTTCCTGAAGATATTTTTGAGACTCTGGAATCTGCTATGGAGATTCAGATGCCATCAGATGAGCAGGACAGTGGAAACACAGCAGCAGATCATGAGACTCTAAATCCAAATACAAAATTGACCACTCCTGTGAAAGATACCAAAGGTGGTACCAAGTTAAAATCATCAGCGAAAGGAACAAAAGAATTGATTGTCAAATTGACTCCTGTTTCCCTTTCAGAGTCTACAGTTAAAGCTGAAGATCAAGACAACAGTGTAGAAAAGGACAGTAAAGATGTTGAGGCATCTAAAGACGTTGATGCATCTCAACCTAGAGCAGCAAACTGTGATTCTGTAAAACAAAACCATAATGTTGGCAGCGAGCCCTCCACGGAGAACGAGGCTGTGCCCGTGGAGGACGCGGATCTCCGGAGGTCGCCGCGCGTCAAGACCACCCCGCTGAGGCGCCCCACGGACATCAGCCCCCTGACATCCAACTCAGAGGAGGACAGCAATGACACGAGCAATGAAAAACGGAAGAGAAAATCATCCAAGCAGCCAAGGAGGAAAAACGATAAAAGAAATTCTTCTGACAGCACTGCTGATGGTCCTAGTCCTAACAAACTTTCCAAATCCAAAAAGCCATATGACTTAGATCACAGCTCAGACTCTGATGAGATGCCAGCTGTCCTTAAAGAGGCAGGGATGATGAGTCGCAGCTCCTCAGACAGTGAAAGCAACAGCGAAGTGCCAGCAAATAATCAGAAGACTTCAGATTTTCAAAAGAGTCAACCAGTAAAGGATGAAAACGGGAAACGAAAAAGGAAAAGTTCCAGTTCCGGTTCAGATTTAGATGCTAAAAGAGGCAAATCAGCTAAAAACGCTGCTGCTGCTAAAAAGAAACGACAGAACTACTCAGATTCTTCAAACTATGATTCTGAGTTGGAAAAAGAGATAAAAATGTTGAGTAAAATTGAGGCTGCAAAAAAATCGAAGAAAACATACTCCCAAAAAGATGATAGTTATGATTCATCTGAAGAAGAGCAGAGGAAAAAAGTAAGCAGTAAGAGAAAGGTAAATCTGAAGAAGAAGAGAGGTAAATCTTCTGAAGATGATGATGCTGAGAAGTCTTCCCCAGAGAAGGAAATTAATCACTCTTCTAAAGATAAAAAAACGGGTAAGAGGTCAGCTGCTAAGGAGAAGATAAACAGAGACTCAAAAGAAAAATCTGCAAAGGGAAAACACGATGAGTCTTCTGATGTTGAGAAGTCTTCGCTGGAGAAAGAGGAGAGTCCTGAAGTTAAGAAAAAGAAGGATTTGAAAAAGAAAAAGGCACAGGATGATTCTTCTTCTGAGAGTACTGAGAAATCGGCAAAGAAAGAGCACAAGTTGGAGTCTTCCAAAGACAGACTCAAGAACAAAAAAGGATCAGAAAGCAAAGCAAAGCAATCTGAAAAACTGAAAAAGAAGGGTTTGAAGAAAGAACAAGGTGATTCCTCTTCTGATCTTGATAAGTCATCTCCAGAGAAAGGAAGTAGCAATTCTTCTGAAAACGACAAAATTAAAAAGGAACCCGTGTTTACAGAAAAGAGGAATTTGAGAGAGAGAGTAGCTAAAAGAGTGCACATTGATTTATCCTCTGATACTGAGAAATCTCCCCAAAAAGAGGAGAGTTCTTCTGATGATGCCGTGCGGCGTAAAAAACGAACTGAAACGAAAGAAAAGAAAAAAATAAGCCACAAAAAGAAAATTTCCAAGAAAGAACAGAACGACTCATCCTCTTCTGATGAGGAGTCTTATGAAGACACTAAGAAAAAGATTAAAAGAGGATCAGTAAAAGAAAGTAAAAAGAGCAACTTAAAAAAGAAGGTGGCAAAAAAGAAGGTGGTTGTCACTTCCTCTTCCTCGTCTGATAAGGAAGAAAATGATGATCAGAATTCCACAGGCGATGGAAGCAGCGACGAGCAGAAGATCAGGCCGGTGACCGAAAGCTTGATGCTGTCTGCTGATGCAGGATTTTGTCAGTCATCAGGTGTGCAAAAGATGTTCATGTACACATATTAAAATATAAACAGGAATTTTGTAAGGTTTGGGTGACATTTAATAATGTAGAAGCAAAAAACGCTCACCAGTAGGGAATCGTGCATTTAAATGTTTGCAGCCTGTCGGGTTTTCTGATACAGATTTGGAAGCACATGTTGTAAAGTTCCCTTCCAGCCAAACTATCCTGTGGCTGTAAGATTCCATGATTTCAGTTTGTGCAGCTTGTACCTTGAGGAAAAAAAAGATATCACTGTAAATGGAGGTGCTTTGGGAGCCCCAGGCAGTATTTGCAGCAGGTACTGCCTTGAAGTCCAGCTTTCCAAAGCCTGGCCCTTACCTCACCTGCCCTGGGACTGTTCAGCAGAAGCTGATTTGAAGGAGTAGATAATGTGGTGAACTCAAATTTTTCACCTCCTGTTCTGTGCACTGGAGGTGACTCTGGAGACGTGTGGCATTGTAATATACATTTCAAAATCAAGCAGATGATTTTTGTGCCTCAGAAGAGCCATGTAGGCTTAGAACAGCTACTTAGAAATCTGTCATTGCTTATTTTCATATGTTGCGTCTCTGCAGATAATACTAGGACTTTTAGAGCTTTTCCTTGACTGCTGCCTTAGCAGTGTTTTCCCCAGTGATGTCACTGGCAGGAGAAATTGCAGATAATTCATGGTTTGCATAGTAATGAACTGGCTCTTTGCGTGTGGTTGCTGCCGCAGCCATTAAACTCTCCTATAGACAGACAATTGATGGCACTCAGTGACAGTGTTCAGCATCACTGAACCATCAGAGAAAAATGCCTTAGAAATGGAATTGCTCATGTACAGTTCATGGACTTGGTATTGAAACGGCCCAAGAGGAAGAAGTTGGTTTTAATATATCAGCAGGTGTCTGAGGCAGTGGGACCTGTTGTTTCATTTGCAGGTCACAAGTGGAAAGATTGGGTCATTATTGGAGAGATGGATAGCAGGGTGCAAATGAACAAGTCTGTGGTGTGGGATGATTGACAGTAGAGTTAGACTGAGAGAGAAGTGGGTTGGTTTAGACTGGAGACAGAATGCTAAAAATGGGGTGTCTGAATTTCTGTCTGCAAATCAGCTCATGGGCAGTTTTAGGGGAGGCTGAGCTGGATGTGTGCCCAAAGGATGAGAGGCAGTGGATACAGCATTTAGCAAGGAAAACTGATACAGACACTCAAAGAAGTGTTCTTAAACTGAGCATAGTCAAAGCTTGAAACTGGTTGCCTTGCTGAGCTTTGGAATCCCTGTCCTTGGAAATGCTTAAAACTTCACTGGCCAAGACCCTGAAATAACTGACCTGACTTTGGAGTTAGCTTTGCTTTGATGGTGGATTTGGAGTAGAGCATGTCCAGATGTCTCTTTCAGCCTTAGTTATCATTTGCTTCTATGAAATTCTGCCCATGTTAGAGTATTCTCAGAGGAGAAGAATGTGCCCTTTCTCTGCAGTCTGCTTTTGGTTTAATAGGTGAATTAATAAAGGAGTCTGTTCTGGGTCTGAATAAGCTGTGTAGATTGATCATTAAATGAGACTTAGGATCTGGTTTAACCAACAGGATGCTTTTATTTATCCGAATGAGGGACTTTCTGTGATCACCTTGGAGTGTGCCTCTCGCAGCCTAGTTTTAGTCCAGTCCTCCAGTCCCCACAGATAATAATAATAAACAGAAATTATGGATGAGGGAATCTCAGCTTGTTAGGATTGTGAGGTTTCTTTCCCTAAGCTTAATTTTACTACCTAGCAGATTTGTCTGATGTGCATGCAAGAAAAAAAGAGAGAAAAGCAAGGAGACAGGCCTGGGAATGTGCTAGAAACAATCCAAATTCCTCAGTCCAGCCAGGAGAGTGCAGAGGAGCTTAAGGGCAGGCTTCACACTGTGCTGTTCCTTCTCTGTCAGGTGTCCCACGCTGTTGGTTTCTATGTCCTTTGTATATGGGACAGTGCCATGTAGAGCAGCTGAGTTTGGATATTTGCAGTAAGGATAGCATGTGGGATTCTCAAAATACAACTCTTTACACACACTCATGGTCTGAAAGCAAAAATAGGAAGGATTAGTGTTCTCCAGTACTTCCTCATGGCAGCCCATGGGCTTGGGAAGCAGTTCTGTCCTGTATTTGTTTGTGCCTTCTTTTCAGTTTGCCAAACTCACTAGAGGAGCTTCTGACAGAGCAAATAATTTCTTAGGGCAAATAATTTCTTAGGTAACTTCTTTCTGATTCCTGGGTAGAGTAGTTAGTCTCTGTGCTTTGGTGTAAAATCCCAAATTCACAGTTTGTAATTAGGAACGAGTTGCAAGTTGTGTGTAGCAGCAAGCATAATGTGCATTGAAAAACTACATTTATTTTTATCTGTCAAGACGGGTAACTGGTAGAAAGGTGGTATTACCAAGCTGTTTATAAATTGGGATTTTGATGGAGATGTAGTTCACATGTTGTGTTGTTCATTGTGCTGTCGTGTATTGTTTGTTGCCGGGTTTACATGTACTGAGTGTTTTCTCTTGGGCTTTTTTTGCAGGAGATGAGGGAGAGGCTCTATCAAGGACTATCCCAATGGAGGAGGAGGAAGATGATGATGATGACGACCCTGAGAATAGGTATGATACCCTCCGTAAGGACTTAAAAACGATTATAACACACCCTAGGCGTGGGCGCAAACCGGCGCAACGGAGGAGCAAGCAGGTGGTAAAAAGCACGGCTGCCTGCCCGGTAAAGACTCGCTCACGGGCCTCCCGCAAGTGTGAACACGGGGCCAGAAAACAGAGGCCCAGAGCCAGAAATGCAAAGCAAGTGTTTAGAAGTGGTAGCTGAGACACCTGGCTGGGGGGTGTTCTCAAGGCACTGCAGCACTGTCCCGCTGGGGTTCCCGGTGCGAGTGGGAGGTTGGTGACAAAGGATCTTGCAGGCAGGTAAAAAGCTGCTGCTGCTAAATGTGAATTTCAGCTAGTTCTGGGAGTAGAAGGTGACAATTTGCATCTGTGCAATATGCAGTGCTGCAATATTTTCAGAATTAATTTGGTTATTACTGTTACTTAATATGCTTTTTTAATTGAAACACTTTTCTCAATAAAGAGAAAGCACAAATGTGGGGAAAACCGTATTAGATATTTTCAGCTGTTAATTCAACTGAGTTTTAATCCACTAAAAAGTACCTAAAGTGACTAATGTGAGTTAAGGCCATGATTCTACAAGCACTGTGCATAGGCTCAACTGGTATGAAAGATACTAATTATATATTTTAAGTCTTTGCATAGATATTTTCAGAATTGTGGCTTACATGTATTGCTTCAGTTTTGAAATCAATAAAAGAGAATCTCTGTAAGATACAGTTAGCTAAGACATGTCATATTTTACCAGTAACGTTGTAGCTTATCAAAATTAGCTGGCTAGAAATGTAAAAGCTTCATTTCCTAAGGAGTAAATGCACAACATGAAGTATTGCTCAGCTCCAAGCCACAGTTTCTTTTTGGAAGTCACTGTAGTTAGACTGAAGAGCTGTTCAACAAATTTTTATATAGTATTTCAGAAACTGATTTTTTTTTGTTGTTTTGGCCATATAGCATGTGTGGGACCAGTTGCTGGTGGAGTCTTTTTCTGCTTCTGAGCCTTACTAGTTTAGAATGTGGAATCCTTGTTTCACAGAGTTGTATGTTTGGATATGTGGCTGAAGTAAATTTTAAAAACACTGTTTTATATCCTTTACGGACCTCAGTTTGGCATCAAAATGCTGCTGCTGAATTAGTTCTTGTGTGGTTTTAGTCATCAAATTTAACCCAGTAATTCAGCTGTTTAAAGAAAGATGCTTTTTAGGGACTTGACAGCACAGGGTCATAAGCAGAACATGTAAACTTTGGTATAACAAGATTTTTTAAAATTCTGTTTTCATTTCAGTCCTGTTTTAATTATTTTAAATTTTTTTTTCTTCCTTTTTTTTTTTGCTTTTTGAGTTTCTGGTCGATAACTAAACCAATACACTTTTGTCAGAAGTTCAGCATTTACCACACAGATGTTTTTTTGACAGAACTCACTCATGAGTTCGAGCTATATTGGGAAATGAATGAACTTAATTGATAACGAACAGTAATATAACTTTGGGCTTTAAAAATCAGTTTCTGTACTTTGTTTTGAAGCTGCCTCTTTGTTAAGTTTTTATTTAGGGGATCTTTTGAACATCTATTCATGAGATGGAGAGGTATTTTGTCAATAAACAGTGTTGTCAACCTTCAGACATGTTAACTGGTAATGCAGTCTGACTTTACCTTAATCATGTGTTGTACTTGGCACCAAAATCAGAGCTATAAACTGTAAAAAGATGGAACAAATTTCAAGAAGTTAAAAACTTGTTCTTCTGTTTACTCAACACAAAGTGTTTAAATAGTTTACCTACTGATTCAGAGAAGTTGCCTATTTTCTTCCAGGCCAAAGAGGGTACGTAGTACCTGCTGGGTGTTTGTAGTGTGGGAACTCTCCTGTTTGCAAGTCTCTAGTTTAGATGTTCTGTTATTTGCATACCTGGGGTTGTGCATGACATGAATATTAATAGTCTTGAAATCATCTTTGCCAAAATGCAATATCCAAGTGGGTCATACTATGCCATACAGTGCTGTATGCTTTCATCTTCTGTTGTGTAACTATTATTGGTCCTTCTGATCTTTTAAATGGTACTGTTTGATATGTTTGCAGTAGTTCTGTTTATTAAGAAGTTAATAGTGTATTTAATGCAGAATGCCTTTAAGTATTTGATGGTTACAATAAATTTTTGTAAAACGTTTTTCTTGTCCAAGCATTTAATTTAATACAACTCTGACAGCTTGAAAATCAGCCTCTTCCAACAAAGACAGCACAGTATTTAGAACAAGGTGTTTGGCAGTTTTCACTCATTTTTTTTAGACATGTATGACATTTCATCCAAATATTAATTTCTTAAAATATATTTTAAAGGGTTCTGAATTTTCTAGTAGTATCCTAAAGGCCCATTTAAGCCAGTAGTGCTCTAGCTGGAATTCTGGTGGCTTTTATTAGCCACATTCCACCATCCTCCCCCACCCAAGGGCTTATTTCAGGCAACCTTATTTCTACATATAATTAGTAGGTATTTATGAACACTGAGTGTGAGTTGATGTAATCGAATTGGTAATGAAACATCACAATAATGAACTAAAATTTAAAATCATGGCTTTTTAAGAAAAGTGATTTTTACAGTGGTAGCATTGTCTCACCAAGATTTTGAACAATCTCTAAAAGAGTCCATTGTATTGGCACTGTGAAATGCATGAACAAGAGTGGTGCAAATTACCATGTGGGCTTAACTCCACATCATGAGAGGCTGCACCTACTGTTCCAGTTCTGCTGCAATGTCTGAAGGAGCTTTTAAAGTAGTCCTGCAGTGTAACTAAGCAACCCCTGGGTAACTTCCAGTTTGCCTGTCTTGTGAAAACTCTCTCCTTTTAGCACGACTTAAAAATCCATAGTAATCAATTCATGATTTAGAAATGTATTCTGCTGGTGTTGTTCTTACAAAGGGGAAATACCTTTGAAGCCCAGTCGATACAAAATTGTGCATATGTGCTGCTATTTGATTCTAGAGTTGGTTTTGTGTGTCCTGGTTGAGGTTGCAGCCCCGTTCTGTAAGGCACTGTATAAATGTGTGTTGGGAGAGTGCCCTTCATATAAATGTCACGATAAGTTTAGATAAGATGGAGTGGGGCAACATGACATGCTCAAGGTCACAGCAGATCAGTGCAGGAATGAGTGAAATGCAGGGATTTTAAAATTTTATTTTATTTTTTACTTTATTTTTTACTACCTGAAACCCCGTGCTGGAGGTCATAGGGCTTTCTGTGGCTCTTAATTAAATCCATTGGTGATGCTCAACTGAATGGCCAAGAATCCTTTATGTCCTTGACCTGAGTAAATATTACAGTCCCTTTTGATTTACATGGTTTTCTCTGGAACAATGTGAGTGAGGGAATTTTCACACTATCATAGCTTGTTTGTCTTGCTGCTGTTAATGCAAATACTGAAATGTTAAAGCTACCATGTGAAGTTTCTTAGCTTAGAAACCTGATCACTTTAAATGTGTTTGTCATAAAGTAGAAATATGATGTGTTATCCTGGTCAACATCTATTGTAGTTTAATATAAAACCAGCTTCCAGAGTCCAGTACTCAATTTATTCTAATTCATATAAGCCATTTGTTGCATCAGTCATTTTGTCACATGCATTTACAAGGCTTAATCTCTTTGGGTCTAATATTGCTTACACTTACCATTCTTATCAGATCTGTAGTTAATTAAAAATGGGCATCTTTTAAATCCTGAACGTCTTAATAATGTCTCACATTTTTAGCCTAAATTAAATGCGTTGAAGAAAATGCAGCTTTTCTCACTAACAAACAGTCCCATCTCAGTTTGGTTGCAAGTGGTTAAGTCTTTATCCTAGATAAAAAGTAGGACTAATTTTCTATTGTAGCCATAACTTCTTAATCAATATTATTATAAATAATTAGAAACTAATCAGTTTACCCAATCTGATTGTTGGTTATGCTGATGATTAATAGGAAAATGAGAGCATCTTCTCTTTATGGATGGTAGATTTTGTGCATGGTCTTTTTAGGTGTTAGATACATTTGCTGCATTCTTTTCCTCTTAAAAATATACTTCATTAAAGAACAAGTAAAAATGAAGGTCTTGTTTTGCTAAGAGCCAAAGTCAGCCTTTTAAAGGTGACTTGTATAGAGGTAAGTGTTGCCATCCACAAGCTGTGTTAACTTTGCTAATGCACTTGCCAAAATAAGTCAAAGGCAGGACTTTCAGGCTTCAATTTCAGTTTTTTTCCAGGCCTTTTAGGTTTTTTTCTCTTCCAAAACTTGGGGTTTTTATTGAACAAGAAGAGTAGCCAGAGCACTGCTCTGCGCATTTTCTGGAGTACAAGTCAAGGGTAAATGATTTATGTGAAAAGCTGTCAAAGGGAAGCCAACCTGTGACATTCCAAGCAGTTTCATTTTGAAGAAAAAGTTCTGACTATTAAGAGATGGAAGAAATATAGTCTGAATTTCTTACATGAGGAGCTGTTTATTTCTGTTGCTGTTACACATGATGTGCTGGGTTTTAGAAAAATCAACAACCAGTCAAACCCTAAGTCCCTTTTCCAAATATCCTCTGGGAGGACCTAATGCAAAAAGCATTTGGAAGAGGATGTTACTTTTCTGTGGACTTAAGTAAGTTTTCATTGGGTTTATGCTGTGATCTCATGATAGATGTGGAATTAAAGTTCTCCAAGGGTACTGCTTGGTAAAGTTTTAATCAGTTTTTTCTTCACAAGCCATTTCTCAAGAGAGAGGGGGAGGGTGTGTTTTGGATGCTGATGGATGGTCTGACTCACTGAACAATCTGAAATGTTTATTAAACTATTTTGCTTCCATCTTTTAATAATAACTGAATATAAATTAGTGTGAGAGTGTTTTTAAAAAATAACACTAGTGCTCAAAAATTAGAAAATACTGTGTGGAGTATCAGGAAAGATAGCTTGGGAAAATTCCCTTAGAAAAACTTCTTTTGTTTTGGTGGCACATTGCAGGCTGGAAAATGAAATATTGATTGTTAAAAGCCTATTTTATAGTGCTCTGTAGAAGCAGTTTTCTGGTGTATAAGCAGCTTTGCTTGAGGGATCCCTGTTCCTTTGCCATTCCCAAGTGAAGCCTGGATTGTGGTTCAGTTCCATGGGTTTTGAGCTGTTGTTTTGACTGGTGTGAAAGCTTTCCCATCCTGAACTATGTATACACAGTATACATTAATTCTCCCAAAAGGCAAGACAGATGAGGTTTCACCTAGAAAACACATCTTTCATTTAAAATGGATGACCTCAGAATGAAAACTACAGTATTCCTGGTATTTATATGAGGAAGACCTGGTTTATCCTTTTTCCTCCTGGAAGTACAAGTACTCTGATAAGTCCGCTATTTTCCTGTGCTTTTGACATACCGTTTTATATCCTGCCTTGGATAGACTCAGGCAAGATGTTTGTGTTAAAAGTGCATGTAAACAAATCATTTTTCCATAGTCACTTGTGCATTAGCTGGAAACTTTCTTGTTCTGCAGTGAAGCCATGAGAAGCTGAGCGGACAGTTTGTGGAGCAGGAAATAAGATGATAATTTTTATCTGAAATTCAGGTCCTTGTAGTGTTGGTCAGACTTTTTGGGTATAAGCACATAAGGGTTTTTGCTAGAGTTGCTGTAAGGCAAGTGCTTGTGGTTAGTTACCCAGATAGACCATGAATAAAATGAAATCTCTAAGTCTGTACATTTTATAACCATTTCCAGTCTGCTGTAAAGCAGGAAACTTCTCATCTAAAGAAGCTTTATACAAACCTGCTTTCTAAAAGCAAGTCAACACATCACATTTAGTGTGAGATTTTTGCTGATAGATCCTGTCTTGCCACAATGACTTTTCATCACGTGTCTTTTTTTTCGTTCAGCTTTCAGCCCTTTTTTTGAAGTTCTGAATGGTGTAGGATTACACTTGTCATTCATCGATTTACTTGAACAATGGAATAAATAGTGTTTTCTGTTTTACTTCAAAGAATTGCCAAGAAAATGCTTTTAGAAGAAATCAAAGCCAATCTTTCCTCTGATGAGGATACGTCTTCAGATGAGCAGCCGGAGGAAGGAAAGAAGAAACCTGCAAAGCAAACTGAAAACACAGGAGATGATGGTAAGCACCAAAAAGCCTCTGGGACAAAATGGTGCTGTGGCACCTGTCATGATTTCAAGGGTCACTTGGGAAAATGATGGTTGTTAAAGCTTTCAGCAAAAAATATTATTGAGGTTGATATGTATTTGCCACATAGAGGCCAATGTATGTGGTCATGAGGATTATCATCTCTTTTAATCTCCTGTATGTTTATTTTTTTGTTACAGTCTGATTTTTGTAAGCAATTAAGAAGTCCTTGGGGTTTGTGAGGGATAATCTATACAGAACAGTAAGTTCTGCAAGTGCACAGGAGAGATTTGGCTAACACAGCCATTGGAACAGGCATTCCAAGCATTCAGGCAGTGTGAAATACTTAACATTTGAGAAAACTGGTATGTCGTTGCTTGTAATTCCCTGGAAAAGCACAGGATTTAGCCGAAATTAATTCAGATTTTAATTCTTGCCCAATTTATGTAAGATAGGAAAGTGACTGGTATGTATGTGGTACTGACTCTTCTGTGTGACAGGAGAGAATGAACAGGAAGACAATAAGTCTGAAAAGGAAGAAGGTAATTCTGAGTCAGATTCAGACGAAGAAGAAACATCTAAGAAGCCCAGATACAGACACAGACTGCTGAGGCACAAGCTCACCGTGAGTGATGGGGAATCTGGAGAAGAAAAAAAGGTGGTGAAACCAAAAGACAAAAAAGAAGGGGGGAAGCGCAGAAATAGAAGGAAAGGTACATAATCCACATCTTTTTTTCGGTCTTAAAAAGTACTTGCTTCTATAAAATAAGTCCAAAGCTTGGCAGAATGGAGATCTCAACCTCTGTGATTTTAAAATCCCTGTATAAACTTCCTTGTATATGAAATCTAGAATTCCCTTATCTTTGTGTGATAAATAGTTTTGTTTGAAATGCTGAATACAGTTGCAGCTCTCTCCACTTACTGTGTCCTCTGAATTGGATTAATCTGGTGGAGTCTTAGAATATCCATTTTAAACAGCACAGGCAAGCCCAGGATGTCTAATTTGGGAAAATCAGCCTTGTCCTTTAAGTAATTTCTCTCTTGGACTGGCAGTAGTGCCTGAGGAATGTGTCCATGCTGGGATTCCAGTGGAGCAGGCTGGAGCTGAGCAGCAGATGGCACTGTGAAATGAGCCTGGGCTGGGGGCTGGCTTTATTGTTGCAGGCAGCAACAAAGAACCTGTGGGGGTTTCCTGGCCAGGAAAAGCGCACTGGGCTTCCCTGTGTTGCGCTGATGCCAGCCAGCTTTTGTGGTCTTCCACAGAATAAAAGATGCAATGTGATTTGTTTAGCATTTTCCTCTGTGAAAACTCTCCTTTTTATCTGTTCGCATATTCAAGTTTTTCCTCCATATGGGATTAAAACTCTACCTACAACATTTCTTTCAGGGGGAATAACTGTAAATTACCTTTGAATTAATGTGCAAATAAGAGGCAGCTCAGGATTCTTTAGCAGACCTTTGTAGTTGACTGCCCTCAAACAGAACAAAGTATTTGATTTCAGTTTGCCTTTTTTAGCCCTATGTTATTAATGTTACCTTTCCCCATGTATACGGAACAACCCATGTTTTAAGCCTTGTCATTCAGAAAACAATTGAACTTTCCACTGTGTTCAAGGTCAAGCTGAAATTAAAGGTGTTAAATGCCATGCTGGTGTCTTAATTACCTAAAAATGCCACTGCTAGCTCCTCAAAGTGCTTAGGAGAGTATTGCTAATGCTGCTTTTTAAGGCGCATTTTTAATTGCTTTTTGAGGCAGTTTTGAGCTTGCATTACCTGAAGAAATGCCAAGCCATAAATGCAGTGATGTAATTTCATATGTTGTTAGTAAATATGGGTCCTTTCTTGAAGTATGGCTATAAAATGACACGTAGAGCATTTGAAACAAAAGCTTCTGTTTAACTAAAAGTCATCTTTTGTTTTCTGAAGTTCCATACTGCTCCGCACGGTTCTCCTCCATCATATAATGCACTCTCTCATTTGCTTGTAAAATAAATGTAGATGTTCATGCATAAAGACCTCAAGGCTTGTTGGCACAATAAACCATCCACCAGGACTCAGCTAGTGCTTAAATTTTAACCTTTTCTTCTCTGTACCCCTTTTATCCCTCTTGCTCCTTATAAATGTGGGTTTAATGGGTCCCATATTGTCTGAAACCTTGGCAGTGCTTGTTGCTCTTAACCAGTTTGTTGTACAGTGAGGAGCTGCTGGCTTTGCAGCGATGCTCACCATGAAATAAATGCTGGTTTCTTTTTCAAGTGAGCAGTGATGACTCAAATGACTCCGAGTTCCACGAGTCTGCAGTGAGTGAGGAGGTCAGTGAGTCTGAGGATGACCAACGACCAAGGACAAGGTATGAATAAAACTGAACTGTGCTTACCCTGTGTGTATTTGGGGTTTTAATAAAACAGTTTAGGCAGGGAGATTGTAAAAGTTAAACACTTTGGAGCAGTTCTTAAAACCCCTGATGATACTTATCTATAGGAATTATAGAACATTAATTTATTTTGCAGCAAATGGGGGAGTTTTGAATTTTTACCACAGTGGGGGCTACACAACAATTTGATGAGCCAGTACAAGAAAAGATGGACAAAAAAATTGACATTTTTATGTCAAATACACACTGTCAGCTGGTGGATTGCAGTATAAAACTACTGCTCGACAGTTCTGAGATTCTGTAGGGTTTTCTCATTGCTTTGTGTGTCCAGTGGGCTGAGGGGCAGGAAGGAATTTGGAAGTCAGCCCTAACTGCACAAAAGGAGTGCATATTTTATTAATTAATGATGTCGTACTTCTTTACCATTGTTTTTCAGCAAGGCAGTGGGTTATTATGGTTTATCGATAATATTGCCTTTTTGTATTTTAATAGATCTGCCAAAAAAGCTGAGGCAGAAGAAAACCAGCGCAGCTACAAACAGAAAAAGAAACGAAGGAGGATAAAGGTTCAGGAGGATTCGTCAAGTGAAAATGAGAATAAGGTGCTGTATCATGTTTTGAAGGAATAAATGGGGAGTTGCTGTCTCTTCTGCCAGCTGCTCAGGGTATCTCAAACAGCTCTGCACAAAGGACAGTAAAAAATTAAAACTTTTCTCAATGTCAGTTCAGGCTAAAATTTATAAAGTGCCACCATTGTGGAGGTAAAACATTGTTTAACTAAAAACTTTTCCTGTCTACATCTTGATAAAAATGCTTGATGTTGAAGTAAATGGAATTTTTAATCTAAATGTAGGTGAGACAAATTGTAGATTAAAGCTTTAGTAGTGTTGGGGTTTCTTGTCCTGTGTGGTGGAAGTAAGGGCTGATCTGATTTAGCACCAGTATAACAGGGAAGAAATGCTTTATTAATAATCATTAGCAACTATTAAATGATAACAATGCCTTCAGTACTGCCTTTGCACAGCGGGGCTTATCTTTGGTATCTCAGAATACATTACAGTTAAGGTGGCACTTCTTTTGTCATACTTTTAAAAAAGACATCTTTTTTCTTGTTAGCTGAACTTCACCTGTGTGTATAAGAATTTCTGGGAGCTTGTCTAAGAAAGAAGGGTTTGATGGTCTGTGCCATAATTTTCTAGCTAATGTGTACTTGATTTAATTTCTAATAGAGTAACTCCGAGAATGAGGACAATGATGACTCAAAGTCTCCTGGAAAAGGCAGGAAGAAAATTAGAAAAATTATTAAAGATGATAAACTTCGAACAGAAACGCAAAATGCACTTAAAGAAGAAGAAGAAAGAAGAAAACGTATAGCAGAGAGAGAACGGGAGAGAGAGAAATTGAGAGAGGTATGGTCTGATTTCTCTGTAAAATTCTGTGAACTTGAATTCCTGATCATGTTTAAGATGATAAATTTCAACCTCAGTGTAATTTGATGAGTAATTTTTGAAAACTGCTTACATGCAGCCTTGTAAGTCACAAGTTTTATCTGCAGTTTCCTGCAGGGTGACCTTGGTAAGTTTTATTTGATGCTGAGATCTTTAGAAAGTTGTTTCAGTTCCCTGCTGCTTCACTTCAGTGCCAGAGTAAGTTGTGAGGCAGTAAAGAATTGAAAGCTTCTTTTTACTAAATAAATTATGACTTCCAGTTCTGCTAAATCTGATGTGTCTCAGATGGTGGATGTTATTCACGTGAGAATATTCCTCTGGTGCCCTGGTTCTGTTTGCAGGTGATAGAGATCGAAGATGCTTCACCTCTGAAATGTCCCATTACAACCAAGCTGGTTTTAGATGAAGATGAAGAAACCAAAGAACCATTAGTGCAGGTTCACAGGAGTATAGTGACCAGACTGAAACCACATCAAGTAGATGGTAAGGGAAGACTTTAAAGGAAAAAAAATTAAATTTTTCTCTCCAGGGGCACAGCACTTTATGCAGACTGAATTAGAATAAAAACTCCTTGGCAGGTAAAACCAGAACGTTTTCTCTTCTCCCTGTCCCCAAGATCAGTCAGTCTGCATCCTCACAGTAATGTTTTCCATCCCAGTTGCCACATCTTCAGAGAAACTGTGAATATAATCAAATTCAAGACAAAGATCATCCCACATACAACCCACTGGACAGAAATGAATCAATAATTATCCTGACAGCTGCTTTCCTAAGAGTTATCATGATCTCAGTGATCACAGCTGTCTCTTATCAGGTGAACTTTAATAAAGTGAATGTTTAATCAGAAAACTTCAATTATTTCCTTCAGGTGTTCAGTTCATGTGGGATTGCTGTTGTGAATCTGTAAAAAAAACCAAGACATCTCCTGGCTCTGGCTGCATTCTTGCTCACTGTATGGGCCTGGGGAAAACATTACAGGTAAGAAACAAAATTGATTTCTGTGTAGCTCCCTTGCAACTCAGAACAAGAAAATAAATACAGCTGGTAGGAGAGAGGCTCCAGGAACCTGTTTCTAAGACAGTGTGATAATTGTAAGCAGGTTGTGGTTTTTACTATCTTCCTCATTCGTTTTCCCTTAAGTGGTTTATTTCCTTGACTGTTTTTAAATTCATTTGCTGCTGATAAAGTACAAGTTTATCAGATTTGGTTGTTTTTATTTTGTAATGCCAGACTTTATTTCTAATAAAGTCAGATGCTGGTGGGTTTGTGGGGGTTTTTGGAGTGAAACAAAGCTGAGGATGATCAGAGGGACCGAGGTCACTCGCGGTACGACCAGTTCAGGCAAACCAAGCTGCAGCTGTGGTTGGTGCTGGTGCACAGCAGGTTTTTAACTCCAGCTCCAGCAAATATAAAAATTTTCTTTGTTTAGGGAAATTGGAGTGACAGACACAGTATTCTGACAGTCTGTAGTTCTACAGAACACTTTGAAAATCACCTTTGAAAGGTGTATTTTTCACACTTGATTCTAGCTTAGGTGGTGTGGTTCTTCAGGAGTTAAATCACACCTTTTAGTGGAGATTTGCAATGCTTTGCAGAACTGTTGTGGATGGGATAATCACACCTTTTAGTGGAGATTTGCAATGCTTTGCAGAACTGTTGTGGAGGGGACTTTTTACACCTACACTTTTACACCATATAGTTTGATTAAATACTTCACAACAGAGGGTATTTTTATAGTGATCCAGATGTGTTAATGACAGTAATTTTGGCTGCAACTTCTTGATAATCAAAGAAAAAGCCATAGTTAGAAACATATATCAATATAACCCATTTTTAAGGCTGGTGTTTGAAGCTGAGGTAGTTGGTTTTTTCTGCATGTGTCCATCTGCCAGTCACTCTGCTGTGCTCTGTGATGCTATTTGCTGTTCAGATCTTAAAAGAGCTGAGCCACCACGAGTTCTAGGAGACTTTGCAAACTGCAAAGAGATCAGGGAAATCAGGCAGCTGGGGACTTGCTGGCCAGGACAGAGGACTTTGGTCATGAATCTTCCTGAGTAGTTTTGTCTTACCACAGAACAACCAGTAACTCCTTTTGGTTCGAAAGCGCTTTGTTGCCCAGTGTTCCAAGCACGGTCATGCAGTTTGAAATTCCTCTGAACAATCTATTAAATCAGAGTTGCCAGATACCAAGATTTTATGCAGAAGGAACTTCTGCTGTTGTGCATTAAAAGTCCAGTGGGAGAGCTGGAGCTGCCATGGGATTTGCTGACTCTTCTCTAATCCTGCCTTTGTTTGCTGCTGCTCAAAGCAGGCAGCCCAGCAGGAACACGGAGTGACACCAAAAGATTTTTGGGTTTTTTCCAGGCCTCAAGGAGGTGTTGTCATGTGCAACATACAGCTAGGCTGGCTGCAGGGTGAATCCTTGGAAAACATTGCCGTAACCTGCTGCAGAGCTCTTCTGAGAGAATTTGCTTTGAAATACCTTGAAAATCAAGTGTGAGAAACTGCTTTAGGACTGAAGTTCACTTCTGAGAAACTTGACTGTGAATTTATTTTGTGTTTGGGGCGAGTGTTGGGAGAAAGCTTAAAAATGACCTGATAGAAATAATTAATTTATGAAAATGATTGGTGAAATGTAAAGGGAAGGTTCTCTATTTATGAAATCCTTCAGCAGTTCAGAAGTGGATCTCAGTATGTGAAGGATGTGTGCAGCCATGTAACACAGAGTAAGGAGTGTATGAACTCCAAAAACACCTGTATGAAATTTTAACCAGTGAGTTAAAACAGGAAAAACATGTTTAAACAAGGCTGTTATTGGTAATTTAATTACATAATTGAATAGATACATTTATCTTTCTTTCCTGGTGTTTATTTGGTGTTCTGCTTGTTTTTTTCTCTTGCAGGTAGTAAGTTTTCTCCACACAGTCTTGCTATGTGACAAACTGGATTTTCGGACAGCTCTGGTCGTGTGTCCACTCAACACTGCCTTGAACTGGCTGAATGAGTTTGAAAAATGGCAAGAAGGTTTGGAAGATGAGGAAAGACTAGAGGTAAAAGGCTTAAAAAGAGTTCTTCATGAAATAACTGAATGATTTGCATAATTGGGAAGTTCCACCACTCAGAGTACAGGCTAAGGAATGCACTTTATGTGAAAATTCTACTTCATATGTTGTAAGTATTAAAAGTTGCACCATTCTTTGAGTATTTTAAGAGTAATTAAAGCTTTTTTTTTTCCTCTTTGGAAGGTCTGTGAGCTGGCAACTGTGAAAAGGCCTCAGGAGAGGAGCTACATGCTGCAGCGCTGGCAGGACGAGGGAGGTGTGATGATCATTGGCTACGAGATGTACCGAAATCTGGCCCAAGGCAGGAATGTGAAGAGTAGAAAACTTAAAGAAATATTTAATAAAGCTTTAGTCGACCCAGGTAAGTGAAAATTAATACAGGCTGTATAGATTGTACTTCCCAGGTGTATGTATATGAGGAAAGAAAAATAAATCAGATTTTTTTTTTTGTTGGCTTTTGCTGAGTTACAGAAATTTGTGCAGAATCTCCCCCATCTGCTTTTGTAAATAGATATCTGTAATAGTCTTTTCTATTACATCAAATACAAGGAATATATTCTGGAAACTTCTCTTACTAAGTATTCTTATTTGCTAGCATTGCTTCCTTTGCAAAGTAATTTGAGGTGTCTATTGGGGATCCAGGGCTGTTTTAATCTGTTAATTTGTTACAACCACAAGCTGTTTTGTCCCTGATGGAAATTTACCGTTAAGGGCGCAGCTACACATGAAAATAGTAGACAGTGTACCTTAGAAGTGTGAAAAAACAAGTGTTAATGAAGCGCTAATTAAGGGAATGCAGATAAAGCAGGTAATTATTTTTTCAGTCTTGAGAAACAGATGTCTGCTTTGAGCTGAGCTGAACTGAGCAAACTTATTGTCAACATGTATGGAAGCACTTGAAAGTATTCCAAGTTAATATAGCTGATTTCTCAGGTGGTCACCAAAAAGGAGTAAAAATTTTAGGATTAGGAAGGTTCACCATAATAGCAAAATTTCCTTGCAAATTCTGAACTGGCAGCTGATACCTGAAAATAACTTAGGGTTATGCAGGATGTCTTAAAAACTGGTTTTAAAAGGCACCTTTGCTGTACTGTTGGTATTTCTCCTTGAGAATGCAGATATGGAAGGCAAAGTAAATGGAGGTGGGTTTTCTTGGATCTTAATTATCTGACTGGACTTTACATTGACAGTCTGTGATTGGTTTTATTTTTTTCCCTCTTTCTGATTGATAACTGTACTTGGTGAGCTTGATTTTGTGAAGTTTCCTTCTAAAGCAGGGCTGTGAATTCTGTTCTAACAGACAAAGAGATTATTTTAAGGGGAAAAGTAACTTTGTGGTTATTGGCATTGGCCAAGTGGAATTGGCATCTCCAGCTCTGCAGAAAGGCTGCTTGAGCAGCTAAAACATTAATTTTCTGCCAGCTTGACTAAGTCCTACAGTGGCTGTGGAGTCAGGGAAGCTCCAGTGCAGCAGCTGATGAACTATTTTTGTTGCTATATGTGTTGATTCCACACACATTATTTAAGCAGCGAAGGAAATGTACTTCTTGCCAATGGGTTTTTTGACTCCTCCTACCTAAGCTGTAGTTACTGAGAACAAAAAAAAACCTCAACAATAAACCAAACACCAAAAAAGAGGGGGGGAACCCTGTGCTGTCAGTGCTATTCTGTATCTGATTTTCTCAGGATATTGCATTTATTGAGAATATTGCCAGGAAAGTCAAAGCAAAGGGATAAAAGGTGTGAATTGCTGTGTCAAAGTAGTGGTGACAGGACAGTAATTTCGTGCTCCGTGGGTCATGTTCTGGTGCAGTGATGAAATAGTGTTATACAGTGATTGATTGTTGTGGGAGTTTTCCCTGGTGGAAAGTGTAAGGAAGGGCAAACATTAGGGTTGTTACCATGTGTCTTTCCAGCAGCACTGTCCCTTCATGGATTTGTGTTTGTGTAACCCCAAAAATGCTGGACTCTGGGATGTTGGACAGTGCAGTGCTAGGAGGAGACAGTGACTGGTGTGATGTGCCCTGTCCCATCCCATGCTTTTACCCTGCTGTGTTCCTGTTCTCCTTCCAGACCTCTTCAGACACTGGGACAGAGCAGTGTTTGGGATTAGGTCATGGACTTGTGTAGATTTAATTGGGTTTGGAAGCCACTGAACCTTACAGATTCTGAATAATTCCATATGAACATGGAGCCTCCTCTTCTCTTCTGTTCTCTTCTAGGACTGGTTGGTAGGAGGGAATCAGACCACTAGGAAAGTCAACCTTGAAATAACTCCTTAATTACTTTTATAGAGTCATGGAAACTTGAAGGTTGGAAAAGACCTCCAAGATCAAGTGCAGACTCATGCCCACTAAGCTGTGCCATGATCTTCCACATCTACTCATTTGCTGAACACTTCAGGGATGGTGACTCCCTGGGCAGCTCCTTCCATGCTTAACCACTCTCAGTGAAGAAATTTTTCCTAATACCCAACCTGAACCTCTCCTGGCACAACTTGAGTGCATTTCATGTTGCCTCATCTCTTTCTATATTTTAACTAATTGCCAAAAGATAGAAATGTCCATGTGTTGCTACCCACTAATTTTTGGAGCCATTTGGATTGGCTAAATGGATGAGAACGTGCATTGCAAGATTCTCATTTGATTTTTGCTCTCTTGGTGAGTCAGCATGGACAGTTGCAGGTTCCAGTGCAGGACAAAGCCATGTGCTGGCTTGCTGCTGGGACTGGAGATAGGGAAACCTTGGCCTCTGAGAGCATTTCCCATTTAAAAAGCTGCAAATTTGGTATTTAAGTGCTAATTTAATGAGATATGTCTGGTGAATACTCCTGGGGTAAGACATATTATATATGTGAAGCTTGTGTTGCATTGTTAAGGGGACCAGAGGGGGAAGGTTTAGCCAAAGTTTATGGGTGGAGAAGTGATTTCATTAATTACCCAGCTCTGCTACGTGGAAGAATGGCAGGATTACATACACATGCAGGTTTTCCAGGCTGCTTTGTGCCATTGCTGAAGGGCTGTTGGTTATTGATCACTGCTGTGCTCTGCTTGTAGCACTTCAATAACTTTATTTTTTTTTTTTACTTGTTGCTACTCACAAAAATTCTCTCACTGTTTAACTTGGAAACTGCTCTTTAATTGACAGTTGTATAAAGTTCTTGTAGACTTCAGAGGAACAGGAGAACTGTGTATATATACCTCTATATATCTCTCATTTATATATTTCAATATATTAACATGTGCAAGTACAGTAAGGATGAGAAGGTGAAGACTGTAAGGAAAGATTGCATGAGTAGGGCTGTTTAGCCTAGAAAAAAAACAACTAAACTGACACATTTTCCACCATTTAGAAGCTGGTTAATGGAAGGAGTGTTATCAGTTGGTTTTGACATCATTTGGGGAAAGGAAAGGGCAGAATTTATTCAGATTTGCAGCAGCTTGGGTATTATTGCACAGTGTTTTAGCAAGAGAGGCTATGGAGTTTCCCACTTCTGTCAGGTCTGTCCCTTTCTCATAACCCTTATCTCAGATGGAGAAAATGATCTAAATGATCCCCTGAGGTCCCTTTAAGTTTTACATTCCTGATCATATTTTGAGGAATGTTCTGTCCATAATGATTTGCATTTGTGTTTTTTAAGAACAAGGGAAAAACTCCACACATTTATGAAAATCCCTGCTGCTGAACTGTAGCCAAGATGTTAGTTCAAGATATCAGTGCTACATGCCTGCCAAACAAACCATGAATAATTGTACTAAGATTGGGGTTTTTTCATATTTTTACTGTCATTCACTTACTCTAAACAACAGGTTTTGAGATGGTTTTGTAATTTAATTTCTCTAACTTCATGTGAATGAATCACAGTCTTTAATGAAATGAGGACTAGAGAAAGGATCTGTCCCTGCTGGAGATGGTTATATAAAATTAAAGGAAGGCTTTGTGTGTAGCCACTCTGTTTTTCATGCTGTCAAAACTGGGAAGGTACAAAAGTCATGAAATAATACGGGGAAATGTTTCTGTGGCAGATGGGAAAATTCAGAAATACATTGGCTTGAACAAGCCTAAGTGCATTTGGAATTCATATGTGGATTTTCAGAATTGTCTTCTAGACTTGTTTCAAAAGTTTGGGGTTTGTTTTGTTTGGGTTTTTTGCTTGGAAAAAAATATCATCTTGATTTATTTCTTTTCACATGTGAGATTCAGATCACTTCTAAATCACCTTAAAATGGCATGATTAAGGTGTCTGGCACTGGCATGTGAGTAGTCAGAGGTTGATTGATTCTCTGTCGTTGATCACTGCCATAGAATTAATTTTGTTCTTTACAAGGCAGTTTAAATTTAGTCTGACAAAAAGTATTCTCAGTAAGTTGCAAAAGATTAGACTGTCCTTGCTGACAAATCCTCCTTTGCTCCTCAAATATTGGCCTTTTTAGAGCTGAATTGCTGAACCCAACTGGTGGCTTTTCTCCAAGGTGCAGCAACTTGTCATGAGCTGCTTTCAGAGTTGAGAGTGCTGGAACTGAGGTCAGGTTTAGAGCTGGTAAAACATTTCTTCTGAGTTACTAGTTGGATCCTAGAATATCTTTTACTTCATTTTCAAGGAAAGAAATTCCAGAAATTGTGCTAAATCTGAAAGCAATTAGTGTGTGTAAGTCTGTTCTGCCAAGTTGGGTATTATTTATCTTATTATTAGAGTTGCTTTGCATACTGTGGGAATGTGTTGTGGTGTGGTTTTGACATTCCTTGTGCAGCTCACTTAAACCAGAGTGATATTTTATCTCCTGGAAGAAGGCTGAGGACATTGCTGAGGTGACTTTCAGCTGCAAGGTGGCAATTCACTTGTCTGTAATTCAGATCAAATCTGGTTGTTTTATATTATCTAAGACTTCTGATTGCACTCTGTCCCCCTAGTGATATTCTTGCCTTGATGAAAAATTTCAGGTTACCTGGTTTTTGGGTGTTTTGGGATTGCCCAAGTGTCAGTAGATGGCAGCCTAAAGCTGGAGAGAAGGAGTTTTACTGAGTTTTGATGGGATGGATGGAGGTGCAGCTGTGCACAGCCAGCTGCAGGGATAGACCATTTTAACAGGAATATACTGCAAAGCTGAATTTAATCCTTGCCATGAAGACTTTACAAGCAACAACCTTTAGTTCACCAGAGTGGCTACTCTGAATGCTTGTGCAAAAGCTGAGTGAGAACCCAATCAGTGCTAAAAAATCTCACCATGAAACACACAAAAAAAAGTTTAAAAAACCCTTTAAGTAACACTGGTTGAACAAATTTTGGATACTTCATGCTCTCAGGTTCTTTGTGGCAATAAAATATTGTGGAGAGATTGAAAGTTGTTTCTTTCCAGGTCCTGACTTTGTGGTGTGTGATGAAGGTCACATATTGAAAAATGAAGCATCTGCAGTCTCTAAGGCAATGAATTCTATTCGGTCTAGGAGAAGAATAATTCTGACAGGGACACCACTGCAGAATAATCTTATAGAATGTGAGTAGTCGTCTTTTATTTCCTTCAGTACACATTTGCCTGTCAGCCATAGAAGATATATTTAGTTTGATTGGAAGAGAAGAATTTGATACAGTGCAGCTGCCTGCGACGTTTCTCTGTATTTAGATGTGACTCGTTTATTTTCTGTTTGCATTAATCCCAGCACTGTGCTTTCCATTTTGAACCACTCAAATCTGGGTTTTTTCTCCTAGATCACTGCATGGTTAACTTCATTAAGGAGAATTTGCTTGGCTCAATTAAGGAATTCCGGAATCGATTCATCAATCCCATCCAGAACGGTCAGTGCGCAGACTCCACTCTGGTGGATGTCAGAGTGATGAAGAAACGTGCTCACATCCTCTATGAGATGTTGGCTGGCTGTGTTCAGGTAAGAACAGTTTGTCCCTAACTCATCACTTTGTTTAACTGCAGGGAAGGAGAGGAGTTATTTCATCTCCCTCTGATAAAAGCACCCAAAGGCCTGTAAACTTCTGATTTGAGAGCTCCATAAATCTTCTAACTTTAGTATTTTTCACTGATTGTTAGATCTCTGCATTCTTTGGGATTAGATAAACTTCACAGTTTTTCTCTAAATGTCAGTGTATTCTAAAATACAAGTGTTAGAGAATACAGCTGTTTCCTGCTAGGAGACAAGAGCATTTTATGATAGAGTAGGATATGAGTTGCTTTGAAATACTCTTTTTTTAATTCCATATGCACATTTAAGAGCTGCCTTAAAGTCTGCACAGAAAGTTGCTGGTCCATAGCTTGTCAGTTGTTTCTGAATATGTATTTTTTCTGATCTGTGAGAATCAGAACAGCAGAAAACAAGAGAGAAGGAAAATTATTCAGGTTCAAAAGGGTGAAGAACTCATTACCTTATAGACCTTAGTTAAAAAAAGCATTGGATGAAATGATTTTCTCCCTGCACCAGTGCAGAACAGATCCTGTCCATAGAGAGCAGCTCTCTTGTGGTCTTTGGGTGAGTGGAGAGACAGAGTAATGTAAGAGTCAAAAAAACCCAAAACAGAAGTAAAATTGGGGTTTGGTATTCTAAAAAAAAAAACCCCAAAAGTAGTTCCCAGAGCAGCTCCTGGAGTTGCAGTGAACTTTGCAAGGACTTGGAACTGGCCATGGGCTTTGCAGGTCATAGGCTTCGGTGTGACAAGCACCTGAGTGGGGCAGGTGTGTTTCTGCTGCAGGGCCTGTGGTGAACTGTTATTTACTGGCCCAGATTTTCCCACTGTGTGGCTGGAAAGCACCAGAATCACTGTCACTGATCCACAGTGCTTTGTCCTTTGAGATGCCACAAGTCCTGAAGCTCTCAGGAGTCGTTCCCATGTTTCTGTGACTGAAGCACTGTTTGTAAAATTGCAGAGGAAAGATTACACAGCATTAACAAAGTTCCTGCCCCCCAAATACGAGTACGTGCTCGAGGTGCGGATGACCCCGATCCAGTGCAAGCTGTACCAGTATTACCTGGATCATTTGACAGGTATGTTCCTGCAGCTCTCCCTGGGGACAACACTGATGGCATTTAATAAGGGGCATTTTGCCACAACTGGTAGGTGAAAATCAACTTTCTGAACATTGTACCATGCACTAAAGTGCTTGGACAGCAAACAAATAGTCTGGGGTTTTTTAGTTTTGTTTTGTAGTAGAATACTGCAGCATTACAGGTCATTAAAGGTAGCTCAAATTAGTTGGCCAGATTCATTGAAACCTAAATGCAAATGTTATTTTGTGTTTTCCATCTTGGGCTGCTTTTACAAAACCTAAATAGACATGTCTGTCTTTTTAGGAGGATTTGTATACATTCCTGTACTGGGGAGCAATGTGCTTTTATGTAAAATATATAATCATGTTTCTCATTATCAAGACGAAGGGGAAAAACTAATTTGGACAACTTTAACTAGGAGAAAAAATGGCTGTGACTGAGTAATTTGAGCCCTTTTACAAGAGATGTTACAGTGTGATGTGCAGCTGGAAAGAGCACTCAGATCTGCACTGATGGGCTCTTGGAAGGGGAGCACTGTGTGGCAAACTCACTTCAGGGCTCACTCTAAAACCTGAACTTTATTGTCAGGTGTAGGTGGTGGAAATGAAGGTGGAAGAGGCAAAGCTGGAGCTAAACTGTTCCAGGATTTCCAGATGTTGAGCAGAATCTGGACTCACCCTTGGTGTTTGCAGCTGGATTATATTAGCAAAGAAAATAAGGTAAATTAGATATATCAAAATACTCTCACTTGAGAACTTTCCAAATAAGCTCTGCCAAACTCTAGGTAAAGTTTCGTCAAGTTAATGGAAATCTTTGTTGCTGTGGGGTCATTTTGCTGCTGGTTTTGTCATATTTTTCTTGCTGGGTATGTTGTCATTCTTAAAACATTTTGCAAGGCCAGGCCTTTGTAGAACTTACCATTGTTTAAATGAAGAGTAAGCAGATGGCTAAAGATTTAATAAAAGCTTCTGGATGAACACACTTAATAATTTCTGTTTTTTCTCTTTTTGAGGGCTATTTTGATGAAGACAGCATGGATGACTTCATAGCTTCAGATTCCGATGAAACTTCCATGAGCTTAAGTTCTGATGATTATGCAAAGTAATTGAGCTTTTATTTTGTTTGTTGGTGTGGTTTCCCTTACAGAACTGAAGTGATTTCTGTAAAGTAGATGTTTAGTTTATGTATGTTAGAAAATGTTTTCTTGCAGTGGGATTTAAAAAAAAAAAATCATGGGGTGTATCATGTTGCTTTTTAGGAAAAAAAAATCCAAGGGGAAAAAGGTGAAGAAAGAGTGTAGCTCAAGTGGAAGTGGCAGTGATAATGATGTTGAAGTCATTAAAGTCTGGAATTCAAGATCTCGTGGAGGTGGGGAAGGAAATGTAGAAGATCTTACAAACAACCCTGCATCAACAAAGTCAGATGAAGGTGAGGATAATACAGAGTGATGAAAATGTGAGGCAGCTTCATTTTGCAAAAGGCAATTTCAGAGGGCTGTCAGGAATTGTGCTGGATGGCAGAATGGCAAATTCCTTAATTCCGTACTTACAGCTCCTGCTACTTCTAATTTATCCTGGAAATGTATCCAGGATAAATGTATTTGTCCTGGAAAAACAAGGGGCATCAACTTAGCACTTGGGAGGTTTGAGGCAGGGAAGCTGCACAGTGAAATTTTTAAATTCAGAAGTACAAAATTATATAAGTTTAAGAAGAACTGTGCTGCTTTTCAACTTTTTGAAACATATTGCTGGAAGATTAATGGAAAGATTAGGAAATATATGTGCAATAATTTGTTGCATCTGGAATTTGAATTGGATGCTGAGCAAGCAGATCCAATGCAGCAGGAATACAAGACCTTTTTAAAGTTGTTACTCAAACTTCTTACAGCTGCACACTTAATTTTTGGTTTTTTCCTGTAATAATCTAGCTTTTGTCTTGTATCTGGAGTCACAGAGACAATTTTCTGATTCTTTTTGTCTCATGTGTGTCTAATCCTTTTCCCTAAGTACTTCAAATTTCTGGGGACAGCTCAGGTGAGAAATCTTTTGTTTTGTCCCCATCCCAGTGACAAACATACTGTAAATGTGTGTGGGGGGGAGGGTGTGTATGTAAAACTTTTACACACAGAGATTTAATGTGTTAGAGGAATTACATTATAGTCAGGGTGAGTTTCTGTCTCTGCATCACTTAAATACTTAACTCTTGTGCAGCCTTGTAATTGCTGATAGTGCAAAAACTGGGGTTTTTTTTGCCTCTTTAACTCTTTTCATATCAGTTAATGAAGGAACAGTTCTGTAGTTCAGACACTCAGAGCAATTAAGTAATGACCATGTTCTCATCTTTGATTTTTATTTCTTTGGTTTTTTTTAATAGGCAAAGCTACATCATCTTCCAATCCTGGTAGCCCAGCTCCAGACTGGTACAAAGATTTTGTCACTGATGCAGATGCTGAGGTGTTGGAACATTCTGGGAAAATGGTGCTTCTCTTTGAAATTCTTCGAATGGCAGAGGAGCTGGGAGACAAAGTGTAAGTCAGTTCTGGACCTGTTATTGAAGACTTTATGAATATATTAGTCCGACAGTGTTCCCCATCCACTCCTCGTTCTGCTGTGGCTGTTTTCTGAAGCAGACAAGCATGTTACACTCACTTTTGTCAGGGAGTCTTCCCACACCTGCCTGTGCTCCACTGAATCTTGCTGTTTGGCTCAAAGGTCGTATCAGAGGGAGGAGGGAACAAAAAGGAAGCAGTACAAGGATGAAAATAACTCCAGAGATGAATTCTGCGTTTCCGTTTCTTTTTTCAGCCTAGTGTTCAGCCAGTCCCTAATATCTCTGGATTTGATAGAAGATTTCCTGGAGCTGGCTAACAGGGAGAAGTCTGACAGAGATAAGCCTCCTATCTATAAAGGTGAGTGTCTGCTTCAACAACTGCAGTGCTCATAACTCTATCACAAGTCTTTATTCAGTCTGCAGGGAATGGGTTTGAAATCAGTGTTTTCATTGGAATATTGCATGCTCTGGACATTTCCTGAAGCTGGCAGGGTTATTGGGCTCCCCTGCAGGTGGTCTCTGCTGCCCCGGTATGGGCTCTTGATTCTGATTTCATTCTGTATCATCCATGCTTGTTGTAGCCTAAGCAGATTAAATGGTCATATCTGAGAAGAAGGCATTTTGTTAAATTCTGCACAAAAATGATGTTAAATTCTGGTGCATGGCAAATCCTGATCCTTCCTCCTGGGAGAGAGAGAGTGAAAGAAAATGAGGCTGCTTTAAACCACCGTGCAAAACATGGAAAATATGAATTCAGGCTTTATATGTGCAGCAGCAGGTTGGCTTATGGATTTCATTAGGGAGCAAATATTGAATTAATTATTATTCCAGTGATGCTCAGATGGCATGGAATTTCTCACTAAGATGTTCCCAGAGCTCCTGAGGATGCTGTTCATCCTTGCACGGAGTTTCATTCCCAGTAAATGTGGACTGAAGAATTCCTTCAAGTCTGCCTTTCCTTTCCAGTCTCTCATGCAGCTCTTCCACGTGTTTGCACTTAGGGATAACAGAAAAGTGTCTCAGTGATGGTGACTGGAGCTCTCCAGTATCCGTCTCTCACAGATTTATTGTTCCTGGATGTTGCTTCCTATTCTGAATTTTGTCATCTTCACACATTACAAGGTGTCTTTTTGAGGAATTCGTGCTTTTATTCTGAGATAATGTTTTAAAGAGCTTGGGGTTTTTCATGTGTGGTAGTTCTGGCTGGCAGTTCAATGATGTATCATGGCAAGATTCACCTTTCCTGACAGAACTTACCAATCTGTCTCTCACAATGGATTGAATTGAGCAGTGCTGGCTCCCAGAAATGCTGTTTTCTTTAGGATTGATGGCTCAGGGGTGTTAGTTTTGTGTACATAAAGCTTGATGGCCAGAGAAAAGGGAAGGTTACTGTGAACTGGGGAGAGAAGAGCTTCCATCAGCTGAAGTTATTTTTTTCCCCCTAATCTGACAAAAGTTGCTGTAACTCACAGGGTAATTAAACCCAAAGATTTTGCTGGATTTCAGTTCCAAAATGATTAGAGTTTGACCTTTGAAATCTCCTTTGAAGCATTGACTTACCAGTGCTGGTTGTGTGGGAGGCTGACTGACACTGATGCTGTAATGTGAACCTACCTGGATCAATTGGAAAAGTGCAATTAGTGCTACAGTACCTAAAGATTGAATGTAACAACATCTTTGGGGCTTTGAAAATTAACTTTGGCTCCAAGTTAAGGCATATCTCTGCAAATTTATAAATAGATAAATTGTATATAAAACAGATAGAAATTGTGAAAAATAAGAGGACTTCCCCTCAAAAAAAGCTCATATATTTTCAAATCATTAAATTTAACCTTAAAACACTTACTTGATTATAAATTTTCATCTTTAAATTCCAAGTGGTATAAAACTGCTTTGAGGAGTTGGTCCTTTTGCAAAAAAAAAATAAAATTTTCAGAAGGAATGGGTAGGGAGAAGTACTGGGTACATTTTGGAAGGTAAAATTATATTGACAGCGTTTATTCTGACTTCGAATAATTCTAGACAGAATTGGCTCAGGGATTGTATAAGCCTCTGCAGGCTTGTGGATGATCATTGTCATCACAAATCAATTGCTGTTATTTTCTGTTATTATGCATACTTTCTATATTGTTAGTTAGGCTCTGCTACATAATTTTCAAGGCATGTCTGTGGCACAGACCTGTATCCTCCAAAAACATGTGGTCGTCTCCCATTGTCACATCAGTGCGTTTTGTGTTCCATATTTGTTCTTCACTATTTAGAGAGTTGTTAGTTCAGAGTTACCAGTCTGGTTATTTACACCATCAGCATTTTCATAACTTGGCTGTTGCATTTACAGGTGAAGGAAAATGGTTCAGAAATATTGATTATTATCGCTTGGATGGCTCAACCACAGCTCAGTCCAGAAAGAAATGGGCTGAAGAGTTCAATGATGAAACTAATGTGAGGTGAGGTCTCTTCTGAGATACATATATGTTTCATTTCCCCCCTTTCCTTTCTTTTTTCCCTATTTTTATTACTTTGATGAGCTTAGTGACCTTAAGACCAGGCAGAGAATGATCTTTTGTCAGAACTCACACAGAAAATGTGCAGCAACGTGTTACTGACTTCAGATGAATTCCATTGTATTCAGCAGTGTTTCCTTGCTGTTTTCATTGTCCTTTAGATTGTAACCAATTTAAATCAGAGACAATGTTTTTATTGCAATTACTTCAAGGATATAAGGACCTGGGAAGGGTGTGGACAAGAGGCTGCAGTCCCTGTGCCACTCAGGGGCAAATTAACTCTCTTAGCTGCCTCCAGAACTGGCTGCCAGCCCTCCACTGCTCATCCAAAATGGGACTTTATAGAGAGGTACAAACTTGTATTTGAATGAAGTTAAGGAACTTCACCTTCCTAGATTTATTTAAAAACTAAAGTATGTAATCATGTTGCAGTCATTTATAATGTGCAGGGGAAAAGAAGTTAAATTGAGAAGTGAACTAATCCAGTGTTAATACTTTTAAATAGTTTATTCTGTCCAGTGTCTGTCAAGAACTGGTTCCAAGGTGAACCTGAGTGAGATTTTTTTGAATCTCAAAGCAGATATATCAAAGAGACAGGGTCATTAGAGAGTTACCCTGAAAGTTTGCAGGCCAGGAAAGAGTTTCAATGGCATGGAATCTGTCTGTTTAAAATTATGGTTTAATTTGATATAACTAATTTCATTAGAGCTTGAAAATGCAAACCTCAAAGTTTTTTCTTCCCTGCCAGTTTTTGTTAACAGCTGGTTTGCAAAATGCCTTGATGTGTATTTTGGGGAGTATATGTTTTGCTAGAAGTGTTGTTCTTGTAAAATCTGCATCTGTTTTATGCTTAATACATTATTTTAATGAAGTTTTAGAGTTATTTCAGTGTATGAACAACTCCATAGTAACCCAGCAACACAGGAACAACAGTTGTTTTCCAAAATACTCAATTTTTGCAACTCTTCTCTGTTCCAGAGGCCGCTTGTTTATCATATCCACTAAAGCAGGTTCCCTGGGAATAAACCTGGTGGCTGCTAACAGAGTCATCATCTTTGATGCCTCTTGGAACCCCTCCTATGATATCCAGAGCATCTTCAGGGTTTATCGCTTTGGGCAGAACAAGCCTGTGTTTGTCTACAGGTTTTTGGCTCAGGTACATTTCTGGCTGCTATTTCTGTGCTGTTTCATCCTGCAGTCAAATTTGGGAGCTGGGATTGTTGGGACTGTACCTGTTTGGGCTGGTGTTGGGGTCTGTAGTGATCCACACTGATCCAGTCGTGAGCTGTAGCAGCATTTGGCCACTGAAGCAGCTCTTGAAGGAAAGGATGGTAAAATAAATGACAACAGAAATTATTTCCTGTTAAGTCCCCCTTGTCTGACACTTTGTGTAGCACAAATTCTGGAATTCTAGCAGATTCACATGTCCAGACTCTGAACAGGGGGTCTCAGCTCCTTTAATTTGCACACCACAAAAAATTCTGAATGGAGCAGAGCCTGCAGAGGATGATATTGTTGTTGTTAGGGAATAGCCCTGCCCTGGGGCAGTTCCTTCTGCACACCCTGCTGGTCCAGCTGGGATGAAACCACAGGGACATAATGAGATTTTTATAAAAAGGCATCCAGTCCTGACTTGAAAACTTGTATCACACCCTGCAGATGTTAAAGATGGGTAATAACTCTGGTGGACACTGCTCTGTGCTTTATGTAAGGCTGTTATTTCTGTTACGAAGTGCCTTGCTTCAGCATCTGATTCCTCAGGTGTGACAGAGCAGCCTGGAGACCTTTCCTCAGTAGCACTTAACCCTTGATCCAGTCACCATTTCCATCCCAGCTGAAGCAGATCCTTGTCTGGGACACGTTGCTGTCAGAAATGGGGTTTTTCTTCAGGCTTCAGTTTATTTTTGTAGTTTTCTCTGTGCACTTTTGAACTGTTGATATCCTTTTTAAATTACGCTGTTCAGAACAGGCTGTGCTGTTCTCGTCCTTCTCAGTCATCTTTTTCTTTTTTTTTTTTTCCAAAAAATAAGTAATTTTCCTTTTTTTTCATCAAAGATCTAATTTTTTTGTACACAGCTGTGGTGAATTAGACTTGACTGCCTTCCTTCCCCTCTGCCCTCCACCACAGTGATATGGTATCTGTTTTCCTTTTTACAGGCTGCTCAAAGCAGCAAAATAAGGTACATGCTGTGAAAATTGCCATTTTTTGGTCATAATCCTACTTTGGGGAATTGAAGCAAAACTGGATCTCTTAAAAACACCACTAAAAGAACAATTTTCTTCCTCTAGTCAACAGCTAGATGACATCTGCCCCCTGCACAATTCCTGCTGTGCCGCTTCCAGCAGGTTTTTCCTTTTATTGCTCAGCAAACAAAGGGCTTGAAAGGGGTAGAAACTTGGTCATGGAAACAAGGCAAACAGAACAGCTGGGTTGTTGTTTTGGCTCTTTTATACCTGTAAGTATTTTCTGTGGGTGAGCAGTGGCTGTGTCTGTGTTTAGGGAACCATGGAGGACAAGATCTACGACCGGCAGGTGACGAAGCAGTCGCTGTCCTTCAGGGTGGTGGACCAGCAGCAGGTGGAGCGTCACTTCACCATGAACGAGCTCACCGAGCTCTACACCTTCGAGCCAGACCTGCTGGATGACCCCAACTCGGAGAAGAAGAAGAAGAGGGACACCCCCATGTTGCCAAAAGTGAGTGGTGCCCATCACCAGGAATTCTGTGCTGTAAAAACAACCTTTGTCTGTTCAAAGATGTTGCAGGTTTTTAGTGCAGAGCAGTGCTGGCCACTTGGAATGGAGGTGAATAGCAGGAAACACAACAAAATCCATAGTTAATGTAACAGATCCTATAATGAGCTGGGTGAGGAGTTTCCCCTCAGTGTAACTGACACTATGAGAGGGAGATACTCACTAAAAACCGAACTTTTAAGTCAGAACAGACACTTTTTCATGCATTTTGAATTAATAGAAGTTTTACTGCATGAAACCGTGGAAAATTGAAATTAGCATCTGAGTGGGTGCTGGTGATACTTCAGTTTGTGGTAACACATCTGTGAGCTGGCACTGTAGGTGAGAGTCAACTTAATCCATGTCGTCCTTTGCCAAGACTTTTTGGGGTTTAGTTCCCTGTTTAACTTCCTGTGGGGACCAATAGTAGAGATATGGTAAAGATAAGGGAACACTTAAAATACTCGTTTTCAACTTCTTGGATGTAAGAGAAAACAAATATTTAATTATTTTGCTTTTAATGGGATAGGAGAATTCATTCTGTATTGTTTTAAAAGTCATCAGTGAGTGAAGAAACAAATCCTGCTTGATTTTAAATTACATCCTTGAGAATTCCGGCTTTACGACAATCCAGCTTCAAGTCCCAGACCAGTTTTCTTTGAAAGTGCTGTTAAGCGGGGAGGAGATGTTGAATGCTTTTATATTCTATAAGGAAAGACAGCGCAGATGTGCAATCTGTTGTTTTCCTGGAAGTTTATCCAAGTGTCATGTCCAGTTATAACTGGAGCAGCAGTTTTCTGCCCTGTGTGGTCTAACGAGACCTCGAGGTGTGGAGGTTCTCAGGGCAAAAGTGCCCCAACTCGGGTTCCTGTGTTCTGCCCTCACCCCTCAGAAACAGCCTCTGGTCACAGCTCTGCAGAGACTCGGGGTTAACAGAATATTTGTGATACGAATGTGGTTCACATGAATTATTTAGTCTTAACTTCCACTGTTTGATTTCATTCATCCCCTGTCCCTGCACAGCTGGAAAGGGCTGCTTTGGAATTTCAGTCCAAAAAAGGTGTCTTAAGGCTGAGTGATCTCTTGGTCACCTTTGCTGTATTTAAGTATAGAAATAGTGACATTATAATTTACAAAGTAGTGAAGTACAGGCCATGAACTGGACAAAGGCAATACTGGGGCACTGGGTGTCCCTCAGAGCTGGCACTGTTGTTGCCCTGAGCTCATTCCCCATTCCTCATTCAGGGAATTAGACTTGAAGTTACTTTTTTATTTATGTGGAATGAAAACTTGGTGAAAACAGCTTGGAGAAGCAGATTAAAATCATAGTTCAGATTCAGTTGGCTATAGTATATCAGCATTTTGTACCACCTCAGGACAGAGACCTGTTTTACTGTGCTCCCACACTCACAACTTTGTGAGTTTTGATCTCAGGATTAGAAGAATTTGCTTCTTATTTAATATTTTTATTTTTAACTTCAGTATTAAATGTTCAGCTGGTTGAGGAAAAACCTGTGAATTACAACATAACTTGCATTCCTTCATGGAGGATTTCCTTTCTAATACACTGATCTCTCCATAGCATTTAATTCCATCAGGTTCTTAAAAAGACAAATATCTTTTTAAAAATTCAAACCCCTTTTTCAGTCTCTCTTTGTATTTTCATTCATCACCAGGATTTCATCCTAAAGCTTACAAACCAACTGATAATCATTATTCTATCAACAAGCTAAACAAATATAAAGAAATAATTATCCTGATGATTTTTTCATGTGTAAGGTGGATTTATTATTTTTTTTGTAAGATTGAACTAAATGTGAGTTTATTCCCCATCCCCATTTTTGAGCTTCCATCATTAAAGTCAACACAAAATAAAGTTCAGACAAAGCAAAGCAAACACACAGTTGGATGTCATGTAAAGCACATTTGAGGGCTGTGCTGCCTGAGGGAGGAACTCCCAGGGCAGTTCCTGCACCTCCAGGAGCCCCCACACCCTGTGCCATGTCCTGGGTTCCTCAGCCACCTCCTCTGGGCTTTGTGTCACCCCCATCCCTGGGGTCTCTCTGCTTCCCTGCCAGCACCCCAAACCCACCGTCCTCTGTTCCCTGTGCCCATCAGTGGTGCCGACCCCACCCAGGATATTCTGGGAGGAGCTGGTGATGACAACAATGATTCAGACCAGATAAGAGAAGGGTGGGACAAAGAGGGACAGTCCATTGAGAATTGGTTAACCTAATTAACTTTTCAAACACACAGAAACAAACAGCTTTCTGTAGCTGCTGTGACAGAACCCCTGGTCAGCACTTCCACACGCAGCTCCCAGAGTGGCTGCAAAAGCTCTTGTTTGTTGGTGGGCACTTTTTTCCAGTCATTGTTTGGCTGAGATTATAAAATGCCAGGGTGGGACAGGCTGGATTCCTGCTTGTGCAAAGCCTGGCAGGATGTGGAGGGGGCTGGAGGTACTCAGATAACTCCAGGACTGTAATTACTTTCAGGATTGGTTCCATGATGTTTTCATATTAGGAATTTTAGCCTGAATGCTGAGGTGTATTGGAGCTTCCTTAATTCATGAAGCTCATCAGCCACACAAGTCATGTAAAAACCCTGTTCAATAATGACCTTGGAAAAAGAGCTCCTGAGGTGCAGCAGGAGCAGTTTTTCATACTCCTGTGGAGGTGTTTTTCTTCATCCTTTGCAGCATCACCTTGACTTTCAGACAAAAAGGTTTGACTTAAAAAAAATTTGAGATGTTGGACCCAAAGGGCTGCTCAGTGTTTGGAAGCTGTAGAGATGCTGTTTGTATAAAATAAATGTAGATAGGTCCTGTCTGTTGTCCAGCCTAAGCAAAGGAAAAGTCACTGAGCACATTCCATTCTTCTTAGGTTCTGAAACTGCATTTATTGTTGTGGAATCCGAGTGCATTCCTGTGGTTTATTAAGGACTGGACTGTCATCTCTGCAACAGATTGTTAATCCGTTGCCCTCCCTCTGAGGAAAATTGTACTTTTAAATGATTTTCAAGTTTTATTGTGCTGTGGAGTGCTCAGAGCTGCTGCACATAGAGGAAGGGAGCAAGAGGGGAAACACGGGGAGCGAATAGAGCAGAGCTGCCAAGTGACTCCTCCTTTATCTCCTCCTTTGAACAGGACACGATCCTGGCAGAGCTGCTCCAGATCAACAAGGAGTACATAGTTGGGTATCATGAACATGATTCACTCCTGGACCATAAGGAGGAAGAGGAACTCACTGAAGAAGAAAGGAAGGCAGCCTGGGCAGAATATGAAGCAGAAAAGAAGGTAAAGCTGTTTAATCTGGTTTATGTGTATGACAATAACTTTCTCGGGTTTAGAGTCCCAATTACCTTTTCAATTTGTCTTGGGGCAATTAAATTTTTTTTATAGACCAAGAAATGAATATATAAAGCAAATTGTCAGGTACCCTCAAAAGCCTTCCACTAAAAGTACAAGTAGTGGGTGTATAAATTGCCCCTGACCACCTTGAGTGAGCTGATGAAAAGGTTTGGGGAGGGAGAAGAAACAGGGAGATAAATGGAGTAAAATCTGAAGCTGCCCTATGAGAAATCCATATGGGCAATGAGCTTTACATTCCTGCTAATAAATTAGGCATTTCACTTCTTCAGAATTTCATTACAGGCTGGTCAAAACTCAACATTAAGTAGTGGATTTCCAATATAAAAAAATCATCTTAACCAATTTAAGCTGTACTAATAAGCCTTGGTCACTTATATATCAAATAATGACAATTAAGCTAAACTCAGAGATTATTCAAGACTGGAACTTGGGTTCCTCTGTGACTGAAATGTGGTTCTGAGTTGAGATTTGGAAACCTCCATGATCAATGTTCAGTGCCTGTGACCCTCTCTGAGGGCTGCTTTGGCTGTGTGTGGTTATTAGAGAATTATCAGAGTTAGTGGCAAGTGCTCTTTCTGTTTTTCAGGGCATGACCATGCGTTTCAACATGCCAACAGGGACCAACATGATTCCCACAAATTTCAACTCTCAGACATATATTCCTTATAACTTGGGTGCTCTGTCAGCAATGAGTAACCAACAGCTGGAGGTAAAGAGCACAACTTGTCTGTGTTGCTGTAGGGGTTTTCTGTCACAAATTGTGGATAATGTCAGTCTTAAATATCTTTATGTAATTATATCCTATTTTTAATAGTTTGGAGGTTTGGGAGGGGGGCTTGCATGTAGCTTTATTGAAGTTTAATTTGCATGTATATAAACCTGTACCTGGACAGATTGTCAGGCTTCTGGAACATCACCTGCATTCTTTGAAGACTTTTAATTACCGCATTTGAAACTGTAACATTATCAAGTCTGTACGGTAGAAAATTTCCCTGGGTTGCAGCATTCTCATGCTGGTCTGAAAACCTGTGGGTACAAAAATAGGTTTTTACAAATACTGTCTACAAATTGCCAGGTTTATACATGTTGTTCAACTTCTCTGTGCTGAAATTCAGATGGGTGGCAGCTTAGACTCATTGACTTGTGCAAATTGAAAGCAAAAAGGTAATTGAAGTCTAGGTATGTACAAGAGAAAGATTAAGAAAGTTGGGGAAGAAATGTGTTTATTGCTTCTGTGCTTTATAACTGATTTTCTGGTGTTTTCTCAGGACCTCATTAATCAAGGAAGAGAGAAGGTAGTGGAAGCAACCAACAGTGTGGCTGCAGCGAGAATCCAGCCCCTTGAAGACATCATTTCATCCATAGTGAGTGGCAAATGGATAACCCTGGCTTGGGATTGGGAGTGGAAAATGTTAAACATTATCACACAAAGATATTGCTACTGCAAATGGTCATTCAGCTAATGAATTGCATTATTAATGAGTATCATTTCCAGCTGGTAGTGACCTGTATCCCTGCAGTAACCCTCAGTGGTATTTAGCTGGCATAGAGCCTTACAGGAGTGGCAGTTTAGATCCCTAAGTATTTGCCATGCTCTGAAAATGCTGGTTTTTCTATAAATCAGAATAGCAATTATAGGCAAGTAGTTACTGTATTTTGTGGACTTCTAATTGCCAGTTAGAAGAACTAATAACTCATAGTTCTGGTTCTGGTGAAGCACAGTTTTGCATTGAACAGAAGCTGGGCTGCTTTAACTCTTGGTGCAACTGTGAACATGACTCAGGGCCTCAGTTACCATCAGGCTTTTGTTCAAATGACCAGTGCCAAGAAGGTTTTGGGTTTTTTTGCTTTTCAGTGGAAAGAAAACTTAACCCTGACAGAGAGCCAGGTGCAGGCCCTGGCCCTGAACAGACAGGCAAGCCAGGAGCTGGATGTGAAGCGCCGAGAAGCCATTTACAACGACGTCCTCGGGAAACAGCAGATGGTAAAATACCTTACATTTATTTATCTACTGTCAGTGTTTGAATGAGGATCTTGTGTGTGTTCATTCCTAAACTACAAGTGCATGTTTAGACACATAAATATCCCTCACTGAATGGTCAGCAGTGTGCTGGAGTTCGTTGGTCAGCCTCAGCGAGGGGAGACGCAGGAGAAGTTCATAAAAAAGCCACTCGCCAGGTTTTTGAGCTGAAGTGCTTTGCTGCAAGGTCATGAGGCGTAAAGAGAAATCTGATTCCCAAAGCTCAGCCAGCCACTTAGGAAACACATCTTAGAAAGTGTTGGTAATGTTTTAGCTTAAAATTACTTGGCAGAATCTGAAAGTTGCCCAGATGACGTCAGAGGGAAGAGTTTTCTCTCAGGCAAACAAACACTGACAGTCCACAGGCGGGACTTTCAAAGGGAAGATGAATGGTACCTGACAAATGATGATGTAACTTATACCTGGGAATAATTTCACAGTAGAGTACATGTTGCCATGGCAACTCACCTAAATGCTGCCTGCAACACAATAGCCAAGTCTTTGGGAGAACTGAGCCCTAAGTGCTGTTCCTGAATGGTTTCTCCAGTAATGGGCTGCTGAATGCCATCACATTAGGGATGGTGATAACAATGGGGCTTTTTCCCCCAGCCATGCTGTCCCTAACAAATTGATTTCAGCTCTGAACCTGATCCTCGGAGCAGGGAGACGGGTCGCGCACTCAGCCAGCTCTGCTTTCCCTTCACAGTTAATCGGTTGTGTCCAGAGGATCCTGATGAACAGGCGGCTCCAGCACCAGTACAACCAGCAGCAGCAGCAGCAGATGTCCTACCAGCAAGCAGCCATGGGCCACCTCATGATGCCAAAGCCACCAAATTTAATCATGAATCCTTCCAGCTACCCAACCATAGATGTGAGAGGAATGTATCAGTCAGTGTCTGGTGGGATGCAGCCACCACCCCTACAACGAGCACCACCCCCAATGAGAGGCAAAAATCCAGGGCCTTCCCAAGGGAAATCAATGTGATTTTGCACTAAAAGCCTAAAGGATTGTTAAAATCAGAGAAAGAACTTTTATTTTTTTAGGAATCAATGGCCTAACAGAACTCAACTGTAAAAAAAAAAAATTAAAAAGAATAGTTTGGTTGCTCCCCTTAAATACCATGTTCCATATTAGTGTTCCAGCTTTGTTTAAATAGGACACGATGTTTTCCCTGTTGTCAGTGATGTTGCCTAGAATCTTCTTACATATGTTGAGTACAGGAGATAACAAGTTGTTTTCAGTGAAAACAAGTTCTCCCGTTACAGTAGCATCTCCACAGGTTTCCTGTCTAAACTCCTACGCTTGCTTTTCGTGGCTGCGAAGCTTTGGGAAGCTTAGGAAGGACTGCAGGTCTGTATGTTCAGTCTGACATATGTGAATTGTAAACAGCTGAGTTCTTGATTAGAGTTGATTCCTCAAATTATGGAATACTTTTCTGCTTACCCATTTCTTTCTATTAGTGGGAACGTTCTAAGAGAAATAGTCTAGTTTCCTTCATGGATCATCTGTGCTGAATGGAACAGGAGCTGAAAATACTCTCTGAAACAGAATTGAGTGCAATAGTCGTAAATACTACTGCTCTGAACCTTCTGAGGCACAGGGAAACTGTGCATCCAGCCTTAAACACGACTGGGCCTTCCCCAGTCTGCTGCCATTTCTTATTTTCAGTTCCATGTGATGGAATAACAGCTGATGATCTGGGGGTGGGAGACGTTTTTCCTTCAGGCGTTAATTCCCTCGCTGTGGAGTCCAGCGCAAAGCACATTTCTGGTAACTCCTTCATGCTGGTGCTACTGTCTCCTCCCATTGCCGGCAGTGGGGGATGGGCCAACACAATTCAGTTCCTGGTGTTTTGGGGGTAAAATAGTGATGGTGGCCAGGGTCAAACCCTGTTAGAGAGCGCCCTTTAACGTGGCAGAACCATTGCCGATTGGACATGGATACAGAGAAAGTGCTGTAGCAACTTCCAGAGATGCCAGAAGCGTGAAATGACTTTCTTGATAGAGATGTGGTTGTGCACTCCTCCCCGTCCCTTCAGTTGTGTGAAAACATGAGTTAGGACACAAAGAGCTTGATCTGTTTTGGTTTTGGTTTTGTTCTCTTTTGAATTTTTTTTAATGTAGGCCAGAGATAAATTTCTGGTTTATTCTGTATCATTATCATGTTCTTTGCCCACACTTGTTGTGCTTGTGAAGATCTAATTAAGTACAAATAGGGCTTTTCTTTGCATAGATTTTGGTTGATTCTTACCCCCCCAAAAACCCCCGTTGATAATCTGGGGGCACAAGTAAGTAGCAGGAACGTGGAGGCAGTGGTGTGTGCACAACAGGGGGCTCTGGAGATGGATGGAGGCTGTGGCTCCAGATTGTGCTGGACTCTTCTGACGCAGGCATGAACTAAAATCATTTTGGTTTCTGGAAAGTTTCTTGCAGGAGTTTTGAGTTCTTGCCCTGAATGGACAAGTTTTGCATCTAAACATGCAGATGTCACACGATGTTTTGCTGTGTGACTGACACTTGGTTTGTGACGTGGACAGAGCTTGGTTGGGCTGCTGCACACCCAGCTGACAAGTTGCTGTCTTGGACTCTGATTACAAGATACCACAAAAGACCCTCAGTGTGTTCTAGTGCTCTGCCAGCTCTACAGTTAACTCTGATCTGGGGGAGGGAGCAAGACAGACGTGTTGGCACTAGAAGAGACAAAGCGTGAGACGTTGAGACAGACATTTGAAGGCAAATGTACTCTGGGCAACTCTCACCGATATTCCTACATGTTGTGAATAAGAGAAATACTTTCTACCAAACCTGGGAATGTTAAATGGAGTTTTACAGTAACTCAAAGACTTAAATGTGGAAGTTTTAGGCAACATTGAAAGGCACATTTTATTTCATCCTGGACAAACCTATGGATAACAGAAGACTAATGCACAAGAAGGAATCCGAGATAAGCATTGAAGTAAAACCTGGACCACTTTGCATATGTTTCTCACTCGACATTTTAGCTGCATAACAATGTGCTTTGAATATAACATCAGGCTTTAACCAGTACTTAAAGACAGAACATACATCAGTAAGATAATAAAAGGCTCATTTTTATATTTGTTCTAGATGTTTTAACTAGATAAAAATGGCTTAAGATGACAAATAAAAACGTTGCTTGTAATACAGTTTTGCCTGCTAAATTATCCACATTTTGTAACCTGTTTATTCCTTTGGATGTAAAGCGTTTTTGCTTAGTATCGTGATATTGTATATGTTTTGTCCCAGTTGTATAGTAATGTTTCAGTCCATCAACCAGCTTTGGCTGCTGAAATCATACAGCTGTGAAGACTTGCCTTTGTTTCTATTAGATGGCTTTTCAGTTCTGTATTAAATATCTTAAGTACTATAGAAAAGGTGTCTCCTCTTCCTATAAGGCTGTTTTGTAATATATATAAGGACTGGAAATGTGTTTTTAAAGAGAAGAAGCATTCAAGTATGACGATATACTATCTGTGTTTTCACCATTCAAAGTGCTGTTTTAGTAGTTGAAACTTTAAACTATTTAATATCTCATTTAATAAAGTGACCAAAATACATCAACGTGCCTTGTGCTACATTCACAGTCCAGCGTTAACTCCACAGGGATTCAGCCTGGGAACGTGGCTTTGAAGAACTGTGCTGTGAGTTGAAGCTTTTACTGTTTTCTACAAAGACTTCAGTGGATGTAACCATTGATTTCATTTAGGGAAAATAGTTGTGGTCCAGATTTTCAAATTACATTAATTAATAGCAGCTTCTGCCGGTCTGTCTGTTAAAAATGAAGTGAGTTATCCAGCAATGAGATGGTTAAAAGTGAGGTGAAGTTCTGCTTAGTCAAATCAGAATAACATGCTGCCGTATTTTAACCTCCTAATTGTACTTCTCCCTTCCTTAGTTACAAAATCCCCACCTGTTGGGCAAAACACCCCCTTTCCTAGGCAAAGAAAAGTGTAATAGTTGTGTTTAAATGTGCCCTCTGCTTGTTCCCTGGCAGTGCTGGGGCTGCTCAGGGGCACAGCTGGTCTTGGTGAAGCTGAGGGAGGTGGAAATGGTGTCTGGGGTGAAGATACTGGAGTTGTGCTCCAAGGGGCCCTGTGGGCAGCATGTTTCTAAATATCCCTGCGACTTTTAACTTGACTGAGCACTGATGGAGGGCAGTGGGCAGCTCAGGCTGGATGTGGCTGTCTGTGTTGGGCTGGGAAGTGTCCTGGAACAAGTCCCGTGTCCAGAATGTTGTGCTGAGGTGCCCCAGCACTGACCAGCACTGTTGCTGTGTCAGCTGTGCCCACCCTGAGCAGCTTTTGCCTTTATCTTAAAAGCAGAACCGCTCTGTGCACAGTAAATTAAACTAAATTCATCAGTTCAAGCAAAAAATAGTTTTGAAGTTGGATAGATTTTCAATGTTTATGGAAAGCCAAATGTCCTAAATGTTCCCAGCTGGAGGAGTATGGAAAAATGCTGGTGTTGCAGCAGCAGCTCCAGTAATCACGGAGTGTCTGAACTTCCCAGACCTGCTCAGGTGTCAAATAACCCCCTGTGCACCCTCTGTGCTGTAGAACCCACCTTGGGGACGTGGCCTGGGATAGAGCACCAGCAGAATTCCCAGTGTGTCTCTGGGAAAGCTGTGCTGCTGTTAAGGGGTCTGGAGAAGCTCCTGCCCTGCTGTGTGTGGCTGGGGTGAGTGGTTCATCCTGTGTGTGACCTTTTCATCCAGCCACAGCTCTGTTCCTGCTTTCCCCAGGGATGAGGTGGCTTGGGGGTCACTGGAGGAGAGTGTTGGGAAGGGCCTGTGGCCTGGCGTGGGGATACTGCCCTGGAGAAGGGCAGGGGCTCAGGGAAGATGGGTGCAGGGGGAGGTGGCGTCACCCCTTAGGTCTGTCCTCAGCCAAGGTCTGATCTCGAACACCACCCTGGCCTTGTGTGTGCACAAAAACTGCTTGAGAACGAGTGAGATGGTAACTGATACCTGAGGCGTTCCTCAAAGCCAGATCCAGCCACAACAGCTGCTTTAGGAATTCAGTTGCACAGTGTGGTGTTGCTCCTTTCTCTGGATTCTCACTGATGCCCACGAGCAGCAGCGGCAGAGGACACGTGCCCTGGCCACGTCTGATGTGGTGACCTGCCCTGCTTGGTGGCATCTTGGTGCCAAATACCTTGTGGCACAGTGAGGGAAGAGCCTGAGAATCCTTGGAATTAGCTTCCCAGGGCTCCTGCTCAAACCCAGCGCAGGTACAAGGTGATGCCCTTGGTGTTTTCCATGATGAGAATTCAGGGGCTCTCAGGCAGTTCCTTGCTTTGGAAAAAGCAATAACCAGCAGTATCCCAAGGGGTGCAGATGTCTTTGTCTCCACATCAACAGGAATTTCAGCCTTTCTCCTTCGGGAATGGTCCATCCCTGGATGCCCTTCCAGGAACCTCTCAGGCACAGTCTGGCAGCTGCAGCACATCTCTCTGGATGTCCAGCCAGCTGGGACAACACCAGGACACCTTCATTGCCTTTCAGCACTGAGTTTCTGGATTCCCTCTACAGTTTTGGGCTCTCCATCGCTCTCTCCACAGGAGGTGAGTCTTTGGGGCCTCCTCTCCTTTCCTGCCTTGGAGAAAGGAGCCCTAAGCCGTGCATTCCACCCAGAAGAGCTCCCCACAGGCAGCAGGGTCTCCATGGGGATGTCCATGAGAACATGTGTATGTTGCCACTGGTACGTCAGTCTCCAGACAATCCACTGAATCCATCCCTGTGCCTTGGATCATGAGCCAAAGCCAGGGAGAAGGGCACTTGCTGCTGTGCTTGGCTCCATGTTGGCCTCTCACAGGCAGCTCCCCTCTGTTTCTGCACCTTCCATAGTGAGACTCCAGCACTTTCCCACCTCTTTTCTGGAACCTCCTCTCTCCTGCTCTGCACAGCTGTCCCGGGATAATGTTCCCCACAGAATAGGCCCACCCCTCTCAGGTGGAAGGAGAAGGGTTGAAAGAGATGCCTTTTGTCCCCTTTGCTGTGGTGTTTCCAGACCCACAGTCTTCTGTGTAGAACAGCTCTGGGGTTGGGGGCACAGTAGGGTTTCTGGGGATCACGGCCACCCCTGCACCAGCTTTTGCCTCCCCTTTGAGAGGTTTTCCAGTTGGCTGTTGTGACTCTGAATCACATGGAATCTACATGAGCTGAGACCCCAAACTAACACTGTTTGCTTTTGCTGACTTGGAAGATTCTGTCAGGTTGAAGCAACCCAAACCTATTTTCCTCTCAAACTTTCCTAGCAGGGTCCATCTGCCAGCCCTGTAACATCTCCAAGCCGAAGGAGCAGTTGGCATCTCCAGGTGGGGTAACAGACGGACCAAGGGAGATCGGATGGGGTGGAGAGGTGAGTGTGTCCACACAAACCCCCTGTGCATCACAGCCCCCTCCTGTGCCACTCAGAGCACACCCAGCGTCAGTGGTGGGTCCCTCTGCTGCTGTTCAGCTCCCAGGTCACTCACATCTTCAGATGCTTTGTTGAACCTGAACCAAACACAGTCAATTCCTGTGAAAGAACCATTTGGGTGGGATTTAGCAGTGCTGAATTCCCCATTTAATGAACGCCCCACACAGGACAGGACACCAGCCTTTACCAAGGGGTTTCCAGCAAATTCTTTGTGGATTTTGCTTTTAGGCGGTGTAAGTTTTTTGAACCCAGATCCTGAAAAGGTGTTTTACAGCATCCCTGGCACCTGTGTGTCCCTTTGTGGCTGGAGGCTCTGCTGCAGCAGCTCTTTGAGTTGGGTATCAGAAGAACAAGTCCAGTGTTGTCCCCATGGGCCAAATCATCTCCCTTTGGAGCTGGTAAAAAATGTACTTGGCATTGCTGAGATCAGGTTTTGACCTTCATTTTGAAAAGGAGCAGGATCTTAACCACCAGATTTATCTTCAAGCACCATGGAAAGCCCTGGCTGGAGGGAGCAGGACCATCCTGGGGGGCAGAGCGAGGCTCCAGGGCTGAGGGATTTCCCTTCATGCAGGGGAAGGTCAAAAGTGCACCTGAGGACACATCTCGTGAGCGATCGAGCTCCCGACACAGCAGCCGGGGATGAGATGTTTCGGCAGTGACTCAGAGGAAGAAGCTAAATAAACTCTTTTTATTTCACACACGGGATTAAATTCCTTCATGTCTGGATCATTGAAGGTAAAGCTCCTGTAATCTCCTCATTGCCAACCCCAGCCTGTCGTCTGGTGGCTGCTGGACCTGCTGGGACAGCGAAGGGACGTGGCAGGGACATGGGAGGTGGCAGAGAGGGCGAGAGACAGTCGGGAGCAGAGCTGGGCACTAGGGCTGCTGCTCCACTAGTGATGTAGCTCACGGAGAAGCTGGTGTGGATCATCTGTAGGTCAGTGAAAGTGTCCTGGGAATTCACAGGCTGAAGATGAAGGAGCTGAGGTTTTACCATGACTGTTTTGCAAGGAAGAGGTTAAGAAACAACACTGTGAACAAACAGTTGTGATAAGGAAAACCCAAAGCCACCACAGCTGTAGTTGTTCAGGTTTTTGCACACTCCAGAGAACCCTGTTTGCTGTCAGCCTCTCCTCCTGCTGCAGAGTGCCTCTGCAACCACACACTCCTGCTCCCACCGTGTGCTGAAATCTCTCTGCTGATCACAGGGAACAAAACATACACTGGCATCATTGCTGGAAGCTTTCCCTGCACGTCTGTGACATCCCAAGCAGGCAGCAAGGGCAGACATGTGGCACAAGTGGCACTGAGGGCCTGTACTGGCCCAGCCAAGCCTCCCCCATGAGCATCCCTGGCCTGGCCTGACTGGAGGAGGGCTGTGTTTCCCTGGCACTGTTGGGCACCAGATGGGAATATGGGACTGGCTCAGGGCTGCCAAATGTCACCAGGTTTGCTGAGCCCAGCTGGAGGCAGAGGAAAGGTGACAGAACTGTGTGACCAGGCAGCTTCTGCAGAGGAAAATGCCACACAGCCACAAACATCCAAGCACTGCCTGCAGGGATGATCCTCATCCACGGTAATTGCCTACAAGTGAGGGGGTTTAAAATTGCTGTTGTTGCTTTCTTTTTCTCCACCGATTTTTCATGGTGCTGCAGGTAAACCTCATGCGAGGTGTGCTGGTTTTATTGCAGGAATGATGGGTCCATCCAAAACACAGCAGATGCTCCAGATGTTTGTCCTCTTGGTTTAGAACAGGACAGTAAATCCACAGGGATGCACCACACCCCAAGGAGACTGAGCTGCCCACGACTCCTGCCAAGAGCTGAGCTGGTGCTTCCCAGACCTGTAATTCGATGTCATCCTTCTGCAGGAGTTTGGGGCGTAGGTAATTGATCTTTATTGTACAAAGCCCTTTTAGAGGTGGGATTTAATGTTCATATTGCTGGGGAAATACTGGGTTAGTTGTTGAAGAGTGCCAAAAAAAAGGGCTAGCAAGAAATCTACAATATAAAGACAATTTTATTGCCGATAAGCTCTTAAAACTCATTTTTTTTCCTGGTTCAGTAGGACCTTATTCTTCCTGATGAAAATCCGGTCATAGCATCTCTCATTAAAAATAAAATTATTTTGAAATAAATAAATATATAAAATAAATATCATATACATTTTATAAATAGTTTTGTCCTTATGCACAGTATCCATGCTTACATCTGAATAATGTTCCTCGCCCCATTCCCACCCCAACAGCAGGAAGAACCCCGCACATCAGGACTGGTCCATGGAGCATCATCCATGTAGCAAACTCCTGGGCTGCTTAAGCAGGGCACCACTCAAAGGCTTTTCCTTAGCAGGGAGCTAACCCAGCTCAGCAGCAGCATCTGCAGCAGTTCTGTGGTCTTTGTTATCTTTTCTTCTCTTCATTTTTTTGTTGTTTTGGGACTTTCTTTTCCCCAACGATCAGGTTTGCTCACCTACTTGTTCCTTTAAGCAACTATAACATTGAATATTCAGCCTCTCTTGTAGCAACCAGGTAACGAAAGTGAATGAAAATGGAAGATTAAATGTAGGGTTCCCTCCCTTCCCCTACCCCCGCCCTGCCCCATAAATAACCCAGGTTTGATATACACTGGAAACAAGGAGGAACAGCAGTGTCTGAATTCAATGTAAGTGCTTCCCTAGGTCATCTACGCTTACAGGAATGATGGAATGACTATTAATAGAGTGCTCTGAGAAAAAGCTTGGGAGCCCAAGTATGTACACTGACACTGCAGGAACCATCACCTGTAGTGGAAGAGGTCTCTGTACATGGCAGGGATTTTGGCAGGGTCCACAGGCCGGGGTAAGAAGTGGGTGAATTTCTGGTGTCTCTTAGTCCTGTACCCCTCGCGGGGGGAGCCGTCCTTGTTGAGGGCCACGTAGTACTGGCGCTCCGAGTCGGGGTGCTTGTACAGGGTCGAGGCGTACGTGTTGTACCAGTTCTCCTCAAACTGCTCGCGGAAAACGCACTCCCGGGTGAGCTTCTTCTGCCGTGGGCAGCGCAGCAGGGAAACAAAGAGACACTCGTGTCAAAAAGGTAAAATAGGAAACATTGTCACCCTTCCTTACTTTATTTTTCTAGCATTTTCACAGCTGCCTTCTCCTGGCTCCCCTGAGGACGGGGACTGTGCTGCTGGGGATGCTTCCCCTGGATGAGAGCTGGAAATGGGCACAAGTCAAGACCCAAGGAGCTCTGGAGTTGGAGGAGGAAGGAGACAAAAGCAGGAGAAGGTGGGTGTGGATTTTGCAAAGATGCCCCATGAATAAATTAGACAGGCACATGGCAAAGCTCCAAACATGTCCAGGTGTGAGTCTGAACTCACTGGGTGGCCGTGCTGCCAGGCAGGGACATGTCCCCCTGCAGCAGTGCCCTCCAAGGTATCACGCAGCCCAAATCGCCTCTTTTGGATGGGAGAAGCAGCAGGCAGCACATCTGAGGGGTCTAAACAGGAAAACAGGAGCAAGAACTGCTTTGGAAGTTCAGGGCACACAGCTGAATGCGCTGAGATGGGAATGAAAGCATTCCTCAGGGTTCCACCTGCTGGAGTGCCAGTGAGCTGTGATGGGAAGCTGTAACAAGACCCAGAGGGATGTGGGATGTCAGACCCCAGGGAAGATTTAGGGTGGTGACAGGTGATGTGATGAGGGTGTGTGGCTGGTGCATCCCATGCTGGCATGGGGGGACAGATGGCACTGGTGTCACCATGGCCACAGCCAGCCTGTCCACCCAGCCCTTACAGCTGGGGGTTGTTGGCAGTGGCTGTTTGCTGATGGACTTCTAGTTCATGTCCAGTGCTCCTTCCCTCTCTCTCCCATCTCCATGTGCCAGCTACAGGGATGTACCCAGCTGCAGTGGGCAGCAGGGCTGTCCCCCTGCCCCATGAGGACACAGATGGCTTTGCCAGCACTGCTGTGCTGTTGCAGAGGGTCCAGCCATCCCATCCCATCAGGGTACTGCCAGGGTGACTGGGAGCCCTTTCAGCTGAAGGGCAGTCTGCAAATGTAGAGGGCTCTAATATTACACCCAGTGTCCCTCCACTGTAAACTATCCGGGCAGGGAATGTGTCCCCTCCTCGGCACACGGAGTGCTCAGTAAATGTTACTGCCCACAGTAGATGTGTTTTGTAACACAATCCAGGAGCTCACCTGTGCTCAGAACCTGTTTTCAATGTTTTGCTGCTAATTAAATAAAGCCTGAGGTGAGTTGTGAGCCCTCGAAAAGTCCTAGGCCGCAGCCCTGGCCATCTGAGACCCAGGGAACCACGGACTTCTCTTCCCAGATCTGTCAATAAATACAGGCTGGGTTTTTTCCCTCCTCTCAGATGCCATCTACTTGGAATATGTTGGAACCTGATGACTGGCTGAACTCTGGCTGTTGCTTTGCCCCCATTCCCCTGTGCTGCAGTAGGCAGTTTGGAGTACAGTGTTTGTGGAAAATGTTTGGAGAGTCTGGGGTGACTCTGCAAGGAGTGATTTATTCCTTTCCAAGCCCCGGGATGTCCCCACTGAACTTGACACCAATCCAGGCAGCAGGCAAGGTGCTGCCCATGACTCCTGCTGCCTGAAGTATTAGTGGCATTTCTGGAATCGTTGGGAAGCTTTACAGAAATGTTGGCACGAGGTCAACAGGGACAGGCGGAAAAGCTCTGTGTCCCGAGGGGACTCCACGTGTCACTGTGGGGATGGCTGGCTCTGGCTGCATCAACACAGGCATCAGGCAAAGTTGGCACAGAGGGAAATAATAAACTTGCTGAAAATTTAAAAATACTGCTGTACTGTGATCTCCCAAAATACCATTGTAATGTTAATGCTGTTGTCAGGCACTGTTTTATGGACCTTTAATTAAGAATACTGTAGTGGCTTTTGAGTTAGAAAAGCCATCATTGTACAACCCACGTGTCCCAGATTTTAAAACTCCAGGGTAATTTGGGGACCTGGCTCGTGACGCCAGCACAGTTTGGAGCAGCCTTTTGACTGTGTCCCTGCAGCGTCCTGCCTGGCGCACAAGATCCCAGAATGGTTTGGTTGGAAACAACCTTAAAGATCACCTCATTCCAACCCCCTGCCATGGGCAGGGACAGCTCCCACGACTGTCTTCAGGTCAATCCTGGTTCCAGATTCAGTGTTGTAAAATGCTACCCTATTTTTGTTTCTGTGTTGTAACATGAACACGGGCTCTAGAATTTAATTAACCCATCATGAAACTTGATTCACAATCAGAGCTGCAGGGTTTGAAGGCAAAGGGGGCAATACCCGGGCTCACATTCTCCAGCAGGCACGAGTGAAAACTACAATTGCAGGAGCTGCTGAGCAGCCTTAGGGTTTGACAGGAGACATGCTGCTGCAGCCCTGCTTTCTGAAGTGTGCTTCAGGAGATTTTGTGTTTTATGGAATCCTGGTGATTTTTCTTTTTTCTTTTTTGTACATTTGCAATTTAACCACTGTCTCTGCATTTAACTGCTGTGCAGGGTAGAAGCTGTTACAGAAATGAGGTCGGAAAAGAACAGTTACTGGTGCGTGCAGTATTTGATGATCAGAGAATCACAGAGAGGTTTGGGTTGGAAGGGACCCCAAAGGTCATCCAGTTCTACCCCCTGCCATGGACAGGGACACCTTCCACTAGCCCAGGTTGCTCCAAGTCCCATCCAACCTGGCCTTGGACACTTCCAGGGATGGGGCAGCCACAGCTTCTCTGGGCAACTACCTCAGATAAACATCAGCAACTGCATCTTAAATGGTGGAAGGGTCTGTGGCAGTCTCAGGTGGAAATGGGACAAGGAAAAATGAGCCAAATTCATGGTTTACTGTTTGCTAATCAAAGGTTTTCTCACAGCTTCTGTGTATGCAGAGTACATGAGTTTTAACTTGTACTCTGAGACTTATCTGATGGCGAGAGGAAGTAGTGCCTTCTGCTTTGGTTTAAAACTGCTTTATTTCATTTCATTTTATTTTATGATCCACCCTTAATTGAGCTAAATAATTAAGAATTGAGTTAAATTAACCTGTAGGAAGCACCTCTGCCCAGCTGTTAAGACATGGCATTTTGACTGCAAGTCATAACACTTAATGAGTTTACACTTGGGGTTTTTTGTCGAAACAGAGGAAAATTTTAGCATGAAAAGGGCACTTCTAGGAAATCATGAACAGCAGCCCTGAACTCCTAAAAGGAGTCACAGAGAATTTCACAATAACACTCAGGCCACAATTTCAGCTTTTGTTGGTTAAAGAGCCATAATACAAAGATAAGACCTGCAGATAGGTGCAGACCTGACCACACGGAGAATACAACTGCTGTGTTACTCAGGCTGTGAAAACACATCAGCAGTTCCTGGCTTTATGCTAAATGTCCCCCTGCCTTTACCTGGCCACTGCCACACCATGTCTGAAAGGCAAAACCTCAGTGTGATGTCTGGGGGCTGGGCACCACTGTGGGCTCTCACAGCAGGAGTGAATCCTCCCTCAAACCCAATTCCTATATATCATTTATGCTATAACAGCAGTGGCATCAAGGGTAGGCTGGAGATCAGTGTCACCCCAAGAAGGTGGGGGACCTGTGACAGAGCAGCTTGTGACATGGCTGAGGCCACAGGCTGCAGTGCTGGAATCAGCCCAGCCTGAACTTACCGACCCATAGAGCTCGCCTCTCTCATTCATGCCGAGGTAGAGTCCGGAGTCCACCCCACGGATGCTCACCAGCCCCACTGCCAGGCTAATAAACTCCAAAATCCCTAAAAAAGAAAAGAACTGCAAATCATCCAGAGGAAAAAAACACCAGCAGGCTCCAGCAACAAAAACAAACCAGCCATTCCCAGTAACAATACAGTTCTTAACTCTATAGTCCCATCTGTGTGCAGTCTTCTGGTTTCCAGTCTGGGCTTCTCCCCAGCATTGTGAATTTGAGTTGCCCAAGAGGGATTACCTTTGCTAATGAGAAAAGCTTTGCAAGGTTTTGTTGGTTTGGGTTTGGATTTTTTTTGTAATTATCACCAAGAAGACAGATGTAGAAACTTGTGCCTGGCCACTAGAAATGTCAGAAGGCTGTTACCGTGCTGGGTTTTATTCTTCACCAAAAGGAGTGCCATTTTGTCTTCTGCAATAAGATTATTGTCCCACAGGTTTTAAAGTCATGGGTTCAGTAAAAAGAAGTGAAAAGCACTAGAAGAGATGTCTGTGAGGACCATCCTCATCCCGGCACTCCAGTGGGATACTTGCCAACCTGAAATGTATATACAAGCCATAGGGATAAAATCCAGCTTCAAAGCACACAGATAGAAATGCATTTCCTCTGCAGCATTTGGAGCCATGGCACTGCCAGTCCTTTCTCTGTCATCCCCTGCCACCAGTACTGCCAGAACCCTCTCCTGCCCCCTATGTCCTGCTGCCTGTCCCAGCCTCCTGCCTGCCTCTTCCCAGTCCAGCAGCATCTGTCCCAGCCAGCCCCAGCCCTGCAAGAGCAACTGTTTTACCCACAGGCTGCAGCCTGCTGTGATGGTGTCAGACACTTTGAAAATGAGGGGCAGCCTTATTTCCTCTGGAAAGAAAGAGCAGGGTCTGGCTGCTGCACCCCCATGGCCAGCAGCTGTTTCAATGGGGGAAAGACTTGTAACAGAACCTTTGGTGAAGCACTTAAAAACAAACAGCCCCTACCCAACACCTGAAGTGGTAAGGACCTTCAAACTTCCCAGGAAGACTTCCTGAAGGCAGTGGTGGAACTGTGTTATTATGGATTCCACACACTACCTATCTAGAGGTCATGGGCAGTTTTGCCAGGGTCCAGTGCAGGATTACTTAGCTGGGAGGCAGAAGGAAGAGGGTTTTCCTCATCTCATCTGATGACTGCATGTCTCCATTGACTGGAGAAGAAAGTTGCTCTAACCTTTAGCGTGGCTCCAGCTCTCCTAATATAGCTCCCAAAACATCCAGCCCTGGGCAGTTGATGCTCTGATCAGGTTACCTCCCAGAGCTCCTCTTTAAAGTATTGCCCTGGTTTAAAACCACCGCGTGACAAGCGGCCACCTGAGCCAGCTGACTTCAGTGGCAGCCACAGCTCCGGGTCAGCCCTCAGCCTGGAGCATGGATGTGACAACTCTCAGACGACACCGCTTCACTGCCTAAAGATGGGACAGACCAGATGGTGATGGGACACCCCTGTCCCCCTTCGTGCAGCGCAGACTCATCATCAGGTGCTGGCAGCTAAGCTGGCTGCAGGAATTCCTACCTGCCATCAGACCTTCTGTCCTCCTTTTCCCCTGCCTACTCTGGGGCTTGTGCATCTAATCCAGCCCTCCCTGAAACCAGCGGGTGCTAGGGGAGATGAAATATGCATTTGGGAGTGGCAAGTCCTGGAGACAAACAGGGAAGCAAACATCACAAAATGCACTTTATGGACCAGAGCAGACATTCTACAGGCTGAAATATGCCCAGCTACACATCCTGGCCTGGGGACACATCCTGCCTGCAGAAACACCAGGAACAGGCAGCACAGGCAGGGAAGGCAGCCCTTCCAAGCCAGACAGGCGCAGACCCTGGCTCTGCTCTCCTCAGTAGTTGTTGTGGTTTCTTAGCTGAAAAGAATCCCAAACAGGGAGGAGAGAGGTGCAGGATGAGGGGTGGTTTCCTCCCTTCACTACCCACCAGTTCTGACATGAGGGAGTTACTGAACTGCTGAGTGCTTTTTCCCATCCGGAGACCAGAAATTACCACAGTCACTCTTTGAAAAGGAAGGAGTGAAGGAAGATGGACAACTACAGGGAATGTAAAAAGTAAAACAGGAGTACAGAGATACACCCAGGAATGGGGGAGTCTTCCCCAGGCTAGAGACAAGGGAACATTCAAGTGAAACTTATCAGGTACCTGGGGAATGGTAGATGGACCTTCCTATAGGTATAGACACAGTCCTCAGCATCAGCACTTTTTTTGTCTCCTGTCACTTCTGGGAAGTAGGAAAATGTTGCTGGTTCTGATGAGAAACTGAGGGATGTCGAAGGCAGGGGAACCCAGATCTTTTCTTGAGTATGCCCACAAGCATGCTCTGTATGAGCCATGTGAATCCAGGTCTCCAAAGACCTGGTAAGAACCAAGCCAGGAGCAGCATCAGCATCTTCCCTCTCTGATTGGGAAGGTGAGACATCCCTCACCTGGTGCAGGTTGGGTAGATATGGGTTTTGCAAATGAAGTTTCTTCCAAGGTGTGCCCATGACAATCTCTTCTGACAACATCTCTTGTAGTATTCCCCTTTTTTGATCTCTGAGTGGCACTTGGAGACATGCATGGAAGATGACTATGTTGAAAGAGCATTAAGAATCTAACTTGAGCCCACAAAAGTCAGGAGACAGAGTGAAGGCTGAAAATATGTGGGCGGATATCCATCCTGTCCTTAGCTCACTCCAATTCTAGACAAAATTGCAGCTTCGTACATCTGATCTCCAGCAGCACAGGGAGTGGCCACTGGGGCCAGCTCAAGAATTCTCTTTCCAATTGTAGCGGTGTGTTTTTGTGGTAGAACATGCTTTTGTTTTTTTCTTTTGCTTTCTTCTTTTCTTTCTCCCAGGACTTGCTTCTTTTTTTTTTTCTCCTCACTTTGATTATTCATTCTCTTTGTTCCTTGAGCCTTTCCAGATAAGACTTGGGGAGATTTGATTAAGACTCTGACTGGATTAATTTACCACCAAAGAACTGAATAATCTCCTGAGCTTTGCCATGGCTGGACCCACACACTCTCGCCTTACTCTAAACCATCCCTCAAAGAACAATTCAGCTCCCTGCACCTGTCTCTTCTTACATGACTGTATTCAGGAGCTGGGGTACAGAAACATCAGATGTTGTATTAATGGCTACAAATCTAAAGCTTCAGCTAAAAACCTCAACAACTGTTCAGCAACAGGTGCACAATGGTCTGAATGTCAAAATTACAGCAAAACTTTCTCTGGAGGTCTCAGCAGCTTCTCTAGGAGTCTGTGTAACAGATCCATGAGCAGGTTTGTACCTGAGAAGAGCTTCATTTTCTGCCTTTATTCGTCTGCAGTGCAACCTCAAGACCTCTTTCTGTCCTCCACTGCAGTGAGTAGCACCATTGGGTTCACTTGTTTAATGCTGCTGTAAAAGAGACGTGAGGCAGAAAAGGAGCAGTTCCTCCTGGCAGGGATTTTCCTGGCAAATTTCTCTCAGTTTCATTCTGAGAAGGATTGTCATAGGGGTGCTAATGTCAGTCCAGACCCCCTCCAGATTTTCATCATCCTTTATTTCTTTGTAGAGGAAGGTTCTGAGCAGATGCAGTGAGAGAGATATATTTTGGAAAACACTTTATTCTTTTGGGAGTGACTTTGCCAGAGCTGCCAGTTCAGAGAGTGAATTTGGGCACTTCTGTAGTGTGAGAATGAGCTTTCTTCCAACAAACCTAGAGGGCTTTGCCACATTATGCGTTAAACCTCCTCTAGGAAAAATAAGCTGCGCTCCATTGTTCTTGCAAGAATCTGTGTTTTTACAAGTATAAAATATCACATTCCAGAAGACAGGTGTGATTTAGGAAAGCTCCAATCCTTGACAGATGAGAAGCAGTAGTTCCTGTGATTGCTCAGGCAGTGTGGATGGATGATGCCAGTGCCTCCCCTGTGTTCTACAGTCATACTCCCAAATGCTGTGGTACAAAAGAATCTCTCCCTTTAATCCTCACTTCTGGGACCTTGGGACTCTGTTCTGCATCAGCAGGGCTTTGGCTATTTTCCTCTCTGGAAGATGTGGATGTCTTGCACATCTGGTAGCTTTTGGGATGGCTGCACATGGAACGGTGCAGATACTGCCTGTCTATTCCTGAATCCCTTCCAAATCAAGAGATGGGGATGCCAAGTCTGGTTTTACCCTACATCCCACCTGCAGCTGGACACGTGCCTCGGCTGTGGCATTGCAGCCATCCATGGAGCATCTTAATTATCTGCTCCTGATACCAGGGAGCACCTTCCAGCCACATGGCCTTGATCCTGGATTTCTAAGTATTTCTCCAGATGCCCCAAGATTTAAGGCAGCTTTAAACTGCTTCCCTGAACCCCTTGTCTACCTCTGCATCCCTCACCACAGTTTTGGAGTCCCCAGCATCACTCAGGCTGCCTATTCCTGTTATAAGTCACTCCTTTCTGACTGTTGCATGCAAAATTTAGGAATGCATTGATACATGACATCCTAATATGAACCATACCAGGGACACTGGAATTTAAATATTCATGGCTACTGAACGCAGATGGTGAATACTGTGTGCCAATACGTTATTGCTTTGAGTCTCTGCTGAAGCAAGGCTTAGTCCAACTTGATCTGAATGCAAGGATTCCAGTCTAATCCTTTGGGGCTTTGTCTTGCAATTACAACAAATAACTATTTATTTTACACTGCCTCTGGGAAAACCCTGAAGCAGAAAACTATAATATCTGAAGTCTGGTCTAGTTTACGGAGCTGGATGTGGACTGCTAAAACACTTAGGGAATGCCAATGTTTCGATTTATTGGAAGCACTCTGTGACTTAGGCTTCAGTGTGCAAAATTCATGAAAAGTTTTAGCATGTTTAACATGTTTTTTCCAAGTTTGAAAATACACTTGTTTTACTCAATCTTTATAAAAAATGGACCTGAGACAAATGTTGCCCTTTGAAACTGGCTGTTTAGTTGTACAAAGGTAAAGAAAAAGAACTGATAGACTAGAAACACTACGTGGCAGCTTGAACTAAAACCAACCAGATGCAATGGGTTTGCTTTCAACTCTTTGAATGTGGAAACCCATTGCGTATTGCAGTGTGAAACGTTAAAAGATGGGTGTTTTCAGGAGGTAATTAAAGAATGCTTGCCCCACGAGCATATTAGTACCTGACTCTGACCCGCAGGTTATGACTTTCTTGTTGATTTAGGCAGGGACATGCCATGCACACACCTGGTGTTTATGGAAAGCGCGGTGCGGAGATAAGCTTCCCCAATTGTTCCAAAAACCTGCCTTACACCTCCAACAATAGCAGCAGAAGCACTTCCTAGAGTATCAGAACTGACTGGTTGCAAACAAGTAAAGGCAAAAAAAGAATTCCTTTCACTGAGGAGTTAAATCACTTGAAAACTATAAAAAGTCTTGCGAGCACGTCTTGCAACCTGTTGACAACATAGCTGAGATCACTGGCATGGGACTTGTTGATAGCTTATACAGACACCTGCACTAGATGCGGGAGTAGCGGGAATTTCTCTTAGCTGTGCTCAAACTGACTGGACTCTTTCGCCTGCGGCTTGGGATGCATTTTTTGAAGATTACATATAGTCTCATTAGAGGTCCCTGCTCTTGTGTGCCACTGATACAGGCACTGCAGTCTTCCAGCTGTATCCTGGGCGGCAAGGTCAAGTCCACGGTGCTCTGCCTATTGTTCCATCTTCTTTCTGAGGTCCCCTAAGTGTTCTTCCCTCTTCAGCTTCCCCCTTTCCTTTCCAACAACCTTCCCAAACCCAGCTCCTGACACCCCTCCAGCCAACTGATCCCTGCCCGCTTTGGGGAGAAGCTCTTCTAATCAAAGTCACGCATGTAAAAGAAAGCAGCTCACAAATATCTGCAGAGGCCAAAAAGAAGGAGGAGTAAAAGAAAAAAAGAGAAACAACTAAAAAAAAGCGAGGAATTTCTTTTTCCAACATAGGAATTTCCAAGAAATTCCAACCAGGAACGTCTCTGTTTTGCCTCCCTCACCACTAACTTCAGAGGCACAGCTAGAGCTGGTCACCGTCCTCTTTCTTTTTTTTTTTCTTTATTTAATTTTTATTGTATTTTTTCTTTTTTTCCTCCCTTGCGAAGGCACGTTTTAGTGCACCTGCAGAAACGCTGAGCGCCGGGAGAGTAGGAAATTGGAAATAAAAACTCCCGCATTGCTGGGGAGTGAGCGCATTTATTTAGGAGGCCAATTATATCCGTCCCGGGATGATTTATATTAGCGGGGTAATTAGTTGTACGCGCGGGGCACCTGCTCCCGGCCCGGCCGGGCACCCCCCCCGGCCCCTTACCGAAGCGGCTGTGGTCCTGCCGGGTGCCCTGCACCGTGCCGTTGGGGAAGATCTCCAGGTGGAAGCCGGTGCGGCAGTAGAGCTGCCGCCGCCGCAGGATGCCCTTGAGGTGAGCGAAGTCGGTGGGGGAGCCCCGCTGCAGCCGCCCCTCGATCTGCCCCAGGCGCTCGTTGAGGAAGCCGGGGGAGTCGGCGAGGGGCAGCCCGGCGCCCAGCGCGGGGGGAAAGCCGTGCAGGTCGGGGTCCAGCGCGCCCAGGAAGCCGCCCACCTCTGCCATGGGCGCGGAGCGGAGCGGCCCCGGGGGCGCGGGCAGAGCGGCCGCTCAGAGCGCGGGCTGCGGCCGCCCGGCCCCGCGCTGCCGGCCCCGGCCCGGCCCCGCGCCGCCCGCGCCTCCCATCGCTGGATCCAGTGTCCCGCCGTCGGATGCGAACTGCACTTTATATACGTACACACTCCCCTTACATTGACATATTGGATATTTAAATGCAAGCCACACCTCACTGGCATCCCCTTTGGCTATTGCTTTCCACCCCCCCCCCCCCCACCCCCTTCTCTGATCCATTTGGCTTCTTTTTTTTTCCTTAAAAAAAAAAAAAAAAAAAAGGGCCCGCTTCACTCCCTCTTTTATTATGAAAAAAATGGCAGGAAAAAGCTACACATCGCAGTGAGGCATAACAGCTCTTGGCAGGTCCCCGCCAGCTGACGATGAAATCATGGAGCCCCCGCACGCACCCGCTCCCGCACCGCCGGCAGCCCCGGGCCCGCTCCCGGCCCTGCCCGGCCCCGCTCCCGGCCCTGCCCGGCCCCGCAGCCGCGACCCCAGACCCCGCACGGGCCGGCTCGATCGGAGCCCCCGGGTGGCTCGGTGGCCCCGGGGCTGTCGGAACCCTCAGGTCCATCGGTGCCGCCACCGCCTCAGCCACGAGCGTGCCCCCCACCCACCACCCCCTGGAACGGACACGTTGGAAAAAAACAACACATGAGGAGAGGGTCGAGACGCGTTTTTCAGCCGAACGTGTAAAAACGGAATGCGATCTTTCTGAAAGGCGATCCCGCGGGCTGAACGGCCGGGTTACAGCAGGCGTGAGGGGAGGGAGAGCGAGCGGCGCTGCCCGGCCCCGCCGCGGGCTCCCTCCCCACCTTCCCCATGTTGGAAACAGGTGTTTCCGCGCTTTCCCCGGCCCGCCGACACCGTATCTGTGCCGGCAGCTGCGGCCGCGCTGCAGACAGACGGAGCCGGGCGGGGCGGAGCGGAGCGGAGCGGGGGAACCGCGGGGAAGCGGGCACAGACGGGCCCGGGAGGGACCGAGGGCAGGGAGGGTCCCCGCCCTGCCCGGCAGGCGGCGCTGCTGCTCGCGCCGCGCCGCCCCGGGGCGCTGGGCCCCATCGCGGGTGCTGAGGGGGCCCAGGTGGGCCCGGGACTGGGACTGGGACTGGGACTGGGCTGTCGTGTTCCTGGAGCGGGGTGTCGCCCGCGCCCTCCGCCGTGCCCCGCCAGGGGACAGAGACCCCACAAACAAACAACCGCAAGCGCCCAAAATTGCCCCCAAGCCACCAGCCAGCTCTGCTGCAGCAGCTCCTCCGGGTGACATCAGCCTGCAGAGCTGAGGCATCGGTGGTCATGTCCACCTCAGCGGGTCTCCCACACGGGGTATCCCCACCGCGGGGTCTCTTTCCGAGCGGGTATCCTCTCAGAGGGTCTCTCCCCTCAGTGGGTTTGTCCTTTTACCTGGTCTCTTACTTCAGCAGGTCTCTCTGCAGTGTGTCTCTCCTCTTAGCGGGTCTCTTCCCCCAGCAAGTCTTCTCTCAGAAGTTCTCTCCTCTAAGTAGGTCTCTCCTCAGCAAGTCTACCACATGGTGGAAGAGGACTCAGCAGGTCTGTCAGCTGAGAAAGTCTCTCCCCTCCAGTGGATGAACCCTCAGTGGGTTCCCGCCATGGTGGGTACCCCCTCAGTGGGTCTATTCCCTTAGCAGGTCTCTTCCCTCAGAAAGTCGATCCCATGGTGGATCTCTCCCCACCGAGTGTGTCTCCCTCACAGTGGATTCTGGCTCAGGGGGTTCCTGCCATTGTGGGTCTCCCCTTTGAGTGTCTCTCCCCTTAGCAGGTCTCTTCCTCAGCAAGTGAGTCTCCCCGCAATGTGTCTCCCCCATAGTGGGTTTTCCCTCAGAGGGTTCCCGCTGTGGTGGGTCTCCCCTCAGTGTGTCTCTCCCATCAGAAAGTTTCTCCCCGTCAGGATGTTCCCACCATGATGGGTCTCCCCTCAGCAGGTCTCTCACCTCAAAGAGCATCTCCCTCAAAGTGGATTCCCCCTAAATGTGTTCCCGCCATGGTGGAGAAAGTCTCTCCCCCTCAGTTGGGTTCCCGCCATGGTGGGTCTCCCCTCAGCAGGTCTCTTCCCCTCAGTAAAGTGCTGCTCTCCACATCACCCCAGAGGGAGGGTTAAAATGGTCCCTGCTTGCAGGTCCTTTCCCCCGGACTCAGGCAGTGCTCCCTTGTGAAGACATGAAGGAAATTGTGATACCGTGATGTGAAATACCCGCCCATGTGTCTGCAGGGGGTGAGGAGTCTGGTTTTTGAATGGGGGTTTGGGGTGGTTTTTCCTGTCAGAGATGTGGCTATAAAAGGGGTGTTTATGCAGAACCTGACACATGAAGCCTAAACTCATGTTTTTTATAGAAATGTAGGCTGTTTCAGAGGTAGTAAAATCTACTGAAGTGCATTTGTTGACTATTTGTTTATCATGTGTGGTTACATGGAGATACCACTGTCTGAGGAGTTCAAGCATCCCACTGCAAAGATTACGGTTTTATTGCTGTAGTATCTATATGAAGACTCAGGTGGGATGAGGTAACTGAAGGAAATCAATCGTGCATTGGTGAAAATGACAGAGGTCCAAGATGGGGAGGGGCCAGACACAGCTGACAGGACACTCCAAACCTGGAATTACTGTTAAAGATCTAATCCTGTAAAGGCTGTGAATTTAATGCATAAAATTAATGTAATGTGAATGATCCCACTACAAACAAATACACTCTTCTGTGAAACCTGGTTTTGCTGATGTAAGTGTGAGTTTGCCTGTGGATCCATAGCAAATTCATGTTTGTGAATCCTTATTTCTGCACATGTCTGAGAGCTGATCCCAGGGGGATTAAGAAGCGAGAGGAAAACCTAGTTTCCGCAGTGGAGGACTAGCCAAACTCTGTAGAGGCCTCTGCCACTGACTTCAATTGCCTCTGGGTCTGTCTACAATATCCTTAAACCCAAATCCACACAAGCACTTAGTGGAACACTTAGGAAACTGACAAAGGTAACAGAGTTCAATTACACTACAGTAAAATCCAAGATAAAGTAAAAACCCACAAACCTTCGTGCTTAACTAATGTATAACAAAAGCAGCACAATCCCTCATCCAAGCTGACATTCCTCACTTAACTCTCCTGATTATGGTCAGCTTTTGAAGTGTCTGCGATACATTTTATTGAGAAATCATACATGCTGGTACAACATGTTCTATTTAGGCACAACAGGATGTGGAAAAGGTAGCTTTCTCTCTTTTTTTTTTTTTTTGTCTTTAATTTCCTGGTTTATTTATGTTTTTACTAAGCTGAGGAAAAAGCAGAGATTTATACCCTGTATTTTTGAAGGAAAAAAAAGGGATGTATTTTAAGTTCTGAAAGCTAGAATGACTCCTCCAAAACCAGAACAAGTTTAGCAATTTTTTTCATGTATTACATAGAACATAGTTTTGCACTCAGTAATTTCTTAAAGGAGGACAAAAACTTATGTACAGTTTGTGTCACAGAACATAGAGTGTTACAAAATTAACTTTCTGCTCTGCTTTGTTTCAGTTGATTCAGCTCCCCAAGTTTATTCTTTGATTACAGTTTGCATTGCCCACCTTGGGAACTAAAATGGTTACTGCCAAACTGCTCTGCCTTTCAGTTTTCAGAAGAATTAGCAATGGTTTTTTTACCCAGTTTGCTAAAACAGACCTTGCAGACCCCTTCCACACGCCGTAGAAGTGTATTTAATGAGGTAGTAAAAATATTAATGGCATTTACTGTCAGAGAGATTTCTGTCCATGGAGAGCAGCCATATTTGATATCTGGATCAAAGGAAGAGCAAGGCTGGGATCAGAACAGTAAATTAATTAGAAAAGAATAAGATAAATAACTGCAATGAGCAAACCCAGGATCTGAGCTACTAGATACTGCATATCCTCTGCCTGGGGCTATTCCATTTGGTAAAAAAAAGATCAAGACAGCTGAAATGATTTGAAGTAGCAATGGCCATGAATGCAAAAACAGACATGAAGAATATCTGAGGATAAAGAAACAACAGAGCCTTGAGCTTTAATAAATAATACTTCTGCTTCCTTAGCACTTCTCACCTCGGGATCTCAAAACAGTCTATGTACACTAATGAATTAAGACTCACAACCAAGGTCACAGTGCAACTCCTTTTCCCTGGACAGTCTTCTTTCCCACTAAGAGATGTTGTCCAAAGGATACTGATGGCTTTCTGTATTTGCTTGGGATTTTGGATGCATAGCAGCCCTGCTGGAGCAGCAGCTCTGACCAGGTTTCTGTATATCCAGAAACCAGACACGTCCACCGTGAGCCTTTCTGCCTTTTGTGGTGTGGTGACCATCTGTGCTGCACATGCAAGGAATGTCTGAGCTCTCCGGGCAGATAAATAGGGCAACCTCCTTTGTGAGGGGGTGAATAAACAAATTCTCTTAAGGGGAGCAGAGGATGGTTTATTGGGTTTTATCTTTGATTGGTTTTACTTAAGCTACTATTATCATCTTTTGCAGTACCACTTCCAGGCCCTAGACCCTGTTTGTGCTGGGTACTGCGTTAACAAGCGAGTAACAAACCAGAGTCCTTGACCTGAGGAATCTCACTGCTCTGCCTCGTGGAAGGATTTCTAATGGAAGGCAACAGAATTTCCATCAAGGTATAGAATTATGTTTACAAGTATGGTTTTTTGACATGTTTAGAATTGGGGGCAGAATGAAGGTAAGGATCTAAGGATAAAGCTCCAAACTTGCCTACCTGGGTATTGGAATCAAGTGCTTAAATAAATGATGTGTCTTTCAAATGAGGAGGTACCCACCTCTTCCAGTTATTGATAGTTTGGTGTTAAACATGGATCTGCTGGCTTTAATAATCCCAGTGATTAGCAGTAGAAAGCAGAACTGTTCTGGCTTGACTCTGACTCATGAGAACTCCCATTTGGAGAGGATTGCTGTAACTGAGATCTGCAGTCTTTAGGGGAACAAGTCTTTAGGGGACAAACACGTGCAAATGAACATGGGAGATTTGTTGACCCTCAGGTAGGTTGTTTTGCCATGGTTCTGTCCCGTTTGAAAATTGCGGGTTCCTTGGCATGGCTAAGCACAGGTTTGAATCCTGACTCAAATTATTCATGTTAATACATTTCCAAGTGCTGGATGCTGACTGATGAATGGGGAGCGCTCCTTTATTGGGGCAAAGTGGTGCATAATACTGATGCACTTGTAACTTTTTTTCTGGGGATTTGTGCTAGAATTACAGGATTGCTGAGTCATTAGGCCTTTGGCATTTGGGCAACTGTCCAGAGAATATGTACCTGTGTATTTCTACCCTTCAGTATATTGCACACCAATGCAACTTGCCATGTGGCTACTGATTGATGAACAGTTTTTCTCTCTGGAGTGTATCTCATATCTTTAGTCACTTCCCTCTCTGTTTTCCCCGATGGAGAAGATGAGGAGGCCATTCAAATAGCAAAGCATGCTCAGGATACTGGAGTCTGTAAGGAACAAGGTCTTGAAGAACTGTTCCTCTCTTTGGTTGAAGACCTACCTTGACTTCAAATTCTACCCTAGACCACGGACAGAAGTTTCAGTCTATGTTTTGAAGTACCTCTGCAGCATAAAATAAACTTGATAGGCAGTTACTCCAGTGCCTCTCCAGAGTTTCTTAAGCTGAGCTCTCAGCCACCCAGGTGCAAGTCGTTGTGTGGATAACAGCTATCATTTGCAGCTACTTCTCAACTGGAGCTTGTCTTTTTTGATGTAATTAGGGAATAAAAAGGAGGTTAACACCTTAACTTCTCTATGGAAAACACAGATCAGAACACATCAAGTGAAATACAAGAACTGGTTCTGGTCCTCAAATAAAAAATGCTGTCCTTTATTATGTTACTCTTCTAACTATGCACCTTTTAACTGTAGCGGCCTCTTATGGAATTATCCGTGACCATGGCGGGGTGTGTGTGTTTATATCTACTTCAGTGAGTATTAGTCAAATACAAAAAAAGAGTCACAGCAAAGGTCTGTCTAGCCCCATATCCTGCCTCTTGATAATGGCTAATAACTTGTATAGGGAAAACAGGACGAGTATAGAGTGATACTTCCTTTGGTAAACCCTCCCAGCTTCCAGTGGTTTCTGGTTTAGAGACCTTCCTGAGCTGAAGGCTGCAGCTGTATCATTGTTTTTGATATTCCTTGATGGACCTTTTTCCATAAAATTGTCTAATCATTTTTTTTAAAACCCACTTGTATTTTTGGCTGCCATAACATCCCGTGGCAATGAGTTCCACAACATCATTAGGCATTGTGTGAAAATTAACTTCCTTTTGTTTGCTTTTGAACCTGCTTGCTGACTGCAAGTTTGAGTTGGTGCCCTGTTATTTCTGTTAAGAATACTTTAAAATAATCATTGGTGTTTACATTTACTGTGCTGTAACAGCTTGTCTAGAACTTATTTGTTATTATCCTTGTTTTCCAGGTTGAAAGGCTCTGGCTTGCTTGAGTTTTCCTTGTGCTAAGGCCTTCTAACACCTCATGTGCAGCTTTGGTACATTGTCCTTCTTGCCCTTTCTGTGGCTTTGTATTTCCACAATTTCTAGAACTGTGCTCAGTATTGAAGAGATGGGCATGCTGTGGGTTTATTCAGAGGAATAATACCATTTTCTGCTTTGTTCTCATTCTTCTAAAAATTCTTAACAGGATAGTTTTCCCCAAATGCTGAGAGCTGATGATGTGCTAGTCTTTTTGGAGAATGATCCACTTCTCCAAGATTTCTTTCATGACTGGTAATAGAGGATTTAAAATATGGCAAGAATGACTTTTTCCTCATCCATTATTTTTTATCCATGGCCTTTGAGTTAAATTTACTGTTTTAACACCCGCTGGCTTTGTATCATCAGCCACCTACCCACAGCGTTTCCAGATCATTTATGGAATATGAAGCAGCAGGAGTCACATAACAGAACCTATTCTGAGTCTGTAGGGAGCTCCCAACATTCCTGATGTCAAACATCTATTTCTCTTGGTTATGATCACCAGTTATGTCACTTATTCTCTCATTCTTGCAGTAAGGCTTATTCATGACCTGGGTTTCATAGTAAAGTTAATGGCCTGGCAATTTCCCATGTGATACCTGTGGGGATCATCAGTTAATCCTCATATCATTGTGTTATTTTCATCTGTGCTGCTGCCTAAATTCAATCTCCTTGCAAAATGGCTGTAGGTGTCTGTACTGAATATCAGTACTAAGATTCACTGAATTTTCTTGCTATCATCTTTTCACCTGGGACTGTTTTTTCAATGCGTCAGGCAACTCTTGGTGCTGTGACTGTTCAGACTGAGGCACAGATTTACACAGTGGAACAGAGTCTGTAATTTTCTGTGGTCAAGTTGCTTTGGGACTTTTGGCCCAGTATCTCTGTATCTGTCTTTAGGGATGACACCGGGTCTCTCACTGGAGAACTAAAACTGAAATATATTGGTGCTTGAGGTGGAGTTAGGAATCTGAGCTCAGAGTTGTTCTAGAAGTGGATGATTGGATGGGACATCCTAAAATAAAGAATAGAGGGACAAAAAAGGGAAAAATAAAGTAAAACCAAAAAAACTTTTTCCTACTTATGCTGAAGGGCTCCAGTTTGTGCATTTTTGGTGACTGAAGCTTTTCAGCTTTACTGCTGTTCATGTGAGTAGCATTACTCAAGTTCCTTTGTATAGTACTGGGTTAATTTGTATAGTATGCTTATAAAAAGACACGTAGAAACTTGAAAAACATAATTAACCTGATTTGATAATTATTATGTAATTATTCTTTTCTGTATATAAATTCTGTATACCTTACTAGGTTTGTTTTTTTCACTAATGAATCAGGTAACCAAAATGCAGCATTATTCTCCTGTTTTCAAAAAAGCATCTGGGTACTTTGCAATCTTGGTTAGAGAAATAAGAATTCCACAATCAAACACCCAACTACCCTGCAAATCATGATGCTTCATTGCTATATCTCTGTGGAGAGAGGAATGAATAGGCTAAGAATAACACTGTAAAGGTGTATTTGTGATGAGTTCTGCAAACAGCCAAAGGATAGGGAGGACAGAGTAAAGAGAGGACAGTCCTGCTTGCATCAGATTGACACCACAGAAACATGCATGACCCTCCTGCAGGATGAGGTGTTTGTTTTCAGGAGAGCCACTTGAGTTTCATAACATGGGTTTCCTTAAAATCTGTCCTGAGAAATCAGGAGTTAACAGAACCCGGTTTCTATAGCCTTAACCTTTCACAAATGCAGTATTTAGTAATCACAGTTCTGGTAGATTGAATTTCATGTGAGATCTCAAAATGTTTATTTTACAGCATCCTTTGCTGTGTTTTTGCAGTGTTGCTGTTGCCTTTCTCCAGATGGGAACATGCAGGAATGCAGAAGCCAGGTGGTTTGCTCAAGGACATGAGGATCTGTCTTGAGTGCAGTTAACCGGTGCCTTACTGGCACTTGTGTTAGCTGTGCTTTGGTCTGAGCAGTCACCTGGATTGTGTTTACTTCCCTTTGTGAGCTGCTAGCATTCCTTAACTCCATGTCTTGCAAGAAAGTTACCCTGAGGATGTGTAGAGTCCTGAGCAACAAGCAGAAGTCTGGATTCTCAAACCTCTGCTTTAATAGCACGGGATATTTATGGCCTTGATAAAATTAGGGAAGAAAGATGAGGGGCATCTTCTCATGCAGTAGTGTTGGGAAATCCCGTTGCTGAAGTTTTCTAAAAGATGAGAACTTTCTCAGATATCTCCCTCAGCATTAAATGAATCAAAATGTGAAAATTCAAGTATCCTTCTCAAAAACTTGGGAGCATCTGTGTGGCAATGACTTTGAAGAGCGTGCTGATGCTGGGGCTGTGGTTTAGTGTTTAGTTGGAGCCTGGTTCTGTCATTTGAAAAATCAGAACCAAATGCAAAAATTAAAACAATTTAACACTTCTACAGCTTCCTTTGTAAACAATTCTGAAACCTCAAGGCCAGGAGAAGAGCACCGTGGCTACCAACTGGTATAACTCAGCTTAGGCTTGATTGAAGGAAATGTTAGATCTCAAATACATGCTACCCTGACAGGAAAATTGTAAGCCAGCTTCAAGGGAAAAACAAAACCTAATAATTTTATTCCAGAGGAAGAGAGAGAAAAAGCACAGATGTATGGAGTCTTCTGTCCACTTAGTCAATCTGCAGTACCCACTTAGAAACAGATAATGGCTTAGCTTTTGTTTCTTCCCTTGCTTCCTTCTGTAGAAATGCCTTGGTTTAAGCACCAAAAGATTCAAATTGGGGTAGTAGAGAGGAGGGGGAACAAGGACCTCACGCAAGAACTGGCCTAAACTCTGAGGAGGTTTGTATAATCTAATTTGCAATAAAATGGTATTTACAATGTTATCAGACAAAGCTTAGCAGTGTTAAGTTAAACAGCATATAATGTGATTAGTGGGGGAGTCATGCCCATGATGTCATACACATTCTCTGAGCTCTTGGAATGGGCAGATAATGTCTCAGGCATTTATTCTCTTGTGACACACACGAAAAGCTCCGTAAAGATTTGGGGGATGGGAAGGAAATGTGCACATGCTCGGCACCGCATGTGGAGCTCACAGCACCAGAGACGGCTTCTCCCTTTGGCGCAGAGTCCGACCTGTGGTTGCACCCTGCCAGCACAGTGCTGTGTAGTGGTTAAAACAGGCCTTTGGGAATAGTTTAGAAGCTTGAAATTCTATTCTTGACTCTGCCGCAGACTTGGGTTTTGACCGCTAAATCTTCTTTGCCTCTGGTAACTCCATTTTTAACTAGCAAAGGTAGTCAGCCGTGTCTGTGGAGTGCCCGGAGTGAGGAGCTGTATGGAGATGGAAACCACTGGCATTCTGTTCATTATGCAGAACAAATACAGCTAGACCACAAAGAGCTTTGCTGTAGATAACAGCGAGCAATTTCACAGCTACTAATGGCCCATTCACAGAAAATTAAATCTTTATCTTTCTGTCTCTCCGAGGCATGCAAAATGGTATTAAAATTTTTGGCTAGTCTGATTCATACGGATAAGCAATATAAATTTCACCTATAGGTTCACATCAGATAGAATCTAGACTGTATTTATTTTAATGTTTTGCTTTAAAAAACTCTTGCTAAAAGCTGCTGAATCAGGCAGAGCTCCCTTTAGACTTTCAAGTTATTTTAGTGGTTGTGAAAGGACAGATTCTGGAACATTTAAGAGTGTTTTACTCCCCATGTCCACCAGGGACAATAAGCCCATATTGCTTCGTGCATGTTAATGTTTTATAGAAACACAAAGATTGCATAAACATGTTTTCTGCCAGGGTGTGAAGGCTGTATAAACTGTTTAACTCTGCTGCAGAGATTGACTAGGTAGTATTCCTGTTTTCAGTGATGCAAGGAATTATATGGACTAGACATGAGATGAAATGGGAGTTGCAGATGTGGAGAATGAGATGGGGGCTGCAGATGGAGCTGAAAAAACTTGGAGGAAGGAGGTAGACAGGAGGGAGCAAAGGAGCTTGGAAACTATGGCTCATGCAATGTCAACTCTGTTATATGTTAAAATCAACTGCAACGCTTGCACGATCCCCATCTTTTATCAGAACAAGTAGTCATTGTCTTGGCTGTAACACTCATGTCAGTTTATGGCATTGGTGTGGATTTGTTGAGAAATGCATACAAGGATTTTATTTGACTGCAGAGGGATGCCATCAAGAATAAATCTTTGTTGTTCAGAAAGGGTAAGCCAAGCTTTTGTCTCTATGGCTGATAAATGAGGAACAGGGGCCAAGTGTAATATGAACAGAGCATTGGCCAGTCTGGTCAGACATGTGGGATGTACTAACAACAACAGGGAATGAAAGCAAAGCCTGCAGGTAGACACCTTTTAAATAATCAAGGCTGACAGTTTTACTACAGTAGCACTCTTTAACACTTTGTAGGTATGTGCTGCATCACAGATGCTGCTTATATTAAGTAGTCTGCAAGCATTACACAGCTTATTTAGAGGATAACTTTTATTTCAGGCATTTTTGTGTTTGTTAATGTAATTACAAGTGAAATATCCTATTGTTGCAGATGGTATTGCCAATGGATGTGTCTGAATGATGTACCAGAAAGATGTTTTAGATGACCTAGATTAAACTCACAGAGGACTGGGCATCCCAGTTATTTCTCAAACACAGAACATTTCCAGGAATGGGTGTTTCTGACACTCCTTATTTCTTATTTGTACCATGTACAAATAGTTATCTGATGCCTGAGTAATCAGAGAAGCTGTGTTGACGCAGATTGCACACAGTGCCTTGAGTCTTGAGGGCTGGATTATGGACATGCTGCACAGCCATGGTGAGATGTCCTGGCCCGTGCCTCAGTTTACCTATCTGAAAAATGTGGGTGTGATGCTGTGTATAGAAACTGGCCTAGGAAAAGTATTTTGAATTGCTAGTGACAAACACCAATTAGGAATATACATGGTCCTTAAAGCAAAAGACTTCACAAACTGTAGAGCCTGAAATCTCAGTGAGCAAAATGCCTTCCTCCCAGCTCTCACAGGAAGCAAGTTAATTGGGAGGCCAATAACTATAATGAGGCAGAACCTGGGGTTTTGCATGTGTATAGCGAGATCCTCCCCTTGGGGCCAAACTCCTGTTCCATATTATGAAAGCAGTAAAAGGTCCCCTCAGCAGGTGCTGTGTAAAGGCATTTCAGCTTTGCCTTTGCAGTGCTGGAATTGCCAAGCTATTGCTTCCCTGAGTCTCCAAATGAATTCCCCAACTCAATGTGGAACAGCTGTGGGAGAGATACAGCCTTGAGAAAAGGGGTGGCAAAGCAACACAACAAATGGGATTTAATCAAACAGCACAGAGCTGTGAAACAACATCAATGTCTTTCTGGTCAGCTTTCCTTTGAGTAAGGGAGGAACTTTCTGTATCAAAGTTCAGAGAAGAGAGGCAATATGTGATCACTGTGTGCTACTGAGGCCTTTTGTGTGATGAGAGCGAGCCAGTAGCACTGGCTCTGTTCATTCATGCAGTGAGTAACAGCATGACTTACCTGCATGGATGCCCAAGAACTGGAGAAAGATCCTTCTTTTTTTCTTGCTGCCTTGGTAGAGGTTTCCCAGAGCGTCCAGGCTTTAGCCATTGGAGCCAGGCAGTGAAGATGAGGTGGGACAAGTCTGAAAGGGTGGAAGCAATTCTTGTGCCCAGTTAGGGCAAGGAAGCTTTTTCTTCATATATGATTGTGGAAGTAATTGTTTTCTTCCTTATTGAAGCCCTCTGAAATATGGTTTGCACAAAAAACCCCCTTCTCTCAGCTGAAAAAATATTATACTAAGGGCTACAAATGGTGAGAGTTACTGTTTTTTACTTGCAATGCTTTTATTGAATACTTTTTGAAAGGAAAGTTTGTTGTGTGTCAGGTCTACCTACCTGAATTTCCAGAGTGTTTCATAAGAGCTCCTTGGAAATCTATCTACTCTGTCAAATACTGACTGTGCCTGTTGGAGTGAGTGCTTAGTTATAAGTGTTATGTCTGAAATATAAAACAGACAGGGGAAAAAGGAAAATGAAGGAGAGATTGTAACAAGCAGAATATAGCTGGCTAATTACTACGGCAGGATAATATCTGAAAAAAGCCCCTGCCATTATGAAACTCATTTTTTTTCTTGTTTCCATGACATAGAATTTCCTTGAAATCTTTTTCTTTTGAGTGTGTATGCACTTTCCAATATGATCAGAGCTAAATGGCAGCATCTGTCAGAGAAGATAAATGACCTACCAGCAAATCTTCTCAGTTAAACGGAAGACAAAAATCTATGGAGTAGGGGAATGAGTTTTAAATTAGCCATTTCACTTAACTCTGCCCTAATGAAGGGCTAATCTTTGGACCCCTGCAAAACAAATGAGAGCATCTCGTTAGATCCAACGGAAACTGGTCATTGAAAAGGCTTTTGCCTTATGAACCTAATTGGAAGCAAAGTAATTCCTTTGATAGCTGTCTTCATTTAACAGTATCTTTCCCTTTTCCTGATTTATATACAGTAAATGAAGGACTCTGTTAATTACAAACACATTTGCCTGTTTGCAGATTGACAACTAAATATGCTTGGGTGAACCTGGATAGAGCAGTCACAAACCAGGCACAAAGATCTGCAGTGCCAGTTCTTTAGGGGCTGCCTGAGCAGAGCCTCCTGCAGAAGACAGGAAGGGAGTTGCTCTTAAAAAGACCCTTTCCTGGATATTGAGGCAGCAACGAGCTCACGGTGAAGCAGACTGTGGGCCACTGTGGAAATCAGCTAAATTTACACAACTTAAAATCTGACCTGGGATTTCAAAGATATTCTATTTATTAAATTAGTTCGTTCTTGTATTTTTGTATGTGATGGCAAAATAAGAGGGTTTTCCCCCTAAAATCCAATGAAATGATAGAAAAAACGTTGGGCACTTGATTGCTATAGAAGCAGGATTGTGCCTTTAAGGCAGAACGAAGGAATGTGTCAGTCATGGCCTCTCTAAAACTGGGACTTATCTTGATTATAGTGTTAGCTTGGTAGTAGAATATGATCTCATCACTGTGAAAGATTACATGAAATATCAACCTGGCTGGCCTTAAACCAGCTCTATTCTCAGTCACATTTTCAGTTGCTGCAGCTGACGTGGGGTTTTGTAATTTGAAGAGATGGCCGTAAAGATGGTTTGAAGAATTTGGCCCATGTATTCAAGTAAAAAAATTAGGGAATGGATAAAAATATGGCTGCTTCTGATGTTTTCTCTTTGACTGTCTATTTTTTTTGCAGTTTTGTTTTTGAGAATGTCAAGACTAAGCAAGACTTGAATACCCTTAATTTTACAGTACTTAGAACTGATACCAAACCTGGGAAGATAGATACCTGTCTGGTGGAAAGTCACTGAAGTCCATCTAGGCTAAAATATGAATTATTTCCCACCTTCAAGGAATGATATTCTTGAGGAGATTAAGTGTGTAAGTCTTGAGCAGTAGGTGTTCTGGGTGCTGTAACCAGAGGCAAATTCAGAAGGTCCATTAATGTGCTTTCTGTGCACATGCAGTGTAATTCATTTGGCTCTTGAACATTATGCTTTATGCCCAAATGGAGAGATAAACACTATTTTTTTAAAAAATACTGTTTTCAGTGTGACTTCTCCTGGGGTTTAGTAGATGCCATGCACTAGATGAAATAAATGTCAAGTGATGGAGGCCATTTGAGCCTGATTGAAGCCATGGTGTGAACTCTGTGTCCGTGCAAATAAAACATCAGTAGACCTGCCAAGCCTAAGAAAAACCATTGTATTTCTAGGGGTGTATCCCAAGAACTGCATTTGGAACGCTGACACTATTATAAATGATGACTGTAGAGATAGAGATGAAACAAGGTAGCTCTTAGTCCTGTTTCTCTGTAACAATGCTGGGAAAGAGTGCAAGAAGATGAACCATGAAGAAAGTTAATGCAGAGCTTTCCACTAGAGTGCAATAGGTGTTGCTCAGAGCCACAGCTCATTTGACTTGTCTTTTAACGCTCAGATATTTCTGCCTTCGTTATGATGCTCAGAAATCCTGGGAGCCTAACCTGAAACTCGGAGGTGTTTTCTCTGCTACGAAGCTGCAGTGGCTCTCAGGAGATGCAGGGAGAGGCGTGAGGTTGTGGTGAAACACTCCCCTGCAGCTCTGCGGGGTCTGACAGCTTTTTGGGATGAAATAGAGTTATGCATTGAGTATCTCAAATTCTTTCCAAGGAGTCTTGCAGATAGTTGGGAGCAAAGACAATGAGTCATTTCTTGGGAGAGGATTTTGGTTCTGTATCCTCAAGACAAGGTGTTGCCATAATAATTATTATGGTTAAAAACAAATGTATTCAGGCTGCAGTTTTGACCCAATCTGTTTCTGCTGCTACTTTGCATTTGTATTTGCTGGTGTGAATTGTGTGGTTTTAATTTTTCTCTCAGTAACAGTATTTCTAATTATGCCAAATGGGAACAGCAAGAAATAGCACGACCCAAGTCTGTGCTTATGGCAGGGCCTTATGCCTGTTTCATGTGAGTCAAGCCTATGCTGTAGTTTTTTTTCTTTGAGGAGGTTTAAATTTTGTTTAAATAAACCCTGAAGCATCTAGTTTTTCATTCATGGATTAGAAATGTCCAGCATGTGTTACACTGGCTTAAGGGAATTTGCTTTTCTTGAGCTACTGACATAGTGTGCATTTTTCATTAGATTTTTTTCTTTCTCCCCCGTCATTTTCCTTTCTTGGTCTCTGCTAATCAAATCTGAACTTAATACTTGAATCAAGTTCTAAACTCAGATGTTCAAAGTAGATTTGTGACTGGGCTGAAAAATTCATTCTGGCCATGCTGAACCCACCTTATCTACTCACAAGTTGTATTCTTGCCCTTTGTAGTGAAACATTTATGTCACCCAAGCAAGAAAAATAGATCTTCACATGCTTGGCTGATTCGTGTAAGCCACTGTTAAGTGAATAGGCCCTTTGGTGTGTCATTTTTTTTTCCTTCTTGTTTGATAAACTTGAGACATAGTTACTTTGAAGATTGGGCATTATCTACCTGCTCTGGGAACAGTTCCATGAAAACTGAGATTGGATCTCTGGGCTGCTGACAAGCTAATTCTGGACATTATTGGGAGCCTCAAGGTCAGTGTGCTTTCAACAGCAGAATAGAATTTCTGGTGCATTCATCTCTCATTTTAAATAGGTCTCCCTAAACCTGTGCTGTGAGAATTCAGGCTTACATACATGATAGAGGATTTTAAAGATACTGAGATAGGAAAAGAAGATGACCTTCAGACCCTAGAGAGGTTATTAAGTAACAGGGTGAGTTTTCACCTTAATGAACCTCCATTCACCTCTTGGCTGAACAAAACCACCTTACTGTGTTATAGTAACTGATGTGAAAAGAGCTGCTGACCATATATATGTTTTCTGGGGGACAAATACAAGGGGTTTCTTGAGTGATTGTTGCTGTTATTTGTAGACAGAACTGCAATAAGCCAATTTATTGGCAGTTTCAGTGGGGAGGTGAAAGAGCTGAAGGACAGAGATGCTGAGCTTCATTTTTCCAGAGCAACAAGAGGGAGTTTGTCTGAGGCCAAAGGGACCAGTGTGATCTGACTGTCTGGGGGAGAGTTTGTCCCCAAAATTTACCCCTGGCAGTTGTGTGCAGTTAGGAGACTGTACTGCCGTCAGAAAGGACTACTGGGTAACTTCAGCTGTGCTGTCAAAACCTGCTTAGCTTTTCCATTATTGCCAATTAGTCTTGATCAAGTATTTAGGCAGAGTAGAACTCTGGTGTGTGTTGACAGTGTATAGAAATCTGGCAAAGATGATACCTTGCTACAAATAGTAAGTGGTAATTCCATCTCTTTTCCATTGTCAAACACAGTTAATGCTGTTACCTGCAGACTGGCAGGGTTTTTTTCCCATGGAACAGTTTGGATTGGGAGGGACTTTTAAAGGCCATCTAGTTCAATACCCCTGCAATGAGCAGGGCATCTTCAATTAGATCAGGCTACTCAGAGCCCTGTCAAACTTGATTTGAATATATCCGGGGATGGGGCATCCACCACCTCTCTGGGAAACCAGTGCCAGTGTTTCACTCAGTGTTCTCATCATTAAAAATATTTTCCTTATTTCTAGTCGAGATCCATCCTTTTTTAGTTTAAAACAATTGCACCTTGTCCTATTGAACAGGCTCTGTTAAAAAGTCTGTCTCCATCTTTCTTATAGGCCACCTTTAGGTACTGAAAGGTCTCCTTGGAATTTTCTCCCCTCCAGGCTGAACATCCCCAGCTCTCCCAGCCTTGTCTCCATAGCAGAGAGGCTCCAGCCCTCAGAGAATCTTTGTGACTTTCTCTGGACCTGCTCCAACAGGTCCATGTCCTTCCTGTGCTGGGGACCCCGGAGCTGGACACAGCTCTACAGTGGGGTCTCACCCGAGCAGGGCAGAGGGGCAGAATCCCACCCTCACCTGCTGCCCACACTGCCTGTGGTGCAGCCCAGGACACAGTTGGCTCTCTGGGCTGCCAGTGCACATGGCCAGGGCATGTCCAGCTTTTCATCCATGAGCACCCCCAGAGTCTTTCTCGGCAGGGCTGCTCTCAGTCTCTCCACACCCCAGCCTGTGCTGGTAGCAGAGATTGCCTTGATCCAGGTGCAGGGCTTTGCACTCCTCAGTACTGAGTGTCTGCTAGGAACCTGGAATAGATGTTGGACTTGCCAGCCCTTCCAAATCTGTAATGAGGCCACCTCCTTCTGGAGTGACAGGAGAAGCTGGGCCAGCACCCCCTACCCTGTGAGATCAGTGTCCCTCAACAGGTGTTGGGTGTGCCAGAGCAGAGGATCCACCTCTTCCTTGGGAAGTCAGCCAGGAGGCCTTGCTGCTTCATGCTGCACTCCCCTGGGTATTTCTGACCAAGAAATCAGCTCTGGGGTGTAAACACTTTCCCAGCTAGTTGGAACCAAAGATCTTTGTGACTAAAAAGACCAGCAGTTAGAAACACTTCAGTTTTCAGGCAATAGGGTAACAAACATAAACAAAATAACACTTTAAGCAGGAGATTCAGGAGTACAGAGCCTCTAGGCATTCCTTTCCCGGCAATGGAGAAACAGAGAGGATGTGTCCTGCAAGAGATATGTGTTCTGATACACTCGCTGTGCATGAATGTGTGCAAATTGTTATCTTTCTCTGTGCTTTGGTTTCTCCAGGAAATAGGGAAAAATTGCAGTCAGATGAAATATGCCATGTCAATTATTTTTCTTTCTTATGAAAGATCCTTCCTCTTTATCCACACCCTGCAATGTGTGCCATGTTTTGCATGCTCTCTCTGAACGCTCTGACTTGCTGACCTTCTTTGGGCAAATGAAGGTCTGATGTAACTTCCCATGAGTCCCATCTGATACAACTTCCTTTTGAACCCATCACAGCTGGTTTATGATGACTGGAGGGAATGCTGCAGGGCTCCCAAAGTTCAGGTTCTTGTCTGACTGTAGACCCTGACTGTCTGGAAAATCAGAACTGCCTCTGGAGAGAGTCCCTTGGCTTGTTGGAAAGTAGCAGAGAATGGCAGCTAAATTTAAACTTTAATAAAACTCTTCTGAGCAGGATTAGGTGTTTATGGAATGTCTGCACTAGTGCATAATATTAAAGAATATCTTAACATTATTGCAACTGCATTTGAGCAGGGAGGAAGACACTGCAATTTTTAATGAAGTGCTTATGGCTTTGTTGATTGCAGAAGTGTCCAGTTCCCAGTGCTGTGGAACTGCAGAGGTCCTGAAGAGGTGGTGTTTGGCTTGGGGCTGTATGTTCAGACTGATGTGGCTGAGTCTGGATTACTGAGCGCTGAAATCCTGCCTTTGACCTTGTATGATTTGAGTAGAAGTTGGCAAAAATCTTGCAGGAGTAACTTTCTCTCTCATGGAGGATCCTGTCAGCTTGGGATGAGATTTGCTAAGGCAAGACTCTGGTTTGGCCATGCTGGAATCAGATCTGTGTTTCTTCTGAATTGAGGTCTGGATAAATTAAAGAAGCATGGTACTTGATTCAGAGGGTCTAAATCCAGACTGTTTATCCCCTACTTTTCAAGAGATTCACATCTGAGGGTTGGATTTCAGGAAATTTTCATTGAGGGAGTGACTATTTAAAGAGTTGCAAGAGCCCTAGAAACCAGAGTTCTTTGTTCATAAGCCATGCACAGTGCAGACAGCAGCAATTGCAGCAATCCTTTTCCCCAGGAATTGCAAACAAGCTTAACCCTGAGTTGGAAAGTCCATACTCTGGAGAGGTGAAAGGAAATTCAATATCTGAGCTGAATGTGTTCTGACTTCCTTGCAAGAAAGACTGCCAACTGTACAAAGTTATGATGATCATGTGCTGAGGACCCAAGGTTCACTGAGGCCTCCATCAGCCAGGGACGTTCATGGAGGACTCCAAGATCAGCAGTCCCATGGGGTGGGGGACATGGGGTCGGAAGTAGGCCTGTGTTATTCTTATCCTCACTACACTTGGATGCCTTGGAGAGCTTCAAGGTAAACCTTTTGATGTCTCTTTTACAATGATCTGTTTCTCTACGTATTTTGAAATATCTGGTTCCAATGGTACTAAAAATTTGCTGTGACTGAGAACTTTTCCAGTGCAAAGTACTTGTTAAAATACAACATGTGTCCAGAGCAGACTTGAATAAAGATTGTACTATTCTTCACATTATATTGAAACACTGGCAATTTTCTTGTGCTTACAATGTAACTTTCCATTGAAGTCTAATTATAGACTTAAAAATAAAAAGTCTTCCCTGTTTTATAAAGAATAATAGTGACACTTACCAAGTCCAATCTCTATTTTTGAAGTCAGATATTCAGAGATGTTACTGTTTGTGCTTTTTTTTCTACTTTCTTTTCAACAAGTGATTCTAAAAAACAGTGTCATCTTCCTCAGTCTGTTTTCTGAGCAATGCCGTTTCTGTTTGCAGCCCAAGCTTTGTCACAGTCAATTGTGGACTATTTATGGACAAAAATGGACTATTTATGTCACCTTTCCGTGTGCTGCATTTTTGTTCCCATTTGTGTTGGTCTTGTTTCTTTATCCTCATGGTTGTTATTTGGCCCTGGTCTATGTTTGTTCCCCAGCTGGAGGTGGATGTTGCATGGTATTGCTCCTTTTGGATCTTTCTGTTCTGTTTAAGGGAATTTTTCTGCAACAGCAGGGAGGTGGCATTTTCTCATAAAAGGAGCGTGCTCTCTTCTCTTGAAACCAATATTGTCATCTCAGCCACTTGGATTTTGAGAGTGGAAATACTGCTTTTATTTTCATATTTCTCATAGTTTTAATGCAGCTACCTGTTCTGTCAATCTATTTAATTCAGTGAAAGCTCTAGGGTATAGAGATACTGTGGAAAATCTGCTATCTTTGATTCTGAGCACCTTCACAAACTTCTTCCCGTTCAAGTTTAGTTGATTATTTTATGATTTTCCACTAGTGAGATTTATACTGTGTAACTGTGTCCAACCAGCACAAGAGCTCAAAGCCTTTCATACAAAATATTTTCAAGGAGAGCTTAATACACCAGATAAACTTAATCAAAAGCAGATATTTAAATCTTTCTGTAGCAAATATCAGACAGATTTTTGAAAGAAGTGTTGTGTATATGTTTTATTTTTTTCATTTATTCATGTTTTCTTTGCCTGTCTTTCTCTGCCTTAAATATGACAGGCCAGAAATTGCACTTTTATTGATGGAATGGAATTTTCATTTTGGATCCATATATTCCTTATGGCTCTTGGGAAATTATGTAGAAGCCAAATCCTTGATCATAATTACAGGAACTTGATAATTAAGGACTTGTCCCTTCTGACATAATATGGCTAGACAGGTACATTTCATTTGGTACCCTTGGATTCAGATCTTGATTCCATTATTCTGCTCAATAAAATACTTCTTTGCAATGACATAAGGTTTTCCCATTATTGAAAGGAGAGAAAAAAATAGATGGAAAAAAGCAGGTGAGGAAGAGAGAAAAGGAAGACTGTGGTATTTTCTTCTTAAAGAATTTATAAATGTTGATGTGAGGCTTCTCCAGCATGAGGTCTGTAAAATATTAGAGATGTTCTCTCTCTACCAAAGTTTGTTTTTTGCTCTCATAAATAGTCTGTATTAGAGTTTGAAATCTATTCTGAAGGTTGCTAAGATTGGAAAAACTTGGTCTCAGGAACCCCTGTAAAGGTCACTTTCACAAAGAAATACCCAGTCTGATTTTCAAAACAAAAGGTGTCAGATCAATAGTAAAACCATGGAACCATTTGAGGTTTAGTCATCATCTTTATTTTCTCACCCTTGCGTGTGTTATGTATGTGCTACGTAGAAATGTACTAACACAATTAGAGACTTGTGTTCCCCCCAGTTACAGGTTGTTGTTATGATTTATTGTATTGTGGCAAGGCCGAGGGGCTGGGATTCCCACGTGTTGAGTACTGGGCAGGCAGAGGAGGAAGTTGGATCCTTCAGGGACCTCTTTGTGTTTGCTTCAGCCCTCCCTGGGGACGAGGTGGCCTTGCTGCTGGAGTCCCCTGAAGGGCTGCAGGTTTGTGTTGCCACTGCTCTTCGAGCATATTCTTCACTTGGCACAACCCCAGGGAGTCAGCCTAGGTGGGTTAGACCAGGTACGTCCTGGGAGTGACTGCCAGGGACGTGGGGATGAACATGGGGGGTGTTTGTGTGCATTAATCCTAAAATCATGCTGAAAGAAACAGTACTCTAGGGTACATTCTCCTGTGTCCTTCCAGTGTTGTACTCATGTCTGATTTTGATTTGAGCAGGTGAATGACTTGAGAGCCCATTAGCAAGCATTTGACCTGCTGTGTTCCCTATTTCCCTTCCCACTCTGACACTCCCTATAATTTATGTAGCTATTACACTTCAGCTGTAACTCAATTCCCGGATTTGTTCCTTTTACAGAAATTAGTACTGAAAGGCATAGTGGTGATGGAGGGCTTGGAATAACCATCAAGTTATTTGTCTATTTAATATACATTTTTTTTTTTAAATAGCATTTTAATGTTTGGGAGAACACAAGGAAGCTGACTGTACTTCAGAAGTTCAGAACTGGTTTTCAGACTCTTCAAATTTGGGGCTGCACCATTAACACTGAGTGATATCACTAAAGAACTGTGAAATGCAGAGCTACCCTGTTCCCCCCCTTCCTATTCCCCTTGCAGAATAAAAAGCAGGGCAGAAAAACAATGCTACTCTGACTTATTTATCTTTATCCAGTTCCTCTGTCAGTAAGGGGATGAAGCGAAAAATTCAGAACAAAGTAACTTAAAAAATCAAAGGATTAAAGCCCCATGTATGTGATCCTGATGAATTGGATGATTCAGAAGATGTTAACCAGAGCAGCAGCTGTAATGGAAGGAGAGTCTGTAACAAACAGGTTTTCTGATTTATCGGGGTAATCAAGCATAGAAGTGGGCAGGCACTGGGTGGTACAGAATACCAACATTTTTTTTGTGCTGCCTGGGAGATATATTTGAACCTCTAGGGAAGAATTGCCCTCTCCCCCTTAATTCCCCTGAAGATTCTTCTTTTTCTTTTTTCCTCTGAAAATGAAAGCAGGGAACGAGCATTTCCCTGAATCTCATTTTAAATCTTCCTAAGTTTAAAATGGTTATTGCTTGTTTATTATTGTTGGCAATGTAATGACCCTCACAGGAGACTAATCCTGCTTGGTGAGGACTCCATTCCCTAGCATAAGGGAGATAATGAGGGTGGGGAACCTGGCAAATATAAACCTAGAGATGCTTGGCTGCTTAGAAAAATGCAACAACTGCCCTGTGCTGTTTTCAGGGTGGTTTATTCCGGTAGCAACTAATGGTCTTTGGATTGAAGACTTCTAAGAACTTCTAAGAACCCACCCTAGAATTACTCTTAAGCCCATCTCTAATGCCATTTTCCTTGCTTGCTAATGCAATATCCCAACCTCTCTTTCATGTGTAAAATCAATGGGAACATGATGCAAACAAAGTTTAACATGACTTGACTGCGCTCAGGTTCTTAGAGATAACAATCTATGTCCAGTGCAGTGGGACTGAGGCTTTCATCCAGTTATGTCCCTTCTAATACCCATCACATTTTAACAGGCCGTGCAGGTTTGCACTCAGGGAGCATGTCCCAGGCTCTCTAGAGATACTCCCTGAAATCCCTTGAGTGGTGTATTTGCTGAGAAATGACAAGTCTTGGAATTTTTCAGCCTGGGAGTTTTCTCCTACACAGCTGTTTTCTGCTTGAGATCCCATCCCCAAAGACGCGCTATCTAGCCTTGACTGGGCACTTTGGGCTTATACATATCTGGTTGCATCATCTATTTCTTTGTTTTTATTACTTGTGGGTATTTTCCAAGGTGTCCCCAGCAGCATGACGGGTTCATCTCAGTCCCATCCACAGAGCACCTTGCAAAGCTGCCTCTGTGCAACACCAGCCATAAGTAATCCATGTGTGTCAATTCCAGCCACTCCTGACTGGAAGGAGGAAAGCTTTTGTTTTCATCAATATCACAGGTTTTTTCTTACTCTTAAGATCTTTCTCAGTAGTGCTTTTGTCTGTTGAATGTTTATTAAGAAAATAATTTTTGTTTGCTTGTTACAAGAAGAAAGAAGTTCTCTGCACACATGGGATATTTGTTTGATTTCCTGATGTGGTTCCTGAAGCCAGAGAGTGAAAATGTTGATACTGCCTCTTGAGATGAATATCACAGGAAAGTAGTCTTTTCCATTGTGTGTGCATACAATTGCCCAGATTTACCTACATTTTAAAATTACCGTTATTATTCTAGTATTATTTTAGTATTATAGGCCCCTCAGAATGGGCTATTGGTGGTTGTTACTGTTGGTTTTAACATGATACATGATTTTGTGGTCAATAATTTCTCTGCAAGTGTTTCAACAAAGTCTTCACCAAGTTGTGAGTTTGCTGACTGTGTTGAATTCTGTTTCTCTTCCCCAACTGGATGCAAGTTCTAAACCATGGCCATTTTCTCTTTTCACTGCTGGGTTTGCTGCAGTTACTACTTCAAGATTAATTTTTCTGTGAGGGAAGAACACTCAGAGCCTGGGAAGCCATTCCATTAGGCTGAATCCAGCATCTCCTTAAATGAGAAACCACCTAAAAATAATATTGGAATAATATCACAGAGCATCCAAACAAGCAAAAGAAATAAAAAACACATGAAGAAAACAGACTGCCTCTGTGCCTTCAGGTGGAGCAAATCTGGCCTTCAGTAAATATTTTCCCTGGGTTTGATTTCATAGCTGAGCGACTCCTAACAGAACCACCTGTTTGCCAGCTTTTTACCAGCCCCAAGCTACTCCTTTCTCCCCCAAGCCTCCGGAATATGTTCCTGCTTTGAGCGCCCCCAAAACAAAGCCCCTGAAACTGCTGTGGTTGCCTGCCTGGCTGCCACATCCCCTCTTCCCTCCCACGCTGGTCTTAGGACCAGCTCTTTGCGTCTCCTTGGCCATTCTGGTCCACGGAGTCCACCCATTTGTTCACCTTTCACCGCATAAAGCAATTCCCCATCTTCTGGGGCATTGCTCTGGTAGCAATTTAGCAATTAGCTCTGGTAGCAATTTAAGAAAACCTGGATGCCAGCTGGGACTTCCAAGGAAGAAAAATAAGATGTGTCTGAGAGAAAACAGGTGCACCACAGCTCTGGGTTTGGTGAGCTCTAACAATACATCTGATGAAGCAGCAAAAATATTTTGGGTAACCTTAAGAAAAGCTGTCTCCTGCACTACATTATCATTAATAATGGCACATTCCTGGTTTCAGTAAGTATATCAGGATGTTTATTTTAAGGAGAAAGGGCACAGTTTATTTTGCACAGAACATGCTTGGGAATGTTTGTCATGATGTGTCAGTGACAATCCCAAAGACCTGATGTTGCCCTCTTTGCCTATCACTGACTCCCTCGGCTCCCATCAGTTCGCACTCTCGGTATTGAACGTGTCTCCCCCAGTGAAACGTTGATAGTATTTTTAACAAAAAAAGTCTTCGTATAATTGATATCTGCAAGAAACTGAGCTCCAAAAGCATGTTTTAACCTGTGTATTTTGTAAACACAACATGAAAAATTCACAGAGAATTTCTGTTACATCCTGAGGCAACTTTTCCAAAGTAAAAGCTAAGGAGCTCTACGGTGTATAAGGAAGAGAAAGTGAACAAAGAGATGCCAGATGGGAGTCTACAGATAGAGCTTGCAATTAGTATGTCTTATGCACCCAGAAAAAGCTATTTATTGTGCTGTGGCTACAGGACAGACACCCTTGTGGAGGCACAGCATATTCTGCCAGCAGGCTTTTTGGTGGCTTAGGGACTTCACCTTCCTAAACAGCAGAAGGTGTGCTCATCTGGACCCTACTGCTAGCACAGGCAATATCAAGTCCCCAGAGTCCCACCATTGTAACAGTGTCAGCTATAGGATGTGCATTTTCCATGCCCTGAGCTGACCTTGGGTGTGCAAAACTTTGGCGAAGCTTTACTCTGTAGACATGGCCTAAGGCAGGTAGAATTTGCCAAACGTGGTGTTTAATGAGACAGCCAAGTGTGTGTAGCACACAGCAAGTTCAGTAAAGCCCCTGAGGGCTGGGGTCCGAGGAATGTGCTGTGATGGAGCAAAATAAGCCAATGATCCTTTTCATCCACCTCCCTGGTTTGACTGAGCCTGGCTCCTCACGGACGTAGCAGGGCGGGGCTCAGAGCACAGGGACACCAGCAGAGCTGCCGGTCTCCTGCTCCTGTGTTTATTGGTGCCTCTCTGCACTGACCGGGCTCTGTCCTCCCGTCTGGGTGCTCACAGCACAACCGTGTCCTCAGAACCCTGGGAATGAGAGGAAGGGCCCAGAAGTGCTGTACCTGGCAGGGTGCAGACCCAACGCAGAGCCATGCAAAGGCCGTGTGGTGTCATGGAAGCACTGTCCAGGGCAGGGGAGGGTGTGCCCAGAGGGAGGATATCAGGCAAGGACTAGGGATGGCTCAGTTGTGAATTTACTCCCTTATTATGAGCTCCTGGTATAGGAGATTTAATGTGGGATCCCCAAATTTGGACACTGTAATTTGGTGCCACTACAGAACAATCAAGTATGTCATTTTTTGGTTATAAACACAGTTGTTCTGAAAAGCATATTTACTGGTTGGAACAGTTTTTATCTCAAGGACTTGAAGTACAGGAGTTGCATGTTATTGTATTCCCCTAGAATGTTGTGACACTATCATTACATATTCTGTACCTCTTTTGTAGGTAAACCTGCACCTCTGCACAAGTGAGTGCATCGTGTCACACACACACAATTCAAGCCTGCCTACTGCCCTATAATTCTCAACATTTCTACAATTGGAAACATGAAGAAAAGAGTAACAAGTGGATTTCTAAAGGGTTCCAAAGGACAAGTGAGGTTTTTGTGGAAGGGTCTATTTTGTCTTTTTAATCTTTTTTTTTTAAGGCAAGTTCTTTCATGTTTTCTGCTAGAAGAGCTGCTCATTGATCTTGTGGTTTGTGGATGAGGAGCAGTACCCATTGCTCTGTACACAGGAGGGAAAGCACTCACGACTGAGACTTTCCTGTCTTTAGCACCTGCTGGGAGATGTAACACCTTCTAAATCTCAGAAAATTACATTTGATTGAATTTTCTTTTATTTTTATATAAAGTTCTTGTCTCCTTTCACACAGCTCTTGTTCATTTAGATTGATTTAATCATAGGTTAGAACCATTAGAAGCATATGGTGTGAGAGACCTCCTGAACGGGCATCAGACCGCACCCAACAGGTTTGTCTTTATTTTGCTGGCAAAAGTTTAAACTGCAAGGAGAACCCAATGGGAATGTTAGGAGGTGCAGTTCTAAAAACGGAGCTCTCTCTGAACACAATCTCTTTGAACGTGAGAGAAATTAGTTCTGTTTCATCAAGGAGATAAGAAAATAAACACGATCATTCCTTGGCTCTGAAATGCTTTTTATTCAAAGTAATCTCTTTTTGGAAAGACGTTTAGAGCTTGCCTGCTTGACAGTAGCTTGCTCTCTGACACTCATCTGTAGATTTTAAGAAAAAATAGACTAATGCTGCTTGTTTTGTAGAATTTGGAAATGTTTTGAGAGGACATTGTGAAGCAAACAGAAGTTTAGGCCAGAAGGAAGGCCTGGAGGATGGAAGCATAGCCCTGGAAGGGCCAGGGTATAACAGAGAGGGGGAGGAGAGAGATTGAAGTGCTGCCTGTTTGGCTTCCCCTTCTCCCATTTCTGCTCTGTGAGCACAACCTAAAGCAGATTCCCTGCTGATATGGAGGTCACACAGTTTATTTCTGTCACACTCACTTGGTCTTGCCAATACCAGGGGAGCATGAATCAGAAGCTTATTTTAAAACCAAAAATATATGGTGTCACTTTGTATTCTGATAGCATCTAAGGACCAGTTAGGATCAGGGCTTCAGCTATTACATGCTGAATCTATTACAATGTGAACATATGTTGTGTTGTTGATCCTCTGAGAAATTTCAACCAAAGAGGCTACGAGCTGTAGGAGGAGAAGGGAGGGTAAAGCAGTTGAGTGTTGGGTGGTCTGCATAATGCTGGAAAGGAGGCAGAGAGCTGGATGCAAAAAACTGTCACTTAGAACTATTTAGGCAAGTAACTGAAAGACTTGGAACAGAGGAAAAGACCTTCTTTGTTTAACTAAAGATTAAAGACATCTGAAAGATCTGGAGTTGATGTGGGGCTGGGGTGGGAGGAGGCAGGACAGGCAGGTGAGCAGATTAGTGGCATTGTTGCAGCTTGCCCATATGGTGTTTGGGCTCTATTTCCTCAGCTATATTTATCTGGTGGGATATTTTTGATGCAAGCCTGATCTGGAAAAAGAAAATCAATTTACTTGAAAAGGTCAGCTTCGTGAGAATTGTATGATTGAGCACCTACTGTTTTTCAGAGCTCATGACCCATGTGTGAAGGTGACTGACAGCAGCTACGATTGCCAAACAAACTGGAGAAGAGATGAAGACATGACTTGTGCTGAGGATGTAAAATGGGGAGGAGAGAGAATGAAACCCGTTTGTTACGTGTTGCAAAAGTGTCTCTCTCTCTTTGCCATATCTCCCACTTATTAAGGGCAATATTACTCTCTCCATGCACTCAAATGAAAAGGCAGAAAGGCAATTAAGTGATCTGTGCATAGATGCTACTGCCATCTCCAGAAGAAAAAAATGATTGTTTGATCAGAATAATAAATTTATTAAACTCTGGCTAATGATACTCTCCTTCAACATAAGCACCACTGCTGGAATAGGATATTCAAAATCTTCCTGTCTCCTGGAAAGTCCGTGGAGTTGGAGGCAGTGTGATGGAAACCTCGGCTAGGTATGTAGCATTCAGCAGCTTCACAGATGAGCTTCCAGGAAATCTTTACGGCTTTTGTAATAAAAATAGCATTCATATATGACTTTGTTTATGGTGAGGCCCCAGGGTGAATTGTTTGGGTTTTGTCTGTAAAATTTCTTGCCAGTTGGTCTTGCAAAGAACAAGTGTAAGTTGGAGCCTCACAGAGTTTAAACTCGATGAGAAGGAAATAATATTTGAAGAGAAATCATATTTTGGACCCTGCAAGTTTGACACTGGCTAGTGCTGCCAGACTTTGAATATTACTGAATTCAACAATCTTTTCCATCAAATTCCAGAATCATCTGGAACATTCCCTCTTACGTGAAATAAATGCTTGCAGGCTGCCAGGTGATTAACTCTGTTAACTGAGATGTGGGGGTGTCTCAGGAGATTCTGCTTTGTTTTGCTACTGTAATTTCCAGTAAAGATTTGGTCAAGACTTGAAACTGTCTCAAATGATGTATTTTGCAGCTTTAAGTTAAAATTCAGACCTGCCAAAAGGTTCTTGATTGTTAGTTTTTCTGGCTGAAACCACCTAATTTTTCCACTGTGCTTTGTCCATGTAGTTATGGATCGCTGTTTTATCTCTCTGGCTTCAGAAAAGACAAACACTGTATCACTTCCTAAGTGTGAGGGGAAAAAAACCTACTAAAATATTGGTAAGAATTTTCAAAAGATTGCAAATTAATCAGATATTGTACAAGTAAACACTGCAAGTGTAGGCCTAGTGAAAAGATTTAAAGCCTAAAAGGGACAAGCCATTGGTTGCATTTAAAGGAAAGCATAGAGGTGGAGAAATTACTGGATTTGAGGAGGAATCTAAATTGAGAGGTCATTTGGCAGACAAAATGAAAGAATAATCAAGCATAAGGAAGAGCAAAAAACCAGTCACAAATAAAGCAAGAAAGAAGTAAAATTAGTTAAATCATTTAGTCACATTCTTTTCACAGTTGAACTACAGTTAAACAGATTTAAACATTATTTATAGGAAATAAATGCATTTGGAATGAAAAAATATTAGATGCATGTGAACATTGCTGCTTTCTAAACCATAAAAACACTATTTATAAAGAAATGGTGACTGATACTAGAGATTTCAAGAACCATTCCTTCTGTGTATTATCCTTCAGCTGTATCCTACATCAAAATGAGTGACAGGTCTCACTCTTCCCACACTGGTTAGAGTTTGGAGAGTCCCCAAAGTAAGCAGATCACATGTGCAGGGAACTTTCTGAGGGGAAAGGCCTAGGATAGGATGAAACTTGTTTCTGTATTAGACTTCAGTATTCAAGAGATTAGTTACTACGAGGAGACCTTAAGAAAGTGACATTGAAAAGACAACTCAATTTGATTGAAAAATATATTGACAGCATGCAGTAAGAAATAGCAAATTCCTGAAGTTTTGCTGAAGTGCTGCGATGTCAGATAACCTCCAGCACAGGCATGGATGGCACACGAGGTGCCATGAAGGTCAGATAAACTGAGGCAGGATCTCAAATAGATCCTTCAGGGAAGAGCCAATTTAGTTTTCCAGGTCAGCCCATGAAGCTCTCAGCATCCTTCATTACGTAACCTGTGCAAGAGATCCTATAGCCTCTTGGGTGTGAACCAGGGTGGAGAGCTGCAGTGTAGGAACCTTCCCTGGCAGGAGCAGGAGGAGAGGCATGGACTGACCTAGGAGGTATTTCCCCTACTCATCAAAAAGGAACAGGCATGGAGAAGGCACAGAGAGCACTATGCTGCCAGATAGCCTTCTGTGCAGCTAGAGTGTTTCACCTTCTATTTTTAACTGTCTCGTGGAAGCATTTAGGAAAAGCAATATAAAAGAGGGAGAATGTAAATATTATGGTTTCAAGGATATCAGCCCCAGTCCCAGTGCAAAAATCTGCCTTTCAGTGAAAGCTTTGAGGGGCTCCGAGTTCAAAGGATTCCAGAGCCGTGGAGAGGCAGCTATGCACATTACTTTCTTCTCTATCAGTTAGCCCTTATTGATGGCAGCCAAGTTAAAATGAGGAAGAGTATCCCTCTTACGCAGTTTTGAGAGGATAGAAACACTGGCATGGGAAAGAGCAGCTACAAGGTGGTAAAAACTTTTTCAAATGTCAGAATAATTTTTCTGCTGAGGCTGGAAATGTCAGTGTTGAACTTTTGCTCGTGCCTCAGACCTCCTGAAGCAGTTGGCTATTTCAGTGCATGGCAAAATACTCAGGGAAACTCCCCACAGTTAAAAGGCTTTGTTTTAGGAGGGCTTTTTGCTCTGTGTAAGTGTAATGATCTTATTCTGGTTTTATCTTTCAGGATTAAAGCTCTACTGACAGATATTTTAGGATTGAAATGTGGGTTAGACTTAGCTTTTTGTTTTGTTTTTTACAGAGTCTGATATGAGTGGGAATATCTGTGAGTTGGAAAATACATCCACAATACCCCTGGAAAAGGCATGTTTTTATTTAAACGCAGTCCTGCTGTGTTTAGTGTCAGAGCTAAAAAGGGAACCTGGTATGAACAGAAAGTGAAGCAGAAAGCTACAATTTGGCTTCCCCAAATCAGTGAATGGCAAAATCAAGAGAGTGTAAAAAGTGGATGCTTAAAATGTTTTGGATTAAATTACACTTCTTGTTGTTAAAGACTCACTTTCAAGAATAGACTGTTTGCTAAAATAGCATCTTACACATCCACAGACTGGAGAGCAGCCTGCATAAATTCTGGCCAATTAATTCTTTGCTAAATTACCATAAGCATACATTCAACGATTTTGTTACTTTCTTGACTTATTTCTCATATCTGTATTCATATAAGGTCTCTGTGTTGACAACATGAAAATGCTTTCTGATCAATGATTAGTGCATCACAGCAAGAGGAAGAGTTGGCATGAATAGCTCTTAACAAGTAAAGTATGTGATTCTTTTTTATCTCTCAGCCAGGGCTTTGTCAGAGAAGCAGAGCTGAGACTGGTTAGTACTCAGACAGGCTGCAGAAGTTCCAGTCTGGTTTTCTAATTTAGAAGCACTACTGGATGACATAAATGGTAGGAATAATTGTAAATTCTATGTGAAAAAATCAAATGGGAGTCGTGGAGACTGTAGGAATCGGTCTAAAGTAGCCGTTTAAAAGTTAGATACAGCTTCAAACATTATTGCACTCTCAGTGTGAATGTTTTGTGTATATTTGAAGTGATGTGCTGTTTAATCTCACATTATGATATTTATTTGCAATCTAGTTCAAATCAAGGAAATTAAAACATGGAAGGGTAATTGGTGATCTATCCTTGAAAAATACAGTACTGAGAGACTGGACAAAGCCAGCAAGAAAAAGAATGTTTAGTCTTTTCAGAGCCCTTCTCATCTCTGGGAAGACTGCAAGGGAAAAAGGTTGAGGATGAGGGCAGATAATGGCAATACAGGTTTGAGAAAAATATTCATCCTATTGTGTTTCTTTTTTTTTTTTTTCCTTGTCTTGCCTTTTTTTGTCTGGTCTTATTTTTCCTAATTTTTTTCTACCGTGCAGTTTGAACAGAGAGGAACATAGAAAACCCAACAGGAGATCTGTAGCCAGAGTGTCCTGCTGCTTCAGCACAGACTCTTAGGAGATGGTTCTCTTCCCTCATCCCTAAAAGTAAAGGTAATCTTAGTTTATCTTGCTTCTCAACTAACCTGTCACAGAAGGCAATATTTGAAAAGTACCAAGTTTATTTGGAAATCATCAAGGTTTGCAGTGGATTACCTGGGAAGAGGGGCTAACTGGGCTGGAGATGGTGGGGGACTCTGAGTAGTCTCAACTGATGAAAGGAAAAGATGGGTGGAGAAGGAAAAGCCTCCTCTGCCTACTAAAACACCATGTACCCAGGACTGGTCCTGTGTAAACTATCAGAGCTCCCAAGACCTGGCTTTTATACTGTACTTGAAGTGAGACCAAAGGATGGAAAACTGGTAGTCTGAGCTATTTTGAGGTTTTTATTATGTTCAGATATTAATTTGGATGACAACAATGGTGTTTTCAGGGCAACAAGTAGAATTAAATAAGCAGTCTGGCAGAAGATCTGAGAAGCAGAAGGTGAAAATAAATAAAATGGAGCAGTGAAGAATGCAGAAAGAAACAGAAAGTGTTCAAAGGCATGTAAAAGCCATGAAGGCTGAAGCCAAATTCATATGCAAATATCTAAGGTCCAAATCTTCCCTCCTTTTCTCTTTGCCCTGACCAGGTGCCTATACAGCCCCTTGCCCCCTCTTGTGTTTACTCTCATGACAGAATTTAAGCAATGGAACAGAGCAAAAAGAAGGCAGATGTGACTATGTGGGAAGTTGCTTTGCCACTCAGATGTGTATGGGAACCACATCTTTTCCTGTAGTTTGTGGGAGGGGGATTTATTCTTTCAGCATTTTTGAGAAAGACTTATGATTCCACGTGGATTTATGCACAATAGCTTTTCTGTCTGTACTCTTTATCTTTCCTTGAGAGCTTTCTGACTAAGTTATTTTCCTCCTGGGATGTATAAAGTATACTCTCACCTACAGTGGGATAAAAGACTTGAATACAAAGGCCTCTGCTGAAGGCCCTTTGCAAATATTGTCCATTCCCATCTAATTTCACCTGGAGCTCATCTGTAGGGCCTTACTCAGGTTGGGCCATGTAGTAGGGCATTATAAACTCAAAATGGTGTAGCTGTGTGCTATGATACTCACTCTAGGAAGTTCACACCAAGGCTCTAAATTAGCAACCCATTTAGGCTTTTTAATTGTAATGGTTTTTAAGTCATCTCACTCCAGGCAGTGGTACAGTGAAAGCTGAAATCATGCTGGAGTGCTTTGCTGGCTCACAGCCCAAGCTGGCTCTCAGTGTGTTATAGGCAGCCTTTCCTGGGATGGTGGAATTAGAATTGTGGTAAAGTATTTCTAGCAAGATGACAAATCACCTCGCATCTAAAGGTTTTATTGCTTTTTCCGCTGTCTATGAACTCAAAAAAGAGGCCATTTCTATGAAAAATGGCACTTGAGAATATGAAATTTCCAGAAGAATTGGGGATCCCTTTTCTAACAGAAGCTGAATGCATGGTGAACAATCCCTTTTTGAAAAGAGGACATTGTTACCTCAGGAAACAGTGATCATACAATTGTGTGAAGCTTTGGACCTGCAAAATTAAGCAAATGCTGGGAGCTACATCTGGTTCTAAATTAAATTTACCTTAGTGCCCCAATCCTGCACTGAGTTCTGCCCAGAGCTGCTGTGAGAGGGCTTCAGAGAAGCCTGTGAGCCTGCATGTCTGTGTCCAGTTCCTGCTAATGCTTCTCTTCTCAATTTCTCCGTACAGAGCTGCTTAGTGAGTCCACTCAGCACCCAGCTCCTGAAGAAGAGATTGCCCTTTATGAAACAGAAAGTAAATCGTGGCCAAGAGTTACAAAGTATCCGAGAGTTTCTGCTCTTTTTTGTGTATTTTTCCAGACATAATTGTTGCGCTCTAGCAGGTACCCCAAAGAGCCAGACTCTTCTGCAGTTGCAGAGTGAGTAATTTGAAACCATGTAATTTATTTAACGCCATTTCACTACTTAGCTTGCAGAATCTCTGTGAGAAATATTCCAGGTCCCTTGACCTTATTTTTTTAAGATTTGTTTTGAACAGCATGTTTGGAACATGTGTTTCATGTGTTATATTTCCTCTGTGAATTCATCTTTGACATTCAATGTGTGAACTTTTCTTATAATTAGTTCTGATCAGTAGAGCTAGTTCAAGTACCACTGCAGATAGTTTAACTCAGATTTCTTGTTGGCAGTCACAAAACACTTACAGGATGCAGTGCTGTAGCTGTGCAGGAGTGGAATTCTGCCCCCAATTCACTTTGTACTGAAGTCAGAGGATATTCAGGCACACTCTATGCCCACAGCAGGTTTGCAAAGCCAATGGTCAAGTATTTAGTAAATGTATTCAACACACAAATTTACTCAGATCCCTGGGTTTGCACATTAGTTAGATAAATCTACCTCTCAGCTGGATGAGGTTTTATTCCATGATTTCATAAGTACTTGCTTTACAAACATCTGTAAATTTAAAGCAGACTTACTTTCAATGCCTTTACCAGTTGGGTTTGATTGCTTCAAGTGCCACCTGAGGAGAAAAACAAAAGGAGCATTTCAGTGGTTAGAGCAGACTCATTGAATATTGAAATATTCTTTTTTTTCCTTTAGTTGCTTGGGGGTTTGAGTAGATTTTAGGGAGGGATGTGTTAATTAGTCAGGGGAAAAAATCTGAAGTAGCAAGGGCCTAAAACCCAGACTGCTCCGGAAATGGTGTGAAATTTTTTCTTTACCTTTGATTGTATATCTTGCCTGCACTATTTTTGCCAACAATTGCAGCAGTCTTGCCTTTCAGGAAGGAGATGAGGCCACTGGAGAAATGTTGACTGTTTTATTCATGATTATCTTATATCATTAAATAGTTCACTGTGCTGTCCACGCTTGTATCTGATGACTTTTGTGTCCCTGAGTGCGAGGGCAGACAGAGCCGCAGGAGCAGAGAACACGAGCTGCGTTTTGGGACCGCCTTTTGCCAGGGAACCTGTTGCTCATGGGCTGGGAGGCTGTTCCCTGGCCCCCAGCTCCCGGCCTGCCCGGCACACCCTCTGTGTACATTCTGCACATTCCAGCCGGGAATTTGCTTACATAACCCCGGCTGCCCTGCCTTCCTCTCCCCACACAGGTGAAGTGCCGGCTGCCCTCGGCTCCAGCTCCCCGCCCTGACCCACGGCCACGCTGCACTGCTGGGCTCAGTGCTCTGGTTTCTAATGGCCAAGCAGAGTGCCAGGCTCGGGGGATTTCTTTCAGGGCAGAGTAAAGCCAGTTGTCTGGCAGCTGCAGGAGCCAAAGTGGCTTTGTGTGTTAGCATAGATTCCTGAATGGAACTGCTCAAAGCTGCCCACCGGGGAGAGCTGCACAGCAGTGTGGGTGCTGGAAGGCTGAGCCCAGTTTGCATTGAAGTGCGTCGTGCTGAGCAAACCTGTGCACTGTCCTGAGCCCCCTCTTCCCTTCCCACAGAGAAGGGAATGATAACCCAGCTTGTTAAAAAAAAAAAAAAAAAAAGACCACAAAACAAGCCCCCAGACAAACAGCCCCCTCCAAACCACTGAGATCCTTGCATGCAGATGTGCTACAGGTACCTGGAATACCTACACACATCTAAAATACTCATCCAGGACATGAGTTCAGGTTTCAGCTTTTCTTGCCAGGTGCTGGTGATTCCACAGAAGTGAGCATTTTTCTAATCGGATTGCTCTATCCATGCTGTCAATAATCTGTTGGGAATAATTGCTAACAGATAATACTAATGATAGTGTTGTCAGTGGCAATACCCTTAATAAATATAGAAGTTCCTGCTCAATGGCATGTTGCACATGCAAAGGGAGTAATAGTCTCAGAAGACTCTGTTCTATAAACAAATTTATTGTGTTTTGCTGGTTTAGGATTTTTAGTTTTAAAATTTGGTTTCCAAAGATTTTAAGGGTACCCTTTTAACCATCATTGGATTCATCTGTAGAAATTTCTGCTGGGGAGGGACATAGGACAGCTTTCATTTCCAAAGCTGCAGAGCATTTCTGGCTTCCACTGCAGTTGGTTGGAATTGTGGGCATGCAGGAACTTTAGGAATGAATTGTTAGTTGTTGTTATTAATTTATTTGGGAAACACAAACAGTATGACTCATTAACTCATGTCTTGAAAAATGCTGTACTCTTTCTTCACAATCAGCAAACTGCTGGAAAGCTCTCCCTTCCAACACTGACATGAAGTAGAATTTGAGAAACAGAATTATGAATGTGGAGTTAATTCAGTAACCTAAAAAGCCCTGAAAAACTGGTGATATACAACACAGACAAAAACCCCAGGAGTTCAAAAACATGTGCTTTGTATCTTTAATGAAACCACCAGAAAATGTCTGAATGACACAGGACATACATAAATATGATGTCACCAGCTTGAGAGCATGGCTTCCTGAGGCTGGTGCATTGGTTCCTGATCTGGGTTTTTAATTTGATGTCATCTGTTTGATCACTATATCCTGTTTCTTTTTAAATTCTTGGCTAATTTACTTTCTTTTGCTGTAATTTCCATTTCCAAATTCTCTGATAAGTGTCAGCCAGTGCCTTTTCAGACATTTCCTCTGTATATAACCCAGAGAGCTGCTTAATCATATGTGCAGCAATATGCTTTTATTGTTATTCATGTCTTTCTAAAAGCTGAAGCCACATCTTAATTTGAGAGCAGAATAGCTGAGGTTCTGAAAAAAAGGGGAAAGAATAGGAAGTCAGTTACTGTGGACCCAACAATTTCCTTAGCAGCTTTTCATAATGCAGAGCTCTGTAAGGCTCTTTTCACTCTTAGATTCTGTCACCTGTGTGTCTCTGGGTCTGCCCTTTTGCTCTCGTGCCAGTCCTTGCTCAGGCAAGCCCTGCATCAGAATTGATGGGATGTGTTATTGCCAGCTGGACTTCAGAAGGAATCTCCTTCCTGACTCTTCTTTGCTGTGTTTCTTTTTGAGAACCCTGTAAACAGCTGAAACTGGGAGGGACCTGTATGTCACTGAGTCCCCAGTTCACTGTGTCATCTTTGAGAGTGGCAACAGTCCTGGGACCTCTCAGTGCCATAAGCACCAAATTTCACATCTATGTCCCTAGTGAGGAATATAAATAGAAATCAAAACCAGTTGGGTTTTGTAAATAAGCTGCAAAGAAAGGCCTCCTGGCTGCACTGAAACTCCTTTGTCTGTATTTCCATCAATGTTCTATTTGCTGATTGTAAATCAAAATCACGGTGTGTGAAGATCCTTGCAAATAAATCATCTGGTGTAGAACTATTAAGAGAGAGAGATCATCTAGCACAGGAAATATTTTATTGGAATGAAGAAAAAAGTGGAGAAATTAAATAAAAATGCATGATGTTTTGCACTGTTTAACACTCCAAAAACAAACTGGGAAACTCTTTTCCTCTGTTCTTTTCCTTCCCAGACATGTGTACTCATAATATTTAATGGAGTGGAATTGCCTGAAAGAACTGGACCATTAATACACCTTTCTGTGGCTTCTTGGTACATATGTGAACAATTTGAATAAAAAAATGTTGATTTGTAGTGATTCTTAGATGTCTTGCAGTAGATCATCTGTACTGGACAGATGGATTTGGTCACTGTAAGCCAAATAAATAAATTAGCGCTATCTTTGAAATGTATAGCCACAACTGGCATCTCTAGTTACTGTACTCCCCTCCCTCAGCTCAGATGCCTTCACCTACACTGCTGAACTGGCCTAACTTTATATTCTGTTTGGCCTTGAGTCAGAACAGAGGACCACCTGCACAAGAGAGATGTGAAATGTTATGCGTGCCTTTGTAATGGGATAAAGCACCAGAGTACCAAGTCTGCAAATATTTTACTGAGCAGGTCATGTATTAAGTAAAGCACTGAAAGGTAAAATGATAAATGATGAAGTCATCGTTTTAAAAGTGGTGTCCAGGTGGTGGAAAGCCAAAGGGCTGAGATATAGAAAAAAGGGACTTCCTTTCAACTTGCCTGACTTGGTGTGTTGCCCTCTCTGCACGGGATGAAGCCGGACTGTCTCGGGGAGGGCTTTGGCCTGTTTGTGTAGAGGTCTGCCTGTAAAGCAGGAACCTTGTAAAGCAAGGATATACATCTGCTTTTGACTGTCTTGATTCATCTTTTCAAGTGCCTCGTAGGTTGCAAAAATGCATTCTGTATAATGCTAGATTTCTACCTAGTCTAATGCGATTATTTGTGAAACGCTTTGATTTATTCTGCTTGACAGGGCCAGTCATGGAGGCTGAATTTAGACATTTTCTCTCTCCTCCTTCACCCCATTTTTAAACCAAAGCTATGTATCAGCTGGTAGCTGCTAATCTCCAAACCAACCAGCTTTCCAAACCCATTGCAAACAACTTCAGGTGAAAACTTTCTGTCCTGTCCTGTCTTTTGGAGTTAGTTTTCTGCCAGATTACTTGGTTGCAGAAGAATCTAATAACTGCAGGAAATGGGGTAAAAGGTATTGGATTGAAGCAGGGCATTTCATGCAACTTCTCTGTCACTTCTATTATAAAGGGGTGTTAGTGTATCCCGGAGGGAGATGCTGTTTGATTTGAAACTGCCTCTCTCATTTGGGACGGTTCCTTTAGTTCCGTGTGTGATCTGGGTGCCTGGGTGTGAAAATACACATGCAGACTGATGTGGGTAGCACAAAGGTATGGGGTGGAGGGCTCATCAGTCATTTTTCAAAGCACTCATGCTTTGTCAACTATGCAGCAAGCTGCTTTATTCTCCTTCTTCTGCCTGGGGCAGTGGAGCATCAGTCAAGTATTTTCAGAGTGCAAGTCAGTTGTCTTCTGGTGGTCTGGAGAGCTGAATGTGCTTCCTAAGGGTCACTTCAAGCCAGGACTGAGGCGAAGGGAGAAGTGAGATGATGTGGGCAGGAGGAGGACAGGTAGGGGGAGAAAGCTGACCTTCTGTGGCAGCAAGCTGGGAGCAGGTAGAAAAGATGGCCCTGTAAACTGGCACAATTTAAAGAGAATTTCAAGAAAAGAATTCAGGTTTGAATAATATGCATATATAATTGTTGCCCTTAGGCTCTCTTCTTAAAGAATAAATTGCACTGATCTTCAAGAACTGTAGTTTTCTTATTTCTCAGGGATTTTGTTTCTGAGGGACAGAATTCATCTCCTGCTCATTACCTGTTACTGCCCTAGAGGGATTCTCCTTTCAGTAATGTCATTGCCTCCTTTCCTGAGTGGAAAGCTCATCACAGGTTCAGAGGCTTGAGTGGTGGCCCATTGCCATCATCCTGGCAGTCTGTACTACCTGGAAGGCGACACCTTGTTGCATAAAAGGTTTTCTGATGGAAATGTACTCTGGGGTGCTCCCGGCCAGGGCACAGCAGTGGTGAAGAGGCAAGAGAGTTGTGTCCAGCCTGGTTGTGCACTTGCTCAGTGCCGAGTCCTGAACTCTGTCTTGAACCTTCTTTCTGTCTGGAGAGAGGAGAAAGTGGGAGAATGCACACCTTGCCTAAATGTAGTGGAGAATTAGTCCTCAGGCAGGAGAATCACACAGTTACCCCATGTGTGTTTATTTCTCTTTCTGTGTCTGTATGCATATAATAACACTTGGAAAGCACACAAACACTCATGGCCCAGCTCTGAGCGAGGCAGTGCTGAAGCACAAAGTAGGCAAATTCGAAATTGTTTGGAGACTTTTCAGAGCTTCTCATTATCTCATTTGTGCATTTAATGATTATTGCGGGTGCAGTTTTTGACGTTTGGATGCCACTGGCAGCAGTTGGAGGCAAGAGTCCTACCTGCAGTAGGGCACAGTGACAGTACTGATAGCCTGGAGCATTCTGTGTGGCCAGCATAGGCAGTCCTGAGTGGAATGGGTGATCTGCTCTTTTATCTTGGGGAGGCAGGAGTTTGGAAAGAGTTCAGGTACATTAAGAGTGGAAACATCCCTGAAAAATGGGGGTTTTTATGATTTTAAGTCATCTATGAGCGTTTGAAAATTATATTGTCTCTGAAGTCCTCACAAAAAGTCTTGGCTCATAAAAGTGTTCAAAGCAGAAAATACCCCTCACACAGCAGGGGTGGAGCCCTGAGTGCCTCAGGTGGGTGCGCAGCCAGGTGGGTTTTGCTCAGACAGGATGAGGTGGTGCTCAGGGCAGGCTGAGGAGCTCACAGCTCTGTTGTAATGGTTAGTCTGAAAGGCCATGAAATCAGTATAGGATTCTCATGCATGTGTCATAAACCCAGTCCTAGCTGAAAAGAGAGAGAAGCTGAGCAATAGGGTTTAGAGGTTTTTACCTGTAATTGCTTTTATCACAATAAAGCATGAAAGTATGAAACTGGGGGCTGCTTATAACTCCAGTCCAAGGCACTGCTTCCTTCTGAGTGAAGCAACAGGATGCAGTAAGGTGAAGAAATTAAACCACAATAATTGAGTAAAATTTCTGATGAATTAAAAAATGAAATGAAAACCTTATGTAAAAATTCTACAGATAAATCAATTCTTTTTTTTTTTTTTTTTCTGTCTTTCTTTTTCTCTCTTTCTGTCTTTCTTGGAATCCACCCTGAACCAGATGTTGGGAGTCTGTAGTTTAGTGTTTTTGGATCCCTGCCCAGACTTTTACCTATCTTTTCAGCTATTTACATGGGTTTTATTTCTCCAGCTGTGCTTTCACTGATACTGTACAGTCACAGACCTCCTCAGTCACTAATAGAGGGAGTTACTGGATTTTCATTGAGATGAACAGTGATACCAAACATCAAGTGGAAATAATTTTGTCTTTCCTCAAATAGTTAGAGGATCAGGAGTAATGAAGGGTGTGAAGAAATCTGCTGTGGACAATGATAACACAGGAGGAGGGAAGGGAGTGGCACAGGAATTTTCTTTCCAACGCCATCACAGAGAAGGAGCAGAGAGCTGCTGCTGCTGCTGCTGTGTGTGAGAAAAGGTGCAGGGGAATGTCTTTTGTCTAAAACAGATTCAAATTCCATTGTGTCATTTGGCTTTAAGTGATTTTTTAAGTTTTGATGGTCTTTATGTTTTAATTTCCATTAAAATGATTTTCTCCTTTTTATATTTAGTCATTATTAAGGGTTTTTAGTTGGATTATTGATCCATAAAGATTCAGTATGGAGGAAATGAAAGATTATTGGCATGTAGCTTCTATGCTCTGGGCATAGAGAACTGCTGTCATTTGTCTCTTGTGTATAGTGGGACTATTTTTCAACAGAAAAATCATGAGCCTACACATCCCTCTTCTGAAAGACCACTAAATCTAGTTCATGGCATTGCTCAGGCAGTTGCACTAAAACTTTTATTTTGTGTTGGCATAACATTTTGCACATTTCTGAATTACAGCCTTCCAACTTGTCTCAGCTGTGAGGTTCAGACTGGAGAGAGGAGAAAGTTTCTCAGCAGAGAGCTGGTAAGGGCTCTTCTGAGTGAGGCTCTGTGATTCTGAAAGGTGTCGTGTGGCAGCCTGCCTAAGAAACTGATGCTTCTCGTTTGGTCCTGGGTCTGGATTTGAGCCAGTGCCCCAGAGATTAAATATTCCACAGCCTGTTACCAATCCCCTGAGCAATCTCCTGTCTCCAGGTGCTGGTCTTTTACACAGACTTCTTAGCAAAAGCCATTTCATTGGCAGTAAGAATCGGCTAGTTCAGTTCAACTGGAATGTTTTAATGAAGTCTCTCATACCAGTCGGGCTGAAGATCATCTAATGGAAGGAAAGGCAAGGGAAAATGGGGGTATTCTGGAAGGCTGGTTTGCAGTGCTGTGTCTAGGAAGAGGTGACAGAAGTGTGTGTCTAAGTACGGGTGTGACGAGTCCGGGTGTCTGAGCTAGCTCAGAACAACCATGCTGTGCTGAGTTTGCTGTGGGAAATGCAGAACTCATTATTTCCCAAACAGCTTTAGCAGTAACTATTTGAAAGAAATCCCCCTAAAACAAAGCTTGTCAGGATGGTTATAAAATGGGGGCCTGAGCTATCTTGACCCAGCACAGGTGACAGCAGTGGCCCTATTCTTCAAGGGGATTATATCCCACCACCACTGTGCTTGTCCCCTGCTGGTGGATATTCTACAAATAAAAATTTATACAAATCTGGATACCCATGAATGTTAATGTAGTATTAGCAGCTTCCTTTAGGACAGTATTTCTGAAGGCAAATTAAAAAGAGACAGATTTAAAGTTACTAACTTTTGTGTCTAGAGCCAGAAGGAGGTGATCAATGAGTCAAGACTGTATTTTGTAACCCAGATTCTCTTGTTGCTCCTAAGTCAGTTACATGTTTACTATTTAGAGCTAAACTTTGGCCCCACAGTTCCTCTTCTTCCACACCGTCTTCTACCAAAGACAAGGTCTACTACCTCAGCATGGACATTTATATTAGTATTTTTTTAGCATGTGGATTTTGATCCCTTTGATTCCTTAACAGGTTACTGGGAATTTTAAAGTTTTGTTAAAAGATTGGAAAAGTGCACAGTTTGTGTGTAAGAGGTTCAAGGGGATCACTTTGTGCGAAAGCACATGGCCACATGAGCCAAAAGAGGCTGTTCAAAGAGCACTCTTTATTTGTTTAATTTATGCAATTTGTTAATGCTCTGTTGCATTTTAAGGGCCTCTTGAGGCCGCCCAGTTTGAGCCTTGGGGAGATGCTTCGTTGCAAACATGGCTCCTGTTAAAACCCGAAGGCTCTGGTTCTCTACTTACATTGTGATTGTGATTCGATCCTTATTTCTACAACTCATATTTCACCATTTTCTTCCCTTCAATTTTTTTCCCATCCCAGCAGCCATCTGGTACTTTCTTCTGTCAGCCAAGTTTCTGTTCCTTACCTGGAGCCTTTCAAACAGCCACTCTCGAAGAGAGTGGATTAACATTTGTCACTGGAAAATGAGTTTACTTCCAGCTGGAAAAGCTGTGAAATATAACTATTCATTCATTGATATGTTATGCACTTCTGCTTGGACACCCTTAATTCTATTTGAAGGCAAATACCTGGGAACAGTTTTCCTTAAATATCTGTGAGAAGACCATTAGTACCTTTAAACTGAGTTGGCTGATTTGACTTGCTCCTATTATGCACTGGGTCTCAAAATAACAAATGTGTTCTTTAGCAGGCAGGTATTTGGGATTAGACAGAGATGAGTTTTGAGACTTTAATTTGTGTCAGATTTAGTCCAAATGGAAGAGATTTGTGAGCATTCTACTCTGCTTATTTTTCTTTTTCCTTTTATATTTTTAGTAAAATCTGAAGTTTGTATTTGTCCTGCATAACCTTTGTTCCTTTTATCATAAAAGTAGAAGTGCATGGGTCACTTGATAAACAGCCTATTCTCTTTTCTCTGGTTTATTTTAAGCATCCAAAGAGTAAAATTTGCTCGTGTACTTTTAATTATTTCAAGAACAAAAATGTCTAGGCTCGTAGTAAAAGTGTCATGAAATTACTGTAAGGTTGCATGAATTTTGGCTGTAAATCTTATTCACCTTGACTAGATCTCATACTTTAATTCACTGGGGTATAAAATACCATTTACATTAGCTCTTAGTTCACTTAATCATAATTAAATGACTTCAGAGGCCAATAATTCTTAGAGACTCTTTCTTTGATGTGACACAAATAACAAACTGTGTTTGTAATGTGAAGGTGTTCTACTTCACTTTTACATTTGTCCCAGCCTTATCCAGCATATAATGTTCTCTTTAGGTGCAGACATATGCTCTTGTTACATGCACCATATGGGTCACAGATGTGGCTGACATGGCTACATGACATCTTTTTTAATTTCATTACACTATACCGAGGCTGTGCACAGACCTTTTCATGATGGTTTGAAGGGATTTCTGCTCAAGATTTTGATTTTTTTTTTCACCAGAATGATGAGTGGGAGGAGGGAGCCCGCTTTTCTTCCTATCAAGTTATACTTTGGTAATAAAAACCCTGAGGAAGGTAATATTTTGTGGCTGCTGGATTCATTGTCACCTTAAGCATGGCTTCACTGCAATGTATTTGCAGTTCCTTTTTCTAATACTTAAGCTTTGCCTTACTTCAGAGGAAAACTCTTCTGATGACAAAGGGCAATTTTTGGAAGGAAAGGTACATAGATTCTCCATAAACTTAAAAAGTTTGAAATCCAGGTTTAAGGTTTGCAACTGCATTTTGATTTAAATGCAACTTAAGGAATAATTTTGTGGTAAGGAGCATATTTGGAAGTAGGGGTTTGCTGCAGTGAATGGAACATTTGGATGTTACCTCCTTCAAAATATCTGTCTAACCACCAACCTACCCACCTACCTACCAGCTTAGTGAACTCCCAGTTTGATTGTGAGAGGTTGGAGGAACAGAAATTATCTGAACAATTGTGCTGGTTAGGAAGTGAGCTAATAAAATTCCAGAGCAATACTTGTTAAATGCTCTCATCATTTATTAATGGGTTTTTTATTGTTGCCTCCAGAGGAAGCTGGGTTAGTTCTGAGAGGAAACATAATTTATCATATCAAATTTTGAACAGAAAATTATCTGTGTTCTTCCAGCAGCAGCAAACACAGCCATGGAGAAAGAGTGCCCACTTAGGTTAGGTTAGAGGTGAAGATGGGTAATTACTTGATATGTCTGATAATCAACCATGGACAGGGAATGAGCACAAAAAGGGATATTTGGATTCTATATGAACACTATCCCTGTTCATCCAGTGAAATCTATTCTTGGCAAGACTGAAAACTGTGTCTTTCATCCACCTAAACTCTTTGGTTTTGTCAGTATCTCATGTAGCCTAATGTGAGGATGAGGGGACTGAACTGGCACAAAGCCCCAAAGGACAGGGCTGTGGCACCCCTGGGTGGGGAGAACCTGTCACACTTAGGAACAGTCTTTGCTGCAATTTGAGGTTCTGACGAGTGGCCTGTGTAAATTGTTGATGGCTTGCAACTTGGTACTTCTTGATGTAGAAAAAATTTGTAATTAAGCCAGAGATTTTTTATTAGATATTTTATACATGGAAAAAACCCCATATTTTCTTCTTTTCCAGTGCATGAAAAAATACATGAGATGTGCAAGTACAGCATTTGTTTTTTAACAAAGTGACCACACCTGAAATCAGACTGAAGGGACAGGGAGTGACGTGGAGCTGCTTCAAGAGCTCTGACAACCCAAATACCAAATTTTGTGTACGTGTGGTGGAGCTCAGGAGATCTCTGCTGTCTTGGTGCACAGCAAGTTCCAGGGCATGTGGTGGCTTCCTGTCCTTAATGCTATCTAGGAGATCAGGGCAATTCTTTTTATTAAATTTGGAAAGTTTTCATCCCAACTTTGACCTTTTATTTGAATGTATATTCATTTAAATTTGCAAAGCAGAAGTAGATTGCAATTCAAAGGAACTCATTTGTTCAAAATATTTTGGAAAGGACATTGGTACAGTTTCAAAAGGTTTTGGCTTTGTTTTAATGGGAAATTTGCCCAAATTAATTTGCTGCCACAGTTTCTGTTTTGCTGAAACAGCAGAGAGTCTTCTTGTCCCTCCTCACCCAAATACTCTCTTCTTGATAGACCTCTTTCTGAATCTCACTGATATTGCCAGAAATTAGATATAAATTATATTCATCTGAAGAAAAGAAATTCAGAAATGGGTTTGAATTGGCATTCATCACTGTTGGCATAGATAATTGGACTAATTATACCAAATTTGCCTCTTTATTTTGCAATCCACAGAAGCTCAGTGCTGCAATGGAACCAACTCTGGCCTGGATCTCTTGATCATAGTTTGTCCATCAATACATTTAATTTATTTAGGGCTTTCCTTAATTCTTTACAGCTCTTAGGGAATTGTTTCAGCTGACAGTATTGCACCTCTTCTCAAGGTTATTTTGTAAAACATTATGCAAAGACAAGCAGTCCTATTTCTGCAAAATAATTGTGGTTGAAGGTCATGGCCTTCTTCCTCCTTCTGAAACCTTAGAAGAACCTTAGGTTTTGTATCCCCTTCAGACATTAAGAGGTCCATTTCAAAGCAGTGGATGTGGGAGGTGTACATACGAATCTTTCTAACAAATAAGCAGATTTCTTTTTTGACTTGATCCTTTTGAGCACAACTTTGAAAACTTAGCCAACGACATCTATCTGAAAAGCCTTCTGTCACTGTCTAGGATAGAGAATTTATGGGCAAGCAAAGTTTGGGCTTTGCTTAATTTTATCTGTGTGACTGGAAGCAAAAGATAATTAATTGTCTTGTGGCCATTTAGATTCCATGGGGCAACTGCTGCCAAAGTTGACAATGGCAAGGTACAGTTGTACTGGAGCCTACTGGTATCTGTAGGGGAAGATGCCATAGCCCTGCAGCTGGACAAGGAACTCCTTTCCCAGCCCTGTTGCTGGCCCATAACATCCTGACACCCCATGCTGGTAAACTGGCATTTCATCCTGTCAGCTGCTTTTACATCAGCTTTTCACAGCAATCTGGAATGCACTTTTATGAGAGACCGTTTCTCTGTGTCCTATTAAGGTTCAGACAACTGAAATTCAGCTTTAAACCATGGGTATTCTGCAAGGAGGAGTTCCCAGCACAATGAATGGTCAATTGAGAAGAGAAACTGATGGCTGCAGAGGAGAGCTGAGGGAGGGAGTGTATTCCTTAGAGCAAGGGGTGTGAGAGATGTGCAGACAGGCTGGGATGGTGGTGGGTGGGAGCTGAGATTGAAGTACAGCCACTAAAAGTCATGCTGAGTATTGAAAGAGAAGACTGAAAAAATGACCCCCAGGTCCATTCCCAGTTTTTCATGTCACAGCAGTCAGTGATGTGAACAACTTGATATTCCCCTGGCACATTTACCTGCTAGACCTGCCTATACTCCAATGGGCTGATAATCTCTTCCTGTGCAGAGACCATGAAGTGCATGGCAGGTTTCTTACTGCTTTGTGATGTTGTCACTCAAACCCAGGAATTTGGCAAGTCCTGTAGAGAGGAATTCTCTGAGCTTGGCTTCAGCAAGGCAGAGATCACACTTGTATTGAAGGTGTTTCGTGGATTCAGGACAGGAGCTGCACAAAGGCAGCTGAGACCATAATGGGACCATTTCCTGAAGTGCTTTCAGACTATCTGTGCCCTGAGAGGTTCTGAAAGAGGAAGGAACTGGCTGTGAGCCAGAAGCAGTCTAAGGGAATAAAAAAGCAAGTGGATGAATCAGATGGAATAAGTCACATAATAATATAACTGGATACAGTCAGAGGTGTTTCTAGCAGGTCAGTTTTTCACTGTGCACCCGGACATTAAATGTCCAATATCACAGCATCATTCTGTAGTCTAAATACCAGTATCAACCCAGAATAAATCAATGGAAAAAACTCTATTACCTCTTAAGGAACGAGGGCTGGTGGTTGTCATTTTTCACACAGTGAAAACCCATTGCATTTATCCTTGGATGTAGCTGAAGATGAGATATTTCTTTAATAGTGTGTTGCTACTGATCTATGGCCTCAGAAGGTATCCTCCATCTGGATGATTCATTCAGCCGAATTACTTATGCAATCCTGGGATCTCTAGTAGAAAAGCAAGCAATTAACCTTTCCTAATAAGAGCCAGAAGTAGGCCTTAAAGAAGTTAAAATGAAGGAGGAAGCTGGTGTTTAGTTTCCAGAGCAAGTTTTAACACCAGCAGATGGTGCTAAAATGTCCATTAAAAGGAAAAAAAAACCCCAACAACCCAAACATCTCAAATTTCCTTAAAATCATAAACTGTCAGGGAAAGATAAATTGAGATACTTTAGCTAATTGCTGTGGAAAGTTGAATCTAGGGTGATGTTAGTCATCTTTTTACTTAGACTAGCATAACACACATGAAGATGTGTGTAGCCCTTATTTTCTAGTTTGCTTTCAAGATGGATCAATTTTCCTCAAGTCAGGTCTTTACCTTGAATAAGGCAACTCAAGTATTTCAGGAATTTTCATTCATATTCAAAGCGGGGATTAAAAGCTTTGTTGTATAATTTTGCTGATTAATTATAGGAATGATTTACGATTTTTAGACTCATTTTCACTCTGAACAACTACTTGAAACAACTGGCAGCTGTTTTTCAAAGGATATTGCTGTATAATTGTTTTAGTCACTAAAGAAAAGCCATGTGGGTTTTTTTATATACAGAAAACCCTAAAATCCCACTAAGAATAACCTAAAAAATACATTGTAAAGGAGCTGTATGGTTAAATTAAGGAAATTGGCATAGGAATAAGAAATATTCTATTCTAATTCAAATTGGTCTGAAGTTGGTAACTACTGGAGGCTTCTGGCCACTAAGAAGTGTGTTAGGAGGGTCTAGTGGCGCAGCCTGCAGCCGCCCCAGGCAGTCTGCAACCAGAACAAGAAATTAAAACCTTCTTGACAGCCTTTGCAAAGGGGGAACACCATGAAAATGGCTCCTTTCCACTTAGATCTAAACATAACATGGGTTTGCACATGTGGTAGCAAAGAGAAAAATGGGGGGTGAGGAGATGGGTCATGGAGAGGAGGTGGTCTCCGAACTACCCAACAGTTTAAGTAGTGCCCACTTTTCCTTGGTTCACTGCTTGGATGTCAGCTGTTGCAGTGGGGATCCTGCAACACGCATATATCAAACCAGGAGTCCCGTGGAAAGGAAATATATATGGACAGACAGATTCTTGCTAGATGTTTCAGAGATGTTTATTTCTCCAGCCGCATGGCCGGAGCTCTGCCAAGGAACTGTTCCAGTCACGGGCCCAAGGGTCCTTCTGCCCGCGCAGGGAACACAAACCAACCAATGGGAACGAGGCTGAGCAGGGACAGGGAAGCCCCGTGTCTGTGCCCTCAGGGCCCCTCTCCCAGGGCTACACAGCGGGGGAGGGACCCCAACACCTCACCCGTTTTATTTTAATAAAAGGAGAATGAAAACAACTGGATAAACATAACAAGAACAGTTTCAAAACAAAACAAGCCACCCTCCTGAGTCTTTAAATGTCCAAACAGATTCTCTGGAACATCTTAGGGCTGACAGAAGGGAGACAGGACTCTCTGAGCATGCTTTGTGGGGAAACTGAGGCAGGAGAGGGTTTAACTTCTTCCCTCCCCCTTTTCATCCCCCACTCGGCATTGGAAAGGGATTTTTGGGGAAACAATTGGCAAAAGCATGGTTTTGTGAGGGAAACCATGGATGAAAAAACGGATTGGGAATACACTGGGGGTAATAGGACATAGGGTAAAAGGGAAAGGTGGGATTAGGAAAGGGAAACTGTAGGGGGGGCTTACAATGGAGATGTTGTCTAACATGACTACGATTTTTTGCATATATACTGCCTTTTACAGAAACACCATCAGGCCCAGTGACCTGCGATGCTTGTAACCCTTTTCTCCCTAGTACAATATTAAATTCCACCACCTCTCCATCTCCCAAGCTTGGGATGCATTTTTCAGGGTTATTCTTTTTAATAGCAGTTCTATGCACGAATATGTCTTGCTGGTTGTCACACCTTGTTATAAAACCATAATTTTGCTTAACATTATACCATTTTACTATCCCTAAGGTCTTAGTTACTATGATCTTTTTCCGAGTGGCTGCTGTTTTTTGTCTCGCTGCGTCTTTGCTCTCTCCTTCGGTCGCTCCCGTGTTGGAATTGTCGGGGCTGCTGGTGCCTGCGCGCTCTTCCCGGGGTCGCGTTCGGGGCTGCGCGGGCCGGGCCGGGCCGCGCCGCTCAGTTCTCCGTGCGTCGCCTCCTCTGGTCGCAGCTTCGCTGCCAATGCCGGGCGCTGCACCCACGTCTCGGCCGGGCCCCCGAGCGACGACCCCCCCGCGCCCTGCTCCAGCGCGCGTCTCGGCTGGGCGCGGCTCCGTTCCACCGCCACCGCCGCCAGCCGCCGCCCGCACGCCGCCCCTCTCGGTCGGGCGTTCCCGGGGCTCGCTCCACCACGCGCTGCACAGGACCGGGCGGGCACCGCCGGGTCCCGCCGCTCCCGCCGCTCCTCGCTCCGCCACCGACACTGCGGCTCGCGTGGCTCCGCCCGCACGCGGGAACTGCCTCGCTGCTGCTCGCAGAGCGCTCGGCGCACGTGGCCTGGGCCGCACGGTCCCTGAGCCAGGCTTCCCTTCGCCAGGACACAGCTGACATTGCTCAACCGTCTCGGTAACTAAATAATATTCACGAAAATATTCTTCCATCGGCATATATTTTGACTCAAATATTAACTGTGTCCAAACGGTTTTCCAAAAGCCCTTGGTAAGAATTAAATCCCAAGAAACATAGAAAAAGTTCTTAAACAACCATGCCAGGAAGTGTTTCAGTTCTTTCTGAGCTTGAATCAAGCTAAAATTTACAAATCGTTGTTCAAGAATCGTTTTAAGTTTAAGATAAATGTCCATATGCGGCTCTGAGAGCCAAGAGTCTTCCCACGGTTCCTCCATAGTTTAGATACGGAATAGCAAAGCAAAACCAAGAAGAGGAATCCAAAGTTTCCAGGGTTTACTCACACAAATCAGTCGCTTAGGGATCGGGGATCGTTCTGCTCTCAATTCTCCACCATTTGTTGCAGTGGGGATCCTGCAACACGCATATATCAAACCAGGAGTCCCGTGGAAAGGAAATATATATGGACGGATTCTTGATAGATGTTTCAGAGAGATGTTTATTTCTCCAGCCGCATGGCCGGGGCTCTGCCGAGGAACTGTTCCAGTCACGGGCCCAAGGGTCCTTCTGCCCGCGCAGGGAACACAAACCAACCAACGGGAACGAGGCTGAGCAGGGGCAGGGAAGCCCCGTGTCTGTGCCCTCAGGGCCCCTCTCCCAGGGCTACACGGCGGGGGAGGGACCCCAACAGTCAGCCCCTCAGGTATGGCTGTGGGATGTGTGTAACAATGGAAACACGGGGATTAATAATGGGGGGCATTTAGGGTCAGCGTCGGGCACATTTCTTTAAGCAGCATAAAGAAACTATGCAGGAATTTCTGAGCACTAATGCTGCAACAGAGGCCCAAAGCAACTGGCAAGCATTCCAAATGCCATATCCCAGCTTAAATTGTACTGCCCTGGGAGGTTTGGGAGTTAAGGACTCTGCAACAAACTTGGTTTAAATTTGAAACTCCTTGGCTTCATAACCAGTGACTGTTCTATGTTGGATCAGAGGATGAAGAAACATGTAAGTACTTCAACTCTAGAGGACCTGCAAAGCCAATCCTACAAAATGACACCACCCTTTCTAAGGATCTAAAAGTTATTCCCAGCAAGATAAGTAATATAAAATTATTTCTAGCAGAATAATTTTGCCTGATGTATCCAAGAGTGGTGAGCTACATCCTGGTGTCTCTTACATGCACTTGTGCCAGTTGTGCCTCAATAAAGGCTGAGAAACACTTTCTCAGTGTTCATTAATTGTGTGGCCAGGTGGGACTGCACATCTGCACCTCCCTGCTGCTCCCTTCATCAAAACTCCTCTGCAAGAATCATCCAGGTGACCAAGTAATGCAAGGTGTAGGTGTACACGGCGATGCATTATAATATCCTATTTAATTATTTTTTGGCAGGGATGGTGTGTAATTATTTACTGACCTGTGGAATTGGTCACTGAATGACTGTGAAATTCAGATTCTGAGCAGCACTGTCATTTTGATAATTAGAGGCTCTGCCTTATGAGAATGTGTGCTCGTTAAGTTGTAATTTGCTTAAAAAAAATAAATTAAAGACAGAGGTTATTTAGGAAGGAAGGCTTAAGACCAAGATTATATTCAAAGGAAATTAAAGACAGGAAGCCCCAGGGTATTCCAGCCCTGCCATGCAGCTCCTATTAACGAAAATGAAGTCTTACAAGCAGCACAAACCGTGATGTCTGCCATGAGGCTGCCCAGCACTTTCTATTATAAGGTCCTGTTTTCTATTGCTTGTGGCTTTGCCAAACTTAAATCATTTGGGCCAAAATTTTCCGTGCTGTCTGCCTTGGGCAAATATTTTTGAGAGTTTACTCTAAAATCCTCAGCTATTTCTCCAACTGCAATTAGGAACAAAAAAATAAAGGAGATATTGTTTACCCACATTCACAGGGCTGTGTGTAGGTATGAATGTAAATATGGCCATGTGTATGTATATATAAGAAACCCAAGAAATTTTGAGAAATTTTGGTGTTTCCATGGTCTGCAGTGAGGAGGTGAGGACTTTATTTTTCAATCAGAAAATTGACAATTTTAACATGCTCAGGGGAGAGTAATTTGAATTTTTCACAGATTGTGCACTCGTCTTGAGCCTCAACATTTCTTAAATTAGACCATGAAGCTTCCCTCATGTGCATCAATTACCACTACACCTCTGCACTTGAAACCCAGAGAGGAGGTTTGTTTCTCCATCTCTTTCTAGTGGCAAATCAAGCAGAGTGTGTTGTGTATCCTTGGCAGACCGACCACCTGGAGGGGTGGAATTCTGCCCCATGACATTTGATTTGCAGTGTAAGCATTTTAAAGGATTTATTCAAGACCATAAATACCCCTCTTCTTTCTACAAACTATTGAAATAATCCTTATGTTGTGAAGTCAAAGATCTCATGATGGCTAATTAAGAACTTAAACATTATTTTAATATCTTGCGGTGCGTAACTGTTCATTTATGTCTATTTGCCATCGACCTACAGCTTTCACTGTGCCTCCCACACCACTTTCCCATCTCCCATCTCATCACTGCCCTCTTCAGTGAACTCCTTTGCTGCTCTCCTCCCCTCACACGCCCTGCTTTTGCACATTACAGTTTTGTTGCCCCTTTTAGTCCATTTCCCTCAAATCCTTGTCCCTGCCTTTACACTTTCTATTGCATTCCCCTTTCCTTTCGCTCCCGTGAGCAGACACAGCATTGTCCTGTTGCTAAAGGCTGGATCTTGGTTTCTTTCTCAGCCTGGCCATCTCTTCTGTAGCCTGGCACAGGCTGGCTCTGCTGAAATCCTTCTGTGTCTTCCAACAGGGCACACAGAGACCCTGCCCTGTCCATCACCAGGTGCCCTCATGTGCAGAGGTGTTTCTGGGCTCCCCTTGGCTCAGGTTTTACCAAGGCAGAGCCCTCCCCTCTGCCCTGCTCTCGGCAGCCTCACCCTCACGCAGTCCCTTCAAACTCTGCTACTTAGATCATTTTCCTGGCTCTTCACCCTATTTCACACGTTCTGCTGTCTTGCTCTTCTCTCTTCCACTTGTTCTGTGTCTCAGCTGGTGCTGCATCATTTACAGCTGTCTTCACTTTCCAGCAGTGCAAGCTTTTCCCACGTGGGAGTCTGCTCCTGCAATCATTTCCATGCTTTCTCTCGCCTTCTGAGGTGTCTAAGAAAGCCCACAAAGCTCACAGTTTATTATTTGAAACTTTCCAAACTACCTTGTATCAAAATGCTTGCTGAACAATGCTGACATGACAAGCTGCATGAGCATCTCTATTCAGATTTCTGCTGCCTTGTCTTTCCATTCATATTTCTCAGCTTTTTTTCCCCTTCATTCCTCTGTTTCCTGAAATTAACCCAGATTATAAGGTATGGCCTGCCTTTTTTTACAATTTATGTACAGATCTTACACAATATGTCTTTTTTCTAATCCTTGACAAGCCTCAGGCCATTATGATGTACATAATTTTAAAAGGAATTTATATGACTTTGAAAATACCCAAATAATTTAGAAATTTGCCTTTTGAAAAATGAGTCTTAAAGGAGCCAGCCTGTTTCATCACAGTGGGGCTATCACAGCAGCAGCAGCACACTCTCCTCTTATGTAATTAGGACAGAGTATCCTATGTTACTGTTGAGCATTGTAAATATTTCTGGAGATTTTTTTCTTTAATCTTACATTGTGTGTGTTGTCTTTGCAACAATACTTTTTGCTATGGTAACATCTCTTTTATTGGAATCCAGAGCATGAACATGTAATGCTGCATCGACCCTTTTACTCGTGAGACAAATTAACTTTAGGAAGATTTGTTTTGGCCAAACTTTCAAGGAGGAACCAAAGTGAAGAGATGTGCATTGATTGAAAAAAGGCTTGCTTTTAAACAATATTTCCCATTATTATTGCCATTATTGTCCTTTCATTAGAGACTTAGGTTTGAAGTCATTAGCAATTTTTTTGTAAATCACAGGGTGGGGGATATTATTTTGCTCCCATTATTTTATTCTCATCATTTTGCACATCAGAAACGAAATGATTTCTTGAGTCAAATGCACAACAGCTGGATATTCCTGTACCCCCTCCCATTCATCCAGTTGAGAATCAACATCAGCTGTGGCTTTGTGCAGAGGCACAGAGTGGGATCGAGGCTGATTTAGCATCTCATTCAGCTGATACGAATATGTAACTATAATTAGGAGCTCCAGGGTCCATCAGCACGTGTATGAGCCTGGAATTTAGGTTGTGTTTTGATGTATTACACCTCTTGACTCCCTGGTGGGTAATAAACCTTCAAGCCAAGAAAAGCCAGAGGTGAAAACTTTGTCTGGAGGTACTGCAGGGCTTCCCTGGAGGTCCTTCAAACAGTGAATCATCAATGTTGAAATGCTTGCAGCTGAATTCCCAGCTCAGGCTCAGCTACAGAAAGAAGAAAACTACAGGCAAATTGGGCAATTGAATTGTCTCTCAGGGTGCCTGGTGCTTAGACAGACCTCTAAAGCTGGGATAACACAAAATACTGAGGGCAGCAGAGTCTGAGTGGCCCTAATTCTGCTCTATGCCAAGGACTTTTTAAGATCTTCTAAGTATCACCTTTTCTGTCCAAAGCCAATGGGGGACACAAGGAAAGACAGCAGTGTCTAGGGCTGTTCACCTGGCACTGGGCTTCCAGACTGCTCCTTCCTGAGGCAGAATACTGCATTTCATGAAGGGGCTCAGCTCTCATTTGGAGCAGAAACTGCTGTGCCCCATAATACAGGTAAGGATTTGATTTTTTGAACACTGAAAGGTTTTATAAATTCAGTGTATTCTTTACTCTTATCTGTGAACTAGTAGTTATTAAACCATTTTGTCCCTGAGCCACCTTTCAGATACCTCTTGTTTTTACTACATATTAATATAAATAATACAAAAAGAGGCTAAAACTGCTGGTTTTCACTCAGACAAAACTCCATGTATGTCAGCGGGTTCAGATTTCATTCAGAAAAGACTTCCCCCTTCCCAGTGAGGTTCTCACAGGTTTGAAGTGAATACCTCGATGGGATATTAATTCTCACAGAAATTAGGAACTAGAACTTCCTCTCTCCTATAGACCCTGCTCTGGTTGCCACAACTCCAGTAACTCAGCCTTATGGGAAGAATCTGCCTTCAGTTCACTGTCAGCACTGTGTCCTCAGAGGGACCAGGAATCAGTTCTGGTTTGAGATCTGCTGTTGGCCACAGAGCAAACTTTGGATGAATGTGCAGTTAATAATCTCACTGTACCTGTGGGCACTAGCCAAGGTTTTCTGTGTGTTTTAGTGCCTGGGAGAAGGAGGTTACACCGATCAAATAAATTTTGCACTAATTTATGAAGTGACTGATTCGTATGTAAGCTGACCCGAAGCAGCATTCCTGGCAATCGCACTCTTCCAGCCACAATGTCAGAATGGTTGGGATGGACCTGGATCAGCCAGGGCTTAGGGGACAAGTGACCCCTCACAGATTCAGAGATTGTCTTTCTGCTGCAGCCCCTTTGATCTCGTGGTCATGCTGAGCGACGGCTTCCCTGAAATAGCCTTATCTACCTGTGGGGAAGGGACTATTAAAGGAATAACCTTTCATATTTACTTGAAGAAAAGAATTTCACAAATGCCAAAAAAAAAAAAGTATGTGTAAATGAATGTGTGCTAATGGGAACTGTCATCAGGGGAATCTTGTGCAAGCAATTCCCAAACGGATGCAAGATATTGTGGATAACTGAGACTGTCCGGCTCTGGAAATGAAATAAAGCACCCAGAATGGAAAAGGTATGTTTAACACACTTGCAAGAAAAAGATTCAACTTCATATGTGGAAGAATGAATATGCTTCCTTCCTTTGAAGTTCTTGGGTGATCTGTAGGGCAGAAAACTTGGTAACTCTGGAATGATGTCCAGGTGCCATATTAAAATCTGCCAAAACCAACAGTGCAACAACTTTAGGTGAATGCCAGAATACAGGAATCCCACTTCTTTCATAGTTATAGAAAAAAAGAGAAATTCAGTGGTCTTTTTAGATTTATACCAGTCTTTCCACCCTGGTAGTTCTGGTTTTCTTCCACTTGTCTATTTAGGTACGAAGCTACACCAGATGCTCCTGTGAGCACTTTGGAGCCCTGCCTGAAGTACCTAAAATGCACTAAAGCAGCAGGGAACAAAGGCCAGTAAATGTCCAGTGAAGAGGCCAGGTGGGACAGGGATTTTTGGAAAGGTACTGAAGGATGTGAGTTCTGTAGTTCCATTCTTCTGCTCTTACTCATTTAATAATAAAAAGAGAGAGGTTTTAAATGAGGCCCAGAACAGAAAGTGCAGAGGATGCTGTGCTCCCACCCATGATGGGAGTGACACACAGGTACTGGAGGTCAGGATTGGAATGTGTTTGGGGAAGGATGTGAGTGTTCAGGACTAGAAGTGTTCCTTGCCCAGCCCATGCAGGGGAGCTGTGAGCTCAGCCGGAGCCTGTGCAGGTATGAGGATGTGCCCAGGCCCCCAGCTCTGAGCACAGCTCCTGTCAGGGGCACACGTGGCACAGGAGCACGGGGCTGACTGTGATGGATGCTGGATGAAACCTCAGATCAAACTCCACTTACTGTTAGTGGCTCACTTGCTCCCCTCCCCAGTAAACAGCCCCATCCTGCAGCAGCAACAGGTTACAGAGAAAAACAACCTTTTAACAGCACTGGCTGGATGTAGGAATTGAGAAAATAGTGCTGGTTTAATTTGGAAGACTGGGTACAGTGTCTGTAACAAGGAAAGGGTTCTGCTCAGGACTGTGCAAATCGGAATTCTGATGTTAGGCTCCTAGACTTCATAGCTCTGACTATTGATACCATTAACAAAGCAGAGATACTTTTTAAATTTTAAGGAATCTTCTATATGAGTGGAAATGGCTGATTTCTTATCGCTTTGGTGTTTACATATTTCAGTTACTAAAGAAAATGGGGCCAATTATCCATATTTGGCAGCCCCAACACATAAGTTTCCTTATGTCTCTGTTTTTTCTATCCTAATTTTATTTAATTATGAGACTTTTAAAAATTGTGCTGTAATTACCTGGTCCTGTGCATTATGTAGAAGGATGTTGAGAGACGTGTGATTATAAAATCCAGACTGCTGTGTGCTGACATTGATGGCTTTCTCTCTCAACACTAGCATGAGTAGATGCTAAATTGTCTCAAGCTAAAATGTAGCTGGAAGGTTTCCGGTAAAAAGCAATTTGCATTTTTGGACAACAAACAGAAAAAAGGGCAGATACGATTTTCCAACACCTACTCAGGTTTTAAACTTTGAGTCCATTGAGTCTCTGTATTGTTCAGAATTGGTTTTCTGCCTTTCCCTGGAATGCCTAAAATTGGCTTCCGACAAATAAAATATTAGAATAATTGGATTCTGTCCTTTTTCATTGTATCATTTTATGTTTCCTTCAATGTGAAATTCATAGAAGAGATGTTTCTAACATTTCCTGAATAATGTCTTTCAGTATAAGCTTTTTCCATCCGCTTTTGGAAAATCAGAATGTTTTATAATTATGCAATCATCTTGCTCGAGTTACTTGTTTTCTATTAAAACATTTTGTTCTGTTCGAGGTGTCATCTAAGAAAGATTAGGAAAAGCTAGAATTAAAATTCACTTTTCTGTCTAAAAACTACTTATAGAAAAAGATAACTGGACAGACTTGTGTTTTTGAGAATGACGTCAGAATTTCCCTCTAGATATCAATTATTTATTAGCTTATGATGGAATTACATAATTCGTCTTAAATATTGGGTAATAGAAGCCTTTGCTAACTGTTCCCTAGCTCTGGTTTAATGGATGAAGGCCCCACCAGTTTCTTAAAACTGTTATTCCAGTTTGGACCTCATACACTTGAAATAAATTTGGACCATTAAGTGAGAGTTTCATAGAATCATGGAATGGTTTGGGTGGGAAGGGATCTTAAAGCTCATTTCCTCCCACCCCCTGCCCCAGGCAGGGACACCTTCCACTGTCCCAGGGTGCTCCAAGCCCCATCCAGCCTGGCCTTGGACACTTCCAGGGATCCAGGGGCAGCCCCAGCTGCTCTGGGCACCCTGTGCCAGGGCCTCTGCACCTGCATAGGGAACAATTTGTTCCTAATCTAAAGGTTGCCATGAGTAAGGGTCCAGTTAAAATAAAACTAACAGTCAACCAATATGGTAATTGGAACCTGTTAGGATTTTTGAGGCTGAGATAAATTTTGGGGGTTGACTCAATCTAATGTACTTTTAGATAGCTGGAAATCAGGAAGGGGGGAAGAAACCTATAGCAATAAAACACATTAAAAAATTTAAAAATCATCTAATCTGAGAAAAAAAAAGAATAGCTCGTGTGAGACTTGTCAGGAATAATCTTTACCCTGCTGTGCTCTGCTTGCTATTCTTGCTCAGCTTCTTGATAAACACCCTGAAAGGATGAGCACATAGAGCAGAGGCAGCTCTGGGCACATTTTGGGGCCGGGCAGCGCCTGCCCCGAGCGAACGCTGTGGGATGCCCCGGTGAGCCCGGCAGGGAGCACTGCACCGACAGCGCCCAAATCCCGGCGGCCCCGCCGGGAACCTTCGCCGGGAACCTTCGCCGGGAACCGCGGCTCCTTCCCGAGGGCTCGGAGCGCAGCTGCTCCCTGGACCGCTTACAGTAGGGCACGGGCAGGTTAAGAAAACACTGACTTATGTCTGAAAATGGTTCGTGGGTCAGCTGCTACCAAGACATGAAAAACTAGCTCTGGAGAAGTGACTGTGTCTGCGGGAAAATCCTGCGGTACCGTGCCAGGGGTTCTGTGAATTATTAGGTTTGCAGTATGTAAACAATATATTTTAACTTAGTTTATGTGTGTATGGCTCGCTGCTGGGAGAAGCCGTGACTCCCACTGGCTTCAGTGCATGCTGCAAGTGCCCAGTCCGGGTGTGTGATATGGTTCTTAAATGCTGTTCTCAAAGGAGAGTGAAGCTCTGGATTAACCCTTCCAAACACAGGATCCCTGCAAAAGCACTCCTGCTTTCCTCTCTGGGGTTTGTATATCCAGGCGTTTACCAGGTGCCATCATGCTCTGCATCACTCCAGAGCAGTTTTCATGTGCACAGAAGCCTCACCCGTGTGTGATACACACATGTGCAGGGTTCAGTCCTGTGTTGTGTTTAATTGTGTGTGAATATGCAAATCATGTGCTAGTCCAAGAAGCTGCACCAACACAGAGCAAATTCTTCTATTACACACAGACAAGTTGTGTAATGGAAACAAAGACCTCCATGTTTAAATTGGATTAGATCCCTAGTACTGGTGGATGGTCCCCATGCCTGGAACAAAGAGGGAGTAAAAGGAAAGGCATTTAAAAGTTTTGCTAGACCATACTCTTGGTATATGGAAAATATAGGAAGCCAAATAACAATGACAGAACATACAGTCCTCGTCGTTCAGAGTGGAATGACCAGCAGAAAGAGTAGAAAACATGTATCTCAATGGTCCAGTGGGAATTCAGACACACAGACTGAAGAATTTCTCTTATGAAAAAAAAGGACAATGCTGGTTTATATCTGAAAGATGATTACAAAACCAGGGATGTTGATGGGACCTTTACTGTAGGTGTACTGTGCCCACATTTCCTGGAACAGGGAGGAACAAGAATAATTAGGTTTAACAACAATTAGGTTCAATATTATGGATGATCTGAATATTTTTAGAACCAGAATTGGAGGTCAGATAATAAAGATATTCCTTTGTGGAAGTGTTTAACAGACTGTGTTTATAGGGGTGAATAAAAATAAATAAAAGCAGCAGAGGTGGTAAAATTTCCTAATGCTCTTTCACCTCAACTGAATCCATACTTGTCAGGGAAGGTAAGGCTTAAAAAGGAAACCCTGTGGAAAAGTTTGAGAGCTGCTACTTTAATCTTCACCTTCTGAGAAGTTTCAAATATCAAGAGCAGAGAGAGAGGCTGAGTCTCTAATTAGTGAGGGAGGCAGGTAGGACATTAATTGATTTGCTATGCTACTTCTTTGACCTGAGCTGTGTTTGAGAACAATAGAGGAGCTGTAATGTTCCTCCATGACAGAGCAGAGCTTTTATGTGATAGCAACTTAGAGAACTTTGATCACAGACTGGGGCTGTAAATCTGTAATTTTTGTAATAGTACTTTTGCTACATGTATTTTATTTTTAGTCGTTTATTCTTTGCTTGGGAACCAGTTTCTCTGACTTTGGGCTACTTTCTCATTTTACACAGTGTTTGGAAAGTTCTGAAATCAGTGCCCCTCTTCTAATAATGGCATAGTGCAAACCTAGCAACGTTTGTGAGAAAGTGGGATAGTGTGGGTTTATGTATGATCAGGCCATTATAAAGACAAAAAAAATAAAAGAGGGGAAAGAAGGTGCAGAAAGATAGAGGAAGGATTACATTTATCTGTCCTGGGTTGTCATCTAGGGTCAAACTTGCTGTGTAGCTGTGTCTGTCATGGCTCCACGGTCCCAAATTTCACAGTGAAACTTGATACTGTCACTGCATAGTCCTTTGAAAGTCGCCTTTGGTAAAGGTGTTTAATAGTGCAAAGAGTTTCATTAATGTTTAGAAAGAAAGAGACATTTAATTTCAAGAGAAACATAAAAATAATGCTATAAAAGCAGTGTACCTATTGTGACTATTTGATATCAAAACTGTTGGCTTACAAAAATATGTGGGCTTAGGCCTAATTTAATCAGTTGGGAAGGAGAACGAATAACAAAATGGGTGTCTCAACTCCAATAGAGCCCCAGAGCAGAAGAATTGACTGAGAATTTAATGAAAACGTACAACACAAACACACAAATATCAGAGGTCTCAAAAAGGAAAGAGCCAAGAGCTTTTATTTGCAAACAAAAGGTCCCTGACACTGAAGATAACTCCTGGTGATCCCTTTTAACATTTTTTTTTCAGAGAAGGACTGCTTTCCCTAGTGTCAGCAGCCAGTTTAAAAGAGAGCAGGCAATTAGCCAGAGTTCCAGATAAAAATTAGATTTCTGTTTGTCAGGGTTCCCTGTGTAGCCAAAAAGGAAAGACAGGGATGATCCATCACACTATAGAGAGATGGCTGAGATATTTGAGATATCGTGCCCTGGGGGGGTGAAATGTCTTTTGCAAGTGCTGGTCCAACGTCACACTCCAGTGGCAACAGAACGATCTTGGATCTCGGATCTCAGCTAGACTGTGGATGGAAAACAACATAACTGCATGGTAAAATAACTCAAGTAAACACTCTTATCTGGGCAAGTCACTTTGGAGGCGATTTCACCTGAAACAATGCAAAGTATTTTTTGTTTGGTAGAAGAATGCCCAGATAGGGAAATGGGCTTGTTTATTTGTAATGATTTAACTCAACGTCTGTGTAATGAGTAACATTTTAGCTGTGAGACAAGTCCATATATCAAAGCAAAGTGTTGCCTTTCCTGAAAGGAGCACTTCTTGGCCGTGGCCAGATGGCTCTGTGTGCTTAAGAGCCTCAAAACAGTCTGTTTCATATGGGGTGGTTGGGTTTGAACATAGAATTACTTGTTTATCTCTCTCTACCTTCAACCATGCTTGTGCTTGTCATTGTACAATTGCACTTCAGTGTATTATGTACAGAATTAGGGAATTCTTTACCTGATTTTGGTAAATGAAGGTCCAAGTGAAAGAATGAACTTTCCATTTTCAGGAGAGCACAACTGTCTATTTGTTTATAAAGTGGCATTCTCCTTCATGGCCCTCTGGGTAGTAGAATAGAAAATAATACATGTGGGTGGGGGGGAAGACTATCCAGTCCTGCTCTGGAAAAAAACCCTTCAGCCAAAATAAGTATTTGACTGTTTTGCAAGATAATGTCTAGCATGATGTAATACCAGGCACCTGGTGCAGACTCATCACCATTGGTTTTAGCTTTTCATCATGACTAACAAAAATTAGGCAACATATTCCAAAACCAAAACAAAACAACAACCAAAAAAGAAAAGGACTGTAGGCCAGATGGTTTTTGAGAACTGTCTAAAGTGGGAGGTGAAGTAAGCACTTGACAAGAATGCACAGGGAAAGGATTAATCATCACTTCATGTTCTATGTCGAAAACAATTGTGTCTTTATTATCTGTGATGCCTGATCTTGAGTAAGACAACAGGCATTCCTTTTCAGGGACACTCAATTGTCCCTCTGAAGGAAAAGTGGGGTTGGGCAGATGCAAACAGCCTGCATAACTCAGATATTCCCAACACAGAAGTCATTAAAGTTTTTACACAATTTCATCACCAACTACCACCATGGTATGCAAAAGTTAACAGCACAGGATAATGCACATTTAAATAGATAAAAATATTTTCATCTCATATTAAAGGCCACATTGGCTGTTTGTGTTTGTTTATTTGCAATTGGATCCGTGGAACATCCTGGGAACATGCAGGAGATTTATAAATTGTGTCAAGGTTGGGCTGCAGGGGTAGCAGGCAGCACCTTCAGACAGAACGTGCTTGTTCTGAACTTTCTATCTGTGTGCATGAAATGGCCTGGGAGTGATGTGAGTGTCTGAAATCGTCCCTGTGTGTGTTTCCACATACCCAGAGTTAAGTACCTGCAGAAAGTTGGATGCAAGTGATTTACAAATGGAGCTTTGCACTTGTAAGGGCACTCATGGACTCCTTGAAGAACACTTGTTGTGTAGATCAGAGAGCAAACACTGGGACAGAAGAACAAACCAGGGGATAGAGGCACAGGAAATCATAAATATACCCCTGGTAGCCTTTTCATTCACATAAACGTAACGTGTAGAATATGTTGAATTTTGTATTTTAATGACTGTGCTAAGTGTAGTCCAACAAACTATTCCAGCATTTTAAAACTTTACTATCAAATTCCAAAAGCAGTGATCAAAGTTCTACTACATAGCTAATAACTGTTTGCATCTAACCTGATATAGGCTGTAGGTTTCTATGACAAGAATATTTTTGTTAAATAATGTCCTTTTGGGTCCTTCAAAGGACCTGACAGCTGGTTATTTTTGTGTACAAAGTGGATACTTAACTCTCATATATGCAGGTGGGTAAAATTGATTCCTGATACACACACAAACACACTGGATTTTTCTATGTATATACATATATAAGTTATATATAAGTACAACATTTGCCAAAAGTATAAATTTCTGAATTTTTATGTCCCTGATTAATATTATCTTGTAATATTCCATGAGTGTTTGATATATTAAAGCTTGTTAGACTGTTAACACCATTACAAAAGCAAACTGCTTTTGATTTTTTTTCATTACTCTCAGGGCTATCAGCCCTCGTTTCACATCCTGTTTTGTGAAAAGAGAGGCCAGTTTCAACAGGTTTAGATTTCACTTTTGGGAGAGAGAAGAATTAGTAGTTCAGAGACGGCTCAGATAAGCCTGACCTTAACTGACACGGTGTATGTTAGTTTGTGCTCAGTGAAGGAGAAAAAGGGAGAAGAAACATTGCCAAGAACTTAAAAATCATGAAGATTTCAGTTTAGATTTTCTACAGGTGACTTAAAAGAAATACAAATTTTTACAGTTAAGTAAATTTTGTTTCAGTGGCCTCACATCAGGATACCCTGGGCAATCCCTTTATGCCATGAGCACAGTCCCTGCTGAGGGGGACACTTCCATGTGTGGGTTTTGATTCTGACCCTTCCAGCTCCTGTCGCTTTCGTGGCACTCAGATGATTACACTGGATGGTTCAGCCTTGGCTTAAAAATAACTTGGGTTTCCCTGTTCCATCTTTCTGGATTAAATGGGGTTTGCAATTGCTGAGCATTTTTTTTTTCTGCTGTATTTCTTTTCTGCTGCTCAAATAACTTTGACAGTAAGAAACTTCCACACCATCTCTAGGTATAAGGTTCTTACAGGTGGGTTTTGCCATGGCGTAGGAATTGTCTTTGTTCATCTAGGCTGGTTCTGTGCCTCTAAAACTGGGATAAAGGAATATGACAGCTGCTAGTTTGAGAAGAACTCCCCCAAAGAAAACATTCTTTCCTGATACCTTGTAACTAAAATTTCATGTCTTAAGGTTTATTTCTATTCCAATTCTCTCCTGAGGTTCAAAAATGTCTTATTTCTTAGTAAAGTAGTTCTTGGTGTTGTTGTCATTTATGAAATATTTGGTTCTTTTCGTTCGTAGCTTTACTCTTGGTCCTAATTATGTCATGGAGCATTAGGTGCTCATGGAAGGAGCAGATAAACACACTGCAGGCAGCAGCAGCAGCAGCACATGCTCTGGTGCTATCCAGCCAACATTCCTCAACTCTGACCCGAGGACCACCTCTGGAGATAAGAGTCCCTTCTTATCAGTGAGTCCTTGCTTTCTCTGCCAAGACTGTCAGCAAAAAAAGGACAGCCAGAGCCAGCAGTGTACTTGTACAGCAGGGGCTTGTTCACCAGCAACTGCTCTGTGATCACTGAAGTGATTTCACATCCACCACCAGAAGATTTATATTGTAACATATTCACGTTCCCATTTCACCTAGAGCTTGAACCCTGGAGATCTGGCAAATGGCCAGTTCTGGAACTCATTTGTTTCCTCCAGACCTGGCACTTATGTAAGTGTTTCTATCTGAAGTGTATCAGGAATCGCATGCACACTGGCTACACTCTGCAAACCGGGAGATGTTGTTACCTCTTTCAAGGTGAAACCTTCGAACTCTCGAATATTCTCTAAAAATCAAACATTTTAATGACCATCTCCACTCTTACCTACTCTTGATGTAAGCAGTCATGTTACAAAATTTAAAATATTTTTCATGTGACTAATTATTTCCCTAAATCACAAATTTTTCTTCGCAGAGAGCTGACATGGCAATTGCTGATTTTCAGTTCTCCAGAGTCACTGCCTTATAATCAGAGGGGTGGCTGACAGACCAGTTTCTTAAAAGCTTTGGTCCTGCAGACTTGCCTGTCTGCTGTTCAGTAGCAACATAAAATAACAACACGAAACAGCAACAGGTTCTTAGAGTGCCAAATCATCTTGAATAACTCTGCATTCAGTTTTCCATAACGTGCATGAAAAGCTTAGAAATTAGTTGATAATTTCTCAGTCATGAATTTCCACTCGTATCATTTTCCTAGGATGACCTTAAAAATTTTATTTCGTGTATCTGTCTGAGTATAAAACTGTGCTCATGCATCATTTCATACTCCTCGACTCAGGAGGGTCCATGTTTCAGCAGAGCTGGGTGTTGATGTCTTTATGGATGGAAAATTTTGGTTTTACATTATATCAGTAACTCTACAAAACGCGATACTGGGATTTAGGGATCTAATCTCCTGGAAAACGATGGGTGAGGCCCAGCTGTATTCTTGCTAAGCTTGGAGAGACAGGCTGACACCAGGGGCATATGCAAGTGCAGTTTGGTTGTTTGCTTGAAACTGGATGTCCAAAGAACATTTTTAGCCTGGCTCCAGCATATGCATTTGTAGAATACCCAAATTCTTTTTATATTTCATTTTTAAAGTAAGACTTTAAAAAGCCTGAAACTTGAAATGTTGTTCTCTCGGAATAGGACATTATGGAATATCTACTTTTTCTGTTGTGCAACATTTATTGTCTTACTGCATCTACAGTCTCACAGCACAGAGAAAAGAAATCCTGATTAAATATGACAATTTCACTTTTGCTATGACAACATGATGGGCTGTTTTCTGTTTTCCCAGAAGCTTGTTGGAATTTACCTTGGAAGTTGTGTGAATGCTTCAGGTTTGTCCTTCTCTATACGTGAACTGTCTGTATTTTACAGGAAATGCTCATCCTCATTTCTTCGGCAACGATCTTTGCCTTTCTCCTCTTCTGCATGAATGAATGTTTCACTGTACAATAACTGGAGATCAAAACAGCAGCCACCTTTCTACCCTCTGCAGACCAAAATCCTGTGGGGTCCATTTTCAGGGTACTACTGCGAGGCAGAGCAGGTCTGTGTCCTCTCTGTGCTGTGGAACAGGGAATTCCACAAAGCCTGAGGTCAGGCAGCTTTGCAGGATTCTTAATGCTCCATGACACTTTGGATCCAAAAGCACTAAATCCTAAGTTTCCCTCTCCTGGGCATTACAAATGATGTCTTAATCTACCAGCGCTAAGAAAATTCTTTTTTATCTCTTTGTTTATAACACACTTTTTTATTTATAACAGAAAAATACAAAAGCAAGTCCCACAAGCTTTCCATTTAAATTTTAAACAAAATGAGCTGTCCTGAGTCTGTGTACATCAGGCACTGTCAGGACAATTCCATCTTGAATATGTTCTGTTTTAAAAATATTCTGCCCAGAATATATGTTTTAAAATTTTGATTAGTCTTTTTTAAGTGATAGACATCTGTTGTTGAATATGTTGAGATGAACAGGGAAAGTTTTTCCTACTAATTACAGTGTTAGCACTTATGTCACATTCCAAATTTATTCCCTGACTTGGGAGGTAGGTAGATAAAGAGAGAGATTCTCTTCTGCAGAGGGAAGGGCAGAGGCGGAACAACAAGGTAGGCCCAGGTTTTGGAGTCAGCAGTTCGAAGTTCTGTGCTCAGATCACTGCATACCATTGCACTGGCAGGCACTGGTTCATTCAGCCCGCCAGAAATCTAATCATTTTAGGATTTCCAGTGTCCAAGTTCACAGTAACATTAATTACCATGCAGAAGTCTGGCTATTTCAAGACAATTAAGAGATATGAAGAGAATTGGTGGAAGAGTGAATCAGGGGTCATAGTCTAGTTCAGTATACAGCCAACCAGTGCTCAATCTGACAAATGAAAACAAAATACAAAGCTTAAGAGGAGCCAAACAATATCTTAAGAAATAGAGTTTCTATGTTTAAGGGAGCTGGGTCTTCTTGGCGACAGCGGGCAGCAGTCATTACTGAATAAACAAGATTGAAGTTTGTGTCTCGGTGAAGCAGTGCTGGGAGCCTGTTTGTCGTGCTGCACTGAGGCCGTTTCCGACACCCTGTGCCAGCTGAATTTCCTGTGCGCTGGAGGTGGGCAGGAATGTGGTGCATGCACAAGATGTGCCTCAGCTGAGATCATTCTGTGCTCCAAAGGCATCACAGGCAGGGATGAGTGTGTGGGACATCTGCTTTGAGCTAATGAGGAGCTGACGAGTTGTACCTGTGCTTTGGAGTCCAGGGGTGCTGAGCTCCTGCACCCAGCCATGGCCAGGGGGTTCCTATGAGTTCAGCAGCTCAGAACAAACAAACCAACAAAAACCCAGGCCTGCAGGTAAGATTTATAGGTGCCTGCACAGCAGTTCATTCCTGTGTGAGATAGGGAATAAATGCATTTGTACAAGAGGCCAACCCTGGGAAACACCTCCATAATCAGCTGCCAGTTCATGCTTACAGCAAGGTATTAACTGTGTGAAATGGAAACCTGAGGAGCAGGAAGCAGGCAGTGTTGCCTCTCTCCTCATTGCGTGTGGTGGTGGGGAGTCCAGGCTCTGGGTTATTGTCCCTTCCCATTCCCCGTGGGATGTTCCTCCCTACCCACTGCAGCAGAGGCAGGGCTGGGGGTGAGCAGCCAGAGGGGCTCTGGAGCAATGGGCCACGAAGGGGAGCAGGGTTAACCCCCCTCTGGCTGCTGCCTCAGCCAGATGCTCCTCTCCTTCCCCCAGCGGCCCTAAAACAAAGCATCCCCCTCCTTCTGCATATCTCCCCTCTGTGCAGCTCCTCCTGTCCCTCATTTGCCAGGGGAAGAGAAAAAACAGGTACAAAATTAACACTTTCCCCTTTTCTACACCTCTCTCACACCATCCTTTTCTCCCCTTTGGCCTCAAGGGGACTGTTCCAGCACTGACTACCATCACCACTTTCCCACCTGGTACCCTGCTCACATTAAAAGGTTTGTAGCTTTAAGAGAACTTTTGCTGTAATTAGGAGGGAATGTAAAAAACCTGGTGCCAATGAGCTTGATTGGTGCCAAAGCCTGATTGGTTGTGAGGAGAGGTATAGATGTTGCCTCCTGCTTCTCACCTCTGTTGGAAGGCAGCTTGGCTTTGCTGGAGAGAGTTTGTGGACTCGACCTGAGGTGCGTGAGTAAAACCCCCACTGAGGGCTGGAAGGAAAAGCGTGAGTAGAGGTGGTCTCATAGTGTTGCTGACTTTAATTGGATCTGATACACTGGGTAGAGTTAATGCTGAAATGCTTGGAGTTATGGAGCAGAGCTAGGAACTGGTGGGTCTGGGAGGAGAACCTTAATTTGTGAAAGAGAGGAGACTCTCTGGATCTGGGATAATTTGGGATTTCTAGGGAGGAGCTTGCCAGCTGAACTAGTGAGTCTTGGTTCCTGCTGGTATGGCTCAGCCTTCCTAGGAAGACACTTCAATGTGTGTTTAATTAAGAAGAAAATGGGCAGAACAAGTGGAAAATAACAGTATATCTCCAAGAAAATTCCAGTGGGCAAGAGCTGTTAGTTGGCTTCAGATAGAAAGGCTGGGCTGTTCTAAGTGATCTGCGTTTTGGAGGTGAGGGAGAGGGGTACAAGTGTACACTTCAGGGTGTGAGGAATTAAAGGGCAGCACAGCTGCTAAAAAAATTGAAGTTGATGTGTTTGCCTCTCTAAATGCAGCATGTTTGCCAGAACTCTGCAGTTGGATTAAACTCAAAGCATATGTTCTCTGACTTCAGAATTATCCCACACTGGGATGCATCCATCACTCCTGCTCTCTCCTGAGCAGAGCAGCTGAAGCTCTGTAAATGAGCAGCGTTGCCCATCTGAAGTCCAGCAACCTTTGCACCACTTCCAGTTCACTCTTTAAACTTCCTTTTCTCCTTTGTCCACTTCTTTCCCCATACAGGTGCTTCCTAATTTCTTCTACTTTTTGGTGTCTTGATTTCTAATGCCTCTTCTGTAATTTTTTGCCCTTCTTTTAGAGATGTGATTCTGTCACTTGTTCAATGATTTGCCAGGTAAAGTAAGTTTTTGTTCTTGCTTTTGGTTCCTTCACACTTTGGAGAGGCTCGTTAGAAGCACCCCAAAATAAACCAAATTTAGTTTTCACATGAACAACAATCAACTGCAATAGGCTTCTGGTTTCCTGAGATTACTTCTGTTTAGAGTTATCAATACTTGTTCAGAGTTTCCTTGCTATTTTCAGTCTTGTTTAGATTGTAAATAAATTGGATCAGGGTCTTGTCTCTTTTATTACAATTATTGAAAAAGTAGGACAATTAAATTTTGGCTTGTACTTAAGGCTTATAGTGAATCCTAAACTGCTGGTAACAAAATAATTCAGAGTGAAATTCATCTTTCTGTGTAGGGTATTTTCTACAGGCAGTTGAATCCCTAAAAAAGATGAATATTTTCCAGTGAAACATGTAACATACTGATGACCTCAAGCTGTCCACTTATCTTTGTGACTGGCATGAAATCCAGGGTGTCTGGGAATATCCTGTCTTTTTGGCTTTGTGTGTGTTCTGCTAATTGCTTGCCTAATGAAATAGATAGGCAGAATGAGCTTTTTCTCATCCTGCAACCTCATCTATTCATGAAACCTCTCTCTGGGAAAGTGGGTTGGAAACATTTAGGTGAAGATTTTTGTTTTAGTATAGATTTGCTGTTTTGTGGAAACATAAGGATGTTCTTGATAGAATAGAAGACTCCAGACTTCCCTCTCACAAGCCACGGTAGTTGCACTAAGACAGTTAAAGAGAATATGCTCTTTACATTGCAGTGGTTCTGCCATTTTTGTTTGAGTGAATTTTGGTATATTAAAGTCTGAGACTGATTATTTTTAAAATAAGGGAGTTTAATTCTGCTACTCAGTAAAAGTGTAGCTTATGAGTTCTACTGGGCAGAGCTGTGCAAACTAGATTTGCTGCAGTTACTGGAGTATACTGATGTCAATACAGAGCTGATTGTGCCAATGGCAAACTGCCAGGAACATTGATTTTTCTTCTCTGTTCTTGCCTTGATTTAATTTTCTCAGACTATTTTGCCTCATCTGCACCTCTTTTCCAAATCTGCTGTACCCAAGCTGTCCCCTGTGCCCATCAGACGTCTCAGCCCTTTTGGTTTTGGGAGAGGCCCCACTCAGAGGATCCTGACTTCCAGGGTTGCCATTGTTTTAGCTGCCAGCTTCAATTCAGGAGAAGAATTTTCTGTAGCCATCCTAAAGGAATGGCAAGATGTTGCAGCATAACTGGGAGCTATTTCCATGTTCTGACTGTGAGGCTGCTAGGATAGGTTGTGTATGGCTTCGGTTATATGTGAAGATTGATGTTTGTGACCCTCCCTCTCGTGGTATTCAGCATTTCTGATCCAGGGGAAGCTTCAGATCCAAGGGAGGCAGGAGATGCATGATTAAGAATTAGTTGTTACTAAATTTAGATGGAGGGAAGAAAATAATAATAAAAGCTGATGTTAGAGGCTTAGCAAGTCCAACACACCATTTAGGATATTGAGTTCCCTGGGGACTGATTGCCAGGGACAGGGTGTGAGCCCCTGGGATCTGCCCATGGGAGGTGGAGGGGAACCAGAAGGCAGCAAAAAACTGGGAGAAACAGTCACAAGCATGGCCCAGAAAGATAATGGCAAAAGGACTCCACAAGATGCAGAGAAGAAAGCAACTGGAAATTGTGCATGATTAATCTACTTGCTGTTTTCTCATTGTGTTGTGGAGACTTGAGTTTATAATCTGAATTGTGCCAAAGGAATATCTGTTTTGTATTATCAATCTTGTCTCCATATGGAAACAAGTCAGATCAAATGTCAAGATTTCTTATTCTTTTAAGTGCTGTTGTGTTTTACTGCATCTCTTGATATCTCTCATAACGATTTTCTTTTTATTCATCATAAATGATTAATTCACGAGGCAGGCAGCCTCCCTTGAGTATTGCGGGGCTCTAAATTGCTTATTTTGCCAAAAAATATTTATTACTGGATCAGAAAAGCTTGACTGACTACTAAGGAGGGAATTCTTCCTAATAAATCTCTCTTCTGGGTGGAGCATGCCTATTCTATTTCTCAGAAGTGTTCAGTGTTGTTTTACTTACTGTACAAGTTGGAATCATGAGAGGCACTTTGCCATTTCTGCCTTGTGAAGATGTTCTGAAAGACATAAACAATTTTTAATCTAAAGAATATAATTTTTGATTGGGAAGGAAATTTCATAATGCACAATATTACAAAAAACCCCTCAGATCTATAATTCACACCTTAATGCAGATACAATATTAATGTTAGACTGACGTATTTCTGTATTTTTCTGGCCTCTCCTTTCTGAAACTGCCCAGAGAGAGGCCAAGACTCAGATTTTTGTCAATATAACTATATAGCTCTCAAAGGATTTGCTCCTATTTTCAGTCAGGAGAGAAGTAGTAGACTTGTAGTATGCAACAAATAAATTCCACTTCCTGGCTTCAGATCTCTCAGTCAGAGAGATGAAGGAAGATAAAGGAAAAAAAGCACTCAGACAAAGGGGTGAAAGTCATGTTTGGTCTTTTTGGAGAAAATGAGAGTGGAGCTGCTCTGACTGGGCTGTAACAAGAGTTCTTTCAAAGGGGAGGGGTGGCAGGAGGTGGGACATTCCCTCTGCCAGATTTTGATTTAAACCTGAACACAATGCTGAGGCACCTGTTGAGAGCTGAAAGCTTTTCTAGAGATTGTGGTGCTAATTGTCCCTCGCAGCTGGGGGATTAGGTGTAACCCGAGCATCCAGCACTGCACTTCTCAGGGCAGCCCTGACAAGCACTGAAGGGGAAAGTTCCTCTGGTTTCTACTCTTAATGCCACAAAATGGGGATCTGTGGAGTTTGTTTTTAATATCACCTTGCGGTGATGTCCTTTGCAGAAAGAAAACTACAATCTGCAAATAAAGCCACTGTAAATAAAAGTATTTTAACTTCAAAAGAATATTGTATCACATACACAGCTGAATCAAATCTCCCATTCCCAGTGCAATAGCTCCATGTGTTGGGGTTTTTTTCCTCCCCTTCTGCATTTTAAAAATAGCTTTCATTGTATAAACACACTTAACCTAAATGGATTCACTGATGCCTGGAGTTGCTGAGCTAATAGAACAAACAAGAGTTCATTTTATTACTGTTTAAGTCTCCATTCACTTCACTCAGCCATCCTGGGATCAGTGTATTTCAATATGAGGAGAATTCATGTAGTTTTTTCTTGTCTCAAGGAAGCAGAATGGCTTGGATGGTGTCAGGCTTTTATCAATCATCTGAGGACAGGCAGTAGAAAGCATCCCTTAAGTAATTATAACTGGGTGCCATGCAGAAGGAAGAGCTGTGAGTCATGAGATTAGGCCTAAAACCTTGTTCTCCTTCACTTATAATCCAAAATAACTGTGGAATTCTCTTAAGGTTTACATTAAAATGTGGTTATAGAAGACAGTTCAGCACAAATTTGGGGCTCTTAATTTACTATGGCCAAGACTCTTAACAAAAAATAACTAAGAAGTAACTTATTTTAATGCTTCTTACAGGAGGACTGCAGCCTATTCTTGGAGAACATTAGATATGATGTTTTTACTTTACAAGCAAAGCAAACCAGCTGCATTCATTGTCTGCCCTATTTTTTTCTAAATCTGTATTTAAAAAATCATTGTGGAAGCACTAAGAAAAAAGAACTAAAGAATAGTGTTTCCTCCACAGCTGTGTCTTTTAAAGATACTGTGTACCTATAGATCATATAAATGTTTATGTGAAGTATGAAATTTTAAAGATATTATAGCGTTGCATTGTTACATTAGAAAATTGTATTGAACTATCTTGTCTTCCCCTTTGATACCGCTGGATCCTTGTTTGAAAGCTGCTTTATTTTCTGCACCATACAAAGTGCTTCATATTTAGGACTAGCTCAGCTTCTGTCAAAAAAAGGCATCTGAATTTCAGTAGTCTTTCTATTCATTTGTTTAATAACAAGAGCTACAAAAGATGAATATAGAACATTCCTTTACACCAAAGAAATGCCATTGGGTTGCATACACAGCTTTTAATTTATACTCCTACCTTGAACATGCTGCAGTTTATACCCTTTTTTTCAGAAGGGAAATGATCCCAATGTTCACAGCACTAGCTAACATGGAATTACCTTATTTAGGTTCAAACCTGGTAATGAAGACACAATTTGTGCAATGAGGAGCTGGGTGTTGACTTGATAACACTGACAGAGAAAAGAGTAACACCTGAGACTGATGAGCACACGATGAAAGCTCCTGTGTACTTCAGCTGTGGTTTCCACCAAGGTAAGATGCAAAACCTTCATCAAAACTGTGAAAGGGAAGAGCTTTGTCTTGAATATTTCAGTGAAAGAACCATAATTTCTGCAAGTTAGAGATTTTTGTTGCTTGTTTACGCTGTTTGGAGGAGTGGAATGCATTACCTGCACTTTTCACCTTTAAAAAGCTTTCTGCTTTTTCTAATTTCTCTTATTGTTCATGTTCAGTATTTCCAGTGGGTTACCTACAGCTCACTAAGCAGGCAGACATAATTTCATAAAATAGAGTATTCTTCAGTGGAATAGGGATAAATCAAAAGCAAAAAAAGACATTTCAGTATGGCAATTGCAGCAATTTGTATTATTCTAGCTCAGTGTGGTTGCAAATATAAATCTGCTAAAAAGAACCAGGAGAAAAGGTACATTTACACACAACATTTTTAAAAGGCATAGTCACTTGCTTGTGTTAAAAGCTGCTCATCTATAGGCCTGGAAATACTTAGAACTTTCAGGTTTTTGAACGATTGACTAAAAAAAAAAAATTAAGAAGAGTGGTGAAAGGAAATCTTCTTGTTGAAGAAATGTGAAAGTAACATTTTTGGCAGGCTACTTCGGGTGATGTCATTCTCCAGAATGTGCTAAAGTCTGGTATTTTACAGCAAGAACTGGTTTCTTGAGGCAGGCAGAATCTATGGGCACTTAGTGCTGCTGCTCTCAGCTTCAGCCAGCCAAGATCTGTGCATTTTTACACCCTGTTTGATGGTAATAAACCATGCACAATTCTAAACGTGGCTCTCAGAGGCTTCAGTTTCATGTGTAAACACACATATATGTGCCTTTACATGCTTGGAATCCTTTGCACACTTTTTCTTGTGTGGGTTTGTCTCTTGGCTGAGGATCTGCTCACTGCCAGCATTGGGTATTCCTTGCCTTCTGTACTAATTAAGTGTTAAAGTGATTGGATTCTGTGTACATTGTCCAAGAGGGAGCATGAATTCAGTCATCTTTGGGGGGTTAAAGGGTTGTCCCACCAAGAGCCAATAAATGTATTTCACTTGTGTGATAACAGAGGGAATATTTATATTTCTTACATTTTATGTGGTGACTTTTATTCCATCAATTTGGACCACTGGGCCCAGTAGGGTGGAATAGGTACTTTAAAATAAAAATGGTAAAGAATAAAGCTGGTAGCAGAGAATATTCAGGGCCTGATCCTGCAGAAATTTTGTGGACTGCTAATGGAATAACGTGTCTCTTGGGACAAGGTAGACTGGCCTTGTGGTTATTGCATCTGAAAGGAAAACTGCTACATACTTTTCCTTCGGAGTTTTACTTCTAGTGACAAATACCATGGCAACAGTCTGAGTAAAATTTTTGTTCCTAGGTACATACTGAAATAATGTTCTATCAATCAAACTATCAGTGTTTTATGATCAGATTTATTCCTTATTTCTGTTTGCTAGCATGAAAATATTGATTTGGTACTTTGTGATTTGGGGGCTTTCTCCATCTACTAAGGAAAATCTGTTTGATAAATGTATGGAAAGAAAATCAGTCAAAGCCTCTAAAGTTTTGACAACTCTTACTGCCATTAACAAAATGCATATATTTGATCTGAGCTTGGTGGGCACCTTTTATTTTGAGAATGTCATTTCATAATGTTGTGTATTCTTAAGGTAAGTGTATTCAAAACCAGCATTTTGGAAGATTTATGCCTGTCAATAGATTATAGTAACTCTTTGGCTGTGGAATCACAAAAGAAGAGCAACAGTTATAGGCACACCTGCATGATGATGGAAAGTGCATCAAGACCTCAGTTTTTGTCCTAAGCAAAGATTTCAGGTAGGTTACAGCAGAGGAAGTGTATGGCAGCATTTGAACAATGGAGTAAGACAAAATTTGAACAGCTCTTCTTCACATTCCCCATACGAGCCCTGGATGAAGAATGTTTAAAGCTGACTGAGAACCAATGTTTAAAAATGCTTATCTGTGTAAAAATGATTTGGCAGTAGTGCAAGTTTCAGAGTTCATAAAATGCAGTCCCAAATTTTACCTGATTCTGTTTCAAAGTAGTTATCAATACTCTTCATTGGTATCATGAGCTATTTAACATTCAATATGCTTTTCAGGTGCTGAAGGTCTAATTTCATATAGGAAAAGTCACTACCAGCAGGCTCAGTTTCCACTGTCACTGTAGGACTCCTTGGCTGTCACAACCAAAGCAGAAATTTAGAGCTTTGTGCCTGTATTATTTGATATTGTCCAAATAATTACATTTAAAAGTAGGTAGTTTTAGCAAGTCTTCATTAACAAAATGCAAAAGTATTTTTGTTATGACTACTAGACCTTCCTAATAAAAAGAAATAATCTGGGTATATTTGAAATATAATAGGCTTAGTACCTAAGTGCAGAATGTAAGTAATAAGTATAATGGGTGTTTCTATAATTGTTTAATATTTTTGTGTGTATGGTCTTGGACGTGTACAGCTGTGCTTGGATGTTTAAATGTGTTCTTGAAATTCTCTGCCTCTGCAAAAGCTCTCGGGAGCAGCTGCTGCCTGGGCTGGGCTTGCTGGGGTACAGGAGGATTCTCCCTGTTCTCCCTGAGCCAAGGTTTTATTAGGCTGGCTTGTAAATCAGAGGGATGGATGCCTGCTGGGTATGCTCTGAAGCTGGGATTTTTGGGTAGTGCTGCACTGAACAAGGATTTTGCTGTTTTAAAGATTTAGAAGCTCGATTGTGTTATTTGTGAGTGAGCAGTAGTCAGGGGAGATTCAGCACCATTTGCTGGCAACACCTATGGATTGACAAATGCAACAGACACCAACACTCAGGGGTGTCCTACAACAACCTCATGGATGTGTAGGTTACACTAAAAATGAGGGAGAAGAGACACCCTCATCTAGGGAAAAACTGCTTTATCATATCGTATAACCCATGTCCTCCCTTTCCATTGTAGGAATTAATTCCTCAGGATTTGGACTTTCTGGGAGTGTTGTTTTAATATTACAATGTAAAGCATTACAGGGGCAGAGACTGTGTCTTATTTATTGGTTTTTTGAGTCATTTAGTTCATTTTTGGATGCTTGACAGATAATAATGTGTTTGATTGCATCATGTGGTACAGAAGGTCTGGAGGAAGACAGACTTTCAACTCTGTAATGAAGTCTTAAGTTTGATTTACTGTTTACTCATTCAACAGCAGATGCAGGCCAGAATTCAGCTCATTTAAATTCTATGGACTGGCTCAGCCAAAGGCAATATAAAATCAAGTATCATCAGTGTACATCTAATAGTTCACACTGTGTAACGCTGTCTAGATTTTCATCATTAGTGTTCCTGGACTAAACATGGGGAATTGGATAGAAGAAAACTTGGGTGGATTTCAGCTGGAAAATATTCCCAGTATCTAAGTGTTCTATAGAATAACATGTTAATGCTTGTCACTTTGCAGTAGTCCTCATACACTCCATATTTTCCAATTGTTGAGCTGTATTATAATTAATCTCTCAATAGAACAAAACCTTTTCCCCTTTTCTTTTCTCCCACCCCACCTGTGTGGGCTTTGGAAAGCTGGAGCTGTGGAAACATCAACAAATTAATTCTTAACAGAATACTTGAGCTGACAGCTAAAGAGATGCACACTTTCTCAAGCACTTAAAAAAATAATACTTTTGTTAGAATTTTGTTCTCCATTATTGATTTTTCCATTGAGTGAAGCTGAGCCTGGTGCAGAGGGTTATGCACTGCTGGGATGCTGTTGGCCAGGCCTGGGGATGTGATGTTCAGCCTAAGCAGCTGAGGGAGGAGCACTGGATTCCTTTTTCTCCAGAGGGACGTGGCAGTGGTCAGTACTTGAGGGCAGACCTCCTTCTGGGGCACGTGCTCAGCCAAGGAAATTTGATCAAACTGTGTGATGTGAGCAAAGACCCCAACCATGCCCAGGGATGGGGAGTGTCAGCAGGGCAGGGCAGCGCTGCCTTTGGTTAAATTCTTGTGTCAGACAGGGGTGTTAACACAGCTTTACTGTAATGGGGCTGCCACAGCTCGCTCAGTTCCAGGGGCTGCCTTGGGATCTGAGTTTCCAGTCCCCCTGAGGTTTCTCAGGGAGCTCAGCCATGTCAAAGGGTTAAGAAAGAAAAGGACTTAAATGTGATGGAACATTAGTTGGACCTTCCTGGTAATGGAGGGATTTCCAAAGGGGAGAGGTCAAATTGGTCAAGTCCAAATAATGCAAAACTGACTTAATGTATTTGATTCGGATTTATAACATGTCTCAGTGTCATGGCTGGACAGAGTCACACGAGTCAATTTGGACTTCCAGAGCAAGGTCAGGAAAGGGAGACCAAAGGTGCTCTCAGGAGAGCATAGAATTCATTAGTGAATCTTAATCATTCACTGGAGAAGCTAGAAGAAATTGTCTTTAATGAGGAGAGTGATAGTTGGAAGCTATTTTTGTGCAATTTTGTGTTTTAACACCTGATCCTAACCCAGCTTATGACACATGTGAAGTTCCAAATCTGAGTTGTCTAATTGGTGTTAGATACAGGCACTAACTGGAGGCTTAGGCCCATCCAAAACTTGAACTGTTTTTCAAAAATGGATTTCTGGAATTTAAAAAAAAAAAGATCTTTTAGCTATGAAAATGAATGAATGAAGTGGTATTTTATTATGACTTTTATCTTTATAAGAATACCAGACACTTTCAGGCATTAAAGGCTTTAATAATGTGGCTCAGATCAAGGGGTGATGATTGGTTTTTGGGTTGTATTTTTTGATGATAAACTGCTGTGTTTTGAAGGACACAAGGCATAATGTCACTATAACCTGCTTCTGAGAAGATAAAGGGAATATCTGACACTTATTTTGAAATCTGAAATCATAGCTGTGGAAGTTCAAATATTTTCCATTCTAATTGCAGTAACTCAGATTTCCAAATTTCAGCTCAGTTCTTGGATCAATAGTAAGTATGATTTGAGTAATCAGAGGGTTTGTTCCAGAGCCTTTGTATTTAGGTACATTAGACACAATCCCAAGCTTACAGAGGGAATTCTTCATTCTTTTAAATGCTACTGCTATTATCCAAAATGTTACACATATGAGGAAAAACACTTTATTGGGTAATCTAGGAAGATTCAGGTAATTCTTGCTCATTATAATTCTTCATATTGTATGTCAAAATTCCCTAGAGACTCCTGGAAATTCATCCATGCCTCTGTGCACACTCAACCTGCTCTTGACTTTGCCTTTTGAACTATAAATGTGTTTGTTGCTGTTAAAAGAGCAAATCCTATGGACCACAGGTCCTCCTGAGCTGCCAGATAATGTTCCCACATGTAAAGATGCTTGCAAAGGAGCAATATGAGTTGAAGCACTGTCAGACCAGAGCTTTCTGAAATGGCTGCTGTAACCACTCAGATGTTGAATCAGTGGCCAGGTTGCTTCTCTAAACATTTTGAACAGGTAGTTTCTAAGAAACTAACCCAGAAAGAGCAGCCAAAATTGTGTTTTCACTGAAGCCTGTGATAGGGTTTACAATGTTTTAAGCAGGCCTGGTATTTTCTACTTGCTTAATGGCTGTATCTTGATTTGTAGTTCTTGCCAGGACTTGGTCTCATGTGCTCTCTGACCACATCTGCTCGAAGCCAGAGGACTTGCTGGCAAAGGAGCAGGAATTCTTTCAACAGCTCTTTGAGTAAGGATCAGCTACTTTTAATTTACCATGGGATGAAAACATTTACATGGTGTTCCCACAGCACAGGTGATGCACCCTAAAAGTTCATAACCCAGTTTACCCTGTGCTGATTTGTTCACGTATCTCTGTTTTAGTTTTATGGTAGCTGCCTTATTGTGGGAATCAGCTGTAATTAGCATGAACAACATGTTTATGTCATGTAAAGGAAACAAAACCTATTTTAAGGACAATTTCATTAGATTAAATATCGTTGTGGTGAAACACACCATTCTGTAACTTCCTCTGAATGCTTAGCAAACAGCACTTCTAATTAAACACATCGTGCTTGCCCTATGTTCCTTTTGCATTACACAAATGGTTGGAGCAAAAAATGGTCACGAAAGCCAGGAGTGCCTAATAACTGGTGTGATAGAAAAGCAAATTGGTAGCTCAGTACCTTTTAAAACAGCTGTAAAGTTTTTACTTGGTAGCAGAAGTCAATTGATTTTTTCCTTTCTTCGTTACTTTGCTTTTGGTCTGTAGTCTGAGGATATTTTTTTTTTTCCTGCCACAGCTGCCTGCAAAAGCGCCAGGTTTGGCAGCTCCCACCTGTGTAAGCACTTGAGGTAGAGTGGTGTGAATTAGCCAAAAGCTGCTCAGCTCAAACTGCTATGCACTGAGGTGGCTGAGGAGGGAGCTGCTACCAGGAAGGGTTTCCTGCTGTGTAAACGAAAAATATTTTTAAAAATATGGGTCTCTGTTTTTTGACTTTGGCTGTGTTGTTATATTCAGGGCTCTTTCTGTGAGATTTTTGTTGTATCGTCTAATTAGGAAATCAGCTGGACTCCCTGGCCTCTGCCCTTGGAGGCTTTGTTGCTTTTACATATTCATGTGTTGCAGCAACAACAGTGACAACTGGGAACATGAAATAAAAGCTGAACTTTCAAGAAGAGAGTTGTCCATTTTTATCATTGCAAGTTTTATTAAAAAAAAAAAAACAACAACAAACCACTCTTTACTTTTCCCCTGGAAACATTTCTGAGAACCCAAGTGTTCCCATGCCCACTTAGATTGGGCCACTGAAAATCACCTTCCACTGTCCAACCTACTCAATCCACAGAGAGCATACTTTGATTTCCATATTTTCTGTGAGCAATGGGAACAGAGTGAACACGTTGCAAACGTACAGCTTAAACATCTCGATTCTGTGGCTGGTTTCAGGTTGTACTTGTTATTTATTCCTTGGGGTTTGTTGCTGCAGAAATAGAACTCTTGTTCTGCTCTGCAGTCCTGGGTATCTACCTTGGGCTTTCCCCTTCCTAAGGAGGGAGTTTCTAGAGGCATTGAGCCTACAAGATAGAAAAACCAGTGAAGTCCACCCCATTATCAAGGACTACTCGGTGTATTCGCACACTAAAGCGAGGGAATTTTCAGCTTTCTTGTTTGTGTTTGAACACCCTTTTCTGGGATTTTTGATGCCAGCTTTAGTGATGGATGTACACTGGTGAGTGAGGACCCAAAACACAGTTGGAGTGGTTGCCATGTTTATCTAGAAGCTGACAAACTTAAGTAGAAGCTATTCTCGAAGTAGAGCTCCGACAATGAACACGGTGTGGTTTAGAGCGCGTGGTGTCTGGGTAAGCGGGCGAATTCATGGAACGTGGAATTTCGAATCTGGGTTTGCCTGTGCACATTTTCCCGTTTGTAGCTGTGTGGATGAGCTCCTTCGTACCAAGTCAAGGTCCTCCTCTGGAGAGGAAATAGTTTTGGTTCTTGTCCCTCTGGAGCACAGGGGAAGGGGCAGAGTTGAAGCAGGTGGTTGCTACGAGAGGTGGTTGTTACTTACTATATTTGAGCACCACCTTGGCCTCGGAGTGAGAATTGCTCTTGGGGAGAAGGGCTGCTTTGGCAAAAGGGGGAAAGTGTTTCCTGGGATTAACAGCAACTCCTCCTGCTACTGTTATCTGGTGTTTGTGTTTTTTGCTGGCAAGTGATGGTCCTGCTTTGGCTAATTCCAGTCAGTCCCACTTAATGCTGTGATGTGGTGAAGCCATGTGCTTTATGGCTCACAATTGTTGAACAGAACAATTCATTAAGCTCCTAAATCAGTTGAGTTTTCCTCATTTCCTTTTAACTCAGTCTAGTGTGTTCCCTTATTGCTAGCTTAAAGATATCATAGCTGCCCAAAGCTGTTCATATTTATGTAATCCCTATGTGTTACCGAAGACCTTGTTTTTCACTGCCAGTTTTGGTTGGGAGTTTCATGATTCAACGGAGAAATTCTACTTAAAAACAACCTGTCTCAATAATAAAAGGTTTTAGAGGGATACGGCATAGTTCAGGAGCCTTTCCTTTAGTTTCCAGCTATCTGAGATCCAGTGTGAACACATGATGCTATCTTGGACCTAGGAGTTGGACGTGGTTTTTCCTTATTGACCTGTGGCTGATTATCCTTGGTTTATGTGGCTGGAGTTTGTACAGAGAACTATCATGAGTAACTATGAATATTTTGTGTTAATAAATTGAAGCATGTTTCCAGGTTGGGTCAGTTGAGCTGGAACAGTGACTTGAGGGGGAGCATCTTCTGTCTTTACTGTGGCTTGACTTAGTCGAGTTCAAAAGTTACAAACCCAGTCTAGCAGTCTGCACCATTATTATAGGATAAAAAGGTGTTTATTATGCTAAAGAAAAAGAATCCAAAATAACCAAACCCACAGCTACTTCTTGTAAACAAACTCTGTGCAAATTTATATCCCATGCAATATCACTGCTTTTACCACAGATGCACGGTGTGGATCAGTGACTGCAGTGATTCATTCTGCAGTCTTGTCTTGTCTCTTCTTTCCTTTCCTTTTTTTTTTTTTTTTTTTTTTTTGAGCATAAATGTGGCACTTGGAGAAATCAAGGAGAAAAAACCATTTGGCTTTGGCAAGCATAGTGTGGGTAGAGAGTATAAAATTCCAAACACAGCTGTGCCAATGTGCTTCAGTCCTAACTTACACCATTTCCTGCTCTTCCAGAGCTGGGGCTGTCTCAGGGATTGCCAGCCATGGCACTTTTTATGGTGGTTTTGTGCTGTTCACAAATGGGGACCAGAGTGAAACCAGCAGGCTAATTTTAGTTCATGATCTGAGATTTTTGAATCCAGGTCTGCAGAACTAAAAGATTAGTGTGCATTAGCTCACTGAAAATTTGAGCCTGTTCTCCAGCTGGACTGTCTTGACCACCTGCTAACTTGTTGATATGGTGAGAGATTGGGCTCCTTGGGTCCAATTCTGACCTCATGTGCCCTGGTGTAACTTACATGGGGTTTGTAAAATCAGTTTCAGTCATTTGATTTAAACATTAGCAAGGCCTAGACCTCTCTGCTCTTTGTTATTTTAAATAAAACCATAGCACATTTGTTTTTGGCTGTATAACCTTTTTTCCCCTTCCAATTTCTCAGTTTCCTAAGCCATCCTTTTTCTACTGCTCTTGCTTTTCATAATACCACCATAAAATAGCTTTGTGTTTGTCTGCTGTGATCCTTTATTCTTTCAGTGATCTGGAATGTACCTAAAATATGTTTCTTGTCTTGGTATTGCCTTTTCTCTGCCATTATAAAGTTTCATGGCAATAATTCCGAGACTGGGTAGAACACCCTGTTTTGTCATTGCTTCAGAAAAAGAGAATATTTGGTTGTATGGGATGGTCTGCAGGTGGATCATGGCATCCTGTTCAGAACTAGGTACTGTATTTCAAATGCTTGGATGCTCTGCATGAGTCCCAAAGGGAATTTGCCTGTTTCCAGTTGGATGTGAGAACTGTTGAGCAAATTCTTACCTCCTGGGTAAGTCACTGGCCTGGAATGGCTTCATTTCCTTGCTCTGACACTGATTTCCTCTGTGGTTTTGACCATATCACTTAATTGCTTGAAGACTGGATTTCCTTATCAGTGTGCTATCTAGAGATAACAGTGCCTCCTTGCATCCCAACAGCTCTGGAAATAGGTGCATGCCGGTTTGTTTGGCAGAACACACAAAGACCTTGTTGTTTCAGGGTAGCTAAATCTTTGCATGCTGTCAACTCTGTTGACTTGTCCAGTGTTTACAGAGGCAATCAGATTTTCAGAAATTAATTGCAACGTTTTCTTGACTGGTTAGTGGCATCAAGTAAAGAAACATCTCAGCATAGTATTTTCCCTGTAATTTAGAGGCTGTTTATAAATTGCTTGCATTGAATGAAACTGCTTGCTCATTTCTAATTTAAAAAAAAATTAGAATAACTAATATTTGCCCATGTAGAACAGAAGAATGCTTTAAATTTTTAATTGCAATATAGCACTACTGTATTAGATGGTATTTTCGAAGGCACATTCCCATGTAAAGAATGAAAAATCCACGTTCTTGACCTGACTAAAATTCAGGTGCCTGTACTTGGAAGAGAGGGTGAGCAAAGGGCTGTACAAGCTCTGAAGAGCTGAATGCTCGGGTGCCATCTAGTGCTGCAGGACCCAGGGATGGGCTGCAGCCTCCACAGCTCCTGTCACACCTCTGCTCCAGGGCTTCCTCGTGAAAGCTCAGGGCAGGCTCAGAAGGCGGTGAATGAGCTGAGTGGAAATGCTGAGGAATGGCACGATGGATCCATTCCCCCCTGAACTTTACATGGCTTGAATGAATTGCTGAGAAACTCTGGGCTGGAGTTGGAAGAGGAATATGTAGTATATGTGTACATATGTATACACGCACACAAGAAGTCACAACAGGTTGAGCTTAAAGGATCTGATTCTTTACCTCATAGTGTTGTTTGAAAATGGAGAGATTGAGATACATGGACTGATGAGAAAGCAGTGTGAGGGGAAAAAAAGAATAAACTCATCACGCTTCAATTAAAATAAGCATCTAGGAGTTTGGGAGCTAATCCAAACTAGGGGAATCTCTTGAGGCTTCAGTATAATCTGGATTTCCAAGTTTTGCAACTTCTTTCACTGTTTTGGTTCTTTCATTCACAAACTCCGTGCAAGAACCCTACTGAACTGGGAAAATAAGGGAAGGAGCAGGTTTACTTTATTTCTTTTACGTTTAGGGCACATTGCAGGTTGGTGTGAGTTTAGCAGCTCTTTAAAGTTTTTTGCACTCTTGCTGCTTTTTTTGGAGGGGACATGAATTGCTAAATGTGATTTAAGGGTACAGCATAAGCAGCTGAATCATGACAGATGTCAGTTTTGACCTGTATCTGGACTTGATGCCACCATGATAAGAGATTTCAGTGAACACAGAACTTCTCAAAATTAACTTGACTGTAGGTGATGTTAGTAGTGCATTTAAAGTAGAATCTTGTAAACAACTTTATAAATACAGGTACAACCTTTCTTTCTGTACCATGAAGGTAACTCTATTCTTTTGGAAAGGAAATCAAAATGAAAGAAATACCTGTAAGTACCCTTTGACACCTCTCCAATGTATTTTCTATCTCTTCTTAACAGAGCTTTTCAAAATAGTAAAAAATCCCTAGCTGCTTTCCCCACAGCTGTTCAATAAGTGGTCTCTGAAAGCCAGATGGAAAACTCCCCTCTGATCTGCTACTGCATTTCTGTGCATTTGCTTTTTGACCAGGCTGCTAACATGATAAATTTTCTCCTTATCCTCAAGGAAGCAGTTTTGAATAACAAAGCAAAAGCCTTTCCTTAAGAAGAACTGGTCACCAGCTCAATTACAGAGGAGCTTCCCCTACCTCAGGCTGGTGAGCAGTATGTTTTTCTGGCATGGAAGTTTTCCAGTCATGGGAAATAACCACAATGGGATTTTTAAGGCTGTAATAGCTTTTGAAAAAACTGCACTATGTGAGCCATTACAGCTCTGGCTCAGGAACCGTTTCCCAAGTAGATCTGTATGGAAGCAAATGGCAACTGTTGCATTTTGACAGTCTTTTGCTTTAATCTCTTGTCCTTCTAGAAATTCCTTATTAGAGGATCTCAGTATCTTGCAAGCCCTGGTGAATTAACCACTGTGCTTGGCTGAATCCCACTTTGTGTTGTTAACTTACTGAGTGATTACAAGTGAATCACTTCCCACAAATGCAAAATAGGAATTAGAGTACTTGGATGATAATTTCTTTGGCCCAAATCTGTCTTTTGTTCCATTCTACAAGAGCTAGCACAGCAGGGGCACAATTCTAGACATGGTCCGAAAGTGCTACCACAGCCCAGTTACTGCACTGGAAGCAGTGCTGCCTTTATCAGTGGTGCTGTGGGATTCCTTACTTGGATATCATGATGGAACATCATCAAAATTATTGGAACAGAATGAGATGATGCATATGAAGACTTTTGCTTTAAACTTCTGCTGTGGAAGACCTTCCATTAACTGAAGGGTGCTTGTGTTCCAAGGTGATGTCACATGCGAAGCTGGCCCTTAAAACACGCTCAGCTTGTGAGTCTGGGTTTGGACTTTAACCAGCCCTCTTTGGTAGAGGGGGTGGAACACTGGGGTTTGGCCTGGGCTCCTCTGTAGATAATGAGAAGCATTTATAACCTTGCAGTTTTCATTTTAAGATGGGATTTTTTAATTGTTATCCAGAGAGGTTGTAGATTGCCCATCCCAGGTGTTCAAGGCTGGGTTGGATGGGGCCCTGAGTAATGTGATCTAGTGAAGAAGCATCCCTGTCCATGGCAGAGGGGTTGGAACGAGATGATCTTTAAGGTCCCTTCCAACCCAAACCATTGGGTGATTCTGTAATAGAATGTTCCTCTTTACAGCAAATGGAAGTGCCATCTGATTTTTCATGGAAGTTCATTCAGTGCATTCTGTCCTTCAAGGAAGACTCCACTTTTCTTCATCTTTGCCCAAAACCAAGACTCTTGCTTGATTTAAATTTCATGCTGAAAAATACTTAATCTCTTTTCTTTCTCTTTCTGAATTCAGTTGCTTTGCTAAAAGATTTTCAAGGGAGATGAGGAAATTACAAATTCTGTATTCTGCAACTCTGTTGAAAGTTCCTCTAGATATTGAAACTTGCTCTTGGTTGTACAGTGGGGGGTTTTTGGAAGAAAACTTTTTTCCACTTCTGGAAAACTGCATCCTGTTAAAGTTTTTGTTCTTATCAGGGAATGCCTTTCAGTTCGCTCTTGCAGGAGATGCATTGTCTCTCCTGCAGAGAATGGAAGTGCCCCTGGATTTTACAGAGGGGGCATCTAAGTGTGACTAATGTCTTCTAGAGAAGGGTTTTGAGAGAGCTAAATTTAGATTAGATACTGCATTGCTTCATTTTGATGGATTAATAAAGAGAGGAGGGGGTAGAAGGAAATTTTATCTCCCACAGATTTAATGCTGAAAAATCCCACAGCACTTTGTCCAGCTGTTGAGCACTCATGAAATCTATACAATGATTAAGTACACGAATCAAACATACTATTAGAAGTAAAATAGTTACATAACTTGAAATATTTCAAGGTTTAACATTTATAGTCCTATCCCTATTAAAAAAAAGCCTGGGGTTTTGCTCAGCTTCTGCATGTTGCCATTTGAGAGGATGCTGCTGATTTCAGAGCCTTACTGGTGATTCTGGGGATGAAAAGATGGATGGAGCAGGGAATGCTGTGGGGTCATAAACAATTATCTGCAGATAGCTTGGGGGATATCTTTAATTTGAATGATAATGCTTTTAACAGCACAGCATTCTTAGAACCATGCTCGGGCATTGGCTGAGCACTGAGTTGGAGGAGAAACCACAGGGCATGGCTTTGACAAAGGAGAGATGGGAACAAGGTGGGAGCTGCTTGGGGGAGGGATTGAAGCTCACATCAATGGTTTAAAGGCAGTGCTAGATTATGGCAAGCAGCACTAGTGTAATGAGCTTAAAGTTTGAGGGAGATCGTGCATTTCAGACTGCCTAACTCTGGGGGATACTTACAGGAATGCGTGTCCTTGCAAGAGCAACTAAAGCAAAGGAATCACCAGCAGTGAAGTGGTGCTGGGCTATACAAAAAGAATCATTAATGGCCTGTTTGACTTGTCCTGTCCTGAATCTTCTGCAGGTTGGCAGGTTCTTCTTTGTGCTTCCTGCATACACAACTTTCTTATTTTATTGAATTTAAAGTAAGAAGTAGACAAGAAGAGAGTCAGAGATGCTATCCTGAGAGTATTCCCTAATTGCACTCTCCTCTGCTGCCCCTGCAGCTGCAGTAATTTCTAAGCTTGGTGTTGTCTAATACCTCAGCACGGTGTTTTTTCACTGTTAGCACAGTTTGCTTTGGCCTGCTGATGAGCAGATATCTATGGAAAGCCACGGTGCCCAGCCAGAGGCCTATTTTTGTCCTGAGTCAATAGAGCTCTGCAAGCACAGATCCAGGATCAACAGAGATCCATGGAAACTCTTGCAGTGCTCCCAGCAGCGAGGGCTCTGTGCGCTTCAGAAATTGCTTTGTCCTTCTAATCTGTGTGTTCTGGGTAAAGCACAAGCCAATTCAGGGAGATATGGGGGAAATACGAAATCTGTGAGATATTTCTGGAATGAATGAGATGTTCTGGCACCTACAGTCTAATCCTTACTGAACTTTCCCCCACTTGAGCTTGAGCACAGGTGTGCAGTCAAGGCATAGCTGCTACCAGATGGCTTTGAGTTTTCAGAGTTGGTAAAGAAGAATCCAGAATAACACAAGGAGAAAAGTCATCCATCTCCTTTCATAGCTGCAGGAAAAGGATTATGTGTATGATTGCAACTTCCTTTATTTTAATGCACAACTGCTTTAAAGGTGGAAGCTTATCCCAGTTTGGAAACTGGGGCACAAACAAATGAGCGGGCTGGTTCATAAAACACAGAACTGTTGGGAGGGGTTGGGAGGGCAACCTGGACGTTCCAGGGTCTTTGTGAAATCACCAGCAGATAACTGTGCAGCCTGAGAGCAGGCTGGTCCAACCAGTCAACTGCAGGGCCTGAACCCCAAACCATCTTCCAGGCTGCATTTCCTGCTTGGGGGTGTCAATGGCACAGGGTTCTCTCCACTATTTATATGCCTTTGTGCTGACACAGGACTTAATTACTCTAGATAAGGTGTGAGGCCTTGTAGCATAAGACCTCATTTTACCTAGTGATAAGCCTGGAGAAAAATATTATAATATTATTTTAGGGATATTTTCCCAAACTTTCTCCCAAGAATTTGGAATTCAAGAACTGCTGCAGACTGATTGTGGCTTAAACCCCTCTGAATTTCTTTCATTATCTTGTTTGATCTTCCCCTAAAACCCTGTAAACTTCCAGCACACGCAGCCTCTTTGAGGCAAGTGTTCCACACTGCAGGTTCTGTACTGTGAAACTGAGGAGCTGCCCGAAATTCAGACCTACCAATATTTTTAACGGGAGCCCAAATTAATTTTTGGCAACTTGAGAAACAACTAAGTGTTGTGAGATTCTGGTTTTGACCTTTAGCTGTGCTGAGAGAACATTCAAAAGTTAACCATGGACAACCTGCTTTGGTAACCCTCATGTCTTCCTTTTGAGTAAAACAGGACCAGCCTCTGTTCCTCCTTCTTATACGTGGAACAGGGGAAAAGCAGGAGAGCAGTTCCTCACCTGTTGAAGCTGCTCTGCTTTGCAGAAAAGCTGACAATTCCCTGTGTTGTGGAAAGGTGGAGTGACTGGGGCTCTGCTTCTGTTGCTGGGCTCTGAGGTGAGGTGAGAGGGATGTTCCAGCCCCACAGAGCAGCACCATTACAAGGCTCATTTGACTGCCTTAGGGAGTAGAGGATTGAGGCATTCAAAACTTTCTACTGGTTTCCTGTACAACTATTTGAACAGTTTTACAGAAAAAAAACCTGTGTGTGCTCAGTGGGAGAAGGGGAGTTGCAGCTTACTTGCTTTTGAAATAGAGCAATGAACCTCGGAGGACTCTTGGAAATCTGTATTGTGATGTGTTTTTCTAGTAGCAAGTGGAATTGACTATCCTCCTGTAATAATGTATTTTCTCTTTGGAATAATTAATTATAAAATCTTTCTAAAAATATCCTCAATCACCCCAGATAAACCCTGTCCTTAAAATTTTAAGCCTGTATCACAGTGTTTAGGATTATGTGCTGTATGAATGTGTTACAAGAGAAATGACATAGGCTAGGACAAATTTCAGAAATACTTTGAGACTGACTTAGCAATGAAATGGCTGATGTAATTCAGCATAAATAAATGTTGCACAAAATTATGCATGTGGAGAAATGACAATACTGCCTTCACATATAGAATGTGAAGCAAGACCTTAGGGGTGATGACAACAGTTCTGAGGAAAGATCTCCTCAGTCGCTGGCAACAGCAGGAGGAAGAAAGGAAATCAGTTTTTGTGTGTTGGTAGTATTGCATTAGAAAAGTCTGACTTGCCTATTTCTTGTGTGCTACCTGTATCTAAAAAGGACGTAAAAGTGAATATGTAACACAGAAGGACAAAAAAGGTGAAAAAAATTACGGGTGGAACCAATTCCGCGTTAGAAATGAGTAAGGCCTTCAGTCTGGAAGGAAGCAAATAAAATGGTGGGTATTTGCACAGTCTCAATGGCACAGAGTGGGTCAAGTGTTTAATTAATACAAGAACAAAGAATTATCTTGTGAAGCTGATGGGGCCCACTCAAAATGGGAGCAAAGGAAGGTCTTCATGTGGTGGGGAGCAGACCTGTAGAACTTGCTGAAGAGCACTGTGGATGCTCCAAGCTTGTGGAGGTTTCAGAACAGACAGAGGAAGCTCATGAAAGAGAAGCCTATTGAGGATGAGCAACGTGGAGTAGAAAACAGGTCAAGGTTGGGAGGGAAGTGTCGGATATGTATTCCAATTAACACGATTACTTGAGATAGGCTGGATGGACCTCAGAGCTGATCTGATGTGCAATCTGACGTGTGTCCCTTCTCTGGAAAATGTACATCGTGTACAGCTGGGTGGAGTGGACTAAAAAGCTTCCTGCTCCATTGGAAGGATCAGAGTTTTTCTGTTTGCATAGGTATTAAAAAATACCCAGCTGGTTGCACCTCAGGCTGCCCTGGGCAGCCAGGAGAGCAAGAACACAGCTGGAAGAGATGTGACACCTACACCTCCAAAGGAAAGGTTTCTCTCTCGCAGGTGTCATTTCCAGGTGTCTTTTTCCCGATCAGAGGAAGGTGCCAGTGGTCTTTGCTGGTTGTCTTTCTGCAGTGAAGATTTCAGCACAGCTGCTGATGCTGCTGCTGCAGCAGACTCTAAAGCCTTACAATGATGAGGACACGACAGTATTTCCTTAACTCTGTTTGGCCTCCTTGCTCTGTACCATTAGAGAGTTCTCATCAGTGCATTCTCAGTAATTCTGTTAAATAACATTTCCATCAAAACTTATTCTTGGCATTTCCTGCACATTTTGCCAGGACTGACTCAATATGGCTCATGTTTCGTGCAGTGGAACTTATGGCATGGTGGATTTTTTCTTTTTCTAGAGAATTTGAAATTAGTCAGGCAATGAATTTTTTCTTTTTTTTAATGATGAGACTTCTGATGTTTCTCTGTTAAATATTTTGCCAGGTTCTCTGTTCAGAGTTGCTTGGTCTAAAAAGTCCAAGTGTGTGTCAATGAGATAATTTTGTCAGGAACTTAATATTCGCTATTTGGGTGCTCAGCCTAGGATTTCGTTTGAGTGTGATGTCTGCTTTTGATACCAAAATGGAGTTTATAAACTCAAAGTTGCCATAGTGGAGGAACAATGGGTAGAGAAAAAACACTGAGAAGCAGGGACAAGCCAGGAGGTAAAGAATGGGCTGGAGCTGGGGCCGTGTTACGTGATGGATTTGTCCTTGGAGAGTGGAGGCAACTTTGAAATATCTCGGATTCCCTTTACTGGTGAAGGTTGACTGAGAACCAGTCTGTTGGGAGATGCTTTTCCAGCAAAATTACTTTCCTTGGTTGAAAAAAAAAAAAAAAAAAAATATTAGGAAGTGTCTGCATCCCTTCCCAAACCCCTGAAATCAAAAGTGTTGTTTGGGAATGGCTCCCCAAATGTGTATATACTGGTGCTGGTGTTGTAAAATAAAGCATGGACATGAGAGCCTAACCAGGGGGCTATGAAACTTTAAACAGAAAAATAAGATTTCAAATAAATTATATACCTGAGAGGGAGATACTCTAAACAACATAAGGTGTATATTCCAGAGCCCATGACTTCACTGGCGTGTGGGGCTGGATCTGACTTCCTCATGGAAAAGCCACTAAGCCTTTTGTATTCTTTGTTAAGGCTGTCCTTATCAATCTTATCTGTATTTATGTAAGAAATTAAATGGGCTGGCAGTTTGTAAGGCTGGTGATAAATGGAGATAGAACTAAAAACATTGGTTTTCAATTATGGTACATTTTATTTTCACCATTGCTTGTTTTTGTTTCTGCATGCCTTTGTGGGTTTGTGTAGTTGGGCTTTTTTTAATGGTTGTTGGCTGTTTGGTTTGCTTTGTTTAAGTTTCAAATTGATTCAAAGTTTTTCTAGTATTTCTGGAAAACACTTGAGTGTGTTCTTGGGAGTAAAGATACAATTTCCACTAGCTCTGTTTGGTACTTTGACTAAACTGCTTGCTCCTCTTCTTGCCTGGGAGTCATTTCTGAAACGGAGCTTTGTAAGTTGATCATCTTCATAAGCTTTCTATAGAGTAAGGGAAAATGACATTCAGTTTTTAAAAAGAAATAAATAGCTTCTGCCTGCTTTTTACTGGGGCTTTGACAGCTTTTACAAATCCCCTGTAACAGGGAGGGGTAAGCATCTTCTCTTCAGCTGGAGAATACAGGGGGAAAAGAAATCTGAATTCTTACACAATGCAGACATCTCGTAGAGAAGTTTTTACAGCATCAAAAGGAGCTGCCTTTTTTTTGTTTGCTTGTTGTTGTTGTCATTGGTGGTGTTTTTGGTTTTTTGCTTTTTCCGCACAGTGGAATGCATCAAATTACTTCTCATAACTCTAGAATTATTATTCACCTCAGTTACTGGAGGTTGGTGGGGACATTGTTTCCTGGTGCCCAGCACTCTGGGTTTTCATGGAAAGAGGGCAAATGCTTTCATTTTTCCAATTTTCAAAGCTTTTTTGGACATAGGAACTGGCAGAAGTTGTCTTTTCATATGAGTATTTGATTTGGCATGGAATGTTCTGGCTGGAATTGCTTTCTATTAGAAGTATTCCTCCAAAGAGATATAAACATGTGATTTATTAATCACTGGTATTTTATTTTAAGAGAGAAATTCCTGCCTCCCTTTCTTGTTCAGCATGTGGACAAGGTTTACATATTGTCACTGTTAAGGCTGGAATTAACATGATTAAATACGGAATTAGCTCAGGCTTGGGTGGATTCTGAAGCTGGGCTGATCCAGATGTTAACAGTAACTGGTATCTTAATAGCTACAAAAATTTGGAAGTCAATCCTGTTCATATGTAGTCAGATTTTAACTAACTCCTGGAATCCAGTGATGCAGAACAGTGAGAACCAGGAAAATTCAGTGCCTGGTTCTGTGGTGCTAATTCATCACAGCTTTTATCTGCTGCCTGGAGTTACAGATCTGATCGCTGTCATCCTGCAGGAGGGGAGTTGGTGTCTATGGCTTCATTTTTAAACACGTAGGTTTATTCTCCTGCCTGATTATTTCTGCTTAATATTCAATGCAAGGGAAAGAGATCCATCTCTAAGACACAAAAGGTTTGGGGTTTTTCTTTACAACTGTTCTTCTGGGTCAGTCTGTAAAAATCCATTTTGTTTCTCTTATTCCACGATGTTCAAATACTGTTTTATCCAAATACCACATATCCAGCTTGTCTCAAAGTGTTTGGAAAGCGTTTTTCTAGGATGATTCACTGTGTGTAAAATGAAATATGTATATGGGGAAATTCTAGACGTCCCTAGCTTTCTCCTAGAGTTACTGAATCCTGGCCCTGGGAGAAGCTGCTATAGGTCTTGTGTATCTTTGGAACAAGATTTGGCTCCAGCTGAACAACGAAAGCTCTAATTTTATGTTCTTAAACCAGAAAATGTAGGCATTGGTTGCATGTAGGCCTGGTACCTTAGTGATAGCAAATATTTGCTGCAAGTTCTACCTCATCCTCCTATGGTGTGGACAGCCCTGGCAGAGCACAGAGGAGCGAGAGCTCTGAGGTCAGATGTTGTTCTTCTCCCTGTGTGGGGACTGACAACTTGGAAAGCAGAAAGGTATTTCTTAGTGGCTCTTCTCAGTTCATCTTCTTTAGGAAACTGAACCAGTGCTCCAAAGCCTCCTCATGAGTTTGGGAATCACATGGGAAATCACCAGTTCTTCTGGGAATCAGAATTTTGTTGAGTATTTCTTGGTGCATTTTACATTAGTTGTTATATTTGCATTCTCTTGTACTAATATAAAATAAAAGGGAGTAAAATCTATCTTTGCAATTTTTTAAACAGTTCCAAATACACAGTGTGTGGGTAAATACCTTTTAGAGTCTCTGCTTAGTGCCCAGGACTGGCACCGATCCTGTTCTGATTCACATTTTCCTGAAGCTCACAAAGACAGCAGGGATGAGGTGGAAGAAAAGCGAGATAATTACATTTACAGAAGTGATAGAAACACATAATCCTGATGGGAAGTTTTGGAAAAAGTTTGTCTTCAGCTGGAATTTGGGACTATGAATTCAGCTTCACACACTTCCTGTTCTTTCTTACCAGGCATTTTGTCCTGCACTTTATGCTTTTCTTTGGAGGGGTAGTAATTAAGTACTATTTTATGAATTGACAGGCAAGATGCACCAAAATTCCTCTTGTTTTCTTTCTGGCATCACAGCCTTGATGGCAATTTTATGGCAGTTGTCACTAGGCTGAGCTGTGAGTGTGTTGCAGATCACTGCCAGCACTGCATGGTGCATCGACACAAATTCAGTATCAATTAACATCTTTGTGTTTACAAAACGTCCATTTTATCCTTTCACTCTCTCAATCTATCACCCTCTTCTGAGATAATACAGATAAGAAAATAGAGATAGGAAAATAAGGGAATGGTTGTCCAAGGTCAGAATAGTAGACACAATCAAAAATTCAGGCTTTTGAGTTCCATCCTTGGGTTACTATACTTCACTTGGCCGTTCTTTGTTTTCTTGTGTTGTTGAGGCAGCAACACGTGCTAGTTCTTAATTGATTTAGTTCAGAAATCTTCTGTGGTGACATCCTTTTATGGCCTGAAAGTATTCCCCAACTTGGGATCCACTGACTGTGGAAATAACACTTCCATAACGTGTCTTATTATTCTTATTCAAACCTAGTGATTTAAGATAATGGAAGTGACTTGCATGTGTAATGTTTTTTCTTGCTGGCAGGGACGTGCTGCGGACTCGGGCCTAAAAAAACTATTGACCTGGACACTCACTGACCAGCTTTTCTGAGGATTCTGTACAGGGTCTTTCATGACATTTTGGGTGTACCTCAAATTCTTGCCAAACCCTTTGGAACGGTTCAAAAGAGCCTTGATTGTGTGCAGTCCTCTGAAGTAGGAGGTGCCAAAAATATAAAGGTCTTTTTTAATATTTTCCACAATGTTGCAAAGCTATTAATGTAAATTACAAAAAGACTTTTTGATTACCAAGGCAAGCTACAAAAAGGGAAAATGTGGTGTAATCCATATAAATCACTTGACTAAACCATGCACAATAAAACCAGTGTTGGTGAAGCTGAGCTCCTCTATCTGGTAACGCCATTTGCTCTTTACAATCACAATCAGCATTTACTTTTTCTCATTTGGCAGTTGGTGTTTGCCATGGACCCCCTTCACGTTTGTTCACATCCTTGTGATCTGTAGCTGTGCAGCATTCTGATTTTGTTGGCATTATTTAAAAAAAAATGAATAATTGAGAAACAGTGGGGAAGTTGCCACAGAAACAGTTAAATATTTGACCCTGTTTACTGCCAGCTTAGATAAAAATCAGATTTACTTCCTTGTGAAGAAAAATTCTTCAACCCATTTTATAAGTACTGACAGTAGTAGGTTCACTGCAGCCCGTTGGAATAAGGGACTTCCCATGTGTTGCAGTGGAGGGAACATTTTAACCATTTGCTCCTGTTTGGCACCTGTTTCCTTTACCCACTCAGTGAATTTCACAGCTGCAGGTGGTATTTCCTAGGCCAAAAAGAACCCAGGCATCCCTGCCTCCTTCCATGCATCCAATCAGTCCCAGCAGGGGCTGCAAAGTGTTTGTCCCTGCCCTGTGTCCCTAAGGACTGGGTGGGCTCAGCCCCACATTCCCTCAGGTGGGTGACTGGATGTGCTGGGGATGGGGGTGGGTCACTGCTGACACCTGGGAGCAGGTGAAATGTCCACTTCTTGTGCAACTTAGAGAAAATCCTTTGGCCTTTCCTCTGTAAAAACCTGTTATTATAAATGTACTTTTGCTGCCATCTAAGCACTTGATTTAGACTCTTCCTAGTACAAATACTCATTAAGGACTAAGGGCTTTGTTGTGTGGGCTCTGTCAGCTGGGAATGAGATCCCTTCCTGCAAGTGTTTGATCTGGAGCTGGTGAAGGGGTGGATGGCTCTGCTTGGCTGTTGCAATCCTTCTGCTTGTTAGCCTGTGCTTGGTTCTCTTCCCCATGCAGAACCTTCCAAAGGGGGATGGCTGAGGGAAGAACATATAGTTTGTAGATGTGATCATGCACTTGATGTGCAGTTTCAATTTTGAGAGCTCTAGGGACTACTGAATGCTTGGGAACCAAAAAATTCTTGCCAGTTGGTGGCAGATTTATGTGGCTTAAAAGACCAGCCCAGGACTGAAATGGGACAGATGGCTTGTAAATAATGGCCTATGCACTGTGCTCATTTTCTTTTTGTTGTTCTATTATTCTTTTAACGATTGAATTGAAGGACTGTTTTTCAAATAAATGGCATTATTTGGTTTATTCAGTAGTTTTATTGAAGAATCCTACTATAAAATGTGATGAACAAGTATTGCTATTCTGCCTTGGTTTGTACATGCTTGGCTGTCTCGGGATTCATTTGAGTTCTGAAGTCTCTGGAGATATTATTCCTTGGAGCAGCAGCAGGATTAAGATGTCACTCTGGAAAAGTCCCATCTTCAAGAGACTGTGAATGTGAGAATGAAGAGAGACAGTGGCCTTGAGATAGCAGCAGGTGACTCTGGCTGTCTTGGTCTGCACCTGACTCTTCCACTTTGCTGCTAATGTCCAGGATTCCCAGGGGTGATCCTTAAAAACACAGACAGTACTTAGGATTCCTACATTCACATCTCTGCAGGTTTGTGTTGTTCTGAGCTGTACCTCTAACATCCTGAGGAAAACCTGAAATAAATTAAACCCTGGTATAAGATAAATGTTACCCTTTCTAGACTTTAGATATATTTCCCATCTGTTTGTGGTTCTTGAATCTTCCACTGTATCCTGCGCCGTTGGCTGAAGAGCAGAGTAAGTTGGCTGCTAAAGCTGTCTCCTACATGGTGCTGTGGCTTGACAAATGCCACCACCCTGTGACACCAGCTGCAGGATTTTGGCAGTGAATCGATGCAGTGAAACTGATTCTAGTTTTCATGCAGGAAGTCAAGTGTATTAGATGTGATTGATTAATGATATCACAAACCATCAGTAGGTGACCCTCAGAGGCTTTGGAGCTTTGTTTCAGAAAAACACTCACAAATCTGAAAAAAGATGACAGTTCCAGGGCTCTCCAGGTTCTTGGATGTACAAAACTGGGTTATGAGAATATTTTTTCATGAGATTTTGGATTCACATACTGTGACCCCTTGCCTGTAATCCCACAGAGATGCAGCTGAGCAAACTCCAGCCTGCAGGTCATGGGCACCACGAGCTGTGAATCCCGAGCAGGGTGGATGTACTGTCAGTGGGCTCAGTGAGCAAAGCCTCTGCTCCCCTGTTTGCAGAAAGATGGCACCAACCCGATTAAAGCTCTGTGGTGCAGGGCAAGGGACACTGCAATCAGAGCTGTGTATGAACTAAACTTTGATTTAAAAAAAAGTAAGATTGCCCAAATCTTGATGTGGAGCTGCTGTCATCTCCACCATGGAAGCAACCTTCATATTAAGTTGTTTTTGTCATTCTAGCTGCAGTACAGGTGAGTGTTTACAGTCAGGTATTGCTGTGGGCAGGAGCTGAATACACCATCAATTTCTGGCTTGGTTTGCTTATACTCTCTTTGCTTTCTGCAGTGTCAGTGAACTGCTGGCTGCAGGTGCAGGTTGGTGTTGAATTTTCCAATTAATTGTCTCGTTCCACAGCCACCTCTCCATCTGGCTCAGCAGGCAGTCTGTGCTCAACAGGGTCCTGCAGCACAAACCCTGGGGTTCGACAGGCCAGCAGTGAGATGTGTTGGCAGAGCTGTGCTGGGGCTGGAGGCTGTTTACACATCAAGGCTGAGTGCACTGATGCTGCTCTGTCCAGGGAAAATTGCCCTTTACTCTCTCTGCTTGACATTAACTAGTCCCTCATTTTTGTGTGCCAAAGCTGGTGAGGGCTGTGTATGTGGTAGTAGAAGAAGCAGGGCTGAGCCTGGCAGCCAGGAGTGCTAATGATTGTAATCCTGCTGCACTGACTCACTCGGCAGCCTCAGGTTAATCGCTCGGCCTTCTCTGGCTGGTTTGCTGCAGCTGTGAAAATGGGCAAAAGCAAAATTTCATCAGCCTCCAGGTGCTGAATCGGAGCTGAGTTTGCTTGGGGAAGCAGCTCATACAGAATATTAATATCTATCATAAGTTAACAATGGGTGTGAAGGTGGCTGGTTAACTTGTAGTTTGTTAGGGAATTGTCTCCTTCTGAATGTGACATTGGATTGCAATGTACACTAAAAATCTATGTTAAACTTTTAGTTTATTTTGCTTTACTGTAATGTTTTGAAAAGCAAAGCATGAGGTCCTTTTCATTCAAACTTTCTCTGAAAGGGGAAGTACATAGAGCAAAAAAACTATAAATCCTATTTGACAGCTCTGTGTATGTTCCCTATTGTGGTGTTTGAGCTATAATAGATCCTTTTATGAAAGACTATGTGTTTTATTTATAGATATTTGAAATTAGTTATGGGGAAGAATGAATACCAAAAGCTCCAGGCCAATACAGGTTTTTTCTATAGTGTGAATGAAGGTTGCTTTGTTTTGGTCCCCAAGTATTTTTTTGAATAACTGTGGTTTGGAAAACTACATACATTCTGAGTCCATTGCTGTCTTTCAACTGTGGATTTTTCAGATGGGACCACATAGACTGGCATGTGGACTCTGGCATTTAAATAGTCCTTCCAGAGACTTAAGATGCAAGACTTGAATGTAGAAGTTAAAGAATTGGGATGAAGACACACTGAAAAACTGGAGTTGAGGTGTAAAATAATAAGCATTCAAAATAAGCTGAGCAGAAACCCTGCCTGTTTGTTAATTAAGCTTGGATCCAAGTTCACCTTTAGAGAACATCCCAAAATAACACAATAGAGTGAATTTTTGTTTCAGCTTGCTGCCATTTTTGTCTGGAGGCGTTTGTGTGTAGGCTGTGAGTCACTCTGGAGGCAGCTCCCTGCGGAAGGCATTGTCTCTGCCGTGGTGCAGAGCGTGGCACGGTGTTGTGGTTTCTTACGAGGAGATTTTTAACCCGGTACGTAATTCTTGTTAATGTTCACATGATATCCATCCCGTTGGTAAGAGTGCAAGTCAGGGCTATCCCCTCAGGCAGACTTCATTTAAACACTCTTCCCAGTGCCAAATTTCTAGGCATTTTTCTCTTCTAATGAATGCATGTGTTTTAGAGCAGAGACCTTTCCAGCCCTCCTCTCCCCTTTGCCCAGTCCTGCCCATTTCAGTGCCGTGTATTGCATGGGGTCGTTACTCAAATGCTGCTCTGAAGAGTTTCAGAAAACCTGTCAAAATGATTAAGAGTCTGAAATTCTATATTACATTAATGTTTTTAAAACATCTTATTCAACAGACAATATAATGTGAAATATAACAAAAAAAAAATCAAATACTGGCTCATACATAACACTTCTTGAGGGGCTGCTGTCACTTTGTTGAAAGCAAATATTTTGAGAAGTGTGTCTAGCTCTGCAATGTGAGGGGAAAAAATTGAAATAGTCTGTGCTGGTGTCAAATCATTTTTTAATAAACTGAGAGCATTTATAGTTTTCAGTCTCCATTAGAAGATTTTCTTGGGCAGATTTGACTGTAAACTCACACAGTTTATTTTAAAAGGGCTTCAAGACCATCTGGGATTTTGAAGTGTGGGGTTTTAAAATATTTTGTTCCTTACTGCGATGAGCAAGAAACTTCTTTGGAAATGCTTCATGTTGGCTAAGCTGGCAGGGTCATCCAGCTCTTAAAGGGAAACCGATTCATTTAATAATTTTACACAAGTGGGGAGGAAAAAGCCCAGTACTAGTACAGTAACAAAAGAAACTCCTAGCTGAATATTCAGTGACTTTGAGTGAGAGAGGACAGTGATGAGAAAAAGGTGGGCAGTTCTGAATAAAGACTGCAAGACATGAACCAAGCTGATTTTCACAAGCTAACTATAATTGATTCTTTCCTTCCCCATAGATTTAGGAATTTAAACTTTTAATTTGGTGTCAGAGCTACAGTCCCCATGTTTCTTGCAGGCCACCTTTAAGTACTGAAAGATCACAATAAGTTGTCCCCAGACCGTTTAGGCTGAACACCCCTAGCTCTCCCAGCCTGACTCCAGAGCAGAGGGGCTCCAGCCCTTGGAGTATCTCTGTGGCCTCCTCTGGACCTGCTCCAAGAGATCCCTGCCTCTCTTCATGCTGTGTCTGGTGCTGATTTGTGCCCTGCCTGTGTTTGTCCTGTTCTCCTGCTCTGAACTGAGTCCCAGCACACAAGGATGGGTGGCTTCTTAAGGTGGTTTGCCCACCAAGTGAGTACAACCAACCTACACCTGGTTTCCTTCCAGGCCTTTCAACTCACCTGTTCTTGAAAGCCCCAGTGATGCCATTCCAAGCTTCTATCGGCAATTTAGTTAATTAAGCTACAACTGGTGGGTAATTCCTTACATGCCTAAGCTGAATGTTTTGCGATGAAATTCAGCCTTCTTTCTTCTCATCCTACTCATGGAACACTCATCCTTTTTGCAGCAGCCCAGGGATGTGTCTGAAGACAGTTACCCATCTCCCTCCACCCCTGTCTCCAGACAGAATGATATCATGTATTCTTCTTCAGCTTGGCATCTCCAAGGAATTAGGTTTCTGCAAGTTTTGTGGAAAAAAGGAGTTGAATAAAGGAAAGATGTGTGAATCGGTGCTCTTACAGAAAGATAAATATACAGAATTCAAATGTTACCTATTCTGAGGCATCATCTCACCAACGAGCTGGCTCACAGTGTCAACGGCTGGCTGTTCTCCAGACAGATAGGAAAGGGTGGGAGCTGGAGAGCCTGGGAGATGTGACTGGGGGAAGGAAGGAAAGGGGATGCTGAAACAAGGGCCATCTTAGAGAAAGTAAATGCTGAGATTGAAGTGAATAGGACTAAACACAGAAATTTTTAGTGTCAATGTTCGCTGAACTGTTGATGTTAAGACTTGTTTTGAGCAGGCGTGGGAGTCTGGTACGCATCCTAGGACCCAAAATTCCTGAACTTTCCTTAAGGTCATTTTGTAGTCTGAGCCAGCCTAATTATTTTATAATGGGATGTAAATTATTTGGAAAATATATCGAATGAGTGTTCAGACTCACAAATTTTGTTCCATGTTTTACTGCTGGAATGAGAAGAAAGATCTTTTTATCAGGATTTTCATTATTAAATTGGTGATAATTATCTGCATTTTGAAACACATGAGTGAAGAGCAGTACATACATACTGAGTTATCAGTCTATATCTTTTATCAGAGGAGGGAAAAAATGTTGAATGTCCTACAGAAGCATTATATAAAGAGAAGACCCGTGCAATTTGCCTAACAAAAAAAATACCGCGTCTCTACAACCGAGATCTTGGTACCTTGCTCTTACATGAGATAACATGCCAATCTAAGCATTTCAGCAAGTAGATGATTTATACTCAGGGTTATTTGTGCTGGAAAAGTGTGGTGATGTGTAGAGGAAAAAATCAGACTTGTCATATGAACTCATTTCAGCACAAGAGTCAGTCAAGAGAAACATTGGAGAAGTGTGTGTGCGAAGGGGGGACTCGCTGCCAGCATTTACTTGCAGTCGTTTTGTTCGGCTGTGATTTCCATTGCACTTTCTGTTGTGAGAGAATTTCCTTCTAAATGACTCTAACTCCAGTTTAGGTTTAGCGAGCATTATTTAGTGTGCAGGTTTCCAGCATGTCAACAGCCATGGATATTGTCGTGTTCCTACAATGTTGTTGCCTGTATCATCTTTTGATGGCCCCTTGCAAAGTTCTCATTTAATCCATTCCTTCACCTTTGCCCAGCAGGATAAGAGGAGTTGAATTATTGCACTAAATCCGTGTGAGAAAGCTCGATATAGAGATTATTCTTCTTTCCTCAGTGCTGGTTTTATATATATTTTTTTCACTATTTATTTCCTGATTTTACAGCTTCTGAAGGAGCCGTTTTGAAATGCACAAGTGTAGGTTAACATAATTGGAAACCTAGAACTCGCTTCAGATGCGTCTTGAGACTCTACATTTGTCACAGTTTTGGATTGACCAGAGTTTTAACTGGAAGAATGTTCACAAGTTCTTAAAAGTCAGGAGAAATACAGCGACAGCTGAAAAAAACCCAAATGTGGCGTTTGAGCTGTACATAGATTGTCTTCAAAGTGGTGTTTCAACAAAAACTTCTGGAAAGATTTTTTCAATAAAACAGTCTACATGACTCTGTGGAAATAATGACACAGAGGTTGGTGCTGGAGCACATTGATAGTGGAAGTGTGGAAAAAGTGTAGGAAACTTTGTTCTTGTTAAATGGTAAATGAAATTGTGTTGCTTGCCTGTTAAATAGCAGATGTACCTGCTGGAAGCAGTTCTGTGAGGAGATCCACAGTCTGAAGCTCAGAGTGTTTCCCTGCAAGGTGGATTTTTCCCAAGTGGCTGTGTAAGAACCCCTGGCCCTGTGGGCTGTTGTGTGACCGAGGGACACCCATGTCGTGCTGGCACAGCCTTTCCCACTGGCCCACTGAAGTGTTTATAAGAAACTTCCAACTTTTTGTCACGTTTTTCACAGGCAAGGAAAGAATGTACAAAATATGTTGCTAAATTATTTCGGCAAACAATTCCAAGAAACCCAGCCGTGGCATGGCTGAGCTCAGGGACCAGGCTCCACTGGGCTGGGTTTTCCATTTAAACCACTAAACCACACTTTGAAGACAGCTTGCAAGTAATATGCTGTCAAAGCTCCTTTTTTTCCCTTCTGTCCTTCACTCTCTCTATGTATATCCTTGCCAGCCAATTTATCATGGCTGTTAAAGACTAATTAAACCTTGTTCTTGTGTTTTGAATGTGAACAGCATCTGAAATGATAGTAAATAATTCTTATGGGATTTTAACTCTCAGGAGGTGCAGTGTTCCCCTCACATGCATGCATCATCCTCTCCAGCATAAGTCCCCTCTGCAAATCCTATAGCTTCACTGAAATAAATAAGTAAAATTTATAAATTAAACCCATGTGGTCTTCATCCTGCAAGCTCTGAGCATCAGGTATCTTTTGAAATTAAAATTCCATCAGTGTGTCCTGCAGCATCTGCAGGAGGTGTGTGGAAGTAAATTATGGTGAAAATAAGCTGTATTTGGAATTCAAAGCTGCAATAGAAGAATATTTTTACATTATTATTCTGGAACTTGCTGTCTTTTTCATGAAAGTGGTTATTAATAACAACAAAATCTAAGGCCTCCCGTCTCCTAAGAGCACTGCTCATCATGAGCCATGTTTAGGCTTTTATGTACCTCGTAGGGAAGGGAATGGTGTCGTTCGAGTGTGGGGACTGAGGGAATGGACAAAACTAAATTCACTGAAAATTGTGACATTAAATGCCTCAGGAAATCAGAGAATCAAAGTGGTGTAGAGCTATGACTTCTGGAACTCTGATAGTCTTGATTTTCTTGCCCAGATACTTCAGTATGGCAGAGAGAGATTCCAGGGTCTGATTGTTGTGGTGGCTAAAGGAAAAAGTCTCATTCTCACTTTGTTGCTGCAGTTGTGTAATTCCACTAACTTCACCAGAATTTGCTACTGCTTAGCAGTCATTTCTGAGAGCAGTGACTTCCAGGTCTGAACTGGAAATGGTGGGTTAGTGGGAGTTGAAGGGACAAGGTGGTGAATGTGATATGACCTCTCCTGTGGAATGGTCTCATTCACTGAGCCTCAAAAAGGCCATGGTGTTCCATCCCCCTGAAATGATAAACTCAGTAATGTGACACAAAGATAGTGACTGTTCTCTGCTGTCCCACACTTTGGGGAGCAAAAGGAAACTCAAGCCCTTAAGTCTCAGTTTAATCTGAACCCAAAAAGGGGAAAAACAAGCTGTATCTTGAAGATGGTGCACCTCTCCAGCAGTTCACAATTTTCCTTTATTTTCCATTAGTGAATGTCTGCTCCACTGTGAGGCTTTTCTCTGAACATTTGGAAATATTTTAATGCCCTTAAAATTGCAGATTTCTATTAACAGGCTGTGCTTTCCTCTTGCTTTGGTATCCTCACACCTGTTTTGCCTTTGGCACTAGGCAGTGGATAATGAGGTTACCTAATGTGTTGACTGTTGGCTCCAAGCTCTTTAATAGTCCAGCAGGATGCCTTTCCTGAATTGTTTGGGGTTTTTTTTTGGTGGGCACAGGGGAGAGATGCTGTGTAAGGAGTCCTTCCTTTTGGAGGCCTATGTATGGTGGTGTTTTCAGCTGAGTTTTTTTGATGCACCATGAATTGAAGGAGAGCTGTGTCTGCTTGCAGTAGGACAAAGTGCTTGTCCTGGGTTTGTTGTGGTACGTGAGATGCTCCAGGTCTCATCCTCTTTCCTACCAATAGAAACCCATGAACTTGGAGACAGTGCAGCTCCTGATGGAAGCTGTAATAGCTGAGTCTACGGCAGTGGATGAAGCTGCAAAATGAGCTGTGACCTTCTAGTGGGAAGGAAGAATGTGAACTTTGCCTCATTTCTTCCCAGATTTAATGAATAAGTTAATAACCATTTTAAAAAATACTGTTTTATTGAGGGATTTCATCTTACAGTTGATGAATTTGTGTATTTTATTTTATTATTATAAGTTTTTGACACTCACTACATTTATCAGAGAATCAAAGAATGGCTTGGGTTGGAAGGGACCTGAAAGCTCATCTCATTCCAACCCCTTGGGACATCTTCCATTATCCCAGGTTGCTCCAAGCCCCAGCCTGGCCTTGAACACTTTATATCAAAGGTCTCATGAAGGATCAATTTTTAGACTTATGATCATAGCAGCTTAACTTCCTGAATTTCATTCCACACTTAAATACATAACTGGAAGCAGAACCAGGCTTTATCTATATTTCATAATAGGATCATACTCCTACTTTTCAAAGAAGGCAATTATTTTTTTAAAGGTTCTGCAAGTTATGTAAAAAAGCTTGAAAAGAAATCAAGTTGGTGTAAGGTTTAGCAATTGTTGTTCAAATGTTCCAAATTTCCCTTGCCCAGTGCAGCATTCAGACCCTGATTCTTCTAGGCAAGATTTGAGTTAGTTTTGTGGCACCCTATAGCAAAACGTTACTGTAGTTCCTAGAATTTGGTGAAAAATGTAGGGAAAATTAAATCCATATGCTACCCTTTGAGGCAGACCTGTATCCCCCCAGTTACCCTTAAGCTCCTGAATTTCATAAAGCATTTTTTTTCCTTGTTAAAATTAATACCAGATTTAAGTTAGATAAGGTCACATGTTATTTAGTCCCCAGTGAAGATGTCAGAATTGAAATGATTTACACTGGAAATAGAATTACTGCTTGTTGTTGCAGAATGGTGAGATGAGGTGGTTGATTATGTAGAGATATAATATGGTGAGATATATATATATATATATATTTATGGAGAGATGACCCTTTGATGCTGTCGCTGCTTTACTCTGAATGGGCTCCCTCATTTTTGAGGCTTTACTATTTTTTTAATAATACTTTTTAAAATTATTATTTTGCTGAGGAAAGGCTGTGACTTTCTAGAATGAATGAGTTTGATGGATGTTGTGATCTAAGCTGTGGCAGGATCCCTGCCCACCCTGCCAGCCTGACCTGGAAAGGCCATCTTTAGAGCTGGAGGAGGATTCATGCAGAAGTTTCTTTTCTGATCTTATATTTAATTATGATCATAGGTGGTCCTGTTTTTAGGAGAGCAGAGTAGGATCATGGATTTTTGCTCTTTTTATTAAAATTAGGATAAACTGCTTTATCAGATTATAATACCTTGGATATGGATACTTTGTCTAGGTAAAAATTAACTTTGGGGTTGGCTTTCTGGGGTTTTTTTTGTTCTTTGGGGTTTTTTTTAACCTTTGCCGAGGATTCCCAGGAGCTCAGAGGGGTAGCTCAGACCATGTTGCTGGATGTCTGGGAATCCTGGATGTGCTCCCTCTGTGTACTAATCACCTCTGCAGCCTGTGTGGAGTGAGCCCAGCACTCCTGGGAGGTGTCAGCCCTAGTCTACATGGGCTAAAACAAAAATATGTCCTTGTCTAGGAAGTTTGATGCATCCTGGAACTGAGATCTTGCTGCACATGTGCATTTTTGCCTGTGGGGCTGGGCAGAGAAACTCTCCTGACACAAAAAGCAGAGTAACAATGTCGTCAGCTCTGGAGTCAGACCCACTTTTATGTCTGACTCACTGAATTTTGACAACACATTTCAGTCTTCTGTGCTTTTTTTCCTTCATATCTGCAGTCTGTTTACACCATGGGATCTGTGGAGAAGGTCTGTTCCTTAGTTCAGACACAATCCCTAGAGCATGGATGGAGGGAGGAGAGGCTCGATCTCAGTTTGGCCCTCTGGGAAATTTTGTACTGTAAATAGAAGTAGTAAAAACTATCAGGTGATGACACTTTTTGGGCTGAGTTTTTTTGAACTGGAGACTTAAAGGTGAAATCATCTGTATCGCATTACCCACCACTGGGCTGTCCAGACACTCTTAACTTTCCATGCACTGACAGATTCCTACTGGAGTAGCACACTCTGTCTTGTGGAAAGATTGCTGCTGTGCCCACAAACAAAGCCGTGTGCTGCTTTGGAAAACCACCTTGGGACACTCCTCAGGAGCTGCCATCAACCCAGAAGGATTTCTTAGGTGCTTATTATGCTCAGAAGGAAAAATTAATTCCTTAATTTCAATGTTACAGCCTTTGTTACTGTGTTTAGTTCCTGATAAATTGTGATGTGGAATAGTCTTTCTCAGAGATTCATGCAAAATGAATTGAGAGCACAAAAATTGACAGTCACACGTAGGTGAGAGCTGTTCAGAGCCACCCTAACACATACCTGGGAGATTGTCTGGGTTGGTTTTCACTGTGGCACCTTTTCTATTTTCTTACTGCATGTTCTCACATTTCCTTCATTCCCTCCATCATCCACTTTGCTTCCTGTTGTATTTTTATCTTCCTGTCCTTTTTTTGGCAAAAACCCCCAACATCTGCATTTCCACCACACCTTTATTCTGCTCAATAAATGTAAGAGTAAATCAGTCAGGTTCTTTGTATGCACAAAGCCATAAAGGCTTGGGAGTGCAGGTTTGCTTACGGATAGAGCAGCCAGTGAGCTCTTCCATTCAGCTTATGAAACATTTCACTAGTTATTCAGCTAAGGGTTCAAATGATGCTTCCTGTGATGATTTTTTGAGTGGTTTTGTTCCACTGAAGAGAATAACCAAATGAAAACTTCGAGTAATATTTTTAGGGGTTTTTTCACATGCATAGACTAAATACTTTATCATTAGATATCTTTGAGATAATTGTCCTTTAACGTAAAGCCTAGACTTGGCTTTTGGTCAGATGGAAAGGTGGTGCAAAGAAAGAATTTTGAAGGTGATCCCTCAGTTTGTCTCCCCAGACTGAGCCACCCTTTCACATGCACAGAGCCATTGCTCCTGACCAAGTGGAATTTTGATTGAAAAAGTCTGACCTGCCGAGCGCTCTGAGTTCACTACACCTGTGCAGTGGCAGGAACAGCCAAGTTCTCTTTCCCGTAATTTCTAAATAACTGCAAAGCACATAAATTCCTAGTCCTGACCTCTCTGTGCATTCCACACGATTTTGGCATGGGAACAGAGTTGCCTCGAACCCAGCCGTGCGCTGCAGCGCGGCAGATCCCGGGCAGGAGAGCGCCTCAAATGTTCTGTGCACTTGCACGTTTCTGTCCATTTCTTCGGGGCCCATAAAGCAGGAGCTGGTGTGGTTTAATGCACAGCTCCACTCTTTCCCGTAAGCGTTTCCAGGCCCTTTGTCTCAGCTGGTTATTGGGGTCTCTGAACACGTGGAGCTGGATTGCACCTTGTTAACGTTGGCCTCTCCTCCGGGCTCTGGGACTGCTGCAAGGCTTGAGTGGAGGCAGAGGATGCAGAGCGATGGGGAACCTTACCCCTGCATCAGTCTCTCAGCAATTAAGAGAGATTTCTTAGCTCATAAAACCTGGAGATGAAGGTAGTGGAACCTGCATATTCCCTGAATAGGAATTAAGTTCTTTCAGTGGAATGGAATTATACCAGTTAATTTCAGCAATAGCTGATTGTGATCGACCCAATCTTAAAACAGTGACTCAAAATGTTTGGCTGGTGGTAATTCTTGCATTGCTTATTTTGGAAAAGCCAAAGCCTTTGAAATTCAACTGTTGGAGTGTAGGTGGAGCAAGGTGTTTGGGATGTTTTTCTTTCCTTTGAAGGAAATAGCAAAAGTATTTACAAAAATATGCTGCATCAAGGATTGGGATAAATTGTTACATTTTCCCTTAGAGAATGCAATTTAAAATATTGGCCCTTTTGAAACAGAATGAAGTGGTGAGCTGGATTTGCCATATTAATCCCCTTCCCAGCAGAGAAAGGGGGCCTGGTTGTGAATTACAGACAAAGTTACTACCTGAATATCTGCCTCTGTAAGGATTTCCTTGATTGCTCAACAAAGCCAAAGGTTCCACTCCAGCTCTTGTAATGATGAGATAAGTGTAGGCTCTGGAATTCATTTTGGGAGTGATTTAGGATGGGAAAACTGGAAATCTTATAAAGAATACAGCTTTATAAGCAATAGATCCACATGGTAGATTCAAGAGGACTGGTGATTGAAAGCTTTGTGGGGAAGAAAAAGTATTATTTATCGATATATTTTTTAAAAATCTGTTTTAAAAATACGTTTTTTATTAACTACTCATATTGTGGTTAATAGTTGATACCCATTTAACATAAGCTGAACAGATCAACTTGTTAGGAAGAAAAGAGCGTTGGCTTTAATTTGTGCCCTGAGAATGAAGGAAGAGAGGCCTCTGCTTTACCCTGGTGGGTGCAGAGAGAAGTGAATATTTGTGTATGGGTAATTAGGGTTTTAAGTATCTTAAAAGCTGATATGAACACAGATGTTCGTCAATTGAATTACAAGATCTTTTAAAGGAAAACAAAAAAGACTGTGCAGGTTAAAAGGAGACAGGGAAGCAGCTTTGAAGGTAAAAATATTCTGTTTAATGTCCTGCCTGTCTATTTCTCTCCAGGGCATCACACCTACACAGTGCAGGTACGTAGGAAAGTTTGGCTTACTGTGCCATGCTCAATTACAAAAATCAATTAAGTCTGATGTAGCCTATTTGGACAATGTTTGCATAGTGCAAATCATACCTTGTATCTTTTGCAAGTTGATCAAGTTAACGTTTTGCTCTCAATTGCTTGTAAATATTTTTTTTTGGAGTAGGTTGGTACTCGCTGCCATTGAACTCTAGACTTGGCTTTGTTGTCTTAGTTTTGGAGAAATGTTTTTAAGGGCTTTTTTACATGTATTTAAATGTCTCAGGTGCTTTGGTGCTCCTTTCTGCCTCATGTAGATATTTGCTTTGCATGAGCTTGCTTTGAATTTGACTTTTTTCCCTGTAGGTATTGCAGAAAGCATGATCTCAGTTCCTCTGGCTTGTTCTGTTAATAACATACCTGAATACTTGGCAAAAGCCCATCATTCAATGATTGCTGAGCAGCTCCAGGTTTCTTTGGGTACTCAAAGGAAATATAAAATTAATTAGCAACATAATTTAGGTTTTTACCTGCCTTGTAAAAGTGCACAAATGTTTGTACTATTTAGAGGCTTCTGGCTGCAATCCTGTTCTCCTGTTTGAGGATATCAAATGCTGAAATTCAGCTGAATTGCTGAAAAGTTGACAATTAATATTGGAGATTCTCCTCAAGTCTTTCAGTGCCTGTGTATTCATTTGCATGTCAAATGGCTTTTGAGGTGAAGTAGATACTAAAAATGGAAGGCTTTTTTATTAAAAACTGCTTTTTAATACTGTGAGTGGTGGTTTCCTAGCTGAGGGCATTGACTATCTTGAAATTGCATCAGATTTTTTACTATCAGACCTAAATTGTTTTGTGTTGTATGAAATGACTGTCTCTTTTGGATGATGAAACGCCTCATTTTCTCTTCTTGGGGGGTTTATAAAGCTCCATCAACACTTTTCATTTTATATCAGGCTCTGATTCTTGAATTTTGATGGGAATTTATCCCTTGGAGAAACTGATGGGAGGATCTAATTCTGTGATGGCCCTTTGTACTTGCAGTTCATTTGTCTCAGTTATCTAAGTGTTGTTTCCTGGGTTTCAGCTGATTTTTGTAGCCGTGTAGCAAGATGATACAATCTTTCCTTCTTCCAAGGTTCCTTAATCCGATTTTCAGGAAGAAATAGCTCTGACTGCCTTTTATTTCCTTGGCAGGGGACCAGCTTTAAATGAGGACATGTGTCCAGACAGCAGCTGGTCCATAAGATGCTGAGCAAGAGCTGACTCAAGCCCATTGTTGGGGTGACACACGCTCTCCCAGCTCCCACTTTCCAAGGTTGCATGGTAACCAAAAGGTCAACCTTATTCCCTCAGCACTGGAAATCAAATGAAACTTCACAATCCTGAGCATTTTTCATTCATCAAATCCTTCAGGGCCCATTCACTGCTGGTGTACGTGTCCGGGCGGATCTCTGCTTTTCCATGATCCCTCTGTACAGCTGGGCGGATGTGAGGGCTGTGTGCACTTGAGCCAGATGAACACCCAAAGCTGTCCTGATGGCTCCAGACACACAACTGCAGCTTCCTTGTGAGGGAGTGGAGCCTTCCAATTTTTATTTTGGCTGTTGTTGTTGAGGCAGGAAGGTAACGCTGGTGGTGTGCTGCTCCTAGCACTGCTTATGGGTAGGGTTTGATTATCTGGGGAAAATGAGAGACTCTGTTTTCTTTTCTGACAAACTCAGTGATTGGCAGGGTCAGTGAAAAGCCAGCTGAAACATTCAAAGGCCACGAAGGAGGGATTAGAACACCCCTCCTGTGAGGAAAGGCTGTGGGAGATGGGGGTGTTCAGCCTGGAGAAGAGAAGGCTCCAGGGGACTTTATTGCAGCCTTCCAGTCCCTAAAGGGGCTCCAAGAGAGCTGGAGAGGGACTTTGGACAGGGGTCTGTAGTCACAGAACAAGGAGAAATGGTTTTAAACTGCCAGAGGGCAGGGTTAGATGGGATATTGAGTAGAAATTCTTCCCTGTGAGGGTGCTGAGGCCCTGGCACAGGGTGCCCAGAGAAGCTGTGGCTGTCCCTGGATCCCTGGCAGTGTCCAAGGCCAGGTTGGATGGGGCTTGGAGCACCCTGGGATGGTGGAAGGTGTCCCTGCCCCTGGCAGGGAGAATGGAATGAGATGAGCTTTAAGGTCTCTTCCAACCCAAACCGTTGTGCGATTCTATGATAATAAATACTCCTTTGCTCTGCTTTTACCCCAGTGTTTTCATATTGACTCATGTCTCATACAACTGTAAAATATTTGATAATGAGACCCACTGCATCCAGAGAGGCTTGGAGTTCTTTTTAGAACACTGTTACCTAAGAAGTTCATGGTCACTTTTCTGTGGCCCAGATTCAGTGACCGATCCCTTTTTTCCTAAATGTGTGTTCAGCATAACTTCATGTGTCCTTCTAAAAAGATCTGGGTCTCCCATTGTAGTTCTAGGGAGTTCCAACTTTAACAAAATATACAGCTGATTAGAAAATGCATTATTTACTGGTTCCATGAAAAATTGAGTGTTTGTTTGTTCCAGATCTCTCTCTCTGTATTTTGGGTTAGATATAAATTTGAAAATTTTATGTGGAAGGCAAAAAAAAGGATCTATTAGATCAAATGATATGATAATGTTGCTTTTAAATTTTTGGTCACCCACAGTGAGAGAAATGAGTGAGTGAAAGGGGCAGTTTATGGTTAAGTACATGGATTATACAGTCATAAAAGTAAATACCTAACATTTATCTCCCATTGCAAATAATATCAATAAATGCAAGTTGATTATTTTTTACCAAAAAGGTGTTACATTGGCTCTGAAGTTATCAACCTATTCAAGTTATGCTGATAAATGCTTTTTTGCTGTCCAATTGCCTCAGCATTCTGCTTGGCAAACTTCTTGTGTTTTGTTCCTCACAGTGATATGGAAGTGGATTACATTTGAGTGTATTTTGTTTGGTTTTTAAAGTCGGAAAAGTACTTATCCAGGTCTTGATGTAACTGTCTGTTGTTAATGGAAACCTCCAAATAAAAAAGATGGGAGACAAGCAGTGATCATCTGTGACTTCTGGCGTTGCATGAGGAAGACTCAAACTTTAAAAAATGGCTTCACTTCCTTCTTTCTTGCCTTTTTAGTTTAAATGTGTGATTTTTATCAAAGTAAATATGGCAAAGATTAACCACATTTTTCCATGTGAATGGATGTGCCCTATATTTTGAAGCATTTGCTGGTTTGACTTTTTTTCCTTCTGATTAATGTTTAAGTGCAAACCTTGTGCCCTGCCTTGCTTTTCACAAACATTGACATGGATAGTGTGGCACAGGCAATTTGGAAAGCGTAAGTTCAATGCCAAATATCTGTTCTCTTACTGAAGCTAAAAATGGGTGCTCTCAAGCACTGAAATTTCCCATAAATCCCCAGAGAGCCATGGCAAAGGCAACTTCAAGGCTTTAGCAAAAGAAATAATAGGAAATATTTGCCAAAGGATTTGTATTCATTGTACCTGGGTCTCTTGGTTGTCTTTTGGGCAGAGGTTGTCGCTTCAGCAGAAGGAAATTAATGATTATACCTTGAATTGCTCCATTGCTTCGGTTCATTTTGTGTCTTTATGAAGATCCTTCCACTCTTGAGTGTTACCATAAAGGAGGAACTTGAAAATTGGAGGCAGGGCTGACGCCCTGACTTTTTAGTAGTAAAATGTGCGAACAATGCTGAGTGTGTTCTGTGTGCATAACTCAGTGGTGTACTCCCTGATGGCACTGCCACATTCCCAGACACTCTTCCAGGTTTGTACAGCTTCCAGCCCTATATGGAACTTCACAGGAGCCAGATGAAACATCCCCATGTTTCCTTTCTGCTGGAAATCCTCCATCCTCCAGGAAAAGCAGCAATATTCAGTCTCCCGTGACAAATGCTCTCAATGACTTTTAGCTGACACAAGACCATTTCTCCAGCGGCCTCTCATCTTCCTGCTCACTCAAGGCTGCTGTAACTCTGTTCTGACATTTGTGAATGTGTAACATTCTCCTGCCAGAAGTCTCAGTGTCCTCTGCACGGTGGTGTTCTCTCCTTGGTCTTGGGAGCAGAAAACAGGAGTAATATTTCTGAAGCGTGTCGGTCTCCTCTATGCCAAAGCAACAGTTGCCTGTGTTTATCTAAAGTTTATTTCACTGCCTTGTAAAATACTTGTTTTAAGCAGCAATGGGCTTTCAACACCACAGATCAGCTGAATTTTGCAGCAGATTCTGGTCAAAATTTGGCCTGCTCTGTGTTTTCTATTTGGTCTAAAGTACAAGAGATCAGACTTTCAGAGAAACGTTAAACTTGTGTGTATGGGCACATGTGTTTTCTTGCTAAAGTACTAATGATTAAAAAGAGCATTTCTGACAGCAGGAAAGTTTTGTGTTACAGGATATTTTTGTGCATTAGTCTCCTTCACCTGATCTGTGCTAATTCACTCCAACCTGAAGTGCTGCAAGCACTGACAATCTTTGGAAACATTTCTGAGCACCTTATCCTCTATTTTGCTGTAGGCTTTTAACTCAGGCTATTTTCTTTCTGCTTGCAGGCCTTCTGTCTCGTGTCTTAATCATTTTCTGTTCCCTTAGGCCAGGAGCTGAGTCCAAACCTCAGTCTGAGCTCTCGGACAGGTGTTATGCCTGGAGCTTCAGATGGCACAGGAGTGAAAAGCTGTATGCTCTTAAAAGTGGCTGTGGACTTAACACTGTGGTTTAGTCCCAAGCTGTATCAGATATTTCCACCTACTTTTCAGTTTCCCAAGACTCTTATGGCATTCTCATTTTTGTTGCTGCTGTGGGCATAGGTTTTTTCCTCTTACACAGTGCTTCAGTAAAATGCTTCCCCAGAAAAGGGAGCAGAGATCACTGGAACAAACATTTTTCAAGACTTTAATCATTGCATGGAAATACAGCTTTCCAGTGATGAGCTGAGACCTGATGGCAGAGGTAAAAACAGAGCAGTGTTTTTTGAAGTAGCTTTACTGTGATCTAGGCTTATGTCTTCTTAATTCCATCAATAATTTCTTAGGGGTTGCCAGGCTCTGTGCATTAGGTGGTCTTATCTTTTTAGGATAGGTTAGCACTTCAGTACAGCAAGGTAAGTGATTGAACCACTGATTGTAGTTGGATATCAACTTCTTCCACAGTGCTCACAGATTGCCATGGCAGCATCCTGGTGTTTGGCTATGCTTAAAGCAGAGATCTCACCAACAGAAGTCCCTCAAAATGCAGTTCAGTCCCAGAATCAGTGGGAGGACAGCCCTCTGTCTCTGAGTTATCTTGTGTCCTGTGTCATCTGCACTGCATGTTAAAAATCATACATAATTTTCTTCTTATTAATAAAGTTCTGGAAGTGACCGAGTAACATTTTGTGCTAATAAATCTTCTTGCTTTCTACTGCTTTTGGTGGCAAAGGCCTTCTCTCTGTTGGCTTTAAAGAGAAATTATGCTCAACAGTGACTGAAAAATACACTTTCCAAAGCTTGGAAAGACTGTAAGTAGACAGGAACATCCCACTTTTCTTGTGCTGCCTATTCTAGCCCTCTACACTTCTGTAAGGGTATATTGTAAGATCCTTTTTTACATATCTCCTCCCTGTAAAAGCCTTTTACAGTAAAAGAGGAGATTATGTTCTGGTAAATATACCTGCTACTTCCAAATAACAAAGTCATTAAAAAGTCAATAGGCCTTTTATGTAACTCTAATTTGCTTCTCCTGTTCACCCTCTCTTCTGTGCTGCTCTGTTCAAGCCAACACCCATATCCACCAAAGCAGGGTGTGCATAGTAGCTCGGGGTCCCAGACACCAAGCTCCAGGATGTATTTTTCCAGCAGCCTTGGATTTGCCTGGCTGGCTTCTTAGCTGGCCTCAGCTCAGGCATTTTGGCTGGCTCCACTGCTGGCTGCTCTCTTAACTCCCAAAGGCTCTGATAATGGGGTCAACTTGCTCCTTGAGATACCATTTGCCTTTTTAACAGAGCTCAGATGGAAAAGGATTTGCACTATTACACCAGTGAGCTGTGGTTAATACTGGGAATCACACAGGCCAGTGGGAGAGCACAGAAATCATCTGAGCTCCTGGAAGTTGGTGTGCATGTCACCATTATTAGTCTCATTTCTAGACAGTCCTGCTTGCCCTGGTGGAGACTCCTGGGTTTCCCTTGGCAGGGGTGGCAGAGCACTGGGTCTGAATCCTGCCCTCAGCCCTCCTCTCGCTCCTGGGGAAAGATCAGCATCAGCAGGAAGAGCTTTTAAAAGGCTGGTGGCAGCCTGTGGCTTTGCTGGGTGGCTGGCACCACCACAGTGTGGTAGAGACCAGGAACTGGTTCTGCTGTAATGAGACTGTGAAAAATAAATCTTCACAGCCCCCCTTTCAAAGGAGATTGTGCAACATCCAGGTTCTGTCAGCTTTTCCTTCTGCACAGGGTACACTGCGTGTATGAGGTATGTAACTATACTGTTAGTTTTTGTTTTAAAGGAAATGTCAGCTTCTAGGGCTGGGCAGAAGGACTGAAGGATTAAATGACAGCATTTCACAGCGCATCAAAACTGAGATCTCTCTTGGGGTTCGTATCTGTGTGTTTTGCAGAATGACAAATTGGCAGAACTTGGGTTGAGGAGAATCTAGATCTGAAAAACTAAGGGGGTGAAATTGTGAGGAATTTCTGATTCTGGCCCCTACTGAAGGTCCTGCTTTGAAGTTTCCCCCATTCAGGTGTCATTCCATGTTTCTTTACAGCTGGCACTGCCTTGTCCCACTTCTAAAGGGGTTTTTGTAAAAGTGTCTGAGACTTGCATCCATCCCAGAGATATTTTACTGCTCAACATCAACTTTGAAAGCAAGTTGTGGCATAAATAAATCTAATTGTTGACTCAAACTAGATTTCAGGTTATTGAAGGAGCTGGGAAAGATCCCAGAACTCTGGATTTCTTCTGCACTCCTCGTTTAGGTCTCTGTTATCAATACTGCCATAATTTAAATCAGGAGTTGCCTAACTCTTGGCCAAGCTGAGCAATGATGTAAATGGATGAAATGAATTTGCATTGTTTGATGCACTGAGGGAGCTGATGGTTCGATGAACAAGCCCTGCAAAGTGAGAGGACGTGTTAGGGAGAAGTCAATCCCAACTGTTGCTCTTTCCGGTACAGAGTAGGGTTGGAAAATCTGCAGCCCCATGAATGAAAGCCTACACTGGCACCCTCCCCAGGCTGGGGTGGAGGTGGAACAAAAGGAAACTCCACATTTTATAGATTTGGAGAGCCACTACAAAGGCAGAAAAATATTTTGATTCTGACTAAGCAAGGTCTCTGCACGGCTCAAATGATCTCCCAGGAATTAGAAGCTATGCTGAGAAATCTGGGAACAACCCTGAGAAGGTCATTGGTTCTTTTTCAGGCTAACAATTTCCAAACTATTGCATTAACCTTTTTACCTTTATCTAAAGGTCAGCAGAGGTAACATATTTGTGAAGATCTCCTATGAAAATACTTGTTTTTTTTTTAATGGCTCATTTTCCCCTTCTTAGCACGGAATACTAGTTGGAAACATCAAGTCATATGTTGGATAAAACCCCACTTCGTATTCTCAGCTCTCTGATCTTATTCCTTTCAATTTTTAAAGCCATTCTGGATAAGGTTTTACACTGTATAAAATCATAACTCATTAAGATTAAAAAGAGCAGGCTTCAAGCATACAGATTAATCTATTTTTTTAGTATTAAACTTACATCTAGCAGAGAACTACAACAGAATTGGTTGGAGAGTGAAATTTGCCTGACCATTTGGGACTCTTTTGAGCCACTAAATTGTAAAGAAATCTGCTACATATCTGCTTTGGAAACTTTTCGATGTGGTCCAGCTCTGGAAAAATGCTGTTGGTTCTGGATGGCTTTGCTTTTGCGTTTGTTTTGTTGGGTTTTTTAGCATGAGTGCTGTTGACTGGACACCCATAAATGGAGACTTATCAGTCACTTGTAATTTATAGCAGGTGAACAATTGCTCACCACAAGTGTGTTTAAAAGAATAAACAAGAACATGACTTAAATATCACTTATTCAAGATACCCTTTATGTGCTCAGCCAAAATCATCTTTTCTTGCCTTGTTTTTCCATCTTTTTTTTTTTTTTTTTTTCCTTAACTATAGTGTTGTGCTGGGCAAGGGATAGTGGAGTTCCTGAGCATTACACCCTCTGCTGCCTTTTCCTGCCAAGGAACAGCCCCTCCCTATCCAGGGCTGCAGCAGCTTCATCCATCTAATACAGATACAACATTGCCTGGTGCTTAAAGCACAGGCTCATTATTTGTATTTTTTTCCTTATTAGTCTTTGATATTGTTTAACAACTATCTCAGTTTCCCCATGATAAATATTTCCATCTTCTGTGGCATAGTAGAGTTTAAGTGATTCACAGAATTGTGAGGAAAGAAGTAAAGGCAAAATTTTTGTCAAGGTAGAAAAAACTCTCCATAGATTTCTTTACGTATCCCACTTCCATTGGGAAGTGCTGCTCTGTTTTTATTTACTGATGTTAATAGTGGGAAAAGATTCACTGATTCTTTACCTAAACTGCACCGTAGTGCTGCAGTCCAGCAGGACGGGGCTGTGGGGGAGAATAAAGTACTGAGGTCCTGCAGGAGCTCCACCTGATAAGTGGAGGTCCCAGGAAATGTGGAGCCCTGAGACCAGAAATCTTGAACAAAGCCAAATACCAGCCCCAGCAAGTGGGCTTGGGGGCAGGGCAGGCAAGACTGGCTGGGTCTTCTGCAGAGTCTTATTTCTATCATAGAATCATAAAATATCCTGCGTCAGAAAGGACCCATTAGGATCACCAGGCCAACTCCTGGCCCTGCACAGACACCCCAACAATCCCACCCTGTGCCCAAGAGCATTGTCCAAATGCTCCTGGAGCTCTGGCAGCCCATTCCCTGGGAAGCCTGTTCAGTGCCCAGCACCCTCTGGGTGAGGAACTTTTCTCTGATATCCAACCTAAACCTCTCCTTTGTGCTGATTCCTTGAGTCCTGTCACTGGTCATGAGTGAAGAGATCAGTACCTGCCCCTCTGCTTCCCCTCATGAGGATGTTGAAGAGTGCAGTGAGGTCTCCCCTCAGTCTCCTCTCTCTAAGCTGAACAAACCAAGTGCCTTCAGCTGCTCCTCATAAGGCCCCTACAGACCCTTCCTCATCCTCGTGGCCTCCTTTGGACACTCTCTTGTGGTTCCATGTCTCTTACATTGTGCTGTGCCATGGCAATGACTCTGTACATTGTGCTCTGCTGTCCTACAGCTCTGAGCACAAGTGCTGCTGAAGTAACTGTCCAGCACTAGGAATAAAATGTGAAGCTGTTGGTTTTTCTGACTTGTCAGAGGGTGCTGCTCATCTGCCCTGGCTGTTGGGGTGTCTGCTGGACCTCTGCTCTCTGAGCTTGTGGAGGAAAACATCCACCAAAACTATTCCCTAGCTAATGGATCAGTGCGTGAACTAAACAGGAGCCCAAAGCCAACCTTCAATTAAAGATGAGGGTAAACATAAGATCTTTATAAGGAGAAAAGATAATTCTAACTGCCAGATGTCACCCTACAGATTCTTGTTTAACCTTGAAATCCATCCTGCTGTTTTTTGCTCAACAAGGCTCAGGGAGATGCACTGAGGCAGTTTCTGGGCTCTGCCCCATATCTGGTTGCCGAGGGCATGGAGCCCTCACAGCACCTCAAGTGGCTCCTCAGCATGGAGGTTTCATCTCCTGGTCCTTACCAACATGTAGGGAGTGGCTTTTTGTGTTCAGGCTGGGGGATGTTCTCTGCACATACCCTGACAGTAAAGGCAGGATGTTTGCTGTCCACTCTTAGTTATTATCTGGCAGCGTCAAGTGGAAAATACTGATAACGTTAAAGGCTGTGAAATTACAATGTTTTAATAGGCCTTAACCTTGTTCTGCGTGACACCCTTTTAATGCTCTGATTTCTAACAGCCAAGGCCAATTTTCCCTTATTGTGTTTTGTAAATTACTCCAGCTGTGGGACTTTATTTATTTATTTATTACCCTCCATTGCTAAATGGTACTTAGACTATAACCCACTTTTAGATCCCAAAAAAATCTGATTTAATTTACCTTGTGATCAGCAGAGCAACTGTAGTACTTGGCATTAATAAGGTTAAGGAAGGAATTCCATTGCCTGAAGTGTTCATTCAAGAATTGGGGAAAACCTTTCTAATAACAGAAATGTGTAATTGCCAACCAATAACTTGTAAAACCAAAGAGTAGAGGTTGAGAGAAGAAAACCACAGGGAGGATGGGATGGGATGGAAGAGCAGATACGGGGAGGGAGAAGAGACCAAGTGAAACAAAACAACAGAAGGGAAGTGGGAGCTCTTGTGCTTAATCAGATGAGAGTTCTAATTAGTGCATTATTTTTACGATGGTAGGGAAAGGGTAATAGCAGATGTTCCAGCAGGTCTTCCTCAAGGAGTACAGAAAATATAGGGGAGAAAAAGGGAGCAAAAAGATCTGGAAAAAGTTTTTAAATATGCCATGGGGTTTTTTTTTTCTTTCAGGCTACATTTTACTTAGAAAAGCGATTTCCTCTCCTCTCTTTTCTGTCTGCCTACCAGAACTTCAGGGTATTCAGTTACCAGTGGGAGAAGAAAAGGTTGCAGTACCTTTCATACAATTTTATAGAATTGCAGTTTGGTGTTTTCTTCTAAGCTAATTCACAGCTCAGCAGTCTAGTCCGTCTTCAACTATTCTGTAGCTGATTTCCCATGAGGAAACCTGCAAATTGTGTAACAGGGACTTGATTCCCAGAAATTAATATTATGATCTCTTGTGCATAAACAGTCCTTAATATTACACGTGTGGTTGAAGTGGCCTCTTTTAGAAGGATCTTGGTCTAGACTGAAGAACCCTGTGTGACTGAGACCTTGACACATTCATTGGTAACCTGTCTGTGAAAAATTTCCACCTCATTTCTAGTTCGAATGTAGGACTTGAGCACTTGCTCTTGTTGTGCCTTTGCTAAGTTCAGCACGACTTGTTCTTTCCTTGTAAAGTAATTCTTAAAGACTGTGTTCAAAATGTTTACTTTTTTTTTTTTTAATTGACAAACTGAATAGGTCAGGATCTTTCAGGTCTTTTATTAGGTATACTTCCCTGAAGTTTTTCCTCTTAGTTCAAACTGCTTTTAAGTATGGATGCACATTTTAGCCCATGTATTACAGCAGAATCAAATGCACTTCTCTTAAGAGCAGATGGCTTCAAGAGGCAAAGCAGCAATAAATAAGTTATGGTTGTGGGTCTGGAGAAACTGAAATTTCCCCGTAATGTGGTGAAAGTGAGGAATGTTTGAAGCTGTTTCTGTGAGTGGCAGGGTTATGTTGATGGCTTATTCAAGGGCATGGCTGAGTCCTCCCAGCAGCTGTTATCTGCTGTGGCCAGGCCCCGCTCTCAGCCCCAGGGAGATCATCAACCTTTGGGATCTCTGTGGAAAATTCAAGGGTCGTATTCAGTCTAGACCAAAAGAAAACTGTAAGTGTCTGCAAACATATTTAAGTACTGTTAGGGAAAGGACAGGGACCAATTATTTTGATTAGGCAATAAGGCCAGAAAAGGCTTAGGAAAAAGCATCTGAGAAGGGTCAGTGCAGTGAGGTTCTGGGGAAGGTGACCGGCCCCAGCAGGTGAGAGATTCCAAGCTAGGCTTGACACTCACCTTTTGGGGTGGAGTTCAGGGATAGTGAGCTCCCTTCTGCTCTGAAGGAGGATGGTGGATTGGGTTGACCCATCTGGGATTCCTTCCAAGCCTGATGATCCTGTGGGTCGCCGTCTGCTGGCACACCCTGTCAGGCACTCAGCTTCTCTAGCAACTTTCCAGAAATAAAAATCTATTCATAAAAAGTGTGTGTGTGTATGTAAGTGTGAAACTCCAAGCACGGGGTAGGAAGTTCTGGGGTTGTTTGGAATCTCTTTGTACATCACAGACAGTGTTTGAAAGGGCAGCTCCTCATCTGGCTTTGTGCTGCCTCTGGCTGTGCCACAGAACTAAACCTGAGGTCATTTTCCAAGAATATCCTATATTTTCTTGCAACTCCAAGCTTCTGTCTGCGTGCTCATGAATCTTCTTCCCTTCTTCACTTAGCAGGTGTCACAGGGAGAAGTGTGAAATGCAGGTGTAAAGGAGGTATTTTGAGACATTCAGCTTAACTTTTATTTTCTTAAACATTCCCAGTGTTCTCCTGAACTTAAGTACAGCCTTCATCTCAGGAGAAAGTGCTTGGATCTGGCTGGCTTAGTCAGAAGGTGTCTGCTGCAGGCTTCAGGATATTGAAATGAAAGCACTGTGAAAGCAGGGAAAGAGCCTTCCTTCTCCTTAAGGACATCATTGCCAGGGAATGGTTATAGAATATTGATCTAGGACTCCAGTCTGGGGATTTTGGCAGTTTACCAGTTTAGTAAAAGGAAGGTAAGAGGATCAGTTTCATGAGGAAAGAAGGAAAAAGATACATTACTTTTTTGAAAGTAAAAGTCAGGTGCTGAAGTTCATTTTCTATCAGGTTCTGTATATCTAGGAAGGTTTAAAGTCCTGTTAATATTGAATTATTTATGTGGTTTCATTCAGCAGCACCATAAATTCCTGGATTTTGCACTTACAATAGTTTGTTTTTAATACATCCTTTGCAAGTCTGTCTTGGTGAGATTCCACATGACCTGGTGGAAGATGGGTAGGAACCTTTCAGCAGGACCATTCTTTGGCTGCACATTTTAACAGCCACCTTTTAACTGAAGAGAAGAACAGAACTATTTTCAAGACCAGCACAGTAGTTCTTGGAGAGATGTGTCCACATACCGGCCTTTACAAGCACAAGGAGTAGAAATGGTTGACTTTAATGAGGTCCAGCTTCTTAGAAAGCTGATGGCCAGGCCTTTTATTTGAAAACAGGGCTTTTTCTTCTGGTTTGTGCTGCTTGCTTCCTGGGTCATTGCATTTAGACACCTTCAAAACAAGGTGCTTACTAAATTTTATACCGTTCTTGTTACACTGAAGCTGCAAATCTGTAGACATGAAGAAGTCTGAGCTTTGGTGGCTGTAATTCCACGATAAAAGGAAGAACAAATCAGTAGAAATTGTTTAGAATCTTTTGGTCTTACATTCTGTCAAAAAGAGATTTAAATATCTTTGACTTGGCATCTTTCAATCTGATCTTTCCAGACAATTATTAATTAAATCTTAGGTTCCCCATAGAGAATGAAAGTACAGATGTCAAACTGATGGTGTTGCAGAGCCCTTGAGGGATTTGAGGAGGAACAGAATCTGACTTGTGGCATCCTGTTTATGTTTATACCGCTATTTAGGATTCCCTTTAAAGATATGTGCTTACCATCCCTCATTCCTGTAATCCCCTTAATTCAGCCTCTCTTTAGTATGAAATTTATTCTGCATATCTATGTAAGATATCTGCATGTCTGTAAACAACAGAAATGTTATTTATTTAGTGTCTTTTCTTATACTTTGACTTTTAAAGGTAATTTTCTTTTGAAACACCCTGATCACCATCTTTCCAAAAGCACCCACAACCACCTGCAGCTCCAATTCCCACCCATTAGAACCTATTGTGTAGGAATATTTAATATCACCTCTCACACTAAGCACTGTTTCCTGCTTTGCTTTGAGCAGCTATTAGGATTTAGTGCTCTTATGTGGGTACTGCAATTTCAGGCAGTGCCAGGAAAAAACTAATAACTCTACTTTAGCAGAGCTTAGGTTTTATAAGTTAATGAGGGACACTTGAAAACTGGCAGCTTTTCGGTCTGACAAGAAAGACTAGGACTAAGTATGATGTAATAAAAGGGGAAAAATAAAAGGCTCTTCCTTCTCTTTGTCCTGCTGGTTGTGAGTTTGGAGTTGAAGGTGTGATGCTACAGCAGCAGCAGTGGAAGGTCACTAATGCTCCCAGGTGTGTTTTCCAGTGCCTGACAAGAAATACAAGTTTCCAAATGGGTATGCAGTGGCATGAGAGGCAATAAAGGACACAGAGCATCTTCTTGTTTCTTATCATTTTTTCTTTTGGTCATTTCCTGGATTTATAGGAGGGAGCATTTGTGTGTGCGGGTGTAACTTAAAATAAAGTTTTTAAAAGTCCTCTAGTCTGGAAAGGAAAACCAGCAGAATTAAATCATAAATATTGTTTAGTCACTGCTGGACTGCCTGAAAATCACAGAAGGATCGTATAGTCCAATGGGAAAGGATTAGGAATATTAGTGAGAGAATTTCTTTAGGCTATAGCAGTGTTTTGCAGAGTTTTTACCAGGGATTATGAGCATTAATCTGTGGTTACATCTGCAATTTACAGAGACCCCCTGGGACTTTCAGAATGTGGCCATACATGGATAATAAATCACAGTCATGTGATTATTTAGACTTGGACTTTGGCAAGGATGAGGGAGCATTAGGAACCCTATTCAGGGGTAAAGGCCTGCATTTGCTTTTATCTCCATCATCTGTCACCTCTTATTTTGATACTTCTGAGAAGATTTGTACCTTGTCTAATGCAAACAGCAGTACACAAGTGGGCAAGTGTAGGGGCTTTGTAATTATCATTTCTCTGCCATGAATGTCTCTGATGGAGCCCATGTTTAGTGCTACATAAGTGGCTTGCAGACCTAGGAAAACCAACTGGAATGACTCTATCCCAATATAACCCAGGAAAAAGGGGGGCTCTGGGTGTAGCACCAGCCATGGCACATTTGTACCCATGGTGATGGGTGATCCTGAACACCCAGGGCATCGCTGACTCCCAGTGGGAGCTTTCCCAAGGAAAGCTTGTAGGGGTTATATAACACTCTTACCAAAATGATTGCTGGAAGTGGTGGAAGTTTTCACTGCAATTATCAGAAAATGGCAGGGATTTAAAAATTTTGTCAAAGTCCTGCAAAAAAATTCCCCAGCCTGGTTTACCTTACCCCCAGCTGTCAGCCCAAACAATTTGGCAGGGCTTTTTCTTTAACAGTAAAATCTTTCCAGAACTCAACACTTTGTTTGAAAAAATGAAAATGTTTTGCATTGGAAATTACGTTGCTCTGTAAGAAATTGGGAGGGGAAAGCTTGATTACTAAGTGGAAAATAAATGCTACATTTTGGTTTTGTTATTTTCAGGCAACAGGTTTGGGCCAGTGCTCCATCTGATTTCAGTGGATTACCCTTAGGAGCAGGATTAACCAAAATAAGTCAGAAAGATGTGGATAAAAAGTGCAGCTGCAGTTGTTTCACTTGAAGTCTAGATTTTAAATTTTGGTTTCAGAATTGTCCTAGCCTTGTGATGTAACTTAAAATGGGCTGGGGAGTGGTACAAAGTGTGGTGGTCAAAACTGATAATGATGAATTAATATTTTAGTATTTCTTCTTTCAAACCCCATTTTGTACTTTTATTTTCCTGCTCTGATGAATGAAAATACTTTATAGATTATATTGGAATACTTTTTAGGCACTATGAAAATACAGAGTAAGAAATAATAATAAAAATGTGATTTGTTACCCTCAGAAATGTAATGACTGGGTAAGCTTGTGCAAAATGTAAAAGGAGTAAAATCCCACCTCAACCATATCCTTTTCTTTAGAGAGAGAGTGAGAGGCATTAACTTTCCTATTTGATTTTTTTTTCTTACTTTATTCACTTATGGTTAGATCTGGTGCCTTTTTTTTTTTTTTTTGTTAAATATATCTTGCCTTTTAACTGCTTAAGACAAATTCACAACTTTTCTGTCAGAACCAGTGACTCTGTGAAAACCAAACAGTTCCATAAAAGAGGTGGTAATTTTTTGGAGAGCAACTCTACAGGTGGAAGAAAACACATTTCCTTTAGATTTTTAATCCAGCAATTAGGAGCATCAATAACATGTCAATGTGTGTGAAAAGGTCAAACCTGCCCACCTTTGTTGCTGGAATTGTACTAAGGAGGTCTGTGATGGAGCCTGGGGTGCCTGGCTGTGTTAGAGTGACAGGACACTGCAGGACAAGTCTGGTTTGAGGGTGAAGGAGGACGTGTGGCCCTTCAGACTGCACTGCTGTAGTCACACAGTGCCCAACAGAACTTTGTTTCTTACACACTAAAGAGGAAAAAGATTCCTGGATCTGAAGGCTAACTCTTAGAGGAAACCAGGAATGTTTTCCTTACAAAGTGGGCCCGGTGCTCAGCTGCAAAGAGTTACTGCCCTTCTCTCAGGGGAGTTGTGTCCTGAACAGCTGAGGATCTGTTACAACAAGAGAAAGGCTTAGGAATTGCCCCAGTCCTCTCATAAAGAATCAATGAGTAACAGATATTGAAATGGCTGAAAATCTGAAACTGGTTCTGAGTTTCCTCTGAAGTGCTCCCCAGTGTTCCTGGTCAGGCTGGGACGTGGGGTGGGCAGTGAGGATGGTGCTCAGGATGTGCCACTGTCAGACCAGGACAGCGCTGTGGGACGGCACAGAGGGGTGAAGGACACCTTGGCACACCTGGCAGCTCCCTAAACTGCTCTGGGAGGCTGAACGTGCTCTAGGGAGAAGGGACTGCAGTTGTGGCTGATTCCTGCCTGGAGTATTTCCTGGAGGGAAATCTCTTATTGCCCAGAGGAGATGTGAATTCCCCATCCCTGGAAGTGTTCAAGGACATGTTCACCAGGGTTATCACCAGGGTTTGGAACAGCCTGGTCTGGTGGAAGATGTCCCTGCCCATGGCAGAGGTGGAATGAGATGACCTTTAAAGTCCATCCCAACCCAAACAGTTCTGGGATTCTGTGTACCCATCCAGGAAAAATGGGATGATAGACCTGTGACTGCAGGGTGAGTTTTAGTCAGATATGAAAACTTGGGAGTCACCAAAACTCTTCCCAAACCAACTGAAAGTACTTGCACACATTCCTCCATGCTCTGCTCCGGCAGCACATGAACCATGTGATATTTGCATATCTCGCCAGTGGAGCACTTTGGGGAACAAAAAGTATTGTTTTTATGATCTCCAGTACTAGGTTGCTTCCAGCTAGTCTGAGATTTTGTGTGACTTTCACTCATTTTTTATTGATTAAAGCCAACTCTCCTATCCCAGTGTTAGTCACTGAGAACCTCTTCCCTTTCATCCTTCCTAGGGACATTCCCCTCACAGGAGACTTTCAGTGCAGCACTTGAGATTCAATGCGAGGAGCCAGACAAGACAAGACACGTTGTACAAATATTCCATTTTCATTTTTATCTGACTTTCTTGTCATTCATCTTCCTGCACTCAGAGGACCAGCACGCCAGATTTCACTAGCAGTCCCTCAGCATGGCTGCTCTCTGATTGCTCAGCACAAGCTTTCTCACAGAACAGCTTTTAAGGTTTGATTACTTTTTTACTACCTTAAAGCTATTTCTCCTATGTAAATCACAGTAACACCCACCTGTGCATCTGCTGTGTGAACAAAGTTATTGGACAGAAGGCTGTTTTGCAAATTTTCATAGTTCCCAACTCTGTGCTTGGGGAATGTTGCTGTGGGAATTTTCATCTGATGAAAGGTCAGTTGGGAAATGTGAGGTCTGACATTTCTGTTTTGCACAGACAGCTATAATTATCTTCATGCTTTTTTGCTCCACACTTATTGAAAACAGATTTAAGGAAAGAAAAAAGAAAGCAAAACTTTAATTCAAAACTCACTAGAAGAAAATGCAGACTATTTCCATGAGCTCCCCAGCTGGAGCTGAGCTTTATGTTACTCCTGCCTGTAACCTACTTCTGTCCATCTTGCTGCCTGTAGAGATCCTGGGACATCTCTTTTATCCTGAGACTGTGTATAAATACATAAATGTATAATAAGAAAACAAGAGTGACCTCAGTATGTCCAGGCCCCAAAGTATAATGCCCAGGGAAGAACTAAGAGTGAAATGATGGTTCATGTTCTATTCTTCCCAATATTTTCATTATTAAACTCCAGCTATCCAAAAAAAAAAAATTCCTTTTGGTTCAAGAAATAAGGATAATTTTTCTCCCTTTCCCAATGGATGTTGGTTGCCTCAGTGGAAGAAGCTACTCTTCCATTGCCAATGAGTTGTGAGTGAAAGGTCCAGGGCAAGGCAAGGAAAACAGCCCCTGACTTAACTGCAGCAGCCTGTCCCAGGTGGGATCCTTTGGCAACAGCTTTATTTGCCAACAAACCAATGTTGCTGCTAACACTTCTTTACTCTGACTAAACTGAATCCACTCAGCAGTGTGTAAAATAAGCATAACTGGCCTCCTTCTATAAAGTGTAATTCCCTCTGGCTTCATAGATCGTGCTCTTTCCAGGAATCTTGTGGATATGAGGAGCAGTGATTTGTGGTGGGAAGTTCTGCTTTATTATAGCTTTCTGGTCAGTGCTTTCTCTGCTAAGCTGCATTCCCATCCCTGCTGTGGATTTTGTTTCCAGCTGGTGCCAAACACCAAAATAGATGTTTATAGATGTTTATCGGTTTGGCCTTTCTGCTTTGCACTTGCACCATAGCTTAGAAACACAGCAAATCTGGCTTTAAGTTTCCTGGTAGCTGATAAGAATTCAGTATTCTCCTAGTTTAGGTTCACTGAGAAGTGTTTGGAATATCAGGGGAGGTTAAATCCGTACTGATTGACTTCATTCTGGTTCAGGGTTTCTCTGTGGTGCTGCTGTGCTTTTATGTTTGGTCTGATACGCTCTGCTGCTGGCAGGGAGCCATGGAAAACTGGCACAAACCCGATTTTGGGGGTTCTGGCTAACTTTAGAAACATCTGATCCCATGCCCACACCTGATCTGGATCAAACTATGCCGTGGGGTGATCTGGTAGTGCATGACCTGGTGTTGGTGCTGGTGTAACTTTGAATAACCCAGAGATGAACCTGGTATGTTCAGACTGCTACTGGTTTCTGTCCTGAAAACGAGTCTACAAACATTTACTTGTGAAGGATCTTGCACAGGATGAAATAGTAGCACTGTTACATTTTCTGAGCTGAAAAATAGCATTATTTAAACGAAGTTCCCGTAGATAAGTCATATAGCCCTAGAAATTACTCAGTACTTTAAATCCACACCAGTTTATCAGCTTTTGTCTCTGCAGAATGTCATGTAGCCATCCTTTTTTATTTTGGAGAAAAGTTTAATCCCTAAGTCAATATGATACTCAGTTGTAGGCACCAGAACAGAGCCAAGGTGGCAGGAGGGGGATCTCTGGCACACCCAATTATTTTGGACTAAAACCTTTGTGAGAAAGCACAGCCTGACCCCCTGCCAGCCCTCCCCTCTCTGCTCTGCTGCCCAGCTTCAGGTTTTAAGACCTTTATCCTGAATAAAGCCTAAAAAAATATATTGAAAGAAAGGATTGGAGCTGACAAATGTCCGTTCTTGCTGTGACTATCTCTTCACTCCTTTGCTCTGGTTTGCCAAATGTCTGGTTGCTATTTTCATTTACATGGATGCTACTTCATGGCATTGCTGTGCCCATTCAAAGCATTCCCAAAACTCCTGTGGGGGTGCAGAGAGCCTTGAAGAGTGTTTGAAGGTTAGAGAGTGGTGGTCATTGGTTCATTTTGTCCAAGTCTGTAAGGAAGTGCATCTTCCAAACTCTTTTTAGAGAATTTTAAACATATTTTTCTACTAAAAGTATTTTTGCATCTGTTCTTGCTTTTTCAAGTTGGTTCTGAGTTTAATTTAAGCAGAATGTTTTCATGCTTTCATCTAAAAATAGTTTGCCTGCATTTTTTACCCATTAGTCCAAAAGAGGCTGTGGCTCTGTTCTCCCACCTCATCATCCTGTTCTTCCTCAGAGGGCAGCAGCAATGCCAAGCTGTAAAGATCCATTCCAGTGCTGGTGTCCAGCCTCTCAGAGCAGTCACACGTAGTTTTGCTGGCAGTGCAAAATCCAGCTGTGGGTCTGTGATGTGGTTGAACCTATTGAGAAGTTGCTGAGGTGTCTATGGTGGGTTCAGTTCCTTTGTTCTGCTCAGTCAACACTACAAACATGGCTGTAAATGCTTGGTGGTGTCCTGTAAAGGGAAACTGAAAAATGGGATATCTGGTGACAGACTGGGGGAACGTGACCCAAGGAAGGAGAGCCATCACTAGGAACCAAAATATTGATGTTTGCACCAAACTGCAATTTCCCAGGAGTGTTGTGAGTGGCTGCACAGTGAGATTAGGAAATCAGGAAATCCCATCAGCAGAAACAACAGCACGTGGGGGGGAACTGGTGTAAGTTTGATTGGTCCCTTAGAGCAGAAAGCAAGCAAGACAGGAGCCAGGTTTGGAAGAACAGCCAAGGGACACCTGCTGCCTTAATGTGGTGGGATGCAGTAAATAACTGCTAGGTTTGTATTCTCAGGGACTAAGCAAGAAATCCAGTCCCCTGATCAGCCTGTAGCTCCTGTTTAGTCTGGCCTTGTTTCCTTAGGAGCTTGCTGCCTGGGAAGTTGGTGGTTGGCAGAGGCAAACCCAACACCAGAGAACTTCCCGAGGGCTCCCCTTGGCACAAATCCTGGCAAGGATCCTGGCTAGGATCAAGGCTCCCACATCAACCTGAGGACCATTTCCTGTCCATCTCAGATACTTACTGACGGCAGTGCAGATAGTGCTGAGAAATTCTACTTTTCCCCAAAGCCATGCTGGGAGAAGTTATGTTTTTGGAGACTGTTCCTATTCTCTCACAGCTCAAGTTTGTTGTGGGCTTCCATGAGAATTCAGCCTGTGGCTGTTGGATTTGGGGAGCTGGGGTCTTTGGATACTTGAGTGAGGGGAGTGTCTCTTTTATTTTGTTAATGAAGTTTTCAAATGATTCTGTAACTGCTATTGCTATTGTCTTGAGACAATATTCAATTTATTTGCTTTATTTCCATATATTCATTGACTAATTTCTGTGCTGCTCTATGGAGTGTGCCTGCCTGAGTTGTAACCCTTCTTAATTTCAGTTTATGTGAACTTGGAGCCATCTGTAAAAGGTATCAGTAACTTAATGATTTCAGAGGTTGAGCTGCGAAAGCTGAGGTGGTTTGAAGGTTAATCACAGTACAGAAGTGACCAAACATCTCTGGCTTTGCCAGACTGTTTGAAGTTTCACTGACTGAGGCAGCATCAAAGATGTTCACTGAATTTGAGTGTAAATTGGGGTTTAAATGACTGGGGAGGTGGGTGATGCCATCAACAGAAGCAAAGGAACCTCCCGGATGGTGCTGGGACGAGGGAGGAAAAGCCATTGCTGTGTGTGATCCATGACTGCACTTCCTGTGGCTCTGGTCTGTAGGATTAAGGAATCCTCGCTGTGGTCTTGCTGAACATGTTCTTGCACATGGTTGGCCTTGTTATGAGTTTACTCTCTTTTGTCACAGCCTTGCAAAGCGCCTCACCCTAATGTAAACCACATGCGCTGGGATCGTGTCATGCTTGGAAAGGAACCAATCAAGCAAGGCACAAGGGGTGGGCAGGCCTCACTTGTTTCAACAAACTTAAGGAAAACATTTCTGAGGGGATCTTCCAGAAAACCACACTTCCTCCACGGCCTTGGAACTGAGGGTTCAGCTCATGGATTATGCTGGTTCTCAGTTGTCTCTGAGGGAAGAGCAACTCGGACAAAATTTGGAATTAAAATGAGCTCCATTCTTTTGTTGCACATCCCTGGTTTTGGTTTCGGAAACACACACAGGTGTAACCATGAGCACCAGAGTGTGCACATACCTTTTACAAATTATCCTGTCCAGTGGAGATGTTGCTGTTAATTTTGCTGACACATCTGATCATGTGCCCCACTGGTTCATAAAAACACACACGAATCCTCAGCGGTGCTCTGCTTAAGTTAGTAAAATAAATAGAAGTGTGAAGAAGGAAATTGGTGGTGGAGGGTATTAGGGGACTGATAATCCCACCAGCTAAAGTGATGGGAAGGGAAATAGTGTAATGTTTTAATTACCAGGTGTTAAATCATTAGTTCTAGAGTGATGTCTATCACAGATATGTGTCTGAGGTCATACTGTTATTCAGCCCTTAACAGTTGTTTCACCTTTTCTGAGCTTTTTGTCTGGATTTGTTCTCGTATCAAATTCTTCCTTAGTAAGGAATAAAGCAATTTTCAAGATACCATAAGTTTATTTGTGTAAGACACAGGAACTGGCTAACATTTACATGTAAATATATGTATTTATAGGGTATGTTACTTCTGTTTGATTAGTCACAAACAACAGTTAACTCCTGGCAGGGACAGAGGAGAAATTCAGCAGGAGAAATAGATTCTATTACTGGTAGAATTTTAACTTCTACATTTTTGATGAAGACTTTCTAGTTTAATAATAACCTTATATAAATCGAGTAAAATATGTGTGGATTGTTACCATGAATTTGGTTAGTTTTTAACTAAGCTCCCGTAATACAACAAGCCAGCAGGTAGACACTATATCATGAATAATATTATTTCCCATCCAAATCACCAATTTTCAAGTGTGGTTTTGCAGTTCTGTTACATCGAATATACCAAGATTTTTAACTCTTACAAACTCATCTTCTCTTTTTAACCATTCCAGCTGCTTCTCTTATTAAATGCTGGATGGTTTATGGTTACTTTTTCACTATTTTAAGCCAAATCTGTGTTTGTGTTTCTGTAGTTCTGGGATTTTATTGTGTTACCTTGCTACATTCTAATTTGTACATCTTGCTTTATAGAAGTTATTTTCTACAAATAAGTAGCTATATCTTGATTTATATTAAGAACTCCGTGATTTCAGCTACAGAAAACACAGACTTCAGCCAGCAGCATTTAATTCCTTGTCTGCAGTAGTCTTGAACTGATTTGAAAAGATACTGAGGTAGAATTTCGTCTCATTTTCAGTCACAAATTTCAGTTTATTCCATAAGTGCCACCTTCACTGCTGCTGTTTGAGCTCATGTTTAAATCTCTTCCCACAGCTCTGTCATTGCAGAGCCTGCAGATGGATGAGAACAGGCTGCTTACAATGGTCAGGCCTCTAAAATCTGCTGAAACCTGCACAGGGGCCAGCAAAACTTTAAAATATACTTGATTTTATAGGGAAAAATACTAAAAGACTGCTGGTAGCACCCATTTTGCATTAGAGAATTGAGTTTTCTGCTTCTAACAGTTCTTCAGAGTGATCAACAAAACTTCTAAGGGGTGATCCCACCACAGAAAGGGAGAAACTTGCTTTTGGTGTAAATATAAGCCTGTTTCTACTCAGTGCAAACAAGGAAGAATTCCACTGCTGTCAGTGGATTTCTGTCATCACAAAGGAGGTCAGGGGAGCCCCACTGTGCTCTCTAAGAGCCATGAACACAAGGCATGGCACTATAGTGCTTCTTCACTGCCTCTGCCAAATTTTAATGGCATTTCTTGGCAACTTGGGGAAACTGGATAAGGCTGAAGTTCCAAGAGGCACACGGTAATGGCTGCAAATGTTGTTTATATTTGATATCTTCAGCAGATAACTCCCCAAAGAGACATTTTTGGCCATAGTTTTCTGCCCTGATCACCACGGAGCTGCGGGGGCACCTCTGGGGAAGACAAGAGCTGAGGGTGAGAAGTCTCAGCCCTCCTGCAAAGTGTTCCCAGCTGTCCAAAGCAGCAGCCCCAGTGCAATCCCAACACATCCAGCATATGGAAAAGGGGCACCTTGTTTCCTGGAGTCTGTTTGGTTTTTGTTTATGCTCTTTTGTGACCCAGTAGATGTAGTAGTTCAACATTACTTGTTCCAGTAGAATGTGCACGAGGAAAGAGCTAAAGATTTTTACTCAATGAGTATTAATTCCCCTTTTCTGTATTCTCCAAAAGGCTTTGTTGGCAGGCTTTTTGCTAGCTAAAAAGAGAATTATTGGCTAAGTATTAGCCACAGATGTGCTCCCTGATACCCAGATTTGACTCCACTGGGTGCAGTGGGTGGGATGATCGAATAGAAGAATTGAAGAATTCTTGGGCATCTCAAGTTGTTTTCCAATAAACTCACAGTAAATGTTCTATTCCTAAGTGACCTAATCCTCCTTATGTCAAGCTCAAAGCAAAAGTATGACAATAAAAACTCAAAACACTTTGTTATCCTGACACTCCCTCTTCTTTTCCTCTAAAGATGCATCTTTCAGCCAATTTGCTTTTTGTTCCTAAATCCCTCTCCAGATCCAGCCCATAGCATAGCTATATACTTTGGTTAATTTTCAGATGGCAGGGTTATATTTTCATTTATGTACACACTTGTGTATGCAGTTGCTATTGACTTACATCAGAGCTTTGTCCAAAATGGTGATTGCACACATCTGTTCCAGTGCTCCTGCCATGCCTTCACATCAGTGACCAAAGGACAGCTTGGTTATTCCCACCTCTCTTTGGCACAAATCCTACCTGCAGTTAAGCAAATGTTTAGAAAACGCTATTAGTTCCTCCTCAGCTTGATGTATAGCTGGTCTTAACACAGAATTGGAGAAGATAAAGTATAAATTGAGTATTATTCATTTTATTCCAAGGAAAGTGGGGCTTGTTAGGATGAGGAGTGAAGAAGGAAATTTTAAACTTGAATCTTGAGGTCTTGTCTCTGCTTTATGTAGTTGAAACTACATAAATTGAAAATACTTGTGTGTACTTGAAATGCACTTGAAAGTTCCCAGAGCAGTTTTCACAGAAATGGAGTTTTGACAACATTATCTTTGCCAACATTTTATTTCCCTCAGACGTCGTACGATGTGTTTTTAGTTGCCACTGTCTGCCACAAGAGTGGTTCTGTTTCAGTGGCACTGGAGTCATTTGTGAGTGTTGGAATGAAATGCTTGGTGTAAAAACAAGATTTGACACCAGTCAAATTTGTCACCCCCTTGTTTGGAGCGTGGTTATTGCCAGCTCATGCTCACTCCGGGTACAGGCACAGGCAGAAAATGCCTCTGGAGTGCCCAGCGCTTCACCAACATGAAGCAACTCCTGAGCTGGTTCTGACTGCATGAAACTGGGAATTTTCTGTCTGTTTTGACAAGGATAATCTGAGTTTTAGCAAAGATATTCTCATGCCACCAGACTTGCATAAACTGAGGACATTTTCTGTAAATATTCCATAGCAATTGTCTCTATTGCAGTCTGTAGAAATCTCTGTGTATTACTCACACCTTTTCTTGCTTGAGGCAGTTCTAGTGAGGAAATGGTGTGGTTTAAGTATTTATATGAGTTGGGAGGGTGAGGTATCTTGCCTAACCCCTTTTATTTTGGCTGAATTGTCCTGTGACATCTGTAGATGAAGAAAGTTTCGTTTTCAAACTCCTTAGCTTTAGCTGGCAAGCCCAGCAGCTGATATCTCTGTGTCTGGTTTGAAACATGATCATCCAAGAGGCTCCAAAGAGCAGCTGGTCATCAGTGGGGTACCTGTTCTATAGGCACAGGATTCACAGGAGCTGTTTCTGCCTCCAGAGATGTTTTCTAGTGTACTTGGCATGGTGGTGCTTATCACATGAACATGAGCCGTAAGATTTTCCATGAAGTGGTTTTTGTAGTCAGAGCTTTCCCTGGGATCTCGTGTATGACAGGGAGGTTGGTGCTCACCCTGCTCTCTTTGCTCATTACTGTGAATGAAGGAGTGAGACCACACCAGCATTAGTACTGGTTCTGAAGAATTGGTAATTACAGACAAAAAGCCTGATGATGAAGTTCTGTAATAGTCAATATTTCACTGATAATCTGCCAGAAAAATAGAGAGCTCTTAAACCATTTTCAGTGGATGCCAACTAATTTAAAAGCCTGGTCCAATGCTGTGCTGGAGCCAGAAAATCTAGTAATCAGAGCAAGGACAATCTCTGTCACTTCTGTTTCCCAGCTGCTTCTCTTGGGATGCAAATGGCAATACAGAATTTCCTTGCAAAGGCTGAAATCCAAATAATTATCTGGATTATTATCTATCACAGCCTTTCTGTGATTTCAAATCTCATCAGAACTCAAGAATGAAAGGTGTTTGTTTCAGGTTGTGTGTCCTCACCCCCTAAAAGAAAGCACCAAAATCATGAACAAATCACCTGCCTGTCACCAGAGGAGATCACCAAAACTTCTGAGAGGTGGCAAAAGCCACTTAATAGTTAGAAACAGCAATTGCTAGAAAAGATCTGACTTTGAACTTGAAAACAGTCCAATCTCAGGCTCCCAGGCTGCCCATTCTAACTGGGCCTGGTTGTTTTCACTGCAGAACAATGGAAATGAGAGGTGATGGAAAGTTCCTGTACAGCAGAACCATGGAGGGTTTCATTGCACCTGCACTCTCCTTCTCTGTCTGCGGGTCTCTCTTGTAAAAGGTAACCTGGAAAAGTTGTAGGAAAAGGTAGAAAAGACAATGTTACAAAAAAGTTCCAATTGTTACAGGCCTAAGTGGGATGGAGATGCTGTGCCAAGAAATGGAGGAGGGGTTTTGAAGAGTTTGAATATTTTATCATCCCAAGCAATGGTTAACCTGTGAGTCAAAACACAAAGGTTTTTTTGTTTAGTAGTTTGTTCCAAGAGCTAGAACTGAATATTGACTTCTGGGCCCTTTTGATCTCTGGAAAGGTTCAGCTCCACACTGTGCAGGCAGCTCTTCCTTCATTGCAGACTAAATTGAAGCTTGAACAAAGGTGTCCTGTTTGAACCTGGACTCGCATTTGGTCTCTGGGGCAGCTCCCTTTGTCAGTGTCCTTGTCAAATCCTCCTTCACACTGCAAAATCTTACAAAGCCATTGTAGGTGTGTGTGGGGTATGCCCAGCCACTGCCCTGGAGGGATGTCTGCTGAGATAAAAGATTTTGCATTCCCCCAGCAGGGACTCCCTGGAAAGGCAACCACTCCTTTGGGTCATGGTGAGGAAAGGTAGACCCACAGTCCTTTGGGAGACACTATGCAGATAGTTCTGTAACCCATTGGTCTGTCCCAGACCCTCTGTAATCCATTGGTCCCCTACTGATCCCCTGTATCTCTATAAAAGAAGACCAATTCGCCCCTGTGGAGAGAGAGCTCGTCCCTGGCTCCCCCCTTCACCAGAGGGGACCCACAATAAAGCTCCCTTCGTGCGGAACCAGCCACACGAACGAACCTCTCTCGTCTCTCTCTCTCTGGTCTGGCTTGGCCTGGAGGCTGCCCTGCAGAGCTGAGCTGGAATCACGAGCTGATATCACTAAAGAGCTGACAGCTTCTGCAAGGGCTCCTCTGCCAGCAGCTGAGAGGAAGACACCGGGCCTCGGGAAGGCGATTCCTTTCGGGACCATCTCCCTGGACCGGTCATCTCTTCCTGGGTCACAGCCTCGGACCCCATCCCAGCTGTAATAGGTGTGAGCCTTCCCCTCGTGGATGGGCTGGAGAGCAGAAATGCTCCCATGTGTCAGTGTTACTGTTGACCAGTGCTATGGACTTCCCTGGCTCACCTGGCAGCCTCTCCATCTTTAACTCTGGAGTTTGCTTTTCACGGTGTATTTTGGATAAAGCAGAAAGAAGTAGAGAGAATGTGTAGAGATGTTGAAGCTTTGTGTCATTTGCTGAGGTGCTTGTATGCCTGATTAATTATTGCTTAATTATAAACCCTTAGGGTCATACTTTTCACCAGTGAGAAGAAAATGTTATGCAGGCTGCCAAGAAATATCAGATTTTCCATCCCAGCTGTTTTCTGATTAAATGGCTGCACCACAAATTTAAGAGAGCTGTTCAGCTGCACTTGGGGGTGGTTTGCCTTTTGTTTATCCCTCTAATGTCATGCCAAACAGAACCTCTACTTTTCCTCTCTCTCAACAGAGGATTTTTTGGTGGCTAGCACCAATGGATAGGTACAGCTGAAATGACATACTTGGTTTTCCCATTTTGCATCCCAGAATGTTGCTGTGCCCACTCCAGGGGGACAGCAATTCAGTAATACTCACACTATGTACTGGGCAAAGGAACAGTGAAATTCTTTCTTTTTTCTATTTAAAGACAGAACAAAAGTGTTCAGAAAACTTTGGAAAGGGTTTAGATGGCTAAAGTAATGGTGGTGCTCCTGTTCCTAATTTCCCAGGTCTTTTCAAAAGCATAGAAACTTGGTCCCTGACATTGTAGTTCACAAGCACCCTCAAGTCTGTTCTGATGCGCTTGTTGAGGGTATTTTGGAGCCATGAGAAGCAGAATTGTCATTGCCTGTGTGAAAAATAAACCCTGGGTTTGGTCTTGCTCTCTGCAGAGCTGCTCTGTGCGAGGTGCAAGGGGCAGTTTTGGTCCCAGGGCTCTTTTTGACACCATATTCCAGAGTAAAAAGAAGATGCAGTTTGGAGAATTGGTGACCCCTGGGCTGCTGAGGTAGAGAAGGGCTTCCAACAAATTTAAAATACTGACTGATGGAGAACTTGCAGGTCCCTAGCAAAGCATGAAGCAAAGACAGAAAGGATGATAGTAAGACACTGGTTTGTGCAGGTTAAATGATCTTTAGTCTATCGCAAGAAAAGGAGCACATTAAACAGGGGATTCATCAACAGCAGAGTTATTTAATAGACATGCAACATATTTACTGCTGTTTTGACGTTTGTCTCTGGCAGAGAAATGTCATAAATATGAAAGATATCCATGCAAAAAAAAAAAAAAAAAATAGGGACCTGCAAGTGGCCTGAGAAGAGCACAGGTCAGAGATCTGGGTATGAGCGACCTCTGAGGAGCTGCTGAAGTGCTGTGGGGTGTCTGGTTTAGGGAGTGATGGCTGAGGGGAGCAATACTGGTGTGTTTGTAAGAGGAAGGCAGTGAACACGCTGCTCTAAGCAAAGAAAGAGAATAAAAACCAGCAGGTAGGAGAATTCCAGATTCAGACACTTTTGAAACTCCCTAAAATGCTGATAGTCCTTCACTGGAAGAGATTCTTTAGGAGAGTCTGTATTGCTGTATATTGCAAAGTACTGCTGGGATGAACACCTGCTAAAATTGTGTAGAGCTGTTCTAGTACCACATCTGGGGGTCAGCTCCATTTTCTGTCGACTATGTAACGAGTCTGTGCCGAAATGAAACATCACATTTCCACTAAAAGGCAACACGAAGAAAGTTTTCTTTTTTTGTCCAGCTGTGCTTTATAGGCAACTTAATAGTCCAGAATGATGTTCACTTTGTCTTAGGACAGGAAACAAAGACTGTTGTTAGATCTGTGCTTGTTAGGAAGTGCTGGCCCATGTCACTGACCTGTGTAATTTAAACTGTGCAGAAGGAGTGGATGTCTTAAGGGTATCAAACACAGGAGGACACCTGACTTAATACGCAAAACACAATTGTTTCCAGCAAATGTCTCTCTACTCTTTGTCTCCAGCTGGAGGGGAATTTTGACCTTTGCAGACTGGCACAGGGTGTGATGAATACACATGTGCCAAGGGGCATTTCAAGCTACTGCAATTTCTTGTTTGGAGGATTTAATGCAGAGCTGTGTTTGAGATCTGGTACCTCCACTGTCAAAGGGTCATCAACAACCTGGGTCTCCTGGGAGAAAAACCTAGATATCCCAGAAACCAGCTAGTCTGGTCCAAATGTTTTATTTACTTATTTATTTGAATTTTCCCTGACACTTTAGCGTGCCATAAATCGAGTGTCTTCTGATGGGAGAGAATTTGCTGAAAGTCCTTGCAAGGCGCTTAAAAGATAAAGCGAGACGTCTTCTGTAGTTTCAATGCTTCCAGATCGTTGTTTATTAAGTTTTATCAGAGGAACTGAGCCACTAGCGTGACCCAGGTACAGCATGGAAGGAGGAAAAGTAGGAGTAAGAGCAGTTATCAAGATTTACACAGCCTTTTAAAGACATTTTAACCAATAGTTACTAAAAACGTACATTATTTTTACTTTCTTACCAGTTATTCAGTAACACGGGCAGGATCTGCGGAATTTTCTATCCAATCAATCCAAACTACTTTTGCTGCAAAATATGGAGTGATAGAAGAAGGAGAAGAAGGTTTAGAGAACAACAACAATCCTCCATTTTGATATTTTTTACTCTTATCTATATACTATAAAGAGAAGCCTAAAACCTCTAAATTTTTCACCCTGTGACAATCTTACATAGTAGTCTATAACCTAATTCACACCACTGTATTTTCTAGCTGTTGTCTGACTGTTGGTAATTTTTTCCAAGGTGTAAAGCTATACCAGTGGTGTCCAGGGGGTAAAAACCCTTAAGAACAGGCAGAGAAATAATCTCGGCACTCTGGGTTCCTACATTTCCCCTACTCCTTGAAATGTGCCCTGGACTGAAGTGAGTTATTTGGGGGTTTAGATCCAAAATTTTTTGCTGATATCCACTAAATATGACAATTCTCAGTCTTTTCTCTGTGCTGCCACGTTTAGTCACCTTGCCAAGCACCTTCTTTCTTCTATTCAAATCAGGTAAGGTCTTCAAGCAAAACTCTTCTATCAGTACTTCAGGATGAGCTTTACTCATGGGTGTTTGCCTGGAAACTGTTAGCAGGAGAGTCGTGTTTGCTATGGGAGAGGAGAAACCTCCTGCTGCTCGCTGCAAACAGTTAAATCCTCCTCTTTCTGCCCTTTAAAAGCATCAAAGTTCTCAGTGTTGACTCCAGTATTTGTCTTAAGCACCTGTCCCTGCCCTGCAGCTCGTTCTGAATTCAGCCATTCTGCTTCTCAGTACAGCATCAGCACAAATGAAATACACTTGGGTTTGTAAGCACAGAGAGTTGTTATTCCTGAGTGGAGAGCAAAGACAGATAAATAAATTGCTTCATTTCAAAACTAATACAAAGGAGGTTGAATCCCTATAATGAGCACTGGCATAACTGGTTGCTGTTGTTCTGTTTGAGCAGCCTGTTCACCTCAGAGTGGAGTAAAATGATTTTTTTTATCATACCCTCACTTGTTTTCTTTCTTAATGATTTATGCAATATTTTCTTCTTGAAAAAACCCCACTATTTTTGCATTATAGGATTTTAAATTGACCTGTTCCCCAGACATATGAGCAACAGGCTTGCGGTTTCTTCCCCAAGAACTTAATCCTGCAAGCACAGCTCACATGGAGCAAGCCCTTAGTCACAGAACAGTTTGTTTTGACAGTCCTAAATGATCCATACAAGTCACCCTTGCTGTACAAGAATTAAGTAATGTCTCCATGTCAGCACTTTGTAGAGAGCATGCTGAAGTTAATTTGCACCCCAGGTCAGAGCCCAGATTCTTTCAAAAGAGTGACATTGAGCATAACTTGTTGGATTTCTGTAGACCTTGGCTGAGGTCTTGGCAGCAGTTTGTGAGAGTGTCCCATACAGGACCAGTGTGAAACCAGAGCAGTGAGCTGTTCACAGGCTTTGGGCTTGACTTATGACTGCTCCCAGAAATTGTCCAAATTCATTTTACCGCTGTGCACATCAGCAAGCAAAGAGCTGTGAAATTACCAATGGTAATTGCCATCACTTGCTTCTGATAGTTCATATTTAAAAGATAAATAAAAATCCCCCTGAACATCCTTGCTTTCAGTGTGCTGCCTGTGCCATAGGAGATCCACATCTATTCCTGCATTTCCCTGCTTTTGCTCTCAAAGTATGAAGCCAGAAACTTCATGTAATGACAACTCTGTGCAGAGAGTAAATCAATGACAAACATCACTTTAACCTTAATTTTCCTGTCATTTACCCCTTTAGAATGATGCTTAGAATTAGCATGCAATCAAGTATTATCTTCAAGAGAAAAAATAATTGTGCAGAGTCAGATCTTGCTCTTTTTATACGAATCATCCTTAACTGCCTGCACTCAATGAAGGACAATTTAGTTTGTATGGAAATAGAGAAGATTTCAAAGGGAGAATAGTGTTAGCTATAAACAGCTCCTTCTTGATGGAGCCATGATGGACCAATATCAACAGAGCCAATTCCAGCTGCTGGTTATTTCAAATTTATCTAGAAAAACAGAAGAGACCTGGAAAGGGACACATTCATACCCATCTTATTATACTCTGCATAGAGCTTTTAATACAGAAAAAAAGTAATTGTAGTTGTGATTTTGCTCAGACGTTTTTCCTCTGTTCCCAGGGAAACTGGCATTTTCTTCCTCCATTTTGTTATTGCAATAGCATGGCAGTTATCTGAAGTCTTTGTAACTCAGCCCAGTGACTTAGATGGGAACTTGCTGGAGAGATTAGCCCCAAGTTTTTTTCTTACTGCATTTTCATCAGTACTTTCCATGTAGAGTTTGATGCTGTAGGGGTTGGTAACCCTATTCCATGGGGATGGAACCCAAACTGACAACTGTGGATGTCTTCTGCAGTGTTTGCAGCCTTGCTGCTACCAGCTGCAGGCACACAAAGTGGGTTTCCCAAGGACATTTGGTTCATGACAGAGATGCTCATCAGGGCCTTCATCCTTTCAGAAATCCTCTTTGGTGCTTTCCTTCCTCTGTATGTAAAATTTGTCACGAGCGTAAAATTATTCCACTGTGAGATGGGAGTAGCTTAAAAAAATCCTGGAAACTGTGCTTGAAAAAGGGAGTAAGGAACATCCTTCTGCCATCTGTGAGGTGGGAGGGTTGACCCTAAAAAGAAGCAGTGCTGATGCTACTGCTTGCTAGGGCTGCAGGTGGGCTGTTGTGCTTTTCTTTTGTGGACATCCAAGAGCTGCAATTCCTTGGGGAAAGGGAGGCTTTGTTATGAGAAGCAATCACAGGGACTCACTTTTTCCAAAAGGTACCTTGTACTTGCTCTCAGATTGTTGCACTGTGTGGTGATGAATAACACTTGGAAGCAGATGTCAAAGGCATCAGTGCTCAGTGGAAATAGTACATTTTTTCCATTTTATGTCTAGTTTAGACTATATTAAGGAGGAGGGAAAAAATTTAGAAGCTGAAAACATGTTGAAACAAGTTATGGTTGTAACAGAACTGACGACAGCCAGGAAATTCCAAGTTAGGGTCCTCACTCCATCCTCCCTCAGAATAAGAGTTCAACATCCAAGCCCTTGGGTTAGTGTTGGTCACAACAGCTTCAGCCTTGTTATTTGCTATCATGTGTGTGCCTGTTTGGTGCTGGCTGTTTTCCTCTTTTCTTTTGACCTTTCATAAAAATTTATAAAGTCCCTGTTCTGCACCATGTGCCTTCATACCAGCTCAAAGCTGTTAGGTAACCATGAACTTTATAAACACTGGTCTAAAATGCTCTGCATCCCAGAAAGGTCATGGAAGGTTTGTTCTAGAGGCAAGAATGAACACAAATATGAACTTCTATCACTGTTTATTAAAGCATGTGATATTCGCATAAACATTGCAATATTTTCTTTGCATGTGTTAGTAATAAGAAACATTCCGTATTACTAAAATGTGAATATTTAAATCATGTCATGTTGGTTTTTCTTGAAGGTAATATCAAATTTTATTTTGCTCAAATGTTGACAATAAGAACTGCTCTGACTGGGCTTGCTTTGATGGCACAGAGCAGCTCCATGTAGACACGGAGAGGCACAGGCCAGGTTACACATCAATAAATGCAGTATAACCATGCCAGCCTTGATGCCCATGCTCTGTTTACCCTGCTGCTCTGATGTGGCTGGACTGTGCATTTCTGCCATTTGTTAGATTTGGGAAGGTGATAGGATCTGGAGACTTCCAGTTTGTCAGGATTGTAGTCAAAAGTGGGCTCCTGTGGTCACGTACAGCAGTTATGGATCACAAGGCTTAGTCCCCGCTGAACAGGAGGAATCCTGATCTTACAGTTTCCACTGATTCATCATAGTCTGTCTTCACTTATTCCAACAGTTGGTAACCAGAGTGTCTAAATTTGCTCCTTAACTCCTACTCTATATTTGTGCCCACTGGACTTAAAAGCATTCTTGTCTCTAGACTGAAATGTTCCTCTTCTTGGATTTCTTCTCTATTTTTAGGTACCTAAAAAGTTAGCACAGAATCCTCTCCTTCATAAGTTAAACCAGTGTTACTCCTAGACTCCTTTACCTGGAACAAATTTAGTTTTTAATCCTGAATCAAACTGAATAACATCAAGGTAGATTTTGTTGATACCAGATTTTGGGGCGGTGCCTGCACCAGCACCATACCCAGAGATGATGCAACCACACTTCCATATGGGATATGCCACCTTTGGGAGTTCTTGATTACCGAGTTATCCAGTGGGATGCCTGTAGAGGATCTGGGGTGGCTGTGGAGCAGAGGGAAGCCCCTGCAGCAGGGCTGGAGGCTGAGTGGATGACACGGGATTTGGCTGTACTGGGGCTGCTGCTGTTGCTCAGCTTCCCACGTGGAGCAGATCACAATCAGTGACCAATCTCTCCAATCTACCTTCTCCTCCCACAATGTTTTTTGCACTCATCTTTGATCAATGTTTACTGTTTGTTTCTTCCAGTTAACAATAGAATTTGTCAATGCAGTCTCAAACTCGCTTTGTGATTCAGTAGGCAGGTACATTTCTGACTCTCCATTTAAATGCAGACAACCTTCATTTAACTAATTTTAAACCCTCTTAGTATCTACCATGTTGATTTTGTCTTTCTGGCTCCTCAATAAGCAGCTTTTGCTGAAGTTCAGTCAAAAGAGTTTTCTGTAAACTTGAATTAATTTGGATTAATTATAAATGCTCTTTGAGCTGCATGGGTTGAAACATTTGCTCTAATTCCTGTATTTTCTGGTCTGGGAAGCGAGGCTGACCAGGCTGTCATTGCCAGACTGTCCAACCTACCCTTTTTAGAAAACTGGCACACCACCAGCTTTCTTTTAGTCCTCTGGAAATTTCACTGTCTTTCAAGAATTCCAAGTATTCCAAGACTTATGATGTCGTGCGATCTTGAATCCAAACTCCCCACCACATTTCCCTTCACAAAAATAACTATGAACTTTCTAAATTCAATTTATTTCTTTAAAGCATTTCCAATGGTATAATGTTTTGTAGAATGTCTTTTATTGCAAAACCTAAATTTGAAGCTGAAAAGCTAGTTGGCTTTATCTTTAAAAACATGTTTTTTTAAAGATTCTCATTGTTCTACCTAAGCAATTCCAGTCTGTGGTATAAATAATTGTTTTAGTGTCTATTATGCTTAAACACACTGTGTGAAGAAAGTGAAATTCCAGCTGGACATGTGTAGATAATTAATTTTGGGACAAGTTGTATCTCAAGTATACAGGGTTTGAATTTTCTGTTTGAAGTAAAATCATTATTTTTCTACACACAAGGCACCAGTACTTGCTGAAGGAATATCATCAAAAACACACTTCAGAGCAGGTTAGTTTTAAAAACCAGAGAAGCTGGACACCCATGAGATGTTTAGGTCAGGGAAAGCTATAAATTATCAACTTCAAAGTGCCTAAAGAGAAAGGAAGACTTTAAAGGACAAGTGTCAGAAGAGCTCTGGGATCACTTGGAGTTATTTGTTAGACTGAGAGCAGGGCTATGAGATTTCAAGTTTCTGAGGAGGAGATCACATCATGGAAAGAACAGGGTCAGCAGTGAGGACATCCTGGTGGTGCAGTCTGTGGCCCCACTCATAGGAAAGGGTGATCACAGCTCCAGTGGTTTTTGAAGGCATGTTCTAAAGTTCAGAAGCCTCTTGGCTGGAGCTGGTCCTCTTCTCTTGCCCTCTTGATGTGAGTGGAAAATGTTTTAGCACTTGAGCAGGTCCTTCAAAGGTCTTTTAGGAGCAGTAGCTGCAAACAGGACCTGGGCCATCACTTGTCTGAACGAGCTGAAGGATCCATGTGAATTTTAGCCGCACAACTGTTGACAAAATTATTTGTTCTCAGAAAACTCCTGATGTAGCAGAGGCCAGATGCTTATTCCCAATCACACTGGTTCATGCTACAAGCTTTTAGTTGTCCTCCAAGGCTTGAGGCCTTCGGTGGTTTGATTTCTCTAAAATGCCACTAGAAATTGTCACACGTGAAACTAATGTCAGTTATTGCCTATTTAAAAGTGAAAGTGCCTCAGTGGTGTATGTATATGGCTTACAAGTTTAAAGCATTTTAAACCCTGTAACCTATTAAATACACAACAGTTTCGTAGCATGAGAACCACTTTGTGTTTTACAGCTGAGGGAAACTGATGAATAAAATACACCAGTGGCAGAGCTGGTGGGAAAACTCTCCAGTGTTGAACATCAGGACACCTTCAAGGACCCTGGTCTTTAACCTCAGCTCATATGTCTTCTATTATTTAGAGCATTTCACTTTTTTATGGGTGGCTTTAATATTAAAAGATGTTATCCTTGGTGAACTTCTGTTCAGCAAATGTGCCTTCTGCCTTCAATCTGTTACATGCAATCCAGAGCTGCCAAGGTTACTGCCAAGTTATAAACCCCTATGAAAATGGGCAAAACAACCGAAATGAACCAAAACGAGATCCAGGGTCAGTCTTCCTCACCCCAGTTTTGTTGTCAGGGAACATAAGGACTGATGTGACCTCAATGGCCTAAATGGAACATTTGGAAGTGCTGCCTTTTGGGAGCACAGCTAATCTCCAGCACCCCTGCCAGATCATGCTGCTGGCTATGTGTGGCATTTGTGGGTGAGAATGAATTTTTGATGCTACCTTTTATTAAACTGGGAAAAAAATCAGCTCCAGTCTAATGCAAGCTGCTTCCCATCCAATTATCTGAGCGGGCAGTGCAATGGGATATTTGGGGTTGGGTGATGGGGATGATGAGGGTGATTGGTTTTTTATGTCCATCCAAACTCCGTGGCAGTGACCTGGCTGGGATATCTGCTCCTGATTGTGAAGTCAGCCCTGATTTAAGACATCAGTTGGCCCTGGTAGTGCCCATGGTACTTTTTTAGGTCAGGGGTTCTATCCCTTTTCTTTCCCACACAGTTTCAGACACATTTCTAAAACTTGATAAATGAAAAATACTAATAACAACCCAAATGAAAATTTATGATCTTAACTCATATCTGGTTTAGGTTTTGGGCTTTGTTCAAAAATCTGCAAATTAAAACCTGCATATTTGTGGGTTTGCAGTGACCTCACTCTGAAATCCTGGCTGCCAGGGCAGCACCCAGAGCCCTGTGACCCTTCTGCAGGGTCACTGCCACCATTCCCCAGCCCTCCACACCCCACGCCATTAAACCTTGGGAGAATTTGGTACTTATGGGTCTAGCACAGGAGTTGAGGATTTTGGCTATGCTTCTGTATGTTTGGGTCTTCAGTTTTGGTTGGAAATCTTTATTCTGCCAATATGCTGCTCACACAGTGTGATACCAAGTGTTCTCACTTTTTGAAGTCTTTGTAGCTGCAGTATGAATTTATTGTCTTGGAAAACAGAGTTGATCTTAAATTAGGATGTTCTCAGCTTTGCCAACCTGCAAAAGCTTATAAAGTAATTAATGCTCTGAGTTAGGGAGTCTTTGTTGTCATTATCTGTAGATGGTTCCCAAAATGACTTTACTCCCTACTAGAGCAATAAGTCTTCCCTTGTACTTCTGTGAACATCTGCAGTCCCACAGGAAAATATTCTGCACAATTACAGCGATGCCTTTTTCCAGGAAATATCTGCAAATTGTGTCAGTCAATCAATAAACAAAACTCCCTCTTGTTTTTGTCTTTGGTTCTTGTAAATGCTACGGTCAAAGCACTGCCTCTATTGGAAACTTCTTTTACAAGTGCTGTAAGAGTTTGGGAAATCTGTCAAACATCCTGAGCAGCTGCTGAGCAGAGCCCAGCCATCCCTGTGTGCTTTGGCACCGGAGGGATGCACAGGAGCAGCGAGTGAGTGGAGGAGCAGGGCTTTGAAGTCTGCGTGGTGATGTTATATTATTCTTGGCTCTTTGCACTTTGGAAAATACACTGCACCGAGTTCTCAGCGTTGCTGCAGCGCACGGCTTTTCTTGAGGCTGGGGAAGGGTGGTTTTAGCATTACATTTGCCTATGAAACACCTCAGTCATTTTGCTGCTGAGATTATGTTATTTTGTTAAATTCCCATTAGGTTTTTCCTTTTTATGACTGGAGCACTTGCCCGGTTTGTTTCTTGGGGTGTTTCGTGCTTTCACCACAACGCTGATGAGCCTCCTCTGCATTTGCAATAGGGTTTTGTAATGACTAAATCACAGCTGAATTTTCTGCTTTGTAATTGGATTCACCTGCACCCCACTTTCGAAAAATAGAATTACTCCACCTTCTCTTGCATCTTCCACGTACAGCTGAAAAAGCTCTTTACAACCTGTAATGTGCCCAAGCTCAAAAGACAGAACCACAGTTCTGGGGCACTTAACAATTGGAATATGGGATATTTTCGTGGTTATCTGATTGGTGCCCTCAAAGAGGTGGATGGGAGTCGATGAACTCTGGGTAAGGAAGGTGTTGTGCTGCAGTAGCTCTTTGTGAGGCAGCAGTAACCTGTGCTTTTGGAACAGGAGTATCTGGAAGGCACTGCTGCTCTGAGTGGCCAAGTGGCAACAACTGGGCTAAGCTGTTAACTCGAACTCACCCCAGTGTTCTCCCCTTAGCCAAGAGAAAAATTAGAGTAGGGAAGATTCAGGGATGGGGCAGTGGCAGCAGAGAGGGGACACAAGATGATTTAAGCTACAGGAAAATGCTTTTCTCAAGGCAGACTTGAAAACCCATACGGCTGCTCAGGAGAGTCTTAGTCTCCCTCCAGCTGCATCCAGAAGAGTCATCCTCCTCTGGTACAAATAGTGTAGTTTGCACTCTTAACTAGAAAAGCATGTTGAGTCCAAAGTGCCAAATTCTGCTTGCCAAATATTGCTACAGATCTAGAGCTTTTTTCTTCTTCTGTTTCAAATTTTTGGGTTGCTACTCCGTGGCTTGGTAATGTTTTCCTACATGCACATTGGCATTCACTTTTGTGTCCTTGTTATTATTATTTTTTGTTATTATTAGTGTTCCTGTTGTTATTTCAGTGAATGCCTCACAGCTGCATTTTTCTAAGCTCTAAATTGCAGCACATTTTTAAGCCCATTACATTATCTCCCCTCATGACTTGAATGAAGTATTTTCTTCAGAGCTTTCTTTATACCTCCATGTCTGAAAACAAAATCTCACATGGCTCAAACCCCAAACCAAGCTGCAGATCAACATTTCATCTCAAACTGAGCTTTGATTGTACTTCAAGACAAGTAGAAACAATAAGGGACAAAGGAATTCTCATGGACTTGTAAATCCATGGTGAGCCTTTGGTGTGGGCACGGTGCATGGCTTCATTCAAAATTTGTAGCAAAACCCCCCAAAATGTTTTGGTTTTGCAGAGATTCAGGCTTTTTAAAAGTCTTCACAGCCTGACTGCTTAACCATGTCAAGTATTCTTGCAAATGAGTTTCGTGTCATGTGAGCAAAGGGTGTTGAAGCAGGCTCTGAAATACTACTGATCCAAGTTGCTGCTTTTGTCTCTCTTATTTTGGATGTTTTTGTCTTGTTGTGAACATCAAAGAGATGAGAGGGTTTTTTTTCTGGACTACTGTAAATTTAAAATAAATATTTTATTGATAATATGCACTAAGATTGTAGAAGGGCTCAGTTGTTCTCAGTGTGAGCATTAATCATGGTCAGAGAGGGTTCAGCACCTGCTGCTTTGACTTGTGCTCTTCCAGTTGGAGCAGTTGCTGTACTTCTGCCTTTGTATAGCTCAGGGAAGCTTGCTTAGATGAGCTTAAAGAACTGGTACTGGCAGGGTTGTGTGTAGCTCATAGGTGAGGAGTAAGGGAAGGAAAATAGGAACAGTAGCATGAAGGGATATGTAGGAGAAATTAAAAGCTTCTCCTTGAGTTTCTGAGTAAAGTATTTCTGTAGTTCACCAAAGTCCAGTTTATTATTTTCTTTTCCAGAAGCAGCAGGGGCAGAGCATCACTTAAGAGGGGTTCCTAGGCCTTTAGGGAAAAGGGAATTTAAAAAAAAAAAAAAGGAATAGACAGAGGCCAGGGAGGTACCAATGGCTGCAGATGGGTCTGAGCATCCCAGTGCTGCCATTAGGGACAGTGGGAAGCTGTTTGGGCACTAATTTCATGTACTTGTATACTGTCTCCAGTCACATGTGGCTGGGTTTATTCCCTCTTTTTTCATTCACCACAGTTTTGGGGTCTCAGGTACTGAAATTCTACAGAAACAAAAAAAACAGCTCAGTATAGAGACTCACAGAAAATGATTTATTGCCACAGTCCTAGAATGGTTTTATGAGCCTCTGGTTTGTTACTTGAAAGACAAAGAGGAGTTTATGAAGAGTTTAAATATACAGCAGATGTAAAGTCACGAAGCAGAAAAGAATATATGTTGTTTCACCTTCTTCTACTCATTAATTTGAGAGTTCTCTTCTGTCACCACCTGTTTTCCTTCCTGACACAGAAGTCACCCTGCTGGCCTGCAGGAGATGCTGAGCCATGAGCAGAGGGCACATTTTACTGTCTGAGAGAGCAGAAAAATCTATGAGCCATCACTTCCACTAAGGAAGCAGGACTGTGAGTGCGTCACAAGCATTGACAGGACTGCTCTGGCACTGCAGCATCTGCTCTTGTCCCCTCCTGCACTGATGTTCTGCTGGTTTCACAGCAGGAGGTGATGGCCGGGTGTCCCCAGCACACTCCTGGTGCCAGTCAGCTGCCACCCAGCTCCTCTGGGCTTCACAGCAGCTCCTCATCGCATTCTCCCCACTCTCCCTGGAGCTGTGGCTCATGCAGCCAGCTCACGTGTCTGAGTCCTGCTTGGTGTGTGTTAGAGACACCCTCAGTGCATCCTGCCTCTCATCTGGCAGCACTCCCAGGTCCTCTTACAGAGCAGAGCAGAATGCTCCTGGGAAATGCAGCATCTCCTAAGAGTCTGGGGTTATTTCTGAAGGATCTTTGCAGCTGCTGAATGCACCAAACAGCCCAGAAACTCGGCAGAGGGGTTTGCTGCTCCAGGCAGAGCAGGGTTTAATTGCCCGTGCAGCAGCACCTCTCCAAGCACGTGTTCCAGGCAGCCAAAGCCCCAGAAACTTGATGCTCCATGTGAAGAACACAATGTTCACCTGGTGCTTGCTGCCAAGACTTGAAGGATGATTTTTGAGACCAGGGCAGCCTATAAACTCACACATTAGGCTGAGTCACTGTTCTGGCAGGCTAGGTCTAATTTCTCTTTATATAAACTTATCTCCAAAGTACTTTATCATCCTGCAACTGCTCCAACACAACAGCCTCTGAATGGCTGAGCATTGCAGAAGCAATTATTTACATCATGTAGGGGAAACAACTCTGTGGTAGGTCTTCCAAAGAAATGAAGCAAACCCAGATATTTTATTTTTGTGCTTCGTCTTAATACTCAACTCCCCTTTGGATGTTTCAGATCTCTCAGTTTTCCACACCAATTTGTCTTATCCTTCCCAAGAGCATTGGGGCAGTTCATGCAGCTTTTCATAAAGACTCCATCTCTTCCACAAACACACACACACTGACACCACTCAGAAATGGCCCCTGGTAAACAAGAATGGTAATTGCTGGTAATTGTAGGCTAGGGAAGAGTGAGGCATTTAAAAGAAGCTGCAGGCTTTGCAAGACAACAATTTGTAGCTGGATTAAGCTGGAATAAACCCAGGTCCCAGGAGTGAAAAGACGGTGTTTCTAAGCCTAAAGCAACACTTGTCTGCCAGTTAGCTTGGAGTGTGCAGTGCCCAGTTGTAGTTCCAGGCTCTCTGGAAGCATTTAACAACCAAACATTAAGGGGACAGGAGCTTAACCCTTACACGCTGGAGGCCTGAGTTGTTTGGGGTTTTTGACATGTGTCTAGGAGGATATTTAATAATTTTTTAACCTCAGCATAACAAAAATTATTTTTCTGTAGTTTCTCACAAGCATCACTTGTTTAAAAAGCCACTTCAACAGTTAAAACAATTAAGCTGAAATTCTTGGATTTCACTGGAAGGGCATCCTGTCCCTATCCATCAAGGTGTTGTTGCCAACAGTTTTGCCAGAGATTTTGTTCTAGAGAGTGATGGATGGGCAAATGTTTGTAAAACTGTTTATTGTAGACTTTTCTAACTCCAAGAGCACATTGGCCACAGTGCTTATCTTGACAGACGTCGGAGAGCAGCCATACAGGACAGATATATTGTCATTTTGGGGTGTGAATGCTTTGCAGAACTTTTCTCTCCTGGAGTGTTTGTATTTCCAGCCCTGAGGGGATTGTCAGAGGTCAGAGTTTTGAAGAAATTAATCCCTGGTTTGGCCTATCCAAGAGTCTTTACGACAAACCGTTTGTAGCACATGGTTTGTGCTCTTGGGTAGTTTTTCTTTTTCCCCCTTTTCTGGCCACGAATGCAAAGAGCAGATGCAAATCTGAGGTCTTACAGAAAAGTGCTCACAGGAAAAAAATTGTCCTCACAAAACCTGGGCAAACTTTAGAGGGGACTGGAAAATTTTTGGCTTCATCAGTATAACTCGCAACTGTTAGATGAATATACACTGCAGAAGTGTACTTAGAAATTCTTTTTCTCTGTAGATCCTTGTGTAGGACTCCCTTGCAGGAGCTGATGCCATCAGGGATTCTGGAAGGAAAATATTCTGTTCAAGGCTAGGTTTTAGCATAGGTTCAGGGACCTCAGTGCTTCAGAGGTGAACTGCAGGACAAGGGCATGTAGGGTGTGAAGGGGAAGATGGTGTGGAGTCCATCAGGATCTTTTTTAGGTGGCTTTGATGCTACAGAAAATATTCATTGAACTGCATCCTCAGTTTCTAGTTGTAACCTACTTGTGCACTGTTTAGGGCATGCAAACAGATTGAAGACTTGGCAGAGTCTTTATATAATAATCGTTTATCTATAAGGAGTATTCAGGGTCTTTCTTTAAGTATTTGCTTTACGAGAAAATACATGCAACAGAAGAAACAATTTCAGGCTTAACGTATTTTGGGTAGTTGTTCAGTTGTTGCAATTACATTTTCTGAAGTTTTCCTTTCAAAATGCCGAGCTGATTAGTCTAGCTTGCTGCTTTCCCAGCCTAGCAGCCTCTTGCAGGGTTAAAGTAAAAAAGCAACAATTGCTAGATCTTTTAATTTCTGGGCCTCGCTGAACGTGCTGCCTGTTAACCCCTGAGGACTGCTGAAACATTTGTGCTCTGCAGGCCCGTGGCCAAGCTTAGCATGCCACAGATGAAGTAATGCCATACCTGTCCATCTGTTTGGCCTATTGCTTTACAGTATTTGGAATAAAAATTGAATTTCGTCTCATTTTCTCTGACATTGTTTAGAAATAGACCATTCTGACGTGTCAGAATGAAATGCAAATCACCCCTTTAGCAAACCAAAGTGTGATTTCTGACTGATATTTTGCAAGCCCTGACTGTTATGATTGCTACCCAGTTGTATATCCTCCCCTTCCTCCAGCAGAAAATGTAATGGAAAACGTAACCCCGACAATTACATACAGATGGCACCATCCCATGATTTCAGCTCTGTGTGGTGGCTTATATTTCTGTGCTACAACTGGTGTAAATTAAATTGTAGTCATCCCCAGCACATGGATTATATTGTATCTCCAGCAGCAGTGAGAGCAGGGGCTGCACATCTGCTGGGTGAGAGGCTGTGCTGGCAATATTCACTTTACTTGGCCGGGACACGGTGCCAGTGCCAGTGAGGACCCAGGGATCCAGCTGGATTTGCTGGAGACTGTATGAAATGTCTCGGATCACCCCAGCCAGGATTTATCATCTCTGTGTGGTGACAGAGCAGGCTGGGGTGTAATTTTTTCTTCATCTTCTCACATGCTGGGAACAGCAGCCTTTTCCAATTGGAGTTACAGGATCTGCTGTGGGATCGTTGTGTTCAGGGGGAGAGGGATTGGGTCTGTCAAAGCAGAGCAGGGAGGGGAGGGAAACAAGAGGCTGCACTTTGCCTACCCTTGAAAATCAGTTTTCTCTCTTTTTCTGTCTCACAAATGCTTCATTTCTCTTCTAAAAAGAATCAGAACAAGAAAGGCCCCCAGTGTCCCTGAGCCACGCACGGGACCCGGCTCAGCTCCAGTAACAGCCACCGTGGCCAGCACGGCACTGCCGTCACTTGTCCCTCTTTAAACTGGCACACTTCTACAGCCTCAGGAGACTTGGTTTTAAGCTGAGCTAGGTGAGAACATCTTTCAGAGGCAAGATGAAATGATTTTGGGGCTTGTCAGAAGAGTCAAAACACCAGCAGCAGAGCTTACCTGCTTTATCCATTGGCTTTCCCAGGGCTCTTGCTGGAGGGATTCAGCTAATTAAAATTCCTTTTACCTACATTTTCCTTTACAGCTTCAGGTGGTTATAAGAACCTTCATTTCATGTCCCCAACTATTCTAATGTGTAAACCAGATGCTCTGTTCCACTCCAAAGTGGCAGCATTTCAACAGTGGATCAAATGATCCTCCTGCATAAGATCTGTTACTGGCTTGTGCCTTCTAAGATTGTGGCAAGAATTTTAATGAAAAGTCTAAGAATAACATGAAATTTTAAGATTATAAGTCTTTGTGCAGTATGAAGTGCTGGTTTTATTTGATTTTACCTTCTTTCCATTCCATGGGTATGTGTGTGTTTATGTGTGTATATATATATCTCAATAAATTAAATTAGGAGCTCTTTTCAAAGACCTGGCTGTGTGATTCATGCATGGAAAAGGGACAATACCAAACATGTGAGTTGTTACTGTAAGATTATGAGCCCAGTCTTATTCCCAGGGAAGTTGGTTTAAAGCAAGGCCTACATCCTTAATGTTTTCTACAGAAAAGCCTGAGACAGTAACCTTAGGAGAATGAAACGTGAAACCCCCGGGGCAATTTAAGTAGGGCTACAGTTGAAAAGCAGCAAGAACAGGTTCCCTTTGTACTTGTCTGAGCTACACTTGGCATCCCTTGGGGCAAATTGGGAGAATTTCAGCCTTCAGTGTCTACACAATCCCTCATTTTTCAGGAGGGAGGCTCGTTACAGAGGAATGCTCTCTGTTCCTTGTGGGCCTGGAGTGGAAGGTGATCACTGATTAAAGCAGAGGCTTTTGATTAAATGATGAGGCTACTTTAGTGATTAAACACACAAAAACCCTCCTATTTTGGAGGCTGCTTTCTGCAGGAGCTTGGGCTAAAGCAGACAGCCATTGAAAAAAAGCAGGCAGGTCAATGGTGGTTTTGGTGGTTGGGAAGGTGCACAGCTTGGAAGGGGAATTACAATTTCAGGATTATGCCAGTATTCATCTGTAACTGGATCTCTGTTTATTTTTGTTTCTTGAGATGCTGTCACAGGCATGTATTGTATTTACCTTTCTGACTCCAGACACACAACGCTGTGTCACTCATCACAGATAAAAGGCTTCAGTGTCCTCGGATAATTATGGAAATTTTATTAGCTATGATGAAACAATGATAAAAGGTATCAGGGCTTTGATTCCATCTTTTGGAAGGGAGCCTACTTTTTCGTCCACATTTTCCTTTTATTGAAGCAATTTTTAAAGCACTGGTAATTTTTTAGGAGTCAAACTACCCATTTCCATGAAGCTTTTACCCACATTCTCGAGGCATTAACTTCTCTAATCATCATAATTAGCATTGCACACAGACCCTCTGTTGCAGAATGATTCATCGGTGGGACAGCACCGAAATCTCCTATCCAGTAATCTCAGTCCCCAGAATCCCAGTGGTTTTGTTCACCAGGACAGGAACTCTCTGGTTTATGTGTAACTCTGCTCTGGTTTGCATGTGCAATCCCGGGTCTGTGGGACTCCTATAAAGTTGTGGAAAAAGGCTGTTCTGCTAAAATTTGTTTCTATGTATTTTGCTGAGTCGCTGTGCTTGCATTTTTTAGTGTTTACATGCTGCAGGGATGTAAAAATCATAATGTTATGGGGGAAAGGGCAGGGCTTGCTTCAAATTATCATTGAAAGAAAGAAAAAAAAAAACGCAGAGAAATGTCAGGAGATCTTGATGAACATGTTTCTGCGGGAACTGGAAAAGAGACCAAGCCACAAAACTGAGAACTAGATCCAGATTCCATATCTTTCAGCCTCACCCCTAAGGGGATGAGAAATTCAGAGCTGAAATACCACAAGTTTGGATGAAGTTTCTTTACTTCAACCCCTCACTCCACAGCCTGGTTACACTGATAACTTCCTTATAAATGTTAGTAGAGCAACATCTCTGTCTGATTGTTATATCTGAGCATAACAAGAGCATCTGCAATCAGATTAGGCATAAATGTAATTTCTTCCTATTTTTTTTTCCATTACATGAATGCATGGTTTGAAACAAGCAGTTATGCTAAATATTACCGAGTTGCCTACAAAAACATTGTGAGAGGTTTCCTGCTTTTAAATTCAAACTAAAAAAAAAAAAATCATTGAACTTGTTTACACTCTGGCCCTTAAACTGATGAAATATAAATTACTGGTTGTAAGAGATGGGCAAAAGTATCAGCTTTTGGACTGAAAGTGAGAGGGTTTTTAAATCTGAAAAACTAATTTGATTCCAAGCCAAACCAACCCACAAGACAATACCAGAAGCTGCATTTAACTAAATAATCTAGCCTTTTCTCCCAGCTATTTAGATAAATGAATATTTGTCAGAAATTTGTGATACTGTGTTTTATTTCTAAATATCTCGATGGCATTAGGTGAGAACTAGCTGTAGCATGTCTTCGGGTACCACAGTATTCCTTCTTCCTGCATAGCCACATTTAAGATAAAGCAAAAAGAAAACCTTCCTGTGAATTTTAAGATTCACGTGAGTGTTGTTATGATAATTAAATGAAAGTGGGGTTTGGTGGCAGCGTGTCCTGCCTGTATTGGGTTGGCAAAAAGTGCATGCATGAGATAAGAGGATGTGTTGATGGCAGAGGTGCTGGTTCATGATCCAGCTCCAGGTACCTGTTGGGATCCCCATGCTGTGATTAAAGCACAGAGAGATTGATGCATTTTATCCTTCAGTGTTGTAGGGAAAATGGTCTGTGCTGAGCCCTTGGTGTTCTGCTGGCTCACCCCAGCTGAGACTTTTAGGAGCTTTAGTCATTTAATTTATTATGTAAAACTCTGCTAATTATCCTCACAATCAGAATGTTCTCCTTCCTGTTTTCTCTCTTCTGGCTGAATTCCTCTGATAAAATAGAAATGAAACTATACAATGGTGGGAAGGAGGAACCACATTTGTTACTAAGAGTAGCCAAGACATAAAAGATAAGATAAAGAGATTCAAGCAGAAGAATACATCACATCAGCCTGATCCTGGCTGGCTGCCTTGTGTGTTTTATCCTCTATCACCGTGGTACCTGCTTGTCTCTCTAAGTCAGAAGCACTGTATCATTGGTCTGCTGCCAGGTCAGCTATGGCAAAAGAGAGTTTACTTTCTGTAAAGAGAAAATAACTGTTGAGCAGGCAAAATTACATATTTAAGAAAAGAAAAGTATTCTATAGGATATTTTGATCAGAATTATATGGTGGTTGCAGCACTGGTTCAGTAGGTTCACCCATACCTGGTCATTAGAACTGGGCCATATCTGGGCAACATAATTGGCTTTCAATAATAATCACCTGTTTACAATTAATCCTAGTTCAATACCTTAACTTAGTTCAACTAGTTTATTGATTAGGACTCAGAATATTATAACCTTTGAGTAAAAGTCTCATTTCTTACAATGTTTTACTCTGTTTCAGTGCTGCAATGCATTTAAAAACACATCTAGTAGATAAGGGTGATATTTAGGTAAATTTAATCTGATTTGAGTTCTGCAGAACTACCTGGTCTTCACCTGTTGATCTCAAAAGCAGGAACACAAAGCTGTCATTGCACCAGAGCAGCAGCAACTGAGCTCTGAAACATGGGAGGATGGTAATTACCTTCAGCCACTCTCCATGGATTCTGTCTTTTGACAGGACTCCCAGCAATGTATAGAAAACATTGTCCTAGTAATAAAAATTACCTGGATTTGTAAAGGGTTTTTTGGTTTTTAGGGCTGTCTCTCCTGGGCTTCTGTTCTGTTCTAGCAGCAGCCCAGGAAGGGGCTGTGGGAAGCCCCAGAGGACCAGGCTGGGTGTAGGCAGGAGGCAGCTGCAGGAGGAAGGAGGTGCTGGAGAAGGTCAGGAGGAGCCAGGTTTGCCTTTCCCAGCTCAGGCAAGAGCCAGGGCTGGTTGGTGGGGTACAGGAAAGGAACGGGCTAAAGGTGTTCAAAGACTTAAATCATCACAGCTGCTTTTTTCCACCCGGTTTTCTTCTGCCTCCTCTGAATTCCGACACCTACACAGTGCTCTGTCTTTTCAAAACAATGTTGGAGTTCCTGACATTGAACTCTGCAAACAAGTGTGTTCTCAATTAAGGGAAGAACTTCTCCTGCCCCCCTGCTCCATCCCAGCCTTGGCTCAGATATGCTGGCCTCCAGAGGAATCACACCAGCACATTTTTCAGAAGGTTTCCCCCTCCCAAAATCCCATTGAATGGCTGTTTCTTATAAACCAATGGAGATAATTTCATGGCTTTTCCCTTTCATGGCCACCCACCTCCTCTTCCCAGCTAGCTTTGATATAAAAAGACAAATCCTTTCCCATTGACATCAAAAGCAGGAGGGTTGCCCTGTGTCACCTACCCTGGGATTTTGACTCAAGTTTTGGAAAAAAAATTAATGGAAAGAGCAACTTGGTTTTAGCTCAGCACAGTGTGTGTCACTGAGAGTTTTCAGGGTCATTGACAGATCAGTTTTGTAGACCAAACAGATAAATAGGCACAAGTTATTCCTTATTATTATTGTTCATAATTTGTTCATGCCATAAGTGTGCTGAGTGCACGGCAGGGATACCAGCCCTTCCTCGGGGAACGCAGGGTCTAAGTTGGACATATGTTTTGTATATTTTCAGTGTGTATTCAGGCACCTCCAGCACTGGATAGGCACTTTTAAAAACAAATTTGAAGTAATAACAATAACATGCTGAGTGATAACAACAGGCATGAGGGTGAGAGGAGGACGAGGGTTACAAAAATAAAGATCATGTGAATTGTTTGCTTTATGTCACACATGAGGCTTGGGATCTCTCTGTTTTTCTTTTTCTTTGAATGCTTTTGTCATTCCTTTCTCTTTGGCAAGAAAAGCTGACAGACTTCAGAGGCAGAGGAATTGCTGCTGGAGTGAAGGAGCAATGAGGCAGAGGAAAGGGGCTGCTCCTGCTGATACCTGAGAAACCTCTGGCCTTGCTGCAGGCCGAGGGCTGACTTAAAGAAGGGGAAAGAAAATCTGAACACAATTTCCACCATCTCTGGTGTATGAGGCTGTCCCCAGTACGAGGCTTAACGCTGATTTTCTGAGGGTTGAACTTTGAAACACCTTTCTTTGTTCTTATTTCAGCTGCCTCTAGCAATAGTGAAAGTTTGTGAAAGGAAGAGAAAAACCGAGTGAAGTTCCCAGGACTCAGCACTGATAGTTTAATGCTCATTCTCATGTCAGTACACTTACCTGGTTCTTCACGTACCCGGTGCCTTTCCCTGAATCTGCTCAGTGCCTGGAGCAATCCCTGCATGTGGTGGATGTTTTTAAGACACCTTTAGCTTCAAACAACTGCTGGAGACCCTGCTCTTCTGAACGGTTTGACCTTTCTCAGATCTATCCTTGAGCATCCTTCCTGGTACACTGAACCTCTGTGTAAGCTCCTGGTTGTTGCTGTTTCCTCCTGTGGGGTCAAGAGGCTCTGGAGAGCTGTTTACACACTGGAGGATCTCCTGAGGAGCACAGGCAAGTCCCAGCTCCACACCACCCTCCCTGCCCCGGGCAGAGGGGACAGCCCAACCCCAGCACAGATTTGTGCCTGTGTTTACACTGCCCTGGTTTCTGGGCCAGCCCTTGGACAGTACCAGGAGTCACCTGGACTCATGGTGGGAGTCACTGGCTCTTACTTTGTCTCAAGAAGTGGGGTGTAAATTTACTACTTTCTTTGACAGGGTTGTCATTACACAAATGCCTTCTTGCCTGTGCCTTACATCCTGCAAATCCCTTCTGTTTCAGCATATTCCCACCATTGCATTCCCAGTGCCAAGGTATGTGCCTGCCAGGAGATGTGGTCTGTATGTGCTTTTGTTTCCAGTTAAGTCTATTTTTTTCCCTCATAAGCACTTGAGAAATGCTGTGGCCTGTAGAGATAGAACACATTTTTGCATTTTCTCCATTGTGTGAATGAGTTAGTTGCTAATAAAGCCAATTCCTTTATCAGATGCTGTTTGCAAAAATATTTGTAACACATGCTGGAACTAATTTTTTTATCAGTTATTTGCTTCATGTGGGGATTACAATAGGCTGTGCTTCATCTGATAACTTTTGCAGCTTATTAGATGTGAATTTACTAGCTGTGAACAGTTGAATAATATAAAACTCACAGAAGAAACAAGCTGCACCATCCGTAGTGTAACGATCTCCCTTAAATTAGCTCTGGCCAAAGTTCATATTTCACAATCCTCTAAATAGCTTTCTTATGGATCATAAGATGAACATACACTGAGTGAGGCAACCGAGTTTATAATATCTTTGGTATAAGGTGAACACTTTCTAACAGATCATGACATTATCAAAGTGCTATTTGAAATTGGCTCCATATGCTGCAGCAATGCTGTAAGATTTCACCCAGAATTTCATTTTCAAATGTTTTCCATTCAAGTTCACTGAGGGTAAATTGGAAACACTTGGGTATATCCCACTTATGGACCTGTTAAGACCCACTTAATTTTAACATGTGGATGTGCAGAGAGAGAGGAAAGAGAAGGGGAGCTGCAGGATGGGGTGAGCAGGAATGACTCAATCTACTGATGGCTTTGGAAAATCCGAACAGCGTGTGTTGGGTAGGGCTTGCACAAGCACTGCTGTAAACCCCCACTCACCAGTGCATGACTTGTGTGAAAGATGGGATTTTGCTGTGGAGGGGGTGAGAGTCAGCCTTTGGCTCTGCCCGTTGCACAGAGGGCTGAGCAAAGGCTCAGCTCTGCGTGGTGACGGGGCCAGTTGGCAGCAGGCACCGAGGAAGAGCCAAGGTAGAGCTGCACTGGAGCTGTGCTGTGGCTGGCAGGCTCTGGGCTGGCTGCAAACCTGCCCTGCCAGAGCAGGATTCTGCTCAGGATGCCTCGGGAGCGGGGCTGGGAGTTGCTCTCTTTGTTTTGTCAGGCTCTGCAAGGCCAACATGGTGATCTCAGTATCATCTTTTTTTGTGATTGTTGGGTAACAGATGCGTCAGAAGTTCCAATTGGGTTTAAATTATTTCCTTTCTTTAAAAGAAACTATATGGGGGGGTTGTATTTTGCAAAGAAGAACTCAGGTTTCTTATTTCACTAACATGAGGAGCTGAGGAAGGGACCAAACTGCTTCAGTGGCCACCGGCCTCAGAGATGAGAAGTCCCCAAAAGCCTTGTTACACTTGTAGGCTAATGGCATTCTAATGTGACCATTCTGCATCTGCTGCTAGGAATGGGTATAAAAAACGGGATTTGGTAGCAGTACTAAAGAGTCTTTTTAGCTATTTGTACAAGATATTGTAAAGTACTTAAATTTGGATCCTGGAGGCTGGACTCGATGATCCTTGTGGGCCCCTTCCAACTCAGGATTCTATGGATCAAGATAATTAATTCAATTTAACAGGTTATTTGGAATAATGCCTGAAGGAGAAAAGTGCAATTTCCTTAGTGCTGGTTCAGTTCTGCATTTACATTTATCTGTAATATTTAATTATGGGCAGAAACACTGACTATTATTTGCATTAAGTGTCTCAGACCCGTCTGCTCCTATTAAATATATTCAGTTCTTCTAGTGCTGATAGTTGTTTTTATAGGTTAACCACGTTCTCAAAACGTGTGGGTTTTTATCACACTATTTCTAGCAGGTTTTCAGTGCCAGACAGGACATCTTTTCCCTCAGGGGAAAATGCAAAAGAGAGCTAACGGGGAGGTGGGATGCAACAGCTATCGCAGCTCCAGCCCATCACCCAGCAGAAACCACGTCAGGGGAGGTGATTGCACAGCTTATCCGTGGCTGGAAGGGTATGATTCTCATTTTGAAACTGCTATTCATCTAAAATCTCAAATTCTTCTGCCCTCAGCATGAGTGTTTCTGAGTTTTGCATCAGAGCCTGGAGTCGAGCCGCACACGTGCGCACCTTTACATCTGGTGTTTTATGGATCGTTTGGAGGAGCTGTTACTAAGCAGCAGCTATATCAGGGCTCCATTTTATAAAGAGGAAGGGCTGTGTTACTCATTTTGTTTCCAAAAAATTCATTTGTTTTGCGCTCCCAGAAGGTACTTTTATTCTCCCAGAAAGGTCAAGCAGAAACATTGATGTAAGTCCTGTTTATGGCAATTTTGTTAGATTTCCAGCAACTGCAATGGAACATATTTATAACAAGTGTGTTTCTCTCTGGGGTGATACCATTAGTCAAAATATGCTTTCTCATATTTCCTCTACATAAACACAAATATGTTTTAAGATTCAAACTCACTGGTCTTAAGGATTCCCACAGCCACATCTCATTAGAGGTTCAGAAGGCTGCACTAGCCATGGTTTCAATTTGGGATGAAAATGAAAAGGTTTTGTTAGGAGAAAGAACTTCAACCAAACTAGAAGTGTGAGAAACAGGATAATATTCCATGTGTGTGCTGTGGTCCTGAACAAAACAGCAACCCTGAGAAGTCCAAAGCTTTAAACATACAAGTTGTGATTTGATGTGCTGAGGATCCAGGCAGGTCCCAGGGCAGGGATTTGTTCTGTTTCCATAGCAGTCAGCATCTCACAAGCTTACACTCAGTGTGCTCAGAATCCATCTGTCATCCGTGGTGCAGCGCAGCCACTGACTCTGGTCTCTTCAGGTATCGCAAAATATCTGGTGTCCTAGCAGAAACTGTAAGGAAGCAAACTGTGCCCTGCTACAAATGCCAGAAACAGACTTGACAAGTAAAACTGATGGCTGGGGAGGAGATCAGAGGTTGAGAAGACCAGAAGTTGTGACTAATATAATTATGGGGATAAAATAAGTTATATATCCCCACTTCCATTGCATTTCTTCACTCACAGGACTTCTCTTTAAATAACCTGAGTGTTAATCTGGAAAGTGTCCAGACAAAGAGGTAAAAATCAGGTGAGCTGAAATGACATTTTAGATTTCAGTGTACTAATGAACTGGACATGAATTAATTATTGAAAGCAAAGCCCCCTGTGATGCCTTAGGAGGATATGTCTACAGTGTGTGTCAGCTGCTTTCTTCCATGTACATCTCAGTCTGAACAGAGCTTGGTACAGACACAAAAACTGGTCTTATAGGAATTTTAGAACTCTGGTGCCTTGAACTCTACATTTAAATGCAAATCTCACTGATGTACAAGGAACAAAAGTGAATAGAACTGGAAAGTGCAAAACCTCTTTTCTCCTCCTGCTCCAGTTGAAGAGCAGCTGTTTGAAATGCAGAGCCCCCCCTTCCTGGGGTCTACCAGCACAAGCATTAACTATTTTTTGGCAGCAATATCTCCAGCTGATCTCCACGTCCTAGGACCTCAGTGAGTTGAAACAGAATTTCAGGCCCAAGTTCCAAGGAACAGCATTAAGGGCGTTGTTATGTATCGCTATGTTAAAAACACTAACTACAATTGTGCAGGAAAAAAGCTGGCAAAACCCTGCCTCCTTTGGCCTGCCAATATTTACGAGCACTCTGGGGGCTCATCGGCACTGCGAGAGAAGAGTGAATCGAGTGGTTATATTATGTTCCAAACGTTTGGGGCCAAAACTTGTTTTTTCACACAGCATTTCAAGAAAAGTATTTTGTTTTTCCCACAGATTAGAATGGACAATTGACAATAAATGGCGTTTTTCTCAGGGTCATCAGCTATAATTCCCAACACCCATCATATCCCTTGCAGTCACAGTTAGAGGAGTTGGAGCTCGTGTAAGGCAAGAGAAAAGGGACGTGGGCTGTCAAAGGTGGGTTTGACCAGCAGCAGTCACTGGACTATTATTATATCTTTTTGTACGTTGAAGGCTAAAAGTGACAATGTCAGGTATTTGAAAGTGTCCTAGTTTTATGTAAAATGGATTTATTGGAGATTCATAACAATGAGAACAAAGCATTCATTGCTGATGGACTCAGTTATATCCCAGTGAGTAGAATTTGCTCTTACTCAGGGCTGAAGCTAAGACAGATCCCATGCCAGCTCAGAAGAGAGAAATCGTGTGCTAGGAATAGAGAACAATTTAAATTACACAATGCTCACCAAATCTTCTTTAGTATCTCATTAATGGAATAAGAACAGGGAAAAAAAATGATGGAGAAACAGAGGTGAAGAATTAAATAATGGTTTTGGGAATCATCTTCTGTGCAACCAACTTTCACCAACTTTGTGACAGCTAAAAATAAGTTTAGAAATAAAGCCATGTGGATAATGTGGGCTTTTCTTCTGATGGCTTTAGTTGCACCTCATCAGTTGGGGATTCTCTATACCCCCAGTTTCTCTGCCCCAAAGTCTCTGTCAGACAATGAATGCAAAGGAAATGTATTGGAACTGAAGGCAAAATAATAATGAAGAAAATGGATGTTATCTCTAAAACATAGTAAAATGAACAATTCATCCATGGGAATACCATGGACAGAGTGATGCAGAGTCTGCTAAAGACAGTTGAGAAGACACATCCTGAGATGATTCCCACCAGCAAATATTTCCCTGTGTGCACCACAATCATGCTGGCGTCTGTCTGTCACTGCTGGGGTGGTTGAACATCGTGAAAAGAAAAACAAGGGGAAGATTGTCATGATTGACAAGAGATTAAAGGATTAAATAATTATAACTTGGATAAATGACAATTAAGGATGAGAAGACTTTGTGAAAGTAATTGAAGTTGAGTTCTGGAGAGGGAGTAGAACTGTTCAGGAATTTCCATGGGGCCACAGGTAGGAAACTGAGAAAAAGAACCTGGTAAAACTGAGGGTAAACACTGAACTTTGGCTCAGTTGTTCTGGTTGAGGTGGTACAAGCTCCATCACCAAGTCCTTTATATTTCAGTGTTCATAGGTGTTTTTATGCTGTGGGGGATGATGTGTTACTGCCAGATGTGCAAACTAAACCTAACATTCTTAATAGATGTTAATTGTCTTCTGTGTGTCCTTGCAGCTCTGATAGGGCAGCAGAGGTAAAAGGTCATAGAATCGACAATTCATCAGCTATAATGTGTTTCTCTTCAGGAATTTATCTTATACATGTAGTAGTTTCCATATGCTTTCTGAGTAAGGAGTTATTATATTATAAATGTAAGCACTAAAAATTTGTTCACAGGACCAGCTAAACTCTTGTATATCTTGGATTCATAGCTTTAGACAGGCAAATATTTGAATAGATCTTTTTTCCAAAAAATCAACAATTCCAGTGTCCTAGCAACAGTTCCGTAGTTGATTACAAATATCAGACTTCCCAGGGTATTGTGGAATTCATTCTAGCAATCCAATTTAATTAATTCTCTCTTCAAACTAATTACCAGACTGACACAGGTTCTGAAGCTTGGAGGAAACCTCAGATGTAAACGGGAGTGGAGCATCCTCCAGGACGTGGGCATGAATGAGTGAAAAAAGGAGTAAGGAAATCCATTGTCAGTAACCATGGCATTGATTTTAAAAAATGCCTAAAGACAAAGCTCATTTTTCTTTCATGCTAGTGGAGGAGCAGCAGCATGTTTGAGAGATTTCTGCAGCACTTATCATTGTACTAAAGGAATGGACACTGCTGCTCCAGGGGAGACTCTGCCTTGGGAAGTGCAAAACCTCACAAACCAGCTCAGAAGGTTCAGTCTGTGTTTCACTTTCAGAGGCTGAAGACCAGTGAACTGCTGGAGTCACACCAGCTCTGTCCTGTGGGGCATGTAGGGCTTTATCAGTGTGAAACCCTTTAAAGAAAAAAGAAAACTCCAGTAAGATAAGGCAAAATTACATAAATAGAAAAAGACAGTTGCTTTTTCCATATGAGTGGTTCTGTAGGCAAGAGAGCTTTAGTCAAATGCTGAAAATGACTCCCTTGGTTCATTAAGGACGGCTCCTCCTCGCCCTGATTAGTCCAAATGAGGGTGTTCCGTGCCAGGGATCGTTAGCAGGGGCTCAGCAGCAGGACCATCAGGTTGGATTGCTGGTGTCCTGATCCTGTGCAGGCTCTCCTTCAGGTTCTGCCTGGTAAACACAGTTCTGTGGTGCTCTGCCTCGGGCCTGAGCTTTCAGCCACAGGGCGCAGGTTCTCCTCACTGAAATACATTCATGTTTCATTATTGTGCAGAGGACAATCCTGCAAGGACCCTGAGCAGTGTGTTCAAGTCTATACTTTGAGTAGGAACTCAAAGCCACGTTGTTCTCCCGATTTCCTTGAGACTTTTCCTCCTCCAGTGCCTGGGGGATACAACCAGTAGTTTGAAATTTGCATCCATATTATCTGCTGCCTTCCCCATCCATATGCACCGTCTCCAAGAGCCCAGGGCAAAGATGCCATTATGCTCAGTCACTGCCCAACCAGGTGCACTCAGGAGATCTAACAATGTTAATAAAAGGGCTGATGAAGAACAAAAAATAAACAAACCTGCTATTGTGCCTGTAAGAATTGCTGCTACCAGGAAATTAAAAAATTACACGTGGCAGATGCTGCCTGGCTGCACTCAGCACTGCTGTTCAACTCTGAAATTATGGCCACCAGGTACAAAGAAAACCAAGATTTGCAAAATAAAAAAAATCATTTTACAAAACCTGGTGAGGTTACAAAAATGTCATTTTTCTCTCTGCCTCTGAGACTGCATATATATTTTTATGGCTTAAAACACTGCTCTAAGAAGTCGTAACTGTGTACATCTCATTCTTGAAAGATGGCATAGACTTAAATTGAAAAATCAGTTTTGTTGAAGCTTCACCACAGTCAGAGACTGCAAACTCCACAGTGTGTTGTTTTAAAAGATAAGGAAATAACAAATTGGCTGGAAGTGTGTTTATCTGCTTTCAAAACGCAGTAATGTGAGGGAAAAAGGATACCAGAGAGTGTTTGAAAAAGACACAGATTTAAAAAAACTAATTATAGAAGGCAGCTATTTCAGAAACCAGACACTGGGTATCCGGCTGCAGTGCTCCCAGAAGCGAAAGGACTGGATCCATGGAAGAACTGGGGCAAAAAGACCGTATTTCTGTCATATTTATTCCATCAGACACTGCTCCCACTTCTGTCCGTGTGTCAGAGGGCAGAATTGGGCTGAGGTGCCAGCCAGGATCCTGTGGGATCTGTTAGTCGTGGGATGCTCCTGCAAAACCTCCTGAGCTGATTCAGGGTTTGCAGCAGGGCTCTGGGCTTTCCATTGGGTAATGCTTGTGCTTTGTTTTAGAGAACTGCACTGATTTAACCACAGGAAAGCAGCATTTTCTCTTATTTGTGTTCCCTTCGTGGGATTTTCTGTGCACAAACATTTCAGGGACAGAGGGAGGTGTAGCTCCAGGGGAGTAGCAGCACACACTCACCTGGCACTGGTGGGACTCAACAACCTTAAAGGTCTTTTCCAACCTAAAATCTGTGATTCCAAGATTGTTTTAACCACTGTAGCAACCCGGGGTTTGTCCCAGCATCCACCCCAATCCTTCCCATGAGGGAGCCAAGTGGGACAAGGACTCCTTTGGCTGAAAAGACAGAGAATTAAGATATTACAGAGGAATCTCCCTGGATGTAGCATTTCTCTCCACATCTCTCCTTCTCTAAGGGCACTGTGTGAGGAAGGCCTCCTTTTTTCTTCACAGAGTCAAGGGAAAAAGACCCCTCCATCAGGTCAGTAGAGTCAGTTAGTGCCAACTACTGTGGTTAATCCAATGTCAAATAGCAAATGTCTGGGAGAAAAATTCAGGATTCACTTGGTGATCCCAGGAGAAGAGGAGGGATGGGTAAGACAGGTTGGCTGTAGGTCTGTAGAATGGTATTTGTGTTAATGTTTTGCCTTTAAAATATTTGAAAAGATAAATACCAGCTGTGTTATTAGAAGGATGCTATTTAGGGTGCAAAATGAAGAATACAGAAAATAGGAAATATCATGTTTATGGTATTTCATGGCACTTTTAACCTAAATCTACCTTCGAAGTGCATTTGATCAGATGCGAATCTTTATGGAATCTGTGAAGATAATAGTCGTGGGGAAATATTTCAATCGATATTTGGGCAAGGCTTATACACGTGACAAAACAAGGTTATGGTTTTTCATGCCCAGATTTGTCTTTCTGTCGTTACCAGCACTGAAACTGTGGGGAACTGTGGCCCTGTGGGGAACGAGCAGCTCCGGAGCTGGAGGGAGCTGGATGTGGATGGGGATTGTGCGGACTCCAGCACCCTCTAATGGTGCCAGCACTCACTCCTTGTACATCCCTAAATCCTTACAAATCCCTGCAAACAATGTAATAATGAGACCAATTCTGCTGCAAATGGCCAGTTTTTCACTCGGTGGCAATTAACAGTTTCGTGCTATTTTAAACAGCTTAATTGCAATCTGTGCTGTCAGACCCTGTTGCACACTCCATACATCCTGCCCGTATTTCCACGTTAAATTAGGATTAAATGTTCCAGTGGGGGATGGGACAAATAAGAAATCTGAGTGAGCAGATGCAGGTGATGACTAAGAGCAACAACACCCCGTGTGCAGCTTGGCAGGGCTGCTACTGCTGGGTAGGACAAAAAAAGCTGGGAAACCTGTTGGGAAGAAGTAAATCCACTTTGGGTTTAATATTAGTGGGAGGATAATTGTCTAAATCTAACTTTTGTCTGAGAGCTGAATGTTCAAACTGAATGTTCAAACACAGCTCCACTTGCCTCATTAGAGCTCTGCTGATTTACATCAGTATGTTCTAGCAGTTTCCTTAATTTACTTTCTCCACTGCAAGGCAGTGCATCCACAGGTTGTGTGGATAAAGGAAAGGTGGGACCATTGTAGGTGTGCACAAACTCCTGTGAAATGCAGGGGTCCCAGTACAGAGCTGCAAAGTCCTGCAGAAATAACAAAAAATAGCTTTTCTTGGGGTTTCTGGGAAGGTGTTAATGTGTAAATGTGGCAGCTTATCTCACATAGCGGAGAGTTCTTAATGCTTATAACAAAAATACAACTTGCTCGTAGGTTGGTACCAATCCTTACTGTATGTTCTAGGAAAGCTTTGCCTGGCTCTTCTGCACGAGCTGGGGTGCAGCACTTTTGGTAGAAAGCCCAAATCTGATACGATTACATTTAGCAGCTTAGATTAGATTTATCTCCTTACCTACAAGTACAGTATGTGATAGGCCAAGACAGGATTGAGATAGGGAGGGTTGCTGTGTTTTCCTACAATAAAGGATGAAAATGGGCCAGCCTTGAGGCTCACGAGCTTTTTTAGCTCAGCAGGAGCTCAGGAGCCAGTCAGGGTTGGTTTTAGTTCCCATTTTAGCTCATGGATTATCAAATCTTCTTGGATCTCTATCACTGATAAGCAAAACCACATGTAACCTACCCAGATATAAATGTGCCTGACAATTAGGTCACACCTTTATTTTACATCCCCTGGCTTCAGAGTAGTTTGAAAAGTTGGCTCTGCCCAAAGTTTGGCTCCCTGCAGTTTGCAGTCAGTTGTTGTAGCTGACTTTCCCCACAGCTCCAAGGCTCACATGTGTAACAAGCTCAAGCAAGATTTGGAAATGAACAGCGCGGAAGTGCAAACTTCCAAACCAAAGTGCAACTTTGGTTTTCTGGGTTAGAATATAATTTCAAAATTCAGACAGTAACCCAGGCCCAGTTTCACGTTCAAGACTGGAGAGACAAACTGCATTTTCCAGTTTGGTGGGTTTTTTTTTTTTTACAGGCTGAGACAATTGAGCATTTTCTACCATGAGTAATTTTTTAGATCATTTTCTCACAGGAAAGAGTATCTCAGTGAAAGTGGTAGATGTGGGTTTTTTCTACAATTGTTGTAAAAACTGTCATTTCTTTCCTGATTTATACTATTTCTTGCTTTCTTTTAGCTGGTTTTGGACCAATGCCAGAGCCATCTTAGTTGCTGTCAGCCTTGCTCTGGTCTGCAGACTGCAGATGATGTGTTCCCTGATGCCCAGGGTGTCTCTGCCACTGGTGAGTCATCACCATCTTCCTTTCTTTAAGCACCCAACAATTTGTTTTTTGAGAAGAACCAGTGATGATGAGCCTTATTTAAATTGCCCTAAAGCTGCTGGTACTTGGGTGTTTTTCTGCAGTCTGTGCCAGTAGTTTTGAACAGTGGAGTTACACTGTAGATGCAATCACAGCTTCCTGAACTCTGCACAAGTTTAAAGTTGTGTGAGCTATGTCTTAGCAGGAAACTGCTCATGGTCAGGGTTAAATTTAAAGATTTGGATATTATTTAGGATAATTCCATACCTTCCTTGCAGCTGTTGCAGTTTCTCTGAAGCCCAGTGAGGCTGCACACCCAGAGAGGACTTCCTTTACTTTGTGCAATTGGCTGAAGGTAAGCTTTTGATTTAATTTTTATTTTGAGTAACGCTTGCAGTGTTGGTTTCTGGAAAGGGCACGAGGTGCCTTATCCCACTTCTATCTCGCTCCAGCTATTTCAAATGGGGAGCTACCAGCTGAACCACAAGTGCAAGAATACATTCTAAGAATCACAAGATTGAAGGTCACCTGATTGTTTTTGTTTTAAAGAGCTGTATTTGGGAATCTCTTACCTCAGATGAGCTCATGTTTCTATAACTAAGTCTCCCCTGGAAGCCCATGAAACCAAAGAATTTTGAAGATAATCCTTAGGGCACTTAGAAAAACTGGATGTTGAACAAAAGAAGAAGTCTTAACTTTATTTGCAGAGGCTTTATCTGATGAGGTCTGCTCACTTTTAGCGTGTTCCTTTGCTGTCTGTTGGGAAGGTGCCTTCCTGCCTTACATGAACACGCAGGAAAAATATCCCATGGATGTGCTCTTCATCCCACCTATCCCAGGAGAGGAGATTCTGTGAGTTGCTTCAGGGAGTGATTTAACTCACAAGAGTTATTTTTAAATCTTACTGATTGTAAAATGTATTGCTGGCAAAAATATTGGTTCTCAGCACTTATGCAGTGGGGGAAGGAGAGAAAGCAAAGGGGCACTCACATCTTGCTCTCCTAAATCCTCAAAACTTTGAGTGTATGTGTTCTAAATCCCTTTCCTGAACGTCTTGGGATCATTTCCATCTTAAAATATTGAGAGAACTAAATATGGAGTTACAGGTGTGGTCTGAGGATTTGTGGGTGATGTCTTAATTCGGGGATCTGGGCAGAAGAATGGCAAATATGGTGCCTGTACCCAAAAGGAGAGGGTAAAGAGAGCACAGCTCCAACTGTGATCCCAACAAGGGAAGTTTTAGAACAAATTCTGAGGAGAAAAAAACCTTGCTGAACAAAGAGGTGACCAGAAAGTATCGCAATTTACACCAGGGGTTTGTCAGAAGAACATTCTGTCAGATAAGTCATTCTCTTGAGGAGAAAACTAATTTCCTTACCAGACGTGATAGAGTGGAGTTAATTACCTGGAGCTGTAACTCAAATCACTGAGAGTGGGAATGAGGAGGTTCCTACAGGAATTCAGAGGGGCTTGTGGAGCAGTGTGGGGGGTCTTTTTGTTTTCTTTCTTGTACATTAAATGCCATGTTCCCAGGCTGCTGGAGGGAACACTCATTTTGTTCCATGAGTTGTCTGGAATCTGATCCTCCCATGGATATTCCGTAGTAATAAGTGATTATATACATATTCACTTGTGTGTGTATATATTTACATAATCCTAGGTGTGCACTTAGGGATTTGGAGAGCAATGCAAAGCTGTTGTTGGTGCAGAGGACAGGACAGTGCTACCAGATCACAGAACCCCAGGATAGGTCAGGATGGGAGGGACCACAGTGGGTCCATGTGGGGCCACCTCCCTGCTCCAGCAGGGCCATCCCCGAGCACAGGCCACAGGACTGTGTCCAGACAGCTCTGGAATATCCCCAGGGAGGAGACTCCACAGCCTCTCTGGTTTCTGTTTAGGGCTGGGCACTGCTCAGGGCAGAAGTTCTGCCTCCTGTGCAGGGGGAGCTCCCTGGGATCGGTTCTGCCCGTTCCTCTGGTCTATTGCTGGTCTCCACGGAGCAGAGCCTGGTCCATCCTCTGACACCTCCTTTTAGACTTTTATTAACGAGCCGTCTCCTCCCAGGGCTGCTCAGCCCCAGCTCCCTCAGCCTTCCCCCTCAGAGACGCTCCGGCCCCTCCATCACCGCGGCAGCCCCGGCTGGACCCGCGCGGGTGCTGCACTGTGGGGAGCCCGGAACTGCACACAGCGCCGCAGGTGTGCCCCATAGGGCTGAGCAGAGCGGGCAGCATCACCTCCCTCCTCTGGCCGACAGCACAAAGCCCAGAACCGGGCGGGTTTTGAGGGAAAAGCGTGCTTGGAGAAAAGCTCCCTCCAGAAACGCCCGCCCCGAGCGGCACCGCCCGCCCGCCCCGCCAGGGGGCGCCGCTGCTGCACGCAGGCCGCTCAGCCGAGCGCCGAGCGCGCCGGCTCCGGCCCAGCCCGCGCAGCCGCGCGCCGATGCGCGGCGCTGAGGGCGGCGGGATGGCGCTGTGGCGGGGGCTGCGCTGCTGCCGCCGCGCCTTCGCCTGGCTGCCCGTGCTGCTCATCGCGCTGCTCCTGCTCTGGTCCTACTACGGATACGTCTGCGAGCTCTGCCTCGGTGAGCGCCCGCCCGCGCCCAGCGGGGCCCGCCCGCCCCGGGCCGCGCCTCGGCACCGCCGGGGCCCCCGCGGGGTTGCGGGCGGGGGGCGAGGCGGGCCGGGGGCTTCGGGCCATTCCCCGTCTCCTTCTCCTCTTCCCCTCTTCCCCTCTTCCCCTCCTCCTCCTCCTCTTTCTCTCCTTTTCCTCTCCTTCTCCCCTTCCTTTCCGTTCTCCTTATCCTCTCCTCCTCCTCCCGTCTCGCCGGTGTGAGCGGGGCCCCGCGCTCGCCCGGTGTCCCGAGGCTCCCATCCCGGCAGTGATGCGTGCAGAGGGACAAACACTTTATTTCGAGTCGAGCCATTACGGGATTAATGAGGGGGTTTAGGGCGTGCTGCCCTGCTTTCCACAGGGTTTGTAACCCGGCCGGGCTGGGTGCGGGTTGTGGGTGCTGTTTGTTAGTCATGAGCCCTTGTTTTGTGTGTTCCTGTCAGCAGGGAGGTGACGCTTGGGAGGGCTGGGAGAGTGATCTCGCAGTGAAAGCCAGTGTTGTTGTGATTTGATAACGTCCAGATGTGATTTATGAGCTAAGCGGTAACAAACGTCAGTCTGTGCCCTGCCTTACCATGGTTTTATATTTATAGTCTGTAAAGGAAAGAAAGAGTTTACGTGAAATCCCACTCAGGAGTGGAATTATTACAGTAGCACTGAAAACACTGCCTTTTAGAAAAGGAAGTTTTATGCTGTCTGGTAATTGTATATTTAATGTAGCAATTTAACTCTATAGTAAGTTATAAACTTTCTTCTGTTTGTTATTTCCGGTTGAGTGTGCTACTAGAAAAAAAGGGTTGGCAGGTCTGGTGGAGAGAAGAGCTGGAAGCTTGGATTTGTGAAATTGTGAGGAGATGTGGCTCCTCAGGACAGAGTAAGGCAGATAAAGGAAACCAGAGGTCCCAGAAAGGACAGTCTGAGATGTTCCTGGGGCAGGAGCTGCCTTCTGGTGCTGCACAAACATAAATCAGGTGTGTGTTAGGGTTGGCAATGCAGTGAGACCTGTTGTTTTCTCTTGATGGGAACTAGAATGAAATGCAGCTTCTGTGGTCTGTTTTAATCAGCAGCTTGGCAAAGCCCCCAAACACTCCGTCACATTTATCCCATCTCTGAGGCTGTGGGCTGTTTCTTTCAAGAATTCACATAGAATGATATCTCTGAGGTGCACGGAACTGTCATTACAACATCCAAGTTTAAGAACAATGGCATTGGAACATCCAAGACAAAAAATGTAGAGTGTTTTCCTGAATGCTGTCAGTCTTTTGAAATGTGCTGTGTAAATTCAGTGATACTGAACACGGGCTGATCCCAGGTCTCAGTGCAGCTGTTAGAGGAGACTCAGGTGATTTGAGTGGGGTTTGGATTGGGGCTGTGCTGCTCTGCAAATGCTGGGTCAGCTGGCAGGAGCTCAGCTTGCTGCCTGGAATCACTGCTTAAAATCATTCATTTGCCCACACCTGCCTATCTTTTTTTTTTGCCCCATTTCTCTCTCATCTCTTTTATTTGTGTGTGGAGGAGTTTACCTCTGCAGAAGCTGAAATGACTGAATTATTTCAGGATTTAAGCATGAACTGTTGGCCTGTGCTGTTTCTTGCCAACCATCTCCCAGGACATTGTGTCTCTCCACATTTCTAACACAGCAAGGCTTGCTGAGCTGGCTGCCTCTTCTCAGCTGCTGGGAGCATGTAAATAGTGAATGCTTTGTCTGGAACCTTGGTTTGCATCTTCAGTTGTGCCGAGAACTGAAAGTGCTGTGGGGGTGATGTCTGGGAGGCACCTCCTGATGCTGGGTTTGAGCTCTCAGTGGCTGGGGTGGCCAGTGAGTCATAGGAGGAGGCCTCAGTTTTCATTTGGCTGGTGGTTGCTGCCACAGTGACAGCAGTGCTCCTGCCATAGAACCTTTTATATCATCTGTCTTTATGGTCTTTTCTCAAGTAAAATCCTTTGCGAGGCCCTGCTGCAGGTGTGATCAGGAGGGAGCTGGGCAGTGTTTGTGAAAAGCTCATCATTGCTTGACTGGCAGCAAAGCAAAGGAAAAACTAAAGATTTCCTAACAGTCTTGTTTACCTGAAATTGAGTGGGCAGAGACACAGCAAAGATGCAGTTTATTTTTTCATCTACGCTTCTGTGTGTCACAGAGCTTTGTCTTCCAAGCAGTGCTCTGTCAAAATATCACAGAACTCTCTGTTTTCAGTTCAAGAAAGCTGTCCTTGTCTCTTCTGTTAAACTTGGATGCTGGCTTTTAAAATAATGGATGGATTTTCAAATAGTCATTACAAGCAGACATTGAACAATGTACCTTTTGCTGGTTGCTCAAAGGGCTTCTGTTAGTAGGGGCTTTTCTCTCATTTTGGTGAAGCAAGAAGGCGTTGTAAAATTTCTGCTGGTAGGAAGTGTAAAAACAATGGAGTCATTGCAGTTGCTGACTTGGCCAAAGCTGAGAAATTTATGACTTCTTAATTATTCTGATGCAGAAATGCTTTGGGACAGTGCTTACAGTGGAGGGTCAAGACAACCTGGAGTAGAAAGCAGCCTTGAGTATGTGGTAAATGCAGAGGGATAAATCTTGGACAGGTGCTAGAGGAGCCCTGGTGATCTTATCACTGTCACCAGAGGATTGGTTGTGTCGTATTTCTAATGCAAAATATACAGAATATATAGAAATACAGCACAAAATACAGCACAAGCAACAGTTACTGAACATCTTGCTGTGGGGGTGTGCGTGAGTGAAGAAGAGTTGTTACGGATGCTTTTGATTTGATGCTGAACTGTGGGTTCTCTCTTTGCCTCTTGAATTTGAAGGTTTTTTCCTAAAATGGCTGTTATTTCACATAGAAATGTTATTTGTCACAAACTTCTCTGGGATTCCTATTTGCTTTCTGGACACATGTTTTTTTTTTCTTTTCCAGTGACTGTGAGCAACCCTGTGGAAAAAGGTACGTGTGATAATTTATTATTTGACATTCAATCCTTGTGTAAAAGGATTCACAAATGTTCTGGGTGAAATACCAGAAATATTTGCTGTTAATTTTTTAAAGGTGCATCCTCTTTCAGTGTTTTTTTCCTGTAATTGCACCCTCCTGAGGATACACAGCATGCTGCACCTTCTGGGTGCATCGAGAAATGCCCTGTTTAGTCACAGTATGGGCAGAACATGGAAAAGCTTTGATCCTCTGAGTCTTCAGGGAAAGCTCTGTGTGTCTGTGCACACCCACACGCCTCTTCTCCCTTTCCCTTACACAGTTCCAGAGCCGATTTTACAAGCCAAACAGAAAATACTAGTTCCCATCTGCAGCCCACTTGGTTTTTTTTGCTGTTCCATTTGATCTTTCAGTGAAAGCTATTTTTGATAAAGTTTTTTTCTCAGTTCTGGTGCCCACTAACAGAAGTTGAGTCATAACACAGTAGGATTGCTCAATGACCGGTGTGTTGGTGAAGACGATGGCCATGTTGGAGGAATAAGGAGTCAGTGGCTGTTGTAACGTTCTTCCCCTTCTTTCCTGGAGGAGCTTTGGATGCTTTTGGCTAATCCAAGTGTTCTCTCGGTGACTTTCTTCTTCTGGGGTTATGAAGGACAGAAGTAGGTGTAGTGTAAGTTGTTCCATGAAGAGCAGTGCCAGCTGACATTTACAGATCCTTCAGATTGCTGTATCCAGTAAATTCTCTTTCCCCTATAGAGCACTTCTAATGTTTGAAATTGCTACAGAGAAACTACAGAAAGCAGGATGTTAATGACTACTCAGCAGAAGAAAGTTAATAGCTGCCTAATCTATTAGTGCATCTCCAGGTCAGCTTCCTCTAACTTGCTGCTGGGCTGCTTGATGAACAAAATTAAACCTGTTGCAAGATTTATCTCCTTCCATAGCAATTAAAAATGGCTGAGCTCCACCTGCATGTAGTGTAGGGATAACATCTCCAACCAGCTTGGAGCATGAGAATGACTTAGCTGTGATTCACAGCTCCTTCCCACAGTCCATCACATCCTTGTGAGATGTGTTCCATCATTTGCCATCTCATTAGAAAATCTCACTGATGAATTTGGCCTTTTTTACCAATTTTCACACAGGAAAAGAAGTGTTTTGACATAGTTAAGAAGTGTTTGGATTTTAGATTTCTCTTTCCAAGTAGTTATTTTAATCTTAGTTTCTAGAATTTGAAGCTTAAATGGGAGAAATGAGATTGTTATTGCAATTAAATGATGTGTTTAGATAAAACTATCTTGTAACTGTTTGATAATGTCTTCATGAGCTGAGTGTTAAAGAAATGGTAGATAGTCTGTGGAGCTGAAGGACAGCTCCTTTGGCTCCCTGTCCATGGAATGCCTGCTAATGCCAAAGGCTCTGGTGTAAGGTTTGCATGTAGAACTAAGACTGTTCTGACATGTGCTGGTTTCACATGATAAGGTTGTGTCTGCTAGTTTACAGTTCTTCCCCAGTAATCACAAGACCTATTTTGCTCAATATGAGGGCATTTTTCCTGATTTATTTTATTGCATCAACCGTGGCAAATGTAAAAGACGTTTAATAAGAGATCTGGCTTTTTCTGGTGACATAAAGCTCATGTTATTTCTCTCTGCTCTCAGAAGAAGAACGTGCAGAAGTGGGCAGTGCACACTCTGTTTCCCAGCTGCATTTAGTAGCCACTGAAGCCCAATACTGGGAGGTGCTGGAGCATTGCAAAATTAACCTTTACACTGCTCAGCACCAGGCAGTTCTGCTGGGCCTGTGCCTGGGACATGGGGAAGAGGCAGCAATCCTGTCATTCCCAGTGATACAGGGTTGTCACCTGCCCTGTGGGACAATTCTCTTACAGCTGCATCTTTCTCATCCACAGAATGGGATCAGGTGGAGCAGGGGAGGCTCTGAGATTGGTCACCCCTGAGCTCTGGGATGCTGCTGACCCTGAGCCATAAGGTTTAGCTGGACTGCAATAATGGGTGGCACTGGATGGCCATCTGTCTTTTCCTTTCTTTTTTTTTTTTTAACATTGTTGTGAAAAATTTGAATAATGCCCATCATGGATGAAACCTTTGCTTAAGAAGTCATTGCTCTGTTTCTGTTTTTTCTTTTCTTGTTTTGTTTTTAGTGGCCTATCTTGTAGTATTCCATATTCTCTTTGTGCTCTTTGTGTGGACATATTGGAAGTCTGTTTTCACTCTCCCAATACAACCAGGCAAAAAGGTAAGAGACCCAACACCTTTCATTCCTTGCAAACTAAAAGCAGAGATGTTAGAGAACTCAAAAATCCTTCAGTCTAGTTGATCTGGAGAACAGAGAGGCAAATGTGTTATAATTCTTCCCTACCAATTATTCGATATGTTGTTTGGATTGGTAGATTTAATTTTTTTAATTGCATTTTGTTTTATCTCTCTATGAAATACTAATAAATCACTATATTTGAAGCAACAGAATGAGGCTGATATTTGTGTGGCACTTCAAATATACACAGCCTTGCTCTGATCCTGATTACAGGAATGTAAATTTATAAATAACAACTAATGCCAGTTTTAAAAATATAAAACTGTGGCTTGGAGACAGGTTCTTGCTCACTAGAGATGTGCTGAATGTGTTATAAAGGTGAGTAATGATCATCATCTAAGGCAGCAATAGGAACAATTCTAATAAGTTGTTTTATGAGCCTTAATTTCACTTTTTCATTTCTTATTGATGTCTCACAGTATTCTGGCTCTCCAGCACACACTACCTCCCTGTGTCTTCTTAACAACCACATTTTCCCACCAGATTAATCTCAGGAACAGGAGGTAAAAATGTTTCCAAACTCACCTGTGTTTGAAATGCTCCCTCTGCTCCCCATGGGTAACTGCTCCTCTCGTGGCCTCTGCTTGCAGTTCCACATGTCCTACGCTGACCAGGAGCGCTACGAGAACGAGGAGAGGCCCGAGGTGCAGAGGCAGATCCTCGCCGAGATCGCCAGGAAGCTGCCGGTGTACACGAGGACAGGGAATGGAGGTCAGCTCAGCACGGAGCTCGTGGCCCCAAATTCACCCTCACGCACTCCAGCAGCACAGGCTGGCACTCAGAGGATCCTGCTGACCAACAGCATTCCCCGTGCCACTGCAGGCACCCACTAACTCCTGTGCAAAGGATTTGAATGCCTTTGCTCTCAGGGAAAACAAAAAAAGCCTTGAACCCTCCCGTGCAGTGCAGTGCCAGGTGCTACCTTTGAGAAGCAAGATGTTACCACATGTGCTGTCTGTGTTTAGAAATAGCAGTAGAATAACCAAATCTGTCATAATTTTTACTTAAAATGCAGTCTGGCTTAGAGATGCAGAACATCTGTGACCAGTTTTCTGGACTATGTTCAGTGATTAAATGCCTGCTGCACTCCCTTCACAGCTTAAAGAAATCTGTGTTCATACTGGAGGCTCTGACCTGCTCATTTCTGTCAGGCATGCTGAAGAATTTTGAAGTAGAGAACTGGAATAAATAGAGAATTATCAAAATGAAGAGTAGGTAGTCTGAGTAAATGTGGTAGCAAATGTGCAGTTTTGGTTTGTCACTCTCGAGCTGTATGGTTTAGAGTAAGCTTAGGTTAGAGGTTAGGAAGAAATCCTTCCCTGTGAGGGTGGGGAGGCCCTGGCACAGGGTGCCCAGAGAAGCTGTGACTGCCCCTGGAAGTGTCCAAGGTGAGGTTGGATGGGGCTTGGAGCACCCTGCGATAGTGGAAGGCGTCCCTGCCCATGGCAGGGAGGTGGAAAAAGATGAACTTGAGAGTCCCTGCCAATCCAAACCATGATATTGTGCTTTCTCCATTGTTGCCCCATCTGCAAGTATCCATCAGAATTCTGAGTGTTGCTTACCTGATTGTGACCTGGCAGCAAACACCAGCTGCAAACCCAGTCACCTGCTGCAGCGATAGAGGAAGGAGAAAGAATAGTTGGGAAATGAGCACAGGATCAACTAACCCATGAAAAAAGAGCACTTTTCCATTATTTGGTGTTAATTTGTCTCTAATTCCAGGGATTCGGTTCTGTGACAGATGCCAGCTGATCAAACCTGATCGTTGTCACCATTGCTCTGTTTGTGCCATGTAAGTTATGGGCTGTCCTTCACCCAAGTGCAGCCACCACGAGGTTCTGTGAGTGGGCTGCTCCTTCATGTGCCTTTTTACTCAAAGGTGCCCCAGGGTCTCTGCTCCTGCTGCAGCCAGCAGTGCTCTAGGGCAGGAATCATGTTCATGTCTCTTTATCTAACACAAGAACCAAGGACATTAGTTGGTCTTCAAACTCTAAGAAATGTTCCATCTTAAAATTTTATGTACCTTAAAAAACTTCTATCATGTAGAAATCTCTCAAAAATCAAAGGTTTTACTACTGATCTGCAGTTGGTAATGAAGTACCAATAAACATTTTCCATTTTTCTTTTTTGTCCTTTTGCAGGTGTGTGCTAAAAATGGATCATCACTGTCCATGGTATGTCCTAGATACTGGTTTGTGGTTTTCTGAAAGGGAAGGCTACTTACATATATTTCTGTATGCCTCTCATGTCTGTATGTCTCTCACATTTTAGGCCATTCATCTCTTTAGTTTGGGAAATTTATAAAATAATTGCACTTTGAAATTGCCTGAAATGATATTTTAACAAGTCATTCATGATTGCTCCATAACCCATGTGTAAAATTGCTATTATATTGATAAAATTTAAACCCCAACTGCTGATTCACTCATTAACTATTATTAAAATTTGAAAGGAACTCCAGCTTAGCCTTTTCTTTGGGCTCTCTGAGAGTTTCAGCTGCACTTGGGATGCTTTCAGTAACATTTGCACGTGGATTGTTTCTGAACAATCTGGTCAGAGACAGTCTGTGCAGAAAGGTGCATGGATTAATTGAGCTTTACACTTTTGAGAATTGCTGCCACTAAATTTCTTAAACTCCTCCTTTTTTTAAGAAAAAAAACAAAGGAAGATTTAAGAAATCAGAAGCAACACAAACATTTCCCTACCTGAACCTCCCCAGCGATCAAAATTGTAGAGGATTTTCCAAACCTGAGTTCTGACACAAACAGCCACTAGGGGTTTTTTGTACATCCCCTTGTTCCTTTCTAGAGTTGTCCTGTGCATGGCAAATTCTAACCAAAGGTGGGGTTAACTGGGCTGTGTGTAAACAAACAGGCAGTGGTGAGGTGGCTCCTGAGGTCTGCAAATGAATAAAGCAGCACAGAAGTCCCAGATCTGATTGCCTTGGCAGACAAGACCCAGACAGGAGGAACGAGTTCCTGCCTCTGTGCCCCATTTACCTGTGGTAGCAACCTTAAAACAATTCCAAAAATCTGGACTGTGCTTCTGCTTGGCCCACAGGAAGGGCTTGAGTGAAAAGCAGAGCCTTCAGGTCTGTTCCCTGTTGGCCACTAAGGGGAGCTGCTTGTTGGCAAATTCGGTTGTGTGATCACGGGGTTTAAACCCCCCCAGAACTGGTCGTGCTCATTGTGTTACAACCACTGTGTGCTGCACAAATCCTGATTTCAACTTTGCTTTTGTCCTCCAGGGTGAATAACTGCATTGGATTTTCTAACTACAAATTCTTTCTACTGTTCTTAGCCTATTCTTTGTTGTATTGCTTGTATATTGCTGCAACAGTCTTCAAGTATTTCATTAAGTATTGGACAGTAAGTCATGAAATCCGGTTCCTTTTTCATCTGCTGTGAGTCTCGTGGGCTTTAGTGACTCCCGGTGCTTTGCTGCTGCCAGGCAGTGGAGGGGCTGCATTTTCCTGGGAGGTGTTTCCCTGGGCCCTTTGGGAATCCAGCTGCTGTTAGATGTCCAAAATGCACAAAGCAAGAAGCAAGTAGCCTTCAGGAATTTCAGACTGCAGATTAGCTTCTGGCAGAGAGGTTATATCCCTTCCCTGTCCTTGTGTTTGCACGGGTGTCTCTTGCAATGTTTGGCATTGATTTGTACATATTTACTGAGAAGAAAAAACCAAAAAAGGTCAAAAAACCTTGTTCATTTTCTAGTCCACACAGGCCTCCTTCCTCAATTTAAAAACAGAGTGAACCAAAGCAGGCTTTTATTCAGTTACTGCTGGTCGTTTGTATGCAAGTAAGGGCAGCTGACAGCTCCAGTAAGACACTGGCCCTTGGCCTCTAGTTTCTGTCCCCTCTGCTCAATAAGTCTGTATGTTTGTGTTTAAGTAATTTTGCTGTGCACTAATTGTTCCCCACACTAAACAAGCTACAGCCCTGAGCCCTGGAGGTCCCCAGAGCCTGCCTGTGTTGCTGCTGGGCACCTCTGGCACTTGACTATTCTGCTGTAGAGGGAAAGGAGCCTTTCTTCTGCTTGGGAGTTCCCACTTGGCTTTTAAACTTTCCCCACCCCTCTGTGCTCAGTTCTAACACTCCCCGATAGCTGCAGAGGTCAGGTTCTCTGGGCTTACCTTGAGCAAGCTGCAGAATTTTAATGTATGCACAGGAAACTCAGCAGAACTTAAACAGGGCTTCAAGAGCTGCTGCCTGCTTATTTCCCATGAGGACAGGGTGTTCCTCCTGCCCACCTGGGCAGCTGTGGTGGGCTGGCTCTGAGCCATACAAAGAGTTAATAACACCCCCTGCTCTTTGTGCTGTGGTACAGGAGGGGAAATGAACCACATTCATTCCTTTGTCTCTTTTTGCTTTTTATAGTAAGGTTGACTTTTGTCTATAAAAGTTTGAGAACTCCCAATAGGAGTTTTAGAAATTATCTTTCTTTAAGTACAAGGAACTTCCATCTTTAATTTGTTCCTATCACTTGTTCTGTGTTGCTTTCCTTTCCAGGGTGAGCTGACCAATGGACGTTCCAAATTTCACATCCTTTTCCTTCTCTTTGTGGCAATCATGTTCTTTGTAAGCCTCATGTTTCTGTTTGGCTACCACTGCTGGCTCGTCAGCAGGAACAGATCCACTCTAGGTGAGGCTCTTGTGTCTGTCTCCTTCCAGTAAGACACACCAAAGATGCTGTAAGAAGAAAAAAAGAAAAGGAAAAAGGCATTTGTTCTATTTTTGTATGTTCCTGCTGCTTTATGAGGGGAGGAAGATTTAAGATCTTGGTACAAGCTGCAGAAATTTGTCACTGCAAATGAGCTGCATTTATTAGCTGGTGTGACAAAAGCTTTGTTAGGGAAACCAGAGCCTTAAAGTGTAGAAGTCCAATTATAAAAATGTTATGCATATGTAAAACTGTATTTGCTGTGAAATGAGTGCAGCTTTTCAGGAAAAATGGTTTGTTATGCTCCTATGCTGTATCCCAATCCAGCTTAGTGAGCTTGGGAAACACCGTGTCCACCTTCTCTGATAAAGGCAAAGAAATTGGGACTGTAAAACCAAAGACATTATCATCTAAAATAATATCATTTTCCCAAGAAGTTTCTTTGCCTTTCCTCAGATAAATGTTCACTTTCAAAGCTTTTTGGATAAAGTTTTATAAGAAAACAGAAGCTATCAAGAGTGAGCAAATATTCTGATTTTATCAAGTTATTTACTTCAAAAGTCATTTCATGGGGCACTGAAGCTCAACTATCCCAAAATATCGGACCTATGCAGCAGCTGAGAAGGGAGATCAAATTGTTCCTAAGACACTCAAGGTTTTTCTCCTCTCTCTTAATTTTATGCCTCACCACAACCCAGAGTTTATTTGCATTTGTTTGTCCCTAGTGCTTGGTCATTGTAACATTAACAAATGAGGTGATTTAAACCCGCAGTGCCACTTCTAGAATGTGCATTGAAGACCAACCTACTTCATTCTCCAGAGTTTTTTACCTAGAAACTTTTACCCTCTGAATTTTCATCAAGTCTCACAGAGTGAAAGATCTTTTAACTCCATTCTCTGGATGAAACAACCCATTGTGGGTTGGTTTGACTGTTCTCTAGGTTCAGTTGCACGACCAAATTCCTGCCTTCGGTTGGAAAGTCTTTAGAGGCTTTGCAAAATGGGAAAAACTGTTGTTTTGAAACTTTGTAGTGCTGTATCTCTAGAATCTGGTAAATCACGTTGTCTTTAGATGGCTACAAGATGCACAGCCCTGTTTCAGAGTGTTTGCCATTGATTTCTTTTTTTCTCCACTGAAATTGTCTCTGTTTGCAGAGGCTTTCTCAGCTCCAGTGTTTCAAAATGGCCCAGATAAAAATGGATTCAATCTTGGCTTTGTGAAGAATCTCCAGCAAGTGTTTGGAGAAGAAAAAAAGCTCTGGTTGCTCCCTATTGCCTCTAGGTAAGTAATAATCAAGTCAGTGCTAAAAGCTGATAAAATTACAGTTTATCCCATTTTGTGTACAGGTTTAGGTCACAGGAACGTGGGATTTTTATGTGTCTGTTGGTAAGAGTGGGGGCATTTTCTGTTGGGTGTCATTCAAACACAGAAGTGTGATTTCTGCCCTGAAGAATCTGTGGGATAAATTGATAAACTATATACCTATTAATTGGTCCTTTTTCATAAATGTTTTCCTTAGTTTCCCCCTCACTTCTAGCTGTCCACAAGTTAATTTTTCCAGGTTTTTTTTCTGTATTCAAATGACTTGATCCAATTAGCACATTTACCTTCTGCTAAAAGTTACTTGATTCCAGGCCATAAGTTTCAACTTTTGTATTCCAGAGACCTTGAAGAAATTGAGAACTGAAATGAAAGATAAACATGGTACTTTTCAAAGCTTAAAGATGATTTTAAGTAAACATGGGAAATCGTGGCAACAGAAAACTTTGTTTGCAGAAAAAATGCAGAGAAATTGTCATCCTTTAGAGTCACTTGCTGTTTTTGCAGTGTCCCTCTCTGCTTTTTTCCATGCAGCCAGGGGGATGGACATTTTTTCCCAATGAGAGCCTTGAGTGAAGCTCGGAACCCTCTCCTGACAAATGAGGAGCAGTGGGAGGAGGATGGAATAGATGAAGAGCCTCAGGGTAAGGAAATTAGTTGTCCTGACCTACAGTGGCCAACAGATGAATTATAAGGGCTAATCAAATAAAAAAACTGTGTTGGTTAAGTCCCTGGGCAGCTCTGACTTGATTAATGAGCACAGACTGAAAATAAGCTCTACTTTGGAATCAGTTCTTTCTTCTTTTTTTAGCAGCTTTCTACTTGTAACTGAGAGGGTGTTTCAAGGGTTAGAGAAATTGAAATTGCCTCAAACTGAGAATATTTGCATGTAAGTGTTGCTGCATGCAGCACAGTTACTTGGGCCATAAAGTGGTGCCTGCAAAAAGGAGAATATTTAGATTTTTTAAGTATATTTGTCCTCTGGAAGTGGATGAAACCAGACATGCAAACACCTGAGTGCAGGGATACATTCAGGAAGCTACTTTGTACTTTGTCCTGCTTCGTTACCAGAGTAAATTCACCTGCTCTCCCTGGTTGGTTCCAAACATTTTGGTAGTTACAAGGTAACACAAATGAGTTTTACAAACAACAAATTTGGCTTTAAAAATAGCAAACTATGGCATTCCTGTGAATTTTTAATGATGCTTAAAATAACTTAAGAATGAGTCAGAGCTTCTTCCAATTTTTATGAACTTTAAATTCTCTGAAGAAATAATTAATTCTTCCATATGAAAACACTGACAGTGAGGTGATTTTTGGCTAGATCAGACCCCAGATAATGGTCTGGAGCTTATATGAAGTCTCTCAGTTCATAGTGCCTATAAAATAACTGACATTTCCAGGCAGTTGAATTGGATGATCCCTGTGGGTCCTTTCAACTGAAATATTCAGATTCTCTCTTACACAATAGAAGTAAATCAGTAAAAATGTCAAACCAGAAAGACCTGAAATATTCCATTAAAACTGCAAGACCTTTATTTGTCTTTGTGGCTTTAAAGCTTGTGACTTGGTTATGAAATAAATAAAGCCAATAATAGAGTAATCTCAGTTTAAAAACAGCTGCTCCGTTCTCTCTCAAGTGGTTGTCTATTTTTGTTTGTAATGATCCTTAAAAATGCAGTCCCATGCTTAGTCAAAAATATATTCTCAGTGAGAAAACCAAATTTATTTACCTCTAACTGCTTTGTTTTTCATTGGGCAGGTTCTGGTGAAGCCTCATCCCTTGCCATAGAAAGGGAGACATAGCAGTGTGAAAACACAGTGGTGTAAAGCTGGATCAGAAAGGTGAGTGCTTCTTTCTCTACTTGCCTCAAAACCACTGCTCTGCAGGGAGTGGGGGTGGTTTTGGACAGGTTTGGGCTTTAGCAGAACAATATTTCTCCAGCTTGCCCAAAAATCCCTTGTTCAAGGGGCCCTAAAAGGAAGCAGAGGCTCTCAGTGGCCCTCAGCTGCTGCTGGCACAGGTCACACCAGAGCCACCAGCTCTGTGTGGAGGGGAGGACACAAACCCTGCAGCTCCTCTGGAAAACATGGCAGGAACGACTGCTGCACTGACTTGTGCAGTGACAAGAAGGGAAATCTGTGCAGGGATCCATGGGAGGTGTGGGACGGTGCAGGTGCAGTCTTAAACTGAAGCTGAGAGCAGCCAAGCTGCAGCTGGGAATACAAGGAAGTGCCTTGTAATGCCACATCAGCTGTCACTCTCTTCGCCAGGCTTTCTCTCCCCCTGGAAAAGGTGGGTCCCACAACAGCTGATGGTGGCTGGGGCAGGTGCTGCTTCCAGAACATTCCCTGCTCTGCCACCTGTTCTGACTTGGAGAACAGGGGACACGTCGTGCCACAGGAACTGCAGGCAGTGAGGAGGACACAGTGTCCTGTTTTCCCAGGGGAATGTAACTGACCGAGATTCCAGGAGCATCCTCTGCTGTCCCACTTGCAGGAGGTGGAATTGTCAGATGGAATTTGCCCCTCTCTGTTCCAAGGCAGTCAGTAACTGTGGTGCGGCAGAGCACTGCAGTCCGTGCCTGGCTCCCCTGGCAGACAGGGCCCCTCCACACTGCTGTCAGTGGGCTTCTGGCACGTTGTAGGAGCCCATTTTGTTCCCCAGAGTGTTTTTCTGTCAGTGGTGAGGGCTGCATCCTGCATTCCACCAGGCCAGGCAAGTCATTCTTCATGGCTTTAAAACCACTCCCAAAGCCCAGATCAGCCCTTGATCGCTCATCACAGCAGTGCTATAGTTGCACTTTTTTATTTCTTTAAATTTCAGCTTCCCTCTCAGGAGCCAACATCCCTTCTCTTGGCAAGCACTTCAGTTTCGAGGGGCAGAAAACAGGTGGATCTTCAAGATGAGAAAACATCCTGAAGTATTGTCTGATGGGAATCTGCATTCTAGAGTGCTTCTCCAGAAATCCTGCTGTCCAGATGTCCCAAGGCTTTATAAGTTTAAGTTACAGAGTTAACAGAACAATTTTACAGAGTGATTCTGGCCAATCTTCTTTGGCCTGCTCTCTTTATTTTATAAATACTATATATTTTTTATTCAAAATGGGTAAAAATGTTGATGCTAGTGCACTTCCAAAGGCCTTTTCATTTTGCAAACATCAGGGACTTGAGTTCTTGAAATTCTTCCAAGCCATAATATTCTTGGGAATGGTTATTTATTTTGAGGCTGATTCTCCAACCTTCTCTGACAAGTGGTATTTTCTGTGTTCAAATTCTGAGTCAGTTCAGCTCAACGCAAGACAGACCCAGTTAAATCTGGCACTAAATTGGTAGTTGAATGTAAGAGTGTTGAAAGCAAAAGTGCTGAACATGCACATGTACATGTGCAGCTGTGAAGGAAAATAAAATACTCACATTGCCAGTATCAAGATTCAAGAATATTGTGGCCATAGATTTTTTTAAAAAACTTTTTTTAGGAGGGTGTTATTGTCTCAGAGTTTGGATTATCATGCTCTTTGCCCAATCCTACTTGCAGGTACCTAAAATGCAAAAGGGAACTTCAGACAGTCCAGTTTGCATTAATTCCTAGGGCTAAAATACCCACTCATTCCTGGATCAGTGTTTGATGGAACTTTGTGTGTTCATGGAGTCAGAAAGGAAGATGAGAATTCGAAATGTGCACTGGAACTCCACCAGTTGTGTTTGGAGCTTACACTCCACAGGGGTGGGGTGAACCCCAAAATGCTGAAGACACAATGATATATTGAATTTGTTCAGACTTCTTCCCAGCTCAGTGCACTGACTGGTTTCAGGGCTTTCTGCACTAAGAGGTGATCAGATTTGTTTCTGCGTTTTGCTGCATTTACAGTCAAAGAGGCGTATCCCTGGTTTTGTTCTGGGGACTGGAACTGAGATTTGGCTGGCTGGATTAGGGACATTTTTCTAGACCTGAGTCCTTTTATTTAATCTGCATGATTCAGCCCCGTCCATCATTCTTGTTTGAATTAGGTGCATGCTAAAAGTATTGGTGTACTGCCTCTAAGATCATTTAGTACCGTTTTCTATCCCATTTTTGTGTTTGTTTATCAGCCCACTGGTGTTGACAGTGACTACAGGAGCAGCTGTGCGTGTCACGAGAAAGGACCTGATGAGTGAGTTTGGTGATGAGGGCTTTGCCTACAGGCCAAACTCCTTTTTCCCCTGTTCCTCTGCTGCTGCTGCCACGGGGAATCTGTGAGACAGGAGAGCCTTGCAGAGATTCCTTCCCTAAGAGCAGGTGTTTAACTCCTGGTAGATCTGTGCCCTGTGGGCAGGAATTTTGTCTCTCAGCCTCTGCAGTTTGTGTGGAGCAGGCAGTGCTGACCTCTCTGCAATGCCTCACTGCTGAATTTGGTTGTGAAGGGGCCAAGGTGGGCTGGCCCAGGTTTGTGTGGGTTTGTGTCTCTCCTCAGGGTGGCCCTGAACACTGAAAATGTTCCTGCTTCAGCCACCTGAGCCCCATCTGTTGAGTGGCTCTGTCACCAAATGGCTGCTGAGTGCTGGAAGTGTTTTTCCTGTCAATCTAAAGCTGCATTTCTAATGTAAATCTGGTGTTGGGCCTTGTGCTGTGTGTGATGAAAGGTGGCAGCTGAATTAATCACCTCATTCCTTGCAAAATGTGCTCCAGAGGGGGAGCTTGAGAGGATGATGGCAGCTAAACACAACGGGAATTTAGCACCTACAGAGGTGCTATTTGTGCCTTTAAAAACTTTAAATTCCTTGTATATAAAACCAGGAAGATGATTTGGTGACTTTCTGTTTCATTCTGTTAGCTGAAGTGTATTTTTCCAGAGCTGTGTGGATTTACAGGAGTTTTCTGAGCAGGTTCTTGTGCCCTTCCTGGGTTTGGTTCTGGTTACAGCCCTGCCATTATTTGAGTTACTCCTGTGCAAGGCAGCAGCAGCAGAGCTGCCCATGAGCTGTGCAGGAGCTCCCCTGCCTGCTCCTGCTGCTGCACTGCTCATTAGGGAGTACAGAAAATCAGTTTTGTCTTCTGATACCAAGCCAGATACCTTTATGATAGCACAGGTACCCAGCTGAGATTGAGAAACAGTTTTAAATGTTTCCAAGTAACTTTTATTCAGTCACTTTCCTTGCAATTAGTTATGGTCAACTCTTTCCTTTCCTTCAATGCAGCTCAGCCTCCTGTGGTTTTAACAAACTCTTGTCCAGGTAGAAACAATACAAAGTTTTATCGCTTCAGAGCCACTTCCCATCAATATCCATACATCAAACGCTGGAAAGCTTCATGAAATGTGAAACAAACCCAAAAGTTGTGTAAAATGAGGCAGAACGAAATGGGAAAAACCCACTTGTCTGAGTGAGCAGCTCCATTTTGTTCCCTTCTGCTCACATAAGGTGATATCCTTATGTTACCCCGGCCTTTGTCCTGTTTATGCTGAGTAAATGCACTGGAAAACAGAAGTTTCTCAGGCTGCTGTGGTCACTGCTGCAGGTGACAAAAGAGAGAATATTCAGCCCAGTGCGTGGTAGTTTTTTTTAACCTGCACATGGCTCTTTCAGGGGTACAACCCACTGCAGCACCTCCTTTGTTTTCCATGCCCTGATCCTCATCCAGAGGCTCTCCGCCATCAGCACTGACCGTAAGGGCTGTTGTATCAAACCTCTCCCCTACCTGCACCCTCCATCCCAACATTTCAGGAGTGGCACTCATCCCACCATCACCAAGGATACTGCAGCTCTGGGAGCTGGCCAGTGATTCCAGTTCATCCTGTGTGTATCTCACACTGCCGGTGCTGCTGTCCCAGCATTCCAGGTACACTCTGAGCCCTCCGTGTGCCAGGAGCAGCCAAAGTGTTCCCACTGGGATTGGCACCATGTGGTGTTCACTGCCAGTGTCTGGGTGTGTGCTGTAAATGCAGTTACAGTCAAAGAACCTGGAGAATTGTTAAGGTTTGAGTCTCGGTTCCGATGCTGATGTCAGTTGTGTGACTGGGGGGGTTGTGAAGGTGTTGAACTCCAGCCTGGAGCAGTGTGGAGGCAGCAAGGGAACTGTCTTGACCCCATCCAGGGGCTGTTTTCTCTGCTTAGCACTGGATCTACACTAAGCTTTCTCAGCTAGGAGCAACGTTCCCAAGTGATGTCACCACTGGAAAGGAGGGAACACTTTTGTTGGACTTTACTGTGATGCCTCCAGTGTTATTGCTCTACTCCTGCGTTCATCCTCTAAAATAACTGACCACTAACAGCCACCCCCTCGTCTCTCCCCCTTCTTTCCCACTTACATTCAGGTACAAAAACCCAGACAGAACATCATATTGATGTTCCTCTGTGTGGAATTAGGAGTCCTAAGTCCAGTCCTGGCCAAGGAACCAGGGCTTGTGCAACCCTCGCTGCACTGCCAGGTTTCTCTTGCTGAGTTGGAACAGTTTTCAGAGTAGGATAATCTTGTTTTCCTTTAGGCAGGGAGCAGTACTGTACGTCTGAGGAGGCTGCACCCAGTGTGTGTGGGGTGCAGTCACTGGTGAGTGACTGGTGAGAATCAGGAAGCTTCCTAATCGCACTATGCAATGAATGTTTGCTTCCTGGGATAAACAGGAATGGGATTCAGCAAAATCCACGCCAGCTGCAGCTCTGTAGCTCTATATGCTGGTCTGGACTGAAAGCACAACTTGATGCATAAAGTCTGTAATGTGATATGAATGTAAAATGTCAAGGGGAAAAAATTTAAAAATTACTATTTTTTCCCTGAATTTAGCTATGAAGAGTGATGTGCTGAGCTGTTCTCAGGGCCCCTGCATCCTACAGAGCAGTGACTGTGTGCTGAGCAGTTACTCTGTGCAGAGTTGGTGCACTCGTGGAAGGGTTTAATTAACAGGTGAAGGAGGCACTGCTGACCTTGTGTATTAAGCCAGAATTAATTAACTCAAAAGGGTCACACTTTCATTTCAGTGACTCCTGTGGTACAGATTTTTGAAATGGATCCATAGTACTTGAAAATACCTCAATTTTATTGATATTTTTTCCAATTCTATCAGCTTCTGCTTTGTTCCAGAACACTTGCAAACCTAAACTCGTTCTGAACAGATCAGTGAAGGCATTTGCATGGCAGAGGGGCTGTTTTCATTCCCAGCCTGGTCTGTCAGACCCTGCACTGGCTCTGCCATGGGCTCTTCCTGCCTAGTGCTGCATACCCTACCCTGGTCACAAACACTGAGCTCACACCCACTGCTGCAGGGTTTTAGTCTCTTGTCCTTTTTTCCATCCCACTTTGAGTCTTCCCTCTTCTTCCTGAACATACAGTTAAATATTTCCAGCTTTGAGCTGCTTGTGCTGGTTTTTTGGATACTGTGAAGGTGAGTAGATGTCATTTTATGCAGCTGTGCCACGTATTTTATTTGTAATTAATCTCGCTGTTTGTCAGGTATTGGTTTGTGGTTCCCATAATCAGGCCCAGCTGGCCTTGCTTTTAGAGCAGGATCCCACTTCCTGCATTTTCTCTTTCCTAAAAGCCTCATTTCTTCATTCTCCAGCTTCCATTTGGGATGTAAACCTTGTGAAATAAAATGTAAGTTTACATTTTAAATACAAGCCTGTAAGTTGCTCATGCCTGCATGCTCTTTCAAATATTATTTTTTTCTGTATAAGATTTTAGGATTTACAGCAGCATTTGTAAAACTTTAGTGGGTAACAGCCACTCTTAAAAAAAAAAAATGAAGTTATATTAAGGAGAGGGGAAAAAATCCACAACCAAAAAAAGAAATCCAACAGAAAGGACAAAAGGATCATCTCTGCTTCTTACTCCAGCTGTGCTTGAAAAGCAGTGCCTGCTTGCATCCAGTGCTGGTGTCAAACAGCCCATGGAACACACAGGTATCTGACCTGAAGGCTTCCCTGCTGTTCCAGTACTGCCTGAAGCACTTCCTTGAATTAAGCCTTGGACTAAATCCCACGGGAAGCCTGGAACCCAATGAAATTGGCCCCCCCCTCTCCTTTCTAACCTGGGGAAGGTGTGTGCTGCCCATCTCAGCACTTCCCTCTGTAAAAGAAACAGAAGCCCAAAGGATTCTTGAAAATGTTGGTGTATTATTCCCCTCCCCTGTCTTTTCTGAAGGATCCAGGAGCCTCCAGGATGTGTCCAGGAGAGAACTCCCTCAGCATCTGGAATGCTGCTGATGTAAGGAACTGCTGGGCTGGTGTAGGTGACCTTCCCTGGGAGGAAGGAGGGACAAGGTTGTAACTAAGAGCTGCTGTGAGGAGCTGGAACCTCTTGTTCCACTGTTCTGATTTAGCTCCATTCTTCTTTGGAATTAACTACACTATGGAGGAGCTTCCTGCTGTAGTCACTGCCTGACGAAACAGAGCTACCCCAGAGTGATTCCACATCCATTGTTGGAGCAGGGAGCTTTGGGTTAGGAACACAGGAAGTAGAAAAGCTCTTGTTATTTTATAAATTTATAATCTGCCTGCTCGGATGGCTGGTCCTCATCTGAAAATGCTCTTTGTGGTGCAAGTGGGTCCCTCAAAGATAGAAGTGACCTAAATCTCAGGATCAGAGAATGGCAGAGCTGTGGTGTTGTCAATGTCAGGAGGAGGGTTTAACTTCCTCCCAGAAAAGCCAGGGGGTTTCGCGTGCTGGAGCTTTTCCTGGCAGAAAACTGGGGCTGGAGCAGAACACCCACTGCAGGGGCTGCTGTGGGTCAGAGGGCTCCCTTTGGGAGCTCCCTCTGGGCCGGGATCACTGCTCCCATTGCATCCCGATGGAGCTGACAGAATTGGGAAACAGCAGCAATCCCACTGGAGTGGTTTGTAACTGCATCCAGCTGCTTTTTAGGAACCCAGTGTGGCCTGGGGCTGCCAGTTGCTCCAGCCAGCACTGCTCTGTGCAGCCACTCAGCTGGGTGGCTTAACACACATCCCTCACCCCCAATTCAATAGGAAGTGATTATTCTCCAAGGAATGTCACACAGGGATTGCTGCCCACCTTTGGGGTGTTGTGTTCAGGAGTTTAATGCTGCTGCTGCTGGCATTGAGACTTTTGATATCAAATCGGTTTTTACAAAAGCTTTGGATACTTGTTTTTACTGTCGGACCAGTGTTCTGACTATGCTGATGCTCTGTGCAGTTTCACTGGCATTTTCCAAGTGTTTGTATGGTTTCTACAGCTGAATATCCTGTATGTTCTGCTTTGTTGTTTTTTATTATGGTTTATACTGTACTGCAGGCAAGGACTGCATTAAAACCATTTTTGGCTAATTCATTAGATTTGTGAATGGTTATTTCCTGTGCTCAGGCTAAACATTCCCTTTCTGGAAGTGTTACACAACTTTAATTAATTGGAATTACTGCTTGGAACAGGGAAGGTTCTTTATCTGTGACAAAAAGATTCACTAAATGCTGGCATTGGTGGGGGCAGCCCAGATCTCAGCACTCCACTCACCTGATGAGAGGTAAGAAGGGACTTGAGAGAACATTCCTTAATCCTGCAATTGTAAAATACGGATATATTTTAAAATAATAATGGTCTATATTGTATTTATGGATTTTCCCAAAGTTACAGTAAGGGGAGGTACTGGCCAGCTGGATATGGTGTACTTGGTGCCAGGGGATTTAAAGCCAAAGCAGGAAGGGATTTGGCTGCAGATTGATGTTTAATGGGACCCATACAATGAGTGCCTTGAGGCTTTGGAAAGGCTGCTGAGCCCTGAGGGCCACACTTCTCTCCTGGCCCTGGTGCTCTGTGAACAGCACTAGAAATCAAGTTCAGCTTTTTGCTGCAGTTTTCCTCTCATTAAAAGAGTTGGTGAGACTGATCCAGCCACAAGTTTTGTCTCTTAGAACTCCCAAGTTCTGTATGTATAGAATTTCCACAGGCAGGGCTGCTCCCACCCCCAATTCCCACCCAGTCTGCACCTGTGCTGCAACAGGAATCTTCTTGATTCAGGACCCTTGAGCAAGACAACCAGGGGTGTTTCACTATTTGAGAATAATGTTTGCAGAGCAAAATTCCAAGAGTTGTATCATTGGTTCTTGGCCACCAGCTCAAGACCAAAATGCCCTCTGGCTGCTCAGGAGGACATTGAGATCCAAGGGCACCCCTAGATTTGGAAGCACTGGGAGTGGCTGTAGATGGAGTGATGCCAAGTGACCCCAGAAATGAAGGACACTCCCTTGGGGTTTAGTTGGGTTTATTTTGCTCTTGCAGGCGGCCATGGACAGGCTGGAGAAGAATAAATAAGTTAAAGCAGAGTGTGGTAATTATAGAGCCCCAACATGGAGATGCTTGACTGTGTAGCCAGAGTGCTCTGTCACTGTACCTGATCCCTGTTCAGGCCAGCACTAACCTAAGTTAGTTGGCCGAAAATGTTTTTAAACATGCCCTCGACCAACTCAAAAGTAATAAAACGTAGAAAAAAACCTCTTGTAATGCCATAGAGTCATATCCAGTTGTTCCAAGAGTGTCAGTCTGTCCCAAAATACTTCTGTCCAAAGTGTGTTGGTGCAACAGGATGCACTTCTGTAGTTAAAATGGTGATTTCTGGGAATTCCTGGATGATGGATTTGGCACCTTTGAAGAGACAGCAAAGACAATAATGATTACAGTGCTTCAGCCCACGTCAAATTGTGATCAGCAGCATTTCAAAGGTAAGCCAGGCTCTGTGCTTCTGTCTCCAGTTCCTGTTCCTGCCTTTGCTAACCATCTATGAGTAAAACTTCCTGACTTTACGGGATTGCTTTTTCAGGTTTTCTTTGGATTTTCCTTTCCCATACAGACATACTCCAAATCAAGTGGTTACAGGCTGCTCTGCAGTTCAGCTGAACTTTCTGATAGCGATTTCTGCCATGGCCACTTTCTAATACAACACACAAGATCCTCTTTCCTCCTCCAGAGAAGCAGATGTTCCCCATTTAGATCCCCTTTTACCTTTAACCTGCAGCCAGACCTGTTCTGTTGCTCCATTCAGCTCCCACTCCTGGTTGTTCTGGTGCTGGACCAACCCCCACATTCCACGGTCCAGAACAGCAGCTGGCCTGGCATTGCTCTGTGAGCCATGGACCTGGCAGTGCTGCAAACTCCTGCTTTTAGGAATTCTCTCCCATTTGCTGTTTTGCCATTCAGTCCCCTCCTCACTGCCCACACCAAACATGGCGCTGTTTGCTCAGTTTTACAATTCAGCCAAAAAACCCCAAACCTGCTCTGAGCAACGGCACAGCTCTGCCTTGCCTGTGCTATGTGTGACTGATGTCACTGTCCCCACCAGACACTCCTGTGCTCACTCCTGTGCCCCTCACACTCACCGTGAGGTGTGGAGAAGAGGCTGAGCAGGATGATGACGCTGGGCTGGACCCCATGTTCCACAAGCACTTTGACAGCCTCAATGACCGTGTTCCCAGTACCTGAGAGGGCAAAGAGGGAGAGGGTTTAGGGGCTTGTCCCCTGGTTGATGAATTGTCCTAAGCTGTCCAAGAATACCCGTGGTAACTTTGGTGTGACTGATTGGTGATTCAGTCCTTTCCTACTGGAAAGGCATCACCTCTGCATGTACTCCGTGTAGAAAATGTTGTTCTCCTAATGGCAGAACTTGGACTGGAAAAGTAACCTCATCCCAACAAACTCCTTTTAATATTAATCTAGAAATGTCTCAGACTAAGAAAACATAGTTTGAGTCTTTTCCCATGGTAAAATTCATATAATTCTATTTATACCTAGTCTTAATCTGGGCCTTTCTCCCAAACGCAGCCATGCCCAAAGGATTTGCTCTGCATTCACACTGGTGCAGCTGAGTAATGTGTGCCCTGGCACAGCCTGATAAATTCCCTCCTCTGTCACCTAAACCAAGCAGAAAACCCAATCAAAGCCCCTGAAATGTGGAAATTTTCCTTTCAATGCGGGCACTCGGCGTTCAGAGGAGGCTGGCTGTCCGTGCTGGTGGCAGACACTCACTCAGGATTGGGTACATGAGCAGCACCTTCCTCCTGTAGATGTCTGGGGGGAACTTGGCGTAGTACACTTTGGCTCGCTGGGTCTCCTCGTCGCTCTGGATCAGGATTTTCCCGATGCGGATGGATCTGCAGCAGTCCCGCAGGCCCTGTTCCATCGCCTCCCCTCCAAGGAGCAGCACAAACACAGCACCAGGTGGTGACACACTGACAAAGGGCTCAGGGGCGAGGGGCTGCAGTGGAAGGGACAGTCCCAAAGGGACAGTCCCAAAGGGACAGGCCCACCCCCGTGCAGGTGAACGCTTGTAAGCACTAAAACACTTGAAGCTCTTTCCCTTTTTCCTCTGTTCACAGCAAACCGAGTCTCCTCGGTGTTGCCAAGCCCCTGGGTTTGGTGTTCCCACCCAGCTGTGCTGAGCTCTCACAGGAGAGAGCTGGAAATCAGAACGGGCGGGTGGGGTTTGGGGACATCCCGGTGGCAGAGTGTGGGGCAGAGTGTGGGGCCGCTGGATTTGACACCACAGATCCAAAGGTTTGCCCAGCCCTGGACAATAACAGGGACTCTGCCCCCACGGAGCGTGGCTGGGGTGCAGCCCTGGGCACAGCCGGGAAACAGGAGAGGGCACTTGGCCCCTCACAGGGGACAGCTGCCAGGGAAGAGGCCACAGGAAATCTGTTCCAGCCGTTTGTCTCCTAAAAGGTTAATGGCAGATATTCCTGGACATTCTGTTATCGAGGAACCTAAAAAAGAGTAACAACTGGCAGGTTTGGGTTAACCTGTTTTTGCACATTTTTGAAAGGAAGCTGTTTACAGGTTTCCAAAGCATTTCATGTGTGCTCCTTCAGCAGCCAACACCACCTACCACTTCTCATGATGCTGACCCCGCAGTTTCCCTTTTCGAATCGGACTCCTTCATACTTGTGTCCTGTGAGGAAAGAAACCAGGGGTCAGCGGTAGTGGCTGCTCCCTCCTCCCCTCTCTGAATGGAGAGGAGATGGTCCTGGTCCCACTGACTGATGGGAACAGATGCAACACCAGTGCTCGAGAGATGAAGCAGCTGCTGTTTAATGTAAAAAGGAGCACAGGAAAGTGAGGCTGCCTGAACTCTGTCTGGTTCCACAGCTGAGGGTTTGCAGTCCATCTTCCCTCTAAGTGTAAGTAAAGACACACCAATGCTTTACTGCAGAGTGGGAATGGCACCCTGCAGAAATATAACTGGAGTTCTCAGGCGAACAGGACTCAGCTGGTGCATGTGGGTCACACCACTGAGCTGAGCAGTTCCCCCTAACCTGCTGATGCACTCAGCAGCTGCCTCTGAGTACTGCACACAACCTTACAGATCTTTACAGCTGATAGGAGGAACCACAACTCCTGCACTGGTTTTCTCTAGTGCCAACACAGCCACTTTTCATTTCCTGCTCATTCTCACTCCCAGCTGGCCCCAGTTGTTGGGCCAGACTTAGGCAAAGCAATACTGCTTGTGCCAAGTACTTATTCCTTAAAGGGCATGTGAAATGTCATCAGTTTTAATTCAAGGCTGTGGTGTGGGCAGGTGAACAGACCTTGCACATACACTGGTACATTTTCATCATGGTTTTGCAAGACCAGTTTAATTCTTAGTGAAATGACAATGTTGAATGTGTTGCTGAGTTCTGTTCTTATGAACCATGTAGCTTTTTAAACCAGAAGGGACCCTTACTCTGTGCTCTGCCCTGCTCAGAGCTCCCCAGGGAACTCATGGCACCAAGTCTGTCAGAGTTCAAGGACCATCTGGATGTTGCTGGGTTCAGTTTTAGGCAGTTCTGTGAGAAGCAGGGAGTTGGACTCAATGATCCTCTGAGTCCCTTCCACCTTGAGATATTCTGTAACTCTAGTAATAATTCCATGTATTTTTATGTCAGTTCCACTTCCAGTCCTACCCAGGCCAGGGGTGATTTCCCACATACCTGTTGGAGTGGTCACGGTACACTCTGTGTAGGGCAGTTGATTCAGTCCCTCTTCAACCACGAGTCTGATCTGTGGAACCAAAGAGAAGGCTTAGCTTAAAGGGATTATTATCTCTGGAGATAAGGCACTACATAGCAGTAGTAGTTACAAAGACTGGGTGAGCCCAAAGGGTCTAAAAGGGTCTCTTTAATAGCAGTTAGGGACTGAATTTAGAGACCTTTTGGGGGTGAAGCCTATGATTTGGCCACAAATCAAACAAAGGCATTGCAGAACAAAACTGGGAGAAGAGAGGGTTCATAAGCAATCATAAAACTGCCTTTATTTACATCTGGCAGGCAGAGACATCACAATTTTTTTTCAACAGATGAGTGAGGCACCAATGCAACTTCATTTGCTGACAGGAAATATTGGCGAGGGAAAGGGAAAGTTCCCCATCAGCCAGGCTCTATTCTCACATCCTTGTTTCTAGGGCTAAACTGCAGCTGGGCTGCCAGAACAGCCACAGAAGCTGCAGCAATGCAAACACACCACCAGTGCCCAAAGACAGCTCAGCAAGTCTAGGAATCTCTCTATCACCGTCACCTCCCAGCACCTGCCAGCTCTGCTTTCCCTGGGCTGCTCTGCCAATCCCTGCACTTCTGGATGGTCCAGCTGGAGGAGCAGCTCGTGAGCCCCCCAGCCCTCCCCTGGTGCTGCCCTGCAAAGTACAAAGTACATCTACCTGCAGCCAGGATGATTGTCCTGAAGGATGCTCTGGGTACTAAAGATGTGAAAATTCCCGCTGTTGGTGAGCCAAAGATTCACAGGCCAAAACTGCTCAAGGAAAGCTACTGCCAAGCAAGAACTTAAACCAAAACCATCACTGACTATTCAAAATTCGCTGTGGGATGGCAGAAGTGAGGCAATGCTCCTGGGATGGAGCAGGTGTACTGCTCACCTCAGGCAGTTCTTCTTCCAGAAAAAGGGCAGCCTGGGAGGTTTTTCCTGTTCTATTCTGCCCCAGTTCCTGGCACACAGGCAGCCTCTGCTAGAAATGGTCCCTTACATTTATAATGTCTCTTTGGAGATATTTTTAGTCATTTTAGTACAATTTTTTTTTTCCTAGGGTTGGATTTGTGGCAGCCATACTCAGAGGCTGTGGTCAGTTTCTGGGACATTTGTACCAAATTCTATTTTATTTTTTTGGAGTTAATTCACCAAAAAAAGCTAATCTCTTTGTCAGGTTTGGAAGGAAAGCTTTTTTTCATCCTGCTGTAGTGCTGTCAGGGTTGGATTTGCTCCACATAATCTGCCAAAGTTTAGAGTAATCCAGTGAAGGTCTTATGGTCAAATAATCTCTGTGATCTTCCTACACTTTATCAGTGTTTTACACAGACTGGGAGGATTCTTTGTAAACTTGTCAGTGTTGATAAAACATTTATTTTTGCACTGTGCTTTCTGCCACCTCCACACTCAGGGATTAATTTCCTCCTCTTTTCTCTCGTGCCCCAAGAACCAGCTGCTCCTCTCCCAGAGAGGTGGCTGCCATTGCTTAGAAGATAAAACCAATATTATTACAGCCCTACATGAAACAGGAAGTAAAGGTTTGGTCCCAAGGTAGAAGAGTCTGAGCAGAAAATCCTCTAACCCCATTTTTGTGTGGCTTTTCTTGGAAGCTCAAGGGAAGGCAGAACATCCTCTTTGTATCTTTGCAGCTCAGCATTTCAAACCACTTTGGAATGCTCACCCCCTGAAAGAGGCAGGTGGTGAGAAGGGTGAAGTGAGCTGGTCAGTGTTACACAGGGAGCTGCTGGTAGAGCTGAAAAATTAATTCATGGCTCCACCTCAGGCCTCCAGTCACCCCCCCAAATGTGCTTCTGCTGCAAAGCACCAGCACCTGGGAGCTGAGGTGACACCAGTTCAGTGCCTCCACAGTGAGTGGGCGCTGGGATCAGGGGAAGCATCCTGCCCCGAGAGGAGCTCTGTGCCCTTCCCAGCACCCGCCCTGAGTTCCAGATGTCCCGACTTCCACCACCACCAGCAGCCATAGGCACTGATTGTTTCCCATGCTAGGGACTGCTTCCCTCAGCTGCTTCTCCTCCTTCACAAACACCAAACAGGTTTATCTTCATCCTTCATCCTTGACTTTAACCTCCGTTCTTTCAGCTTCAGGATCACAGCCCTGGCAGTGACTTTCAGACACTCCCTGCCAACCTCCACCACCCATGAACTCCTTTTTCTCACAAGTACCTTCGAACATTTCCTTTGTGCCATCCCCTTATGTGTGAAACAAACTGCCAGAAGAAGAAATTGTGCCACCAGAAATCCATCACCTTTAGAATCCCTCCTTAAGACCTCTCCCTGTGGTGACCTTAGGAGACACTGCCCCTAACAGCTGCCAAGGTGCAAGCTTAACTTTATTCTCATTTCAACAAGGTGTATTTTCTTCCCCTATAATCCCCCACTTTTCATGTATTGCCTCTTGCCATTAAACTCTGCTCACTGGGTGGAAAACGTGGCAAGTCATAACTGTTTGCACCTTGCCAAGTTTAGTAGAGACCACGTCCCACATGAAATTATAACTGTTCTTTGTCACACCCAGGAAAAATATTCAGAAAATGAGAGCCCTACATATTCTTTCGTGCAAAATTCCTCCTACAAAATGGAAAACAGAGCAGCAGGTTCTGTGGCAAAGAGCTGCAGGACCAGCACACGGAAGCTCTCTAGCTCTGCTGGCCAGCCCATAGAGGACACTGCTGTAAGGGCCTGAACTAATGTCTGGATCCACAGCTTCCAGCAATGAGGGGGGGGTGGGGAAATCAGTGTTTGCCTCAGAACAGGGGCAGGACAGCCAAGAAAGGTGAGAAGGTACATGGAAAAAAGGTCCTTCACACTAATTACTGACAATAAGGTATTGGAATGCAGGAAACATCCTCAAGAAGGGGAAAGCAGGGGGGGGAAAGTGCAAAGCCATGAAAATAAAAAGCACTGCAGTCACAGTCTTAGGTTGTGGTCATATCTAAACCTGAGCAAGCTTGGATCAGGCCTGGATTAAGATTGTGCTCATCACAGGAAACCTGTCTGCTGTGGCTGTAATTGTGAATGGTCTCTGGACTCTGCTGGAAGGGGAAGAACACTTCTCTCTGAGAGTGGATTTGCAAAAAGCAAACACCCTTGTGGACACAAGCAAATGTGTGTGTGGTAGCAAGTGCTGGGGTTTTCTTTAAGCTTATAGTTTAAATGAGATAAAGGCTGCACTCCCTACAGTTTTTGTGCTGACTTACTACATGTGAAAACTTCAAACTGCTTTGTCCCTGCCAGTAACTACCATATGGCTAAAGACAAATTCTCCATGTGGATGCACCCAGAGCTACTAATCTAATACACAACAAGTGCCAGGAGGCACTTCTGCACGCAAGCAATTGCTAACATCCAGGCAGTAAGAAATTGTACTGCTCTGTTCAAAAGATCAAAAGTGCTGTTTCAAAATAAAACTCAATTACCTCCAGCCTCTGTGCATCTGTTTTTGAACAGAATTTTCTAATTACTACAGGTCTCTGTCCTCAAGTAGCTGTGTCTGGTAATAAGATGGTTTCTGGAACCCGTTGAGATGAAACAGTGAACAGAAGTCTCTACACAGAAAGTTGCTGTCACACAGCAATTTCCTTTGGGTAGAAAAGTCGTTCTCACACCACCATTCTTCTGTTCTGAAAGACTCATTTTATGGAAGAGTTGCAAAGTACAATATCAAGCAGAAATTCTCCACCTACCAGACGATCAGCAGAAAATACGAAGTCTCCTCTACTGGATTTCCTGAAAAAGGCAATAAATTACATTTTAAGTTGGGGAACAACTTTAAGAACATTGCTTAAATACAATACTAAATACTATATTCTAAGGCAATTCAGCGAGAAGTCTCCTATCATGTACTGAATTTATCCCAGAGGTCCTGCATCATGGGTTTCCTGGTTGGTGGCAGAGACTGGGATGCAGTGACCCAGCGCTGGGGTTTGGCTCTTGCTGCTGGCAATGTTGCTGCTCTGCACCAGTAGCAATTAAACACAAAAGAAGGATGTTCTGTAGGTTTCCCATGGGGACTGCTGTTCCAGCTCAGTTCCAAAACACCTCCTAAGCTCAGATATTCCTGCATTCCCTGCAGCTCTGAGCAAGGGAGTTTTGCTTGCCTGTCCTCCAGTCAGTCAGAAACTGTGGGACAATGATAGTGCAGATCCTTAACCCCAGGGCTGACAACACATCTGATAAGCAGGAGATACATCCTATCTTATCTGGAATTCACTGAGTGTGACTAGATCAGTGAATGTGAGGTTAAACTGAGCAGGGATTAGTGAGCATTCCCATGAAAACACCTCTCTGCCTCTTATTAGTTTTGCTCATGCGCCTGTGTGGCTTTTGGCCCCTGCAGAAGGCAAAATGAAAGGTTAAAAGCCTGAATTTTAGAAGCAGCTTTAACACCTTGCTTCCCACGCCAAGAGCGACTCTCACTACACCAGAATAGGACACATTTTCAATCATGGAGCCAATACTCACAGGACAGTGGCCTTGAAAACACTCAGACACAGCACCAACACGGCAAGTGGTACTTTCAAATGAAATCTCCTATTAATCTGTGTTTTCAAACCCTGATACTCTGCATGTCTCCTTAAATACCATTTTGTATTTAATTCCCGAGAATCTGAGACACCTCATGCTTACATGAATGAAAGTCAAAAGGTTTGCCTGCTCATTGTCTGGGAACCAGTCACTTATTCCCACTTTAAAAAAGAGGTTTTAGAACAGCATCAGCTTAATCTAGTTTCTTTCCTTGTGCTAGTAACACACTGTTAAAAATATCATTTACTTTTATTTTTTCCTTCTTTCTGGTAATGACAGGATATTCCTAACTTTCTGCTCTTTTGACACTAACCAGACAGACAAAGCTCAAAAAGACCCCAAAACTGGGAAAAAAAAAAAAAAATAAACCCAACCCCAAACTCCTACAATTATATGACTCGATTCTATTAAGATTTTTGGAAAGTTTCATACTTCCATCAATGGTGTAGATTGGTATTTTTTAAAGAGGGAAGTAGCAAAGTGGCACATCTAGGTTCTTTCAGACTGTAGCATTTCAGAAAATTTAGCCAAATTTCACAAATGGGTGTAAGACAGACCCAACAATGTCAAGACCACAGTTTTGACCGCAAAGTGATACATGTTTAGAGTGACTATTCTGAGATATTAATGCAGATTGAGGCCTTAAACCAACCCCTCTGTCCTTGCAGAGACACAGATGTTCCTATGCACAGTTCACTGAACACCCTTAATTGGTCATACCTGCTTTTTGAGAGGGGGAGGGCAACAGAAAACCACAGCACATTCAAATAACAGTAATACAGAAAATGTCAGACCTGGTGTACAGGGGCAGCTGGAAAGCTGTGACCACACCTCAAACCCCACATCCTGCAAGAATTGCCACGAGGAAGAAAAAAAAAGGAGTTTATGTGAAAACACTGTAACTGCTCTCCTTAAATACCAGATAGGAATACATAAAGTAACAATTCATGTCAGACTAGAAACTGTTTCAGATGCTTAATCAAGAACAAGACAACATCTAAAAATATGAGGCATTAAAACCTAACTTGTAGCATGAATATTGTGTTACACAATATAAATGAGTTTCAGTTTGTTTTTGCAGGCAGAGCAGCGTGGCTGATGGATGTGACAGTGTCTGCCTTAGGAGGTGAGAAGAAATGGGTTTTGGGGACTGTATTGTAATATAAAGCAGCTGCAGGGTTTCTTCCTGCTTTAGCACCTGGTACTAGTGACAAGCACAGACAGGTCTGCAGGTGATGTGGCTTCAGTAATTCCTGTTTCCCTCATTACCTCACAGAACTTGTTGAGACACACCCAGGGTGAGGGCCAGGCTGGAAGAAGGCCACTTCCCAGGATTTGTACAAGGTTTTAAACAAAACTGAAGGCACTGGACGAGCTGCTGGCATTCAGGGAGACGATGCAGCTGGGCAACAGGTCCATGTTCTACCTGCAGCACTTCAGCACCTAATGGACTGCAGTCCTTAATTTGTTCCATGCCAAGGCTGGGATGTAGAGGGATTCCCCCCCCTCCCTGCCTGCAGCAGTTGTCCTTACCCAGCACAGGTGAGTTACACACTCCTGAATCCCCCTGCTGTGTGCCCAGCCAGGACTGCACATCCAACCACTTTGCCATCTGTGTTTCTACCTTATCACTCTGCTCCTTAGGGAATAAGAAGCTTTACCAGAACACCACAGAATGATCTCACCCAACAGACACAAGAACCTTTAAGGATCTGGATTTAAATCATATCTATTGTTAAATCAGTAATTAAAATGACACTACCAACCTGACCTAATGACCACATCACTGCTCTACTCATTTCAGCTTCCAGATCCCTGCTTCACATCTGTGAGGCCAGAAATGACTTTGAGATCATTCCCTCGTTGTACAGAGACAAACTGTTTGTTCCAGAATGTTCAGTACTTCAGTGCATCAGTTCACATCCCATTAGAGCACTCGAGGTTCATATCCTACTCAGTATAAAAGGCACCTGCCCCCATTAAGTATTTGCTGGACAGAAAAGTGACAAACCTGAGGGAAAATGAGGAAACCCAAGCACAGTTAAGTTGAGGTGCTCTATCCATCTCCCTGACTCTGGCACACAAACCAGGTTCTTGTTAATTTTAAGGAAGCAAAAGTGTCATGTTAATCCACCAGAACATCCCTGACCCAGCCAGCCACCTCTGAATCCCACAAGACACCATGACCAGCCACATGAAGGTGGGTTTTTCTTTGCAGTAATTCCAATTGAAAGGCTGTGATTTCTTTCTCTGAATCCTCTCAAGAACAAGAAAAGAGCTTTCCACTTCTCTGAACAGATCATGCTATGGACAAAAGAGAGTCCCTGAGGTCTTCTGCATCTGGCCTGACCATACTTAGCTCCACGTAGGCACAGCAGGTTCTACCTTGTAGTTCACTGGGATTAGCTATCTGAGTATTTATCCCTTCCTCATTTACAGTAAGAGACCAAATTTGCCTGTTTTTATCCCTACTTTTGTTCCACTTCTCACCCCCAGTCCCTTACCTTTTAATGTCTGTCCTTTTCAGGTATTGCTGTACTTGGAACATCCATCCTCTACAGCGTTAAGTAACCTAAATATTCTCCTTGAGTTAAGGTGTTACCTGCTCTTTTTTAATCCAGAAAGATTTCGTGACAGGGCTCTAACTGCCTGTAGATGACACAGCTTCTCCCTCTTCCCAAGCACTGTATGTGAACATACCCCTCTATCAGCTTAAACTGGATTTTTTGACCAGTAGCTGCTCTGAGCCACAGTGCTGCCAGTTCACAAACACGGTTCTTCTGAGGAGGAGTTTCTTTTAGCACCTGGTCTGAATGCTACAGTGGCTACAGAGTTGTCTCAGGGCAGCTGCCATGGCAAAGGTTAATGAACAGTGTCTAAAAAATCCTCTTCTTTCAGCATCTTTCTAAACGACAGGCACTAAAATAGGCCAGTCTGAGGTCTCTTATTTAATGAGACACAGCTGAATTCCTGGGACAGAACACAAAAATGATGTTTCCCTACTGTCCTTACCTACAAAGCCTACCTTTCTGAGCAGGCTGCTGCCTGATTTTCCTCACGGTTGGGAAGGGAGCTTGGAAGTGACAGTTCCATCCCCACTGCCAGGGCAACATCACACTCAGAATAAAGTACAGTCTGCGATTGCTGCAGCTGCTCTGAGTAACTCATTGTTTACAAGTCCTATTCTAGACTTCCTCTTACCAAAGTCTTGTGCAATGAAGCTCATGTAACTCTAAAAAACATCCTTCAAGTTAAAATCGCAGCTGCTGCTTTCTGGATAAGCTCACTGTAACCAGAAACCTCTTAAATGTATTTCAAAGAGGTCAAAACCTGTGTACAACAAAATAATAATAAAACCTTGAGTGCAGTAATTACATTGCTAGTATTTGCCTAGATAGCAAAACTATATGGTTTTCACTAACCCCAAAACCTTTCACAGCCCACCATCAAGCCTAGTTTGGATTCCCTCTCTGTCTCTCTCTGCTTAGCCCACTCCCAGCTCCCCTTTCTGCTCCACACAGAAGCTGCCAGGAAAGCGTTCTCACATGCAGGGATCTTCTGTGTGGTCTTGCCACAAGTGCCCTCCTGACATCAAGACTACACTGCCTCTGGTGCTCCTGCTGCCAGGCTTTGAAAATTAAGGAAAATCCTCTACAAACTAGTTTAAAGTAAGAAGGCTCCGCTAAGTTAATAAAATTGATGGAGGTATCATCTTTGAGAAATGGTGATCAGTTTTGCATTAAAAAATGTATTGCTGTTAGCTACAAAGTCAAGCCTCAAGAGTCAGAAAATAGCAAAATGTGGACTATGCAGATGGACAGATGTGAAACACAGCAAAGAACAGTGTCTCTGGAATGACTTACTGCAGATGTCAGAAAGCCACTGTGTCGCAGGAAGAGAGGGTTTTATTCAGAACCTGATCACTCTATTGATAGGCTTGATTTCACACCTCTTAGCTGGTGATCTTTGCAAACTAGTAGTTTTTAATAAACAGATGGATGCTAGTGAAGTTTGTCTTATGTTGCATGCTATATTTAATACCTTACACTATCACCTTCCAAGTGCTGAACAAGCACAGCTGCAGACGTGATCAGTGGGAGGGACGTGCTCGACACCTGAACTGCCTTGTTGAACATAGTGCTCACAGCTGTCTCCAGTTAGAGCCTGGGAATGGCTCCCTGCCCCATCCTGCCTGCAGGATACGATCTCCAGAGAGCGGTAACGAGCCCCAGCTGCTGCCGGGCCCGCCCGCGTGACCATAAGGCACAGCCTCCTTCCTCAAGGGCTTTACACACACGTGGCACTGCACGCTCCTTGTGCTGATGATGTGGCACGCAAGCTCCGAGCCGCCCGCGGGGCGGAGGTGAGCAAAAACCCCCCCCCCATCAGGGACCGTCCGAGTCTGTGAAGGATTTTAAGACCCCTCGAGCCGCCGTGTCAGACCCCGACAGCCCCGAGGCGGGGGTGGGCAGGGAGCCCCCGGGAGCGCTGCCCACCCTGGGGCGCGGGGCGAGCGCTGCCCTGCCCTGGGGCCCCGCGTCACCAGACATGGCCGCGCAGCCGGCCCGGGCGTTCAACCCGGCACACGCGGCACAGCAGCGCGTATTGCGGGCCTCGGGCTCGGCCCCCGGGCCCGGCGGGGACAGCCCGGCCGCGCCGGGAGCCCACCGGCAGCGCCCGCCGCGCATCCCTCCGGCGGCAGCGCCGAGCCGGCACCGGGGGCCGGCCGAGAGCGGCTCGGCGGGGCTGCGGCTCCCTGGAGGAGGGAGGGATGGAGTGAGCGACAGGCGACGACCCCCTCTGTCTCCCCAGCCCACGCTGCCCGTCCCCGCGCAGCCTCCGCCCGGCCCAGCCCGGCCCGGCGCGCTCACTTGTCCCTGATGATGGTCTGCAGCTCCCGCAGCTGGTCGTTCATGGGCAGCAGCTTCAGCTGCGGCCCGATGGCCGGCGCGCCGTCCTCCCCCGCGGGGACCGGCGCCGCCGGCACCACCACCACCCCGTTGCTGCTGCTGCTGCTGCTGCTGTCCGGGCTGGGGCAGCCGCTGTCCTCGCTGGGTTCGGCGAAGCGGATCAGCCGGGAGCCGCCACTCGCCGTGGCCGTAGCGGCCGCCGACGGTTCATCCTGCGGCCGCGGGCCGAGGCGCTGATTCTGGCAGGGCATCGCCTCCATGCGCCGGGGCCGCGCCCCCGTGCGCGCCGCCGGGGCGGGGGAAGCGCGCCCGCCGCCCGCGCTTCATTGGCGGCCGGAGCCGCCGCTCAGGCCCCCGGCGGGAGCGCGGCGCGGGGCGGGACCAGCACCGGGCGGGCACGTCCTGCCCCGGCCCCGCCCAGGCCATGCCACGGCCCTGCCCGCGCTGCGCGCTCCACGGCAGCGCCCCGGGACAGCCCGCGGGAGCTGAATAAAAGCCTGCTTTGGTTCACTCTGTTTTTAAATTGAGGAAGGAGGCCTGTGTGGACTAGAAAATGAACAAGGTTTTTTGACCTGTTTTTTTTTTCTCAGTAAATATGTACAAATCAACGCTGGGATCTTACATCTTAAATCAATGCCAAACATTGCAAGAGACACCCGTACAAACACAAGGACAGGGAAGGGATATAACCTCTCTGCCAGAAGCTAATCTGCAGTCTGAAATTCCTGAAGGCTACTTGCTTCTTGCTTTGTGCATTTTGGACATCTAACAGCAGCTGGATTCCCAAAGGGCCCAGGGAAACACCTCCCAGGAAAATGCAGCCCCTCCACTGCCTGGCAGCAGCAAAGCACCGGGAGTCACTAAAGCCCACGAGACTCACAGCAGATGAAAAAGGAACCGGATTTCATGACTTACTGTCCAATACTTAATGAAATACTTGAAGACTGTTGCAGCAATATACAAGCAATACAACAAAGAATAGGCTAAGAACAGTAGAAAGAATTTGTAGTTAGAAAATCCAATGCAGTTATTCACCCTGGAGGACAAAAGCAAAGTTGAAATCAGGATTTGTGCAGCACACAGTGGTTGTAACACAATGAGCACGACCAGTTCTGGGGGGGTTTAAACCCCGTGATCACACAACCGAATTTGCCAACAAGCAGCTCCCCTTAGTGGCCAACAGGGAACAGACCTGAAGGCTCTGCTTTTCACTCAAGCCCTTCCTGTGGGCCAAGCAGAAGCACAGTCCAGATTTTTGGAATTGTTTTAAGGTTGCTACCACAGGTAAATGGGGCACAGAGGCAGGAACTCGTTCCTCCTGTCTGGGTCTTGTCTGCCAAGGCAATCAGATCTGGGACTTCTGTGCTGCTTTATTCATTTGCAGACCTCAGGAGCCACCTCACCACTGCCTGTTTGTTTACACACAGCCCAGTTAACCCCACCTTTGGTTAGAATTTGCCATGCACAGGACAACTCTAGAAAGGAACAAGGGGATGTACAAAAAACCCCTAGTGGCTGTTTGTGTCAGAACTCAGGTTTGGAAAATCCTCTACAATTTTGATCACTGGGGAGGGTCAGGTAGGGAAATGTTTGTGTTGCTTCCAGTTTCTTAAATCTTCCTCTTTTTTTTCTTAAAAAATAAAGGAGGAGTTTAAGAAATTTAGTGGCAGCAATTCTCAAAAGTGTAAAGCTCAATTAATCCATGCACCTTTCTGCACAGACTGTCTAAAATGAGAGGCATATAGACGTGTGGCACAAGTATATATAAAAAGCCTTTTTTTTTCAGAAAAATTACTTTTAAAAAGGAAACTGAATGAGAAAGGAAAGATAGGGACTCACCTTCTCTCCTCCTCTTTCCTTCCCAGATCCTGGTGTGTGATTCAAAACCAGCCATGTGCTGTGGGAAATAATGCTGAGCCTGCAAACAGTGAGTCCTTCTTGCAGAAGCTGAAGCGGTTCCTGAAGAAGAAACAAAGCTGGAATTGTGAACTGCCACACACTGAATTTCTCCTTTCCTCTCTGGCACACCTGGCAAGCCTTACAGCTGTGTCAGAAAACCATCCCAACCCACCCAAACCAGCAGTGCAGGCTGAGCCCCTGGCTGCAGACAGACTCCCCCAGCGTTCCCGGCTGTTTGCGTCCCCTCCCGGAGCGCTGTCTCAGAGCAGCTGCAGGAGCAGAGCTGATGGTTAGCCCACACCTTCTCTTTGCCCCGCTCTTCCAGACACACCCAGAAGATGCTCAAGGCTGACGCTGACCTTGCTGGGAAAGACAAATTTCCAATGGGCCTGACAGAGCTGTGGAAGCACCGAAGGTGAGGAGGGTCCCAGAGGAGTTTCCAGGCTTCTCCATTCCTTGACAGGCTCCTTGCTCCACCAAACACCAAAAGACACCCAACCCTGCCTGGCAAGGCTGAAAACCTCCCGATTCAAGTCAGACACTTCCAGCACAGTCACAGTCTCTGAGGCTCTCCTGGCCCCATTAAACTGTGCTGCTAGCGGGCTCTGAGCCCCCAGATCAGTCCCTGCCTAGTCCTCCATTTCTCCCCCCACCTTCCTCCCAACATTTCAACTTCATATTGTAAATCTTCCTTTAAATTGTGCATTTCTCTTACCAGTTTCCATGGCCAAGCACCTCATTATTGGTGCCTTCTGAACAGGAGGAAAGAAAAGCTCCCATTTGTGCCTGGGCCAAGGCGAGCGCTCTGTGCACAGAAGGCTCTGTGTGCCCTCCTTCCCTTGGCAGGAATAACAACCTCAGCCACTTCAGGGAAGTGACTGCATTAGCAGGAGAGAAAGGGAAAAAAAAGGGAAGAAGAAAGCAGAAGCAACCAGTAACAACCAAAAAGTCTCAGGCGTGGCCTGGTGTATTTGCAGTGAGCCAGAGCACAGGCTGGAACAAAACCTGGAGAAGGCAAAGGGATCAGGACATGAGGAACTCAAAAGCTGCTGTGGATTCACTGGAGGTTTGATCTTCTCACTGGCAGTAAATCCATGACCCGGGCAAGGCTGGATGCCTCTGCTCTGCTGGCCTGACGTGCCACATCCAGTTGTTTCTTGGACACTTCCAGGGATGGTAACTACACCACTGCCCTGGGTGAGCCCTTCCAATGCCTGACCACCTTTTCAGTGAAAACAACTGGACATGTCATTTTTGTAAGACAATCAAACACACTCTAAAATACAGCTCTTTTATGCTACTTATTTATTTAACTGTGAGATATAATTCACACTGCACTTCCAAAGTGTGTGCAGCTGCTCAGCTCTTAAATGCAGGGTTTGAGAATTAATGGTTCATATTTTTCTAGAAATAAGTGCAACAGTTGCTATCTCCAAAAGAGCACTGTGCCTTTCAGCACACATTCTGCTTGCCAAAATTATTTTACGCCTCTGAACAAGGCCTTCTATCTGCCCCCAACCTTGTCCCATTTTCCTATTTTTATTTTCTTTGCATTACTTTCTTCTCATTAATTTTCTCTCTTGCTTCATACACTTTCTTGAAGCATTCCCCTCCTTGTGTTCATACCCTTCCAATACTATTGATTCTAAATGGTGTTTGAATATTAACACTTTTCTTTTTCCTTTAGCCTGACTCCTGAATTGATTTTGATTCCCACAGCTCTGGGGGAGCTTTCTTTTAGGATGATGCCTATTATAGCTGGAATTGTCATTGTTACCATGCACAATAGAGGATTCAGTATCCCTTTGGCATACTGATTATCTGGAATTCAGTGTTGATTCTTCCCATTTTATAGGAATGTTATTAATTATAAATCTTACTTCTATAAGTAGACTTTATGAAATTGTACTCTGTTTTTTTACACCTGGAGTAATAAGTACTTGTTGGTAGAAGTGAAATTCATTACAGTGCTAGAATCATATTAAGCACCTTTAATGAGAAAGAAGTTAAGAACTTTAAGCAACTCTAAATAAGGTGTTATTTCACCTCCACAAGATGGGTGTTGTATTTCTTTTGCTGAGCTGCTTCTGTAAACTTTTCTAACCAAAAAAATAATGTGTTTTCATTCAGTACACTGACCTTGTTCTCAAGCCCTGGTTTGTTGTCTACACAGCTCCTGGAAAAAATAAGTATCTTTTAGGATTCTATTCACAAATCTCCTTTGTGGTGAGTTATTTCCATTCCCAGAGCTTCTATTTCTTCAACTGAGCTGCTTCTGTCATCTTTCCAGAGTGCCAGCTCCAGAGCAGGCATTGATTTGTCTGTCTCCAAGGAGATCTCTGCTTCCACAACTAAATCTGCAGAGAAATAGATATTTATTTTGTGGCAAGCTACTTTAAACAGTGTAAGTTCATAAAACTCCTCTGTTGGCTTTCTGTGTCTCTATCACGAGCTCTGTTCTCCTGGTTCAGTCACTCTGGGATAGAGGTTGTAACTACTACAGGAATATGGGCTCTTTTCACCCTGGGTGTCTCTCAGGGTTTGTGCAGTGCCTCGTACAGGTGTCAGTAATCTGGGATCACATAAATAAAGTGGAGAAAGAGAAGATCAGGACTGGAAACAAGACTGAAACATTAGCAGGAGAAAATAAAGCCAGTAGCATGGGAAAGTTATTAAAGAAGGAAGAGCAGCTAAAGTAAAATTTGCAAGGAGAATACTCATATCAAATATATGAAGCACCTTATTAGCCTGAAAAGTGTAGAAAAAATAACAATGACAAGGCTGAGATGATGCAGGGGTTGTGAAGTTTGACAATAAACATTTGCCAAGTGATTTGTATGTCTCCATTAGAGGCATTAGAGCTGTGAGATCCTGTGATACCACAGCACAGGGTTCTGTTATCCACATGCAGGATGTTCCATGTTGTGTCCGAAGAGCTTGACTTGGTTGAAACACTGGATACATTTCATAGGGCTGAGAGCTGTGCTGCACATTGGATCGACCCATAAAGCACCGTGTGTGCACACAAACACTGTGCATGAAGGCATCTCAGCAGTGCATGCGGAAAAATTGCAGAAACATTTGAAATCACTCAAAAGATGCTGCCATGGTGGCCAGCCTGTCTGTCCAGGCTACCCCAGACAGAGTCATGATTAGCCCGTTTTGCCTGGTCAAACTTCCATGCTGAGCAGAGCATAAGGGAGGAGGCGGATGTATGGAAGCCAGAAGCCCAGAATTCCTGTTTATCCCTCTGAACGATGCCACGGGGCGGCACTGTTCAGACCCAGCTCTGCCAAATGCAATTATGATGAAGAATTAGATTAGTGCCAGAGAAATGTCACCTCTGTCGTTTGAAGTGGATCCCGGTCAGGAGCAAAGTTGCGTATCAAAGCATAGACTAGAGAAATCCTGCCTCATTAAAAATCGACTTTAAGCCAATTGTCCTCTTCCTTTCTGTCTGTCTGTCTGTCTTTCTCCGCTGCAAATGAGCTTACAACTCTCCCTCAAGGCAAGAGCATCAGCAGTCAAGCTCTGGTAGCTTTGAAGAAATTTTTGTGTGATTAGAAATGCCACACAGAGTTACAGCCTTCTGACAGCTCTGCATGCCGATCACATGGGAGTATATAGGGCACCAGAAACGTCATCCATGGCATAGCTCTATGTTCCTAAATGGGTGTTTAATTAGGAACCATACTATTGCTGCATTATTCTGGCTCAGAGGAACTACGGCTGAGTTGTGTGGGGTGGAGGAAGCCTCTGAGGTAGCTCAGAATTTAACGCTGTCTGTGCAGAGATGTACCAGCCCACGTGCCATCCACACATTCCCCTCCGGCCCCTGCTCCCTCATGGTGCTGCAGGCCAGGGCTTGTCTGCGCCCCAGGCAAGGAAACTGCAGCTGCTCAGTGGGGAACCCAAAATCCAGAGGGACTGTGTGCCAGCTCGAGCACCTTTTTCTGTCTGCAGTACTGTCGGTGTCCAGCTGCATGTGTACAAAGCATGGGAATGTGCAGAATGCCATGGTGGGTCTGAGGGCTGCCTCCCTCTGGGCTCCATGGAGGATGGCAAGCTCCCCACAGGGCACTGTGGCAGGTTGTGGCCTGCCCCTCTCAGACTGCCATGCTGGGGTCAGGGCAGCCCCTCTCTTGGCACCATGGCAGGGTTGAAGGCAGCCCTTCTCTGGGCACCACAGTGAGGCTGAGGGCTGCCCCTTTCTGGGTGCCATGGTGGGGCTGAGAGCTGCCCCTCTTTGGGGGCCATGGTGAGACTCAGGGCTGCACCTCTCTGGGTGCCGTGGTGGTGGCACTGCGGGCTGCCCCCTCAGGGGACCATGGTTGAGGACATCCCCTTTCGTGGCACCATGGGGAATGAGGGCAGCTCCTCTCAGGGTGCCATGGCGGGGCTGAGGGCTGCCCTTCTCAGGGTGCCACGGGGGATCTGAGGGCAGTCCCTACCAGAGCGGGGCTCAAGGCTGTCCATCTTGGGCCACCACGGTGGAGGGCAGCCCTTCTCACAGAATGCCAGGGGGAGCTCAGAGCAGCCCCTCTCTGCCCGCCACGACAAGTCTGAGGACAGCTCCTCTCGGGGTCCCGCCATGGCGGCTGTGAGGGCGGCGGCTGTGAGGGCGGCGGCTGTGAGGGCGGCGGCTGTGAAGGCGGCGGCTGTGAGGGCAACTGAGCTCAGCTTCCCGCCACGGCACCCTGAGGGCGGCACACCCGCCCCGCCCCGCCCCTCCCGCGGGTCCGCCGCCGTCCCACAATCCCGTTCGCCCCGGCCCTCGCAAGATGGCGGTGCTGGGGGCACCGCGGGGCCTGGTGGCTGCCGCCTGCCGTAAGCGGCGGCTGCTGCTCGCCCTGGCCCTGCTGCGCCCGCCACCCGCCGCCGCCGTCGCCTGCTTCTCCGTGGGGACGGTGGGGAGCGGGCGGCGACGGGCCCGAGCTGCTCCGGGGGGCGAACAGGTGCGTGGGGGCGCCGGGGCGGGCAGGCGGTGAGGGGCTGAGGGGGCGCCAGGAGCTGAGAGGGTTGAGGGGTGGTCGGTGAGGGGCTGAGAGGCGCCGGTGCCCGCAAAGCTGTTCCGCCGGCTCTGCGAGCACCGCCTGGTTCGTCCTTGCCGTGCCGGTATCAGCCCCTGCCGCCCCGGGGGACGCAGGGGGGACCGGGGGCTCCCGGAGGCCGGTCAGCCCTGCGGGGGCTCCCGTGCGGAGGGACCGGGGGTGTCGTGGGGTCTCTTTGGGCACAAGCGTTAAACCCCTCAGTGTCTTTGAACATGATGTGTGGTGAGTGTATGTATAGAGAGTAACTTGTGCTGACAGCTAGTTCTGCCGCTTTGTGCGGAACGGGAGTTGGAGTTGGAGTGCTTTCTGTCAGCTGTGGAAGGCTGTAATGTTTCAGTGAATTACTTTTTATTGCAAGTAAAGTATTGAGTACATTATCTCAAACTAAGTCCAGCTTTCAGTAGTTCATGTGCATTTTTCAAAGTGGCTGAAGGAAGTGTATCCCAAAGACTGAGGGAATGAACTTTCATAAACTCTCAGCTTGTAATTCTGTTTGATAATAAACTTTTTTATCCCCCCAGATCACTGCTGTTTATGAGTAACTTTTTTTTGTCACCCGCCTTGATTAGTTTTTCCTGACAGGCAGAATTCTCTCAGGGACTGCAGTCAATTTTATTACTGGCTAGATGAGATGAGCAGGACTGAAAGGGTAAATTTTGAGGGGTTTTAATTTTGAAACTTGTGCAAGAGGCTGAGTGCTAAAGTCGATGCAGATCAAATATTTTACCCATGTATTTGCATACATTAAAATATACCTGAATACTCAGTATTGTTTGGTGTTCCTGGAGATGTATTTCAGCTGTTAGGGAACAAACAGCAACGTTATCATGGTGATGAATAGAAGTATTAATTATATTCCTGTTTTCCTTTTGAATGATTTTATTTTCATGTGAGAAATGCCAGTCCCTGCTGATCAGTTTTAATTGCCACGTGTCACTAAATGTGGATTTGGACTAGATTTTCTGAACTAGAAAGCTAATACTAAGTCTGTGGAATATATATATGTGTGTTCATCTCTTTGACTTTTTAGTTTCTAGGCATTTTTGTGTTAGGAGGTGGTCAATGAATGCATTTTTTAATGGTCTGGTAATGAATTTTCACTTTTGCATCAAGCTCTATTTGACTGAAAACTAGAATTCATGAAATGAATGAGCATTTGTTTTATTAAGCAAAAACTCAAGAGGCTCAAACTTAAATGTTCTGGACTTGCTGGTTATAATGCCCTTCAAAATTTTAGGACATGATTTTTCAAACATTTAATTAAATTTGCTGATAGAGGAAGATGTGTTGTCCTGAAATTTCAGTTTCCTCTTTTTTCTCCTTCCCATTTTTCAGTCAGTTCAAGAAACACTGTGCCTGCACTAGTGGAAGTGACTGTCAGAAGCTGGCTAGGCACTTCAGCAGGTTATATTCCAGAGTGATTAGCCATTGATGATTATAAATTAGGTAGTCCAGCAATTAAAAAAAATCTTCTGGGAGCAAATATGTGCATCCTGGTTTAGTTCAGTTATTTAATTATTTTTGCTATGCTCATACACTAATGAGGACGGTCGATATTTTTAATGGGCTCATTCTGGAAGCTGTTCTGTAGATTAAAAAATTTCAGAAACACCCAAGTTTGCATTTAAAACAACTTAATCTTGATTGCCATGGTCCATTTCACAGTCATGTGGGAATAAGGTGTGGTAAAAGCCCCCAGGCTCCTGCATGGTGGCACATCTTGGTGTTTAGATTGGAGTGTGGGGGAAAGCTCTTCTGTTTCCTTCATTGCTGGGTTCTAGGTGTCACATAGGGGTTAGCTTTTGCACTGGTTTGTTGAATGTAACCAAGGGCTGTAAATGTGAAATAAATGCTCATGATCCAGCCTCTTAGTCCCACACGGCATGGGAGACTGGCAGGACACAACCAGGCTTTAATGGCCTGTCTTCCCCAAAGTGTTCCTAACTAGTAGGGACTTTCCAGGAGGACACACCTACTGTGACGTGGTTGCACCAGTGCTCGTCAGTGCTGGGGTAAAACCCCATTTGGGAGTAAACTCTGCAGCCGCAGTTCTGCTTTAACTGATGTAACTACACAAATAACAGAGGTTTATGACAGCATAACTTGAGTCAGTCAAGAGCTGTGCCTGTTACACCTCAAGTTGGTGAACAGTACAGCCATAGCTTAACTCCTGAGAAAAAATGGGATTGAAGGAAGGAATAAGCTCTGATAAGATGACCACGAGAGCAAAGTTACCAACCATTCTTTTTGCAAAAGTTAATTTCAAAGACTTGCATTTCATCCTGCTCTGCTTTGCATCCGTGTGGTACTTGGTCCCCCATCCTCATAGTTTCACATCCATTTTAAGGTTTTCTAAGCTTACAATTGTAAGCTTAATTGTGTTAGAATAGATACGTATTTTCTATGGAACTTAGTACCACAAGAGTCAAGTACAGTGGAGTTGTTTGGGTGTTATTGCATTACAGATTCAAATCTCTTTTTCCCCTCACACTTCTATTTTTCAGTAGTTTTGATTAGAGTCTTGCTTTTCTGAATACTAACTCATGTAACATTTGTATCCTGGAGAGGAAAACAGCTAAATTTATGGAGGGGAAAAACAGGTACCATAAATATTGTGGAACTGTCATCAGGCTTCATTTTTTGATATTGAGATCAGTTTGTATTTCCATAACCACAGCTCCTTCAGTTCACTCTCCTGTGGTTGGAGTAGGCAGGGGTTCATCATGTCAAAACTTGTGTTTGGAATTTAGGATCTCTGCTGAGTGGAGAACTGGCACGCTGGCTTGATAAACTTTCATGAGTAACTGAACAATTGCTTTGGGGTTTTTTTTTTTTCTAGGAAGCTTGTGGGTTTGGGTTGGGTTTTTTTTGTTTGTTTTGTTTTGTTTTTTAGAAGCTTGTCTGTATCCAAAATAAAAGCAATGGCAAATTCTATCCAATCTAAATATGGAAATTAAATTAATCTAAAAATTAGTTAAATGAATTTAAATGAGCTAAACGGAAAGAAAATAGCATTTGACTGGAAGGGTTGATCGGCCTTTAACTAAGGATATTTATTTTGCTAGGAATCTTTTTAAGCAAAGAAATACACTGAGGAGTTTCTTTCAGGGAGAACTTTGGCAGTTGTAGAAAGCTGGGCTGTGTACATTATTGTAACTGTAACGGTACAAAATAGAGACTTTTTCCTTCCATTATCATGCCCTTCCAGCTGCCAGTGATAAAGAGCTTGTCCTTCTGCATAACTTAATAATATCCCTTGCTCTGGAAGGGGTTGCAAGAGAAGTTTCAGGTATTTTTTATTAAATTTATTTATATTTTACTTTGGTTTTTTTATTTATTTATTTTCACCTGAAGCCTGGTCTGTTCTTTAAAATTGCACTGATGTTTATTGTCCAGACATTTCATGTGTTTGTGTGCATTGCTAAATTCTCTTCTCTAGACTCTGAAGGTGCAGTTGGACACCTTGCTGCCCAGGAGCTGTTAATCAGCAGTCTCAGGCAGTCAGCAGTCCTCACTGGCAAATACCTGCCTTGAATTTTCAAAATCCCTTTAGAAAGGGGGTATTGCTGCTGAGCAGAGCAGTAATCCCATATGTCTGCCTATAAAAATGGACATCTAAAATTGCTGTGAGGAGGGATGCCCCATTCCTTTGCAGTGTCCAGCGCCAGGTTGGATGGGACTTGGAGCAGCCTGGTGTAGTGGAAGGTGTTCCTGCCCATGGCAGGGGTTGGCACTGGATGGGCTTTAAGGTCCTTTCCTTTACTCTATACACATCCACCCAAGTGTCCAGAGAAATTACACATTGGCCACTGTTAAATATGACTCCAGTTAAGTTTATATTGTTCACACTGGTGACAGTTTAGCCTATTTTTATACCAGAAAATTTTCACCTTTTTCTCTCGTTTTCCTCCGTTCTTTCCTATTCATCATTTATTTTCTTGCCTTGTAAACTTGGCAGGATTAACTGTGGGACTTAAATGCTGCACAGGTACTTGAATCCCACCTTCAGTTATCTTTTCTGTTACAGATAGTTTAAAAAAAAATCCCCATGAGATGAGTGCTGCATGTCTGAAACACTACATATCATATTTCAGAGAGAAGCTTCTAAGTGTGGGTTTGACCTTGCACAAGTGTGTTTAATCCCTGTTGTTTGTTTGCATTTGTAGTATTTAAACTACTACCCACAGTCATGACACTTCAGCAACATGACTTTTATGTGCAATCAGTACTAGACATCTGTTTCATCCTTTAGAGTTTATAGAATCGTATCCAAAAATACGTTAAAAGAACATAATGGTGCAGAGTCAGGCATTCAGGAGTTACGAAACGCCGGAATTCAAGTTCCCTGCATTATTTCTTAAATTCTGAAATAAGCAGGACTTGCTCCTGGTTCTTTAAAGCAATAACCTGCTTCTTTTATGTTTTGTGATTAGATTCAAGTATGGCTTTTCTTTGTAGTCTTAAAGCTCTTGGGAGCCCTAGTGAGGGAAAGTGGAGTCCTAAGTCTTCCTGCAGCATGTTTGGAGAATGGCAGGGAAAGCTTCAGCCCATATCATTTGGGCAATTTTGCTGTCAATAATGTGATGGTCAGAGGAATTATCAGTGAAGTAAGCTGTTCACCTTGTTTAACTGTTTGTTTCTTTGCTCAGATTTGTTTTTTAGCAGGGGCTTGAGAGAGGATTGAGTCTTCCAGGCTCAAGACTGAAAATAAGAACAAGTTTTTCTGTGTATCTTGTGCAAAACCTTTAAATCTTTTTGCTGTCTTAACCCCATGACAGTTCATAGCTTCAGTCGAGAGATCAGGCTATCTATCTAATGCAGTAATTGAGACCAAATCTGCTGGTGTTTCAGTAGAAGTTGTTTCTGTGATCTTGCCTGCCTCATATTTCAGTCAGAAGTGAGCTCTGAGAACTTTGAGGTCAAAAGAGATGAATTTTTAAGAAAATGTTTTTATGACGTCCTGTGGGTACACTGCAGAAAACAGTAATTAGCTACTTCCCGATAACTGGTGAAGCATCGTAATTTTTCCATTATATTTTCTGTTTATGACACTCTCATCATTCCTGTGGAGAATGTCTTGCTTTAGCTGGAATCCTCTGTGCTGACACAAAGCTGTCGAGTCATGAGTGCATCTACAAGCAAGTGCTTTAGAAATGCAACTCCTTTGTTTAACCCAGGTGTTGGAAGTATCAGGATGGTTCACTGAGGCCAGTTAGCTCTACTAAATGCAAAATCTATAATTATGATGTTCTCTCTTTCTCTATAATGTCATATAATGGAAATGTTTGGAATAGCAGGTCCATGTGATGACTTGTGGAGAAATGGTTTTAATTTTCTTTGAAATGACTCATGAAATTATTACTTGGGATATGTGTCTTAGGAGCAAAAGGATGTTTAAGGCAAGGTATAAAATATATGTTGGTGCTGCTGTTTGTCAAGGTTAAAATTACCCTTTTTTATGGTCAAGTTCTTTTTTTTTTTTCCCTTTTTTTGCTGTTTGTCCTTTGCCGTGGGCTGGTGAGCAGCTCTTTGGCTCTTTTCACTCTTAGTGGTGATTGTTGTAGAGTGTGAGGTGTATGGGTAGTATTGTAACAGAGCACTGAAAGATTGAGTATTGCATGTGCCAGAGCTGATGTGGCACCATCACTGCTGACCAGGAGAGGTCCCTGTGTTTTGCCATGGGGAAGCACTGCCAGCCAGTCCATCTGAGGAAAAGAAATGGTCCTTGGAAACTTAGAAATATGGATTGCTTTGCAGGGTAACGTGTAGAGCGTGGTACAGTTGGTGCCAGCTGTGTATTACAGGTTAAGGTGCATGGAGGGATCTGTGAATATTGCATGTATTGTGTCCTGATAACCTAAAACTTGTTGCCAGCCCTGCTCCGCTTCCTCAAAGTCCCAGTGCTTCCCAGGCAAAAGCTGTAGCTTTGATTTGCCTTCTGGAGACAAGCATGGCATGAGCTGAGCTAAGAGGAATTGGGAATGGCAGAACCTATAAGCATGAAAATAACATTTCATGATGAAAAACAGGACAAAAGACTATTTGAAAGAATTCAGAAGACAACCTGGGAGAAAATTAAAATGAGAGGAAAGGGAAAACTGGGCTTTTGTTGTACAGAAGAAACAAAGTCTGATGAGAGTGGGGATTCAGGGAAGGGAAAGGTTCATTGTCACTGAGCATTTCTGATGTGTGAATGTAATTTATTTTACAGCTGCTCCCCACCAATTTTCTTTTTCTGTGGTCACTTGTTAAAAAACAAAGCCATCTGCCTTCTTTTCATGTTCTGCTTGTTTACATAAACTAGATGAATATTCTCTGAATGTGAAGTGCATGTTCCACATGACTCTGTTTTCATTTCTCTCTTTTTTTCCCCTCCTGTTCTATTCTGTAGATTCCTCCAATCTGCAGGCAAAGATCATGGCACAGTCTGGGAGGGAATTATTCAAGGCCATTATTGGAGCATTCAGAGGTTGGTATAAATTGTTGTTCTTCCAACTTGCAGGTCAGAAAACACTTAAGCCCTGGAACATCTTTCTGTTTAGACTGCTGTTACTTTTTTTTTTTTTTTCTTAATTTCACTAGTCACAATTCTGGAGTTAAATGGCAACTTATGTTTCTGCCCCTAGAATTCTTTTGGAATCTCTGCAAACTAATGATAATACAATAACTTCAAAAAAGAGTTCTTAAAAGTGTAGTATTTGCGTGGTGGTATTTAGATTCATTTGTTAGGGACAGGAAATACCCAGGTAAGGAATAGCCAGGTAGGAAACTGTGAGTTTTCCTTCAATATGTAGGGCTTTATTCCTTCAAAATTCTGCTTAGGTTGTAGAATAGTTTCATCATTGGGTGCCAGCATGTCAGGCTCTTACTCCTATGAGGTCTGCTTGCCTTAAACCAGTGCAAACATAGGGAACATGCAATTTTTCCTGTTCCTGGAATAATATGACAGATTTCTGAGTAACACACTTGTTTGAATGAAGCTAAGAAATGTATTTGTCTTGCTTTTCTTTTTTGTTTTTAATTATAAAATAATAACCACTCATAACTGACTTAAGTAGCTAAAATCTTTTGAGGGTCATTGTGACTTCAAAGCATGAAATCTACTTAGATTGGGTTTTTTATAATGTTTTTCTTTAAAATGTGAAACGTGACATTTTGATTTGGGAAACCCTGGGGTCTGCTATCAACCAACATACATAAAATAAGATTGCTAATGAGCTTTTACATAACTTGAACCTGGAAATTGTCAACATGTAGCAAATCTTTTAAACAAAAAGCAGATTCTTTTTTGAAAAGCTTTAACAGGTCCATTGTTTGTGGCAGGCACTTTGAACTTGGAAAAATGCCTGGTGGTAGTGAGTTGTTATTTTTTAATACATCTACATGCATAAATAAATTCAGAAATCTTCTCAGGGAATCTTGGCCACATGCTAAGAGAAGCGAGCGTTTGTTTTTAACAAGCAGGTTCTTTTCCAAACTGCCCCTGTACATGGATTGCAGCAGGGCCTCTGGAATGGGATGACTTGTAGCCATTCCCATCCTGGTAGGAAAGACAAATGTGAAGCAGATTTATCTATTTATTTTGCCCTCAAGTGAAGTTACTCTTACATACAGGGAGAGAGTATTACTGCTTAGATGTGTTTCACTTCACATATTAATGTGCCTGAGTATGGTTATCCTCCAAAACATCAAGTTTTTTCTGTGTTCTTCGGTTCAGTTTCAATATTTAACAATGTGTTATCTTTACCTCCTGGCTGCTTGGAATATGCTCTTTGCTGCTAGGATTATATCCCTTTTTTATTATTGTTTTCTTAAGCAAGGCAAGGTTTTTAGAGGGAGGTAAGATCTTTTATTAAAACAAGTTTAAACTGTTGGATGATGAGGGAGGCAAAACAGGCCGGTAGTTCTTCTTTCTGCTGGCTTTTACGTGCCTGTTTCCTGAGGTTCTTGCAAATTGACTTTTCATTTTCACACAGATCCTACCGAGGTGGCAACTGATAGAGAAGAGGATGTGTTGGCACGGCCATGCTGGTGGAGGGCTTCACACGGATCCAAAGGAAGGGGTAAAACTTGCTCAATTAATGTTGCTTTTTAAATAAAAAATATTGTCAGGTTCCCCAAAGAAATTAAACCTAAAAACTGAAGACCTCAAATAACAATTTGTCCAAAATTCTCTTGGTAGATATATGAATATTGTAGTAGAGTAGATATTGTTTAATTGTCAGTGTAGACTTGGTAGCTCTTAAATCACCAAATGTTTGTAATAATGGTGTTGAAGGGCTTTATTTATTTTACTAAAAATACTTTTACTGTTTTACTGTTACACGCTCCTTTGAAATTGGCCTGTGTGAGATTCTTTTGATGGAAAATACGTTCTCTTGTAATTCACTGATTTGTTGATCTTGTGACTGATACTTCTCCGTGACTTGACAGACAGGATAGTAGAAATCAGCTCTTGGGTTCTTGCATCAGTTGGTAAAATCACACTTGAAATGGGAGGGGAGAAAGCAGTTAAACTGTGTGTATTTTTATGTGGAATTAGTGGTAATGCAGCTGGTATATTCTGGCTGTATTTCTATTCAGGAAGCACATTAAATTAATGAAGGAGAAGCAGTATCTTTTATTAGACCAAATGATTACAATCAGAAAATGAGGCAAACTTTTGGTTAAAACAGGACAGTATCAACTGTGTGATTAAAATTGCCAAATCAAAGCTCTTGAGTTTACAGAACTTCCATCTTCTCATTTCCTGGGCACACTTATTTCTGATGCTTTGTATATTTGCAGAATCATTCTGTGTGAATGGTTATAACTTGTTCAAACTTGGGTGGGATCTTCCCTAAAATGAGTCAAGACCACATTGATGACAAACTGAACTTTCAGAATCCAGGTCTTTCAGGGCTGCTTTGCTAATTTAACTGTTCTGAGGGTATCTCTCCTACAGCCTCAATTGTAAAGAAATCAAAGAGTTAAATTTAAGATTTTCTTTCAAGTTTTCATCTGAGAATTGTTCCTTCATTGAATCCAAACCTGTTTGTGCTACGGGCAGAAATGAGGAGAGGTGTATGTTTTATAGTAAGAGGGAATTTCATAAGCTGAGGTGTAGCCAGCTTGTTTTAGCAAACATCTGTGATCTTTTCTGCATGAGGCACAGGGGGAAACAAAATAATTGGCCATCTCCAGTCAGTGGTACCACTGGCTCTGCATGTAACATTAACTTCAGACTCATTTTAAGACCCTCCTTGCAATAGGTGTCAGCTCTTTTCAGGGATTTTCTAGGTGAAACAGACTTCAAACCTAACTGACTCTGCTTCTCTGTTTCACATATTTGATTCCAGGGTTTTCCCTGGTCGGAAAGGAAATGGAAGGTTCTGTTTACCAAAACACAAGTAGCCTTAAGGGATGTTGGATGTTTCTTAATGCTGAAACTCGCTAGCAATATGTTATCCAAAAATTTTCATGCCAGATGATATTTTTTTCAGTTTGCTGGCACTGTAAAATTTCATTGGCATTCTCTCTTCAGCCACTACTTGCAGCTATTCCTGTATAAATCAATCCCTTAACTTCTTCATTCCAATAAATGCAACTATAACGTGGTTAATACAGGACATGGTCAGTTAAGTCTGTTGTCTAACTAAACAAATACCAGCTGTCCAGGAGAAAGCAGCAAGAGCCAGCTGTGGACGAGGTGAAGCGTGTGAAGAGTGGAAGAAAACAGGGTAACATTGGGTTTGCCAGGAATTTCTCAGCAAAACTGAAGGAAATATTCTGTTCCAAGTGCAGTTCCTGTATCTCATGTAGCATGCACTTGTATTCAGTGTGTAAAAATAAAAATACTGGCACCCCATTTACCCCGTTTTTTTCCTCCTAGGATTATACTTTTAGGAGAGCTGCAGGTGAGATACCTGTCAGCTCTATTACACCTCTCTCTGTTCCAGATTTTTTTTGACAAACCAGCCTGTTCATTCTGACTTTGGGAGTGACATTTTAAATTGCCCCTTTTATAGCAGCTTCAGCAGGTACAGAACTGAATACTAAGGATGAACACAGAATGAAGGGCACATTACCTTCATCTCGCATGTAACTGCTAGAGAAACTTAGACTTTTTTAAAATTCCAAAATAACTTGTGCTTACAGCAGTGGCTGCTGTGCTGGGTACTGAAATCAGTACTGGTCTTTACCAGCTTTGAGGGTGTTTTTGGTGGTGGTTGGGAGAATAACCTCGTGCAGGGGTAAAAAGCTTGTGCTGGTACAATAAAGAGGCTGATAGAGCTTCCTGAGGGTAGCTTCTGAGGCAGCACACAGGGAGCCAGAGCTGGGTCTTTCTTCATCAGCAGTGACAGCTTAAATGCAAGTCAAACTACCACTTTCTTGCATCCCTCTTCTAACAGCTCATCATCCTGGCATAGGCTTTATCCACCAAGTGACAGGGTCAGCCCAATGAGTGCCTCGAAGTGCTCAATAACCATGGAGATTGTGAAGAGGAATGATGGCTTTCTTTTTTTCCCCCCTCTTTAGGTATTTTAAAAGGTTCAGAACCTGGATGGGATGGGTAGAGGGGACAGAAAGTTGGTCAATGGTCATTCTTTTCCAAATAATCTTCAGTATTGCATAATGTGTTTTAAAAACATGCTGCATTCAAAAAGAGGAAAAGGCTTTCCTTCTTTGCTCCCTGCTGTATTAGATTTATAATATTTTTCCTTCCATTCCTTGCATTTCTGTAGAAACAGACCTTGAAAGAAAATGTAAAACAATCCTGCCATTTAAAAGGAGGTAAAATAAATTAATCTCTTAACCTTTTTATGTACCTCAGAGAATCAAAAAAGGGCCTGAGTCCGTTGAACAGATTGCTCATTTTAATTCTTAATGTTGTCACTTGCATATTTAAACAATTTTTAACTCATGTTTCAGTACAACAGTAACATTTATTTCATGGTAAACTTTGATGTAATATGTGTGCATTTTGCATCCTTTGATATTTCTTCTTGTTCCTTTGCAAGGCCTTTGGCAAATGAGTGGCTGCCTTCCGACTTTTTTCTAAATGGATTTACTTCTGTCACTGTTCAGAGCCATGAAAAAAGGAAATAGATTCCTTGTTTGCAGCCAATATATTTTGTTCCTTTTAATAGCTTTTCTGTGCAAAGTCTGCCTAGCCAATAGCAACATATAATTAGAACTCCTCTGATTGCACTTTTGTATCTTTTGTGTTAATGTGGTACCAATTTTTTTAACTTCCTTTTAACCTGTAAGTGGTGATCAAAGATATTTTTCCATGTGTTTGAACTGCTTTTTATGCATATCCTTGGCTCAAATGGAAAGATTAATGTATATGCTGCAGCAGATAGCTCATCTCTCAAGTGGGTAGGACACAACAGAGACACCTTTGCATCCTCTCTCCACTTACAGATCTTCCATATATCCATTTTTTAAAAGTAATTTGAAATGTGCTTATCCTGTGTGATGTTCCAATACATTTGCAGCTGGTGACAAAATGCCTTGGTTTTGCTTGAAGCTGTGACTAGAAAAACTGAGATGAATTTCCCGGTGCTTTTAAAAGCTTACATTTATAGGATTGGCTTCCCTGGTTGCCTCAGTAATTTTGCCTTTTAGCAGACCTCTCCTTTACTGCTTATTCACCCCAGACCTTAACAGAGAATTTCTTTTCTAATTTGGTTTATCCTCAAACAGTAAGATTTATTATAATACTTCCGCTTTCTACTGACTTCTGTCATAAGAGTCATCTTTGAAAGGTGTGCACTAACTTTTTGTTTCCCTCCCTCCTCCCCACTACAAAATACTGCCTGAAATGGAGAGATTAGCTGTCCTTGCTGCCCTCCCTTCTGTCTTAGATAACCCTCGTGTCTTTCAAGTTAATCCCCAGTGTAGCCAACATAGAGAAATGAGTTGTTGATACTTGTGCTCTGTGTTACTGCACATCCACTTGTTCTCCGTTAGGAAACGTGGTCTAGGCTGCAGATAATTTAGCTTGGGAGTTCAGTGGGATATATCAGAAGTGTCAGTGATAGACATCTGTCCAGCTGGAAAATAGAACCTACACTGTTGTAAAAAAATACAGCAACCAAACACAACAGCAACAGAAAAAGAATCCCAAACCAAAACTTTAAATAAACCCAAACAGAAAAAGTAATGCTTTTCAAGATGTGTCTCTCGTTAACTGGATTGTGCTCTTACTTAGAGCACATGAGATTTGGAGGAGAACCTATTTTAAGAATTCAGTTAAAACTGATATAATCAGTTAAGCCAGCATGTAGCCATGTACATCTTCTGCCTTGTGAAGCCTGATAATCTAACATCAGGGAATGTTCTCCAAGCTATTAAGGTTTATTGTGGACCTTTCAGATTTCCTTCTTGCCTTAGTTTTTTTGTTAGTTTGGGGTGGTTTTTTTTGCTTTTCTCTCTTGTTGTTTTTAAGCTATTTTAAAACGTCTTCCAAAAAGGAAGTACCAAGCCATTGAATTTTGTACAGCAATCTTGAGGAGATAAAAAAGAAGGGTCAGTTTATTTGTTCTGTGAAGTATGTCAAGGTGGGGAGTTGTGGCTTTCTCTATGTTCCAGTTGCAGCCAGCCAAACTTGCACTCTGGAGAACATGGAACAGCTTTAACAGCATGTCATGGATATAAACCTGAAAGCTTACAGCTTGAAATGTTAATAGCAGTCCTAGTCTCAGACATTGTCAAGTGTCTGTTTCCTATCAAAGAAAATACAGAAGTGATCCAAATGTATAAAATTCATTCTTACTTATACAGTTATTTTACTTCCCAAGGTCTCTTTATAGAGCAGTGCCTTTGTTTGCTCTTTCCAACAGCTGAAGGAGATCGATGCCAAGAAGATCATCCGGGCAATGCTGTCCTATGTGTGGCCCAAAGACAGGCCAGACCTACGGGCCAGGGTTGCCATATCCCTGGGCTTTCTGGCAAGTGCCAAGGTAAGAACAGACACCTCGTTGTAGTGTCACAGTTACTGTTCATCTGTACAAGGAATCATTTTCTTTTCTAGTGTTCAAGGGCTTTTACGCTCTTAAGATATCTGGGTTTTGTACCAGGGGCATGTATCAGAAATAAGAGCTTGGATTTTGGAACAGGGTGTATCTGCAGGTAGTACACGTGTGCATGTTTAGGGAGATAATGATGACAACCAGAATTTTTATTTCCCTTGCTCCCATTAGTTTAGCCCAGGATTTTCCATTGCTGGTTAATTATTTACCTCAGAAATTACAGGAAATGGGAGTTAAAGGTTGTTCTCTTCTTGTGTAGTGCTGTCAGATAGGATTTCTTCAGGGCTCTGTGTCCATTCTCAACCCTGAACTTGAGCAATGTGGTGGTGCCTACTCACAGCTCTTGCTGTGCTGTGGAAAGGATTTGAGCTCCGGTCTGTTGATAATTTCTCTATGAGATGACAGAGGAATTCATTGTTTCAGGGACTTCTCTGGTGTCCTAATATGAGAGAAGCTGTATAACTTCTTGTATTTAAGAACCCTGCTTTCATTCAAATGATTTTTCCTATAGTCTTTGATTGTGAAATGGAGGATTGCTCTTTACTTCATTGTGTAAAAGGATCTTCTATATTCTTACCTGCAACGAAATTAGTGTTTATTTGTTCTTTCAAAGAATTTAGCATGCAAAAGTGTTCTTCAGATGAATGGGGGATATAATTCAAATCCTGTGCAAACCTTGTAGAAATAGTTCAGAAGAGCAAATGTTAACTTCCTTGTGCTTTAAAAAAAAAAATAATTTCATTGCAAAATACTGGGAGGAAGTTTTGTGAATTCCATTGAGACATACAGCTCAACTGGGTTGCTTTTAAGTACAGCAATTTTTACCAAACATAAAGCTAATATTAGCACTCAGCACCATTGCCATGATATGAAAAGAGAGAAGAGACAAATTTCAGCTGTGTAGGTGTTAAAAGAGTGCTTGGGAGAGAAATGTGCTCATTTATGTGAGCTGAAGAGGAATTGCTGGTCTACAGTGCTTTCTCAAGAGCTTTTTATCTTTCAGGTACTCGTGGGTACTGTCTCCAGTAGATATTTGGGTTGTGCTGCAGTTCAGGATGTTGCTGATAATGCAGGTGATGACATGCAGAATATGGCTGGACTGTGCAAGCGAGCTTCCCCCCCTTTTTGTGTGCCTGGGCAAAACATACAGCAATGCTTTCCACTGCATTTTAAAACTCTGGGGGAAGCTCTGCTCAAAATGCAGATGCCTTGAGGTTTTGTGATGTAGATCTACCAGGTAGATATGAAAATTATTCTAACTCACTTCCTTTTTAAAGACTCTTAATAGTAATGTTAATCATAATAATCTGAGGACAATATTTAAATGTGTGAAGTATTTTTTTCTTTTCTTCTCCCCACTTCTCTAGTCCCTAATTTGCAGTGTTATATGAATATGATGGAGAATGTGAATCCAGCCTCTAATCCTGCATGTGGCAGCACTGTACCTTGCCTTTAGGAAGTCTTATTAATGTTTCAAGCAGCTTTCTGGGATGTTAGAAAAACAAAATTGATGACCAGGATGCCTGACTCTTGCAAACAGCTCTGTATTTGGTGTAAAAAAGAGCTATTGTATTTCTACTGGGAGAGAGAGATGTTTTCCCCATCAGAAAATCATTTAACTGCTCTTTGGGGAACTGACTGAGTGTTTGGATCTCTTAAGTGCTCTCTTAAGTTTCCCACTTCAGATTTGTACAAGGCAGCCCAGAAGCCCTGATGTCCTAAGCAGACTCCCAGAAGAAAAGCAGAAAACCTGTTGAGCTTTGCCCAAGTTTTAGGAGATGCTTGTTAAAGCAGGAGTGTTTTGTGAGAATGTTTGCTTTGGCAAACAAGGATTTCATTGGAAAAACACACAGCAGGCTCTCTATGGGAAATACATATTATAACTGGCAGGCGTGAAAAATTTCATGGCTGTCTCCTAGCTATCCTTTGCTACTGTTCTTTGTTTTGTTCTGTCATTACAAAGCTGTGTTGGATAACTGCAAATTAAGGAGTTTCCCCTCATCTCAAGAGCTGTGCTCACTCTTCCTTTGTGGGAAGAACTTTTCTTGAATTGCTTCATACTTTACATATACTAAGTGTGTGTGTGTCATTGTGACATAACTGATGTGCAGTAGTTTATTCCAGAGCTGTAGTAAGTCTGTCATATCTTTGAGCCCTGAATATCTGCTTCTCTTCCAGAGCAAACAAAGGTCACTTTGTCCTGGAGAAAATGAAGTACAAAGTAGTTTACCTGTATCTTTCCTGGACCATGTGTAATTCTGTGTGGTTTCCTCATTATCCCATTTGGGAACCCTTTGTTCTAGCTGCTTGTGAGGTTAATTACAATGTACTCCACAGACCACACAAGCTGTTTGTTAAAGTTTTCCTGCTATATGATTGTGTCAGCACAGGAACACCAGCATGTTTTTCTCCTCACTGCAGACCTGGCCTGATTTCTTTGTACACTATGGAACAAAGGGAATTCTGTCTGAAGGATTTACATCCTTATTGTGGATTTTGTCTGAAGGCCCCTCGTTCTGAGGGGGTTTGCCCAGAGAACTGTATGGTCATGATGGCTGCTACAAGTCACCTTCCCCCAAAAGAAACACTTCTGTAAGACTTTTGGCCAACTTCTTCTGAGTTTGACAAAAAAATTTCAGGTTTTATACCTCTGAATTTACAAAGTTAGGTTTCCAGTTAAAATACAGAGGCTGTAGGGTGGCTTCAGTTTTATTCTATGAAAACTCCAAGGAATCACAGAGGACAGATAGGTTATGAAATTCTCAGCCACAGGGGATAAATATAAGGAACACACACCCAGTTTTTGGTTACTTACCCACAAAACAGCTGGAGATCATTTCTCCTTATCCTGCTTGAGAAATAACTTGTCTCTTTAAATCTTCCAGTTCAGTAAAATTCACTTTCAAAACAAAAGCCAGTTTGTGTGCAGATACTGAAGAGCCTGCAGTTACAATCTGTCTTGACTCCTTTTGTGGGGCCCAGTTGCCTGTCATTGAACAAATTATTGTGATTTTTGGTTCCTTTTTGTCTCCACATAACTGCCAGTGGTATTGTGAGCCTTCAAAGCGAGCTGTTAGTATGGCTTTTTATGACAGGATGGATTCTGCTCCGGGGCTAGTAAGGTCTTTTCTTCCTTGCAAGATTTGTTGTATTATTATGGCACACTTTAAATTTTTACCTTAAATATTTATAGCCCATCTAGACGTGTGTACACGATCTGAAAGATGCAAGAGGAAGGCAGGTGAGAGGAGTACCCAGAGCATTATCTGTGTTTTCAGACACATAGATCAGCGTGCTCAGGTTCTGCATATCTGGTTTTTCTTTTTCCATGTTCTCCCCACATTTTTTGGCTTCTCTATTGGTGTATGTATAGCAAATGCTTCCTTACTTTTCTCTTTCTTCCCTTCTTCTTCTGTGGCACAAGGAAAAAAGTGCTCAGGCTTCTGAGGAGCTGGATTAAATACATGAATATGACAAAATCACTTGTCACCTCTGTCAGCCTGGAATGGGTTTTGGCCTCCTGGTCAGAGACCAGGCATGTGTTATTCATGAGCCAAAGAATTCTTTCAGACTCTCTGCATTTCTACTGACTGCTAATTCCCTAAGTTTCAGAGCAGGAATGGTTTGGCTAAGGAGGCAGGACACAAGGGTTGAATTGCAAATTCTGCCTGCATGCAAAGATAACGACATCTATCTGATCACTGAAGCATGTACCTGTGATCATGGTGTTTGAGCTCTTTCTGGGGGCTCAGATGGAGTTAGATAATTGCAATAAACCTTTTGAAATCGTTGGCTTTTCGAGGAGTTTCAGGTGAAAAGTATTTATAATCGGTTTGGGTTTTTTTCTTACTGGAAAAAGTGTAGTTCAGGTCATCATTAAATTTGAAGAAGGCATGAAGCCAGGTGCTTCTTCCCTCATCTGGACCACATTTTGGAGCTTCTTTAGCAGTCTTGCCTCCACAAGGGATGGGGATTTCTGTGTGTAACTCCACAAATGGAGCTGTTGGATGTGTATGTTTACATTGGTCTGGAGATAAATTCAGTCATCTTCATGCCAACGTTTCTCAGTGAATTATTGGCAAAAGAACAGTTCACTGTGGACTAGTTTTATCTTGTTGGGGCTCAGCCTGTCATTAATCCATCATCTTTATTAAACAAAAATTGCTGGGAAGAGCAAAATGAAAGATAAGGCTGTTTGCCTTACAAGTGATGTAGTCCCACGGGGGAATAAAGATGATGTTGCACTGTCAGCTTAAAACAGTGCAGTCATTAAAAAAAAAGTTTAAACTCATTTAATCATGATTCATTCCAGGGCAACCTGCTGTTAAATGTGAGCAATTGAGTTGGGATGACTTCATGGGTGCTGTGTTTGCTTTCCAATAAATCCAGGCAAGGATAAGCTATTAATTCAAACGCAGAAATAGAAAATGTACAAATTCATATTAAAAGAGTCTTTTTAATGGGAATTGTTATCAAGCTTTCAGGCATTAGGCAGAGGAGGGAAGCCTGTATAGATATATTGTGTAAGACAATTGTGTTTCATGGTAGATTTTCATGGTCTACCAAGGTGTGCTTAAGGCTTTTTGTTCTGTGCCAGCAAATACGACGAGAGAACTGAATTTATGCAGAAGGGTGAAATTTTGTTTCCATTACTATGAGCGTGATCTCATTGATTTAACAAATTGAGTAGGAAAGGCCTGTTTCTAGTAATGGCCTCTCATCTCTTGCTATAAACTTTGTAAGATTAACTTTTTTCTTTTTAAATTACTGGAAAGCAGACTGTCTTGATTGCTAATGAAATGCAATACCATGCTGCCTTGTTCTTATTCAAGCTTTACCCTCAAGGAGTCAGAACAACTATAACCTAAGACCAGGCTTTAAATTTCATTTAAAACTCTATTGGGAAGAATTATATTGATGTAAAAGAAGACATTTCTGCAAAATTGTAGGCTGTTACCAGTTAAATTAATTGTGAGTGGAGAACAGCAATTTAAAGAATCCATCTCTTTTCTTTAAATGGACTTTAAATATATCTGTAGTTCTATTTCAAAACTACCTGTAGTGTAGCACAGTCTAGTGAGAAATAAAATCCCTGCAGAGAGATTTGTGAGAATCTGCAGCAAATCAAGACCATCTGCATTACAATATTCTTATTTTCCCCTGAGAGGTCTCTCCCAGGAAAACCTGCACTTTGTCATGTTGGTTGTCACTGGAACACACATGGCAGTAGATTCATCTTTTTTAAGAACAAAATGCCACCCCAAAATCGAGTTTCAGTAACTCTGAAGGCAAAGTGGGGTTGTTTGGTTGTACTGGGGAAGGGAGAGGGATTTGAGATTTCCACAATTCCCATCTGTTAAAAGGGGGGCTGTGGCTGAGGGACTCTCAGGCTGCGCTGGACAAGTTCCAGAGGAATGTGTTTGAAGTAGGACCTGATCTTCAGCTGTTTTCTCAGTCACTAACAAACCAGCACTAACCTCACCCAGGTGCCTTCAGATCTCATGTATCTCCTCTCAGGAGTTATTTAAATTAGGCTGTGTTGAGAATTTTGAGGTGTTTTTTATAATGTATTTCACAGGGGAGACATGGGAGAAGAGGAGAAAATGGATCCCTTCCTCATTTGCATTTAAATCTTTAGCCTAAAACACTGTCTTAAAAAATTCACAGCACAGATTCAAAAAATTAATTTACATTTCTTTCTTTAAATCTATAGTTTACAAAAATATTTTCAAAGCTCCAATTACTCTGCTTGGTGAAGTTCGTACCTTCCACTATTTGCCATAATTTGTAAAACTGGGAATATTGGATATTGGGACAGTCATTAGAATTTCTGGAAGTCTGTCTTCCCCCTTGAATTTGAACTTAAGAATGAATTTACCACTTTTTGCTCTCAAAATCTAGTTTTATCCAGTTAATTTACAGTTTTTTCCCTGGGCTTTCAGCTCTGACAGATGTCCCTAAATACAATTGAGATTTAAGTGGGTATCCAAAACATTTGGTGGTGAGAGCTGAAATATCTGTATCAATCTGGTTTCTGTTTTTTGTTTCTTCTCATGTGCAATAATTTGTCATCTACCCACAAGTTTTTTCCAAATTCTTTAAAAAAATGAGGCCAACTTTAAGCAAAGTCAACTCGCTGTGAAGTATTTTAACATCTGCTGTGAATGTAACATAGGTCATCACATATTTGTTCAACTGCTGAAAAAGTTGTGTCCATATTTTCAAATCTTAACAGTTAAGAGCAGTTTGAATTAAGAAATTCTATTAATTATATGAAGTTTGTCTGTAAATTGCCTTTCTTGTTGGTATAAATGAGCAATGTAACAAAGGCACATTAACAAGACTTAGGAATGTTATGTTTTCTGTAAGATTTTCGGTATTTTCTTGTGCTACGGTTGTGCAAATAAAAAACTGCTGAAGTTGGTGTGTTTACATCTCCATTTGTTCGGGGTTTCTCATCCTGAGGGGCCACCACTGTTAGAGGAGATGGATCTGGGGTTTGCTGCTCTTAGAGGAGTGTGCAGTGACCCACTGGGTGGTAGGTGGTGGATGTGACTTTTTTGTTTGAAAACTCGTATTTTTAAAGTCCATTTGTAGTGTCTTGTAGACTATAAAGTCTTTTGTGCTGTTGTGCCAAACCCCAGGGTTAATAGATACCAAGTTAAAGTTTAGAGTGATGTTGCAAATGGGAAGCATTATTTAAATTTTAGGGGAGTATTAACAGAGACAAAGGAGGGGTCAGCTTATTTTCTTTGACTTCCCAGGAGCTTTGGTTTAATCCATCCCAGTGACGCCGTGTTAGCCACGTGTGGGTGAGGGGTTTCCTGTGTAACAGTGCTGCTTCACACTGAATATTGTCAGCATCACAAAGAGCAAGCAGCTCCAAATGAGGACATAATTTAGTAGCACTGTGTGTGTCATGCAGTGGCTGCTGCTTGATTCATTTCCTGGGCTCTCATGCTGTCCTGAGAGCTCAGCCTCACTTCCAGGGCCTTTGCAGTGTGCAGTTTGTTGAGGATAGAAATCCGTATTTAAGAGGAGACATATTTAATCCATATTTTAAATGAGAGAGACAAAGTAACCCTGCAGTCCCAGCAGCGAAGATTTAATAGTGGAGAACATTGTGCTTGAAATAAAGAGCCAACTCACCTGCACTAAGTACTTAAGGACTAAATATAACACTAGAGCAATCTCAGAAAAAATAGTATGCTCCATAGAAGGCATAAATAGTTGTTTTAATGCAAGTGGTCTAATTGGTGTGCTCCTGCTTTCAGGCCATGAATATACTGGTTCCCTTCATGTTTAAATATGCAGTGGACAACCTCAACCAGGTGTCTGGGAACGTGCTCAACCTCGGCGATGCCCCAAGCACTGTGGCTACCCTGGCAACTGCTGTTCTCGTGGGCTGTGAGTGTATTCCCAAACTGGGGATGGGAGTTAAGGGTCTGCAGTGAGGGAGGGGCTCAGCAGAGCTCCTGACCATTGCACTGCTGAGCATCACAGCTGGTTGTGAATCACAGAATTATGGAGTGGTTTGGGCTGGAAGGGACCTCAAAGGTCATCCATGGGCAGGGACACCTTCCACTCTCCCAGGGAGCTCCAAGCCCCGTCCAGCCTGGCTTTGGGCACTGCCAGGGATCCAGGGGCAGCCCCAGCTGCTCTGGGCACCCTGTGCCAGGGCCTCCCCACCCTCCCAGGGAACAATTCCCTCCCAATATCCCATCCAGCCCTGCCCTCTGGCAGTGGGAAGCCATTCCCTGTGTCCTGTCCCTCCATGCCTTGTCCCAAGTCCCTGTCCAGCTCTCCTGGAGCCCCTTTAGGCACTGGAAGGGGCTCTAAGGTTTGCCTGGAGCCTTCTCTTCTCCAGGTGAACACCCCCAGCTCTCCCAGCCTGCCCCCAGAGCAGAGGGGCTCCAGCCCTCAGAGTGTTGTAACTATTTCACAGTTACTGTGTTGATGTCTGTTCCCAATATTCTCTGACCTTGCTTCTGGTATTCCAATTAAAAAATGAAATAATGCTTATAGAAATTATTCTTGATTATAAATCCTGCCCTTTCTTTATAACCAGCTGCAAAAGAAACTGATTTAAATGCATGCACAATGGTTTATAAATGAAAAATTGCATAAAGCTTGGGCCAATTAAGTATAAATTACCTTTGAACTAAAATTGTTGAAAATATATAAAGAATGAGTCTAGTGTAATTTCATGCATGAGGGGAAGTTGAAAATATAATTATTTTCATTTTGTAAACTTTTTCATCCCTTTTTAGATGGTATCTCAAGAGCTGGGGCAGCGTTATTTAATGAAGCGAGAAATGCAGTATTTGGGAAAGTAGCTCAAAATTCAATCAGGAGGATAGCCAAGAATGTTTTCCTGCACCTTCACAACCTCGATCTGGCCTTCCATCTAAGCAGGCAAACAGGAGCACTGTCAAAAACCATTGACAGAGGCACAAGGGGCATCAGTTTTGTTCTTAGTGCTTTGGTGTTTAATCTGGGACCTACAATGTTTGAAGTGGCTCTGGTCAGTGGAATTCTGGTAAGTGTGGTTTGGTCATCGTTGGAATTGTCTCACTTAGGAATAATGCTCTTACCAAAGTCTACAGAGTATTAATAACAATAATTGAATTTACAGGGTGAAAGCAACTACTGTAAAAGAGAGCAATCCCTAATTTTCAAATATCAGTTGCTTTAAATCAGCTTATTTGAAATTATTTGCACATTTAAAACCTCTCTTCAGCCAGTTGTATTCATGTGGACAGTTTCTAATGTTTTTCTTCAGAATTGTTGGAAAAATGAAATTAGAAAAGTAAACTGTGTCAAATGTAGTATGGAAACAGAATATAAATGTCCAGGAATGTTGTTGTTTAGTGTATTCAGGGTAGAGAAGGGAGTGATTATTGGCTCTTTCCTGAATACTGATCTGAACTTATCCAGAACTTAAAAGTGAATGTTAGCTTTTGGAAAATAGGCTTCTTCTGGCAAGTTTTAAGCTTAATACTCTGAAATTTGAACTTCTATAAAATAAATCACACTTCCTGTCTTTGAAGTCAGGATCTTTGGGTATTATTTGGGTGCAGAAATCTAAATCTTGATTACGTATCTTAGACTAAATTAAAAACAAGAACCTTGTTTTGTTTATTGGCCTTTTTAGAAGGACTTAAGTTTGAATGGAACAGTGAAATGCCTGTTGATGTTAGGTTACATTTTCTAAGCAGTGGAAGTTGCAGACCAGGCTGGCTGTCAGCCAACCCTCCTTAGGGCTCTCCTCTCCTGATGTGCCCTGAAATACAGAAAACTCTTCCTAAGTTGTTTTGCGAGGCCATTTATTTCTTCTTCCACAGTCTTCAGCTTTCTTTCAAAATCCACTCAAAAAGCATGGAAACAAATGCTTATTTGTGAAAACGGCACAAGCATCAGCAGCATTTATGTTTTATAATGTGAAAAATAACTTTGTAGTATTATACACACCAGCTCTTGGTTATTGCCTCCAATCTTTTTATCTAAATCCTTCTTGCTGCTTTCTTTTTGAGTTTAAGCCTTTATTTAGCCTTAAGCTGTTCAGAGCAGGGATTGTGTTGGGAAGGACCATCATTTCTTGTCTTAAAATTAGGATAGCTTAGCTGAAGACAGCAGCAAAATTTTGAAAATGATGATGATGATTCTTTTTTTTCCATTTGATTTTAAATCTTCCAGTATTACAAATGCGGTGCTGAGTTTGCTTTGGTCACTCTGGGGACGCTGGGAGCCTATGCAGCATTCACGATAGGAATTACACAGTGGAGGTAAGGCAGGCCCTGCCCTCACATTCATCAGGGTGCTCTGATGCCTCAGCTTGAACTCGTGACTGGATCAAACCTTCCTTTCCCAGGACTAAGTTTCGGATAGAAATGAACAAAGCTGATAACGATGCCGGTAACGCTGCCATTGACTCGCTCCTGAATTATGAGACTGTGAAGGTAAGGCCAGTCTTTACTACCAGGCTCTTTGTCTTGCTTCTGTCAGCCTTAGGGAAGTGAGTCATAAGATTCATCTTTTATAGGACTGCATATTTGGAAAAATAGCGTATTTTTAAGCATTATTCATTTGAAGAGTACTGCGTGGCATTGACAGAGTAGCAGGAAGGTTGTTAGGGGGGCTGAAAAAATCTCTTTGCTAATAAAGAGTGAGAAGTTTCTTTCACGGCTGAATCACCTTGACCATCAATTTCTGCAAAGAGTAAACTTGGTCTTGAAGAGGAGGTTTAGGTTGGATATTGGGGAAAGGTTCCTCACCCAGAGGGTAGTGGGGCACTGAGCAGGCTCCCAGGGAATGGGCACGACCCCAAGGCTGCCAGAGCTCCAGGAGTGTTTGGACAATGCTCTCAGGCACAGGGTGGGATTGTTGGGGTGTCCTGGGCAGGAGTTAGACTTGGATGATCCTTGTGGGTCCCTTCCAACTCGGGATATTCTGTGATTTCTTTCCTTTAGTCCCTAGAACTGTTGGAGAGGAGCTGTGTGTGTCAGTGCACGTAGTCTGTTCATACTGGATTTTATAGCCACTTAAACAGTCTAACATCCTTGACACTGTCACATTTACCATTTGTGTTTGTTTTGTAGTATTTCAATAATGAAAAATACGAAGCCCAACGGTATGATGAGTTCCTGAAGATCTATGAAAAAGCCTCCCTGAAGACTACCTCTACTTTAGCTCTCCTCAACTTTGGCCAGAGCGCTATATTTAGCGTCGGTTTAACAGCCATCATGGTGCTCGCCAGCCAGGGCATTCTTGCAGGTAACTCATCTGTCTGTAAGCCTAAAATGAGTGTCCTTTACCTCAGTCATCCACAGCAGAGGTGTTAGTTTTAATTAACTGAGGGTTGATGTGATAGTTCATTTTGAGAGGTTTTGCTTGAGAGTTTCTTGCTTAGGTTTTGTCTATTTCTACCTCTTGGAGTATTATTAATTCCATTATCTCTCTCTCTCTCGATGACTCTCTCAATCATACTATGATTTTATCAAAAACATTTTAAAAGTTTAGCAGTTAAAGAAAGATCCCAAGAAAATGTCACTTCAGGAAGTTTTTCTTGAAGGTTTTTGAAAGGCACTTCTATAATACAAATATTTCTGTGGATCTTCTCCCAAGATCCTTTCTTTTTGCCGTTCTCCCTTCCCATGTTGGCAAGACTCAGTGTGTATATATACCCCTGTGCTTTGTCTCCAGTAGTTTTTTACCAATAATTCACTTTCCTTACATTAATAACGGCACATTATTAAAAGAATTGCTTCTCTATGCTCTATACTTGTCTAATTTACTACATAAAGTAAAGCCTGCTTGATTAGGAAGACACAGTACAAGCTTCAAATACAGTATTGGGATAAAGCTCTGCTAAAGCAAGGTGGTTTTAGAGTAAAAATAATGATGCTTTAAAGACTGTTAACATCCAGAAGTGTTTGAAGGGCAGACCTTTATACCATGTGCTCTTTCTTGCATCTGCTTTGCCCTTTTTAAAGATGCCAGGGCAGGGAAGGGTTACACTGAACAGATCAGTCAGTAGGTGCAGTTTATGGCTGTTCTTAGGAAGATTTAGAATAGCTTTAAGCAGGATGGTCGAAATATGGCTTTAAATCATCTTTCTGGGCCTGTTTCAGCTGAACTGACCTGGCACTTACCTTTAGCTGGTGTGTCATCCTGAGTTTTCCCTTGATCAGCCTGTTTGATACTGAGCTGCCCAGAGGTTCTCAGTGTGTTTTAGCAGCTCTGTGGTATATACAGCATGAAAGCTCTCTCTTGATCATGACAAATTCTATCATTTGGATTTGTCTGTAATTGTACTTAAGATTGTCTTTCCTGATTTGTGCTTCCATATATTATTTCCTCCCCTTTTAACTTCCTTAGGCCTCTCTGTGGATTTTACAGCTGTACAATCTGATGTTGTATATGCTGCTTGCCTTATTTGCCAGTGCTATTATATCTTTTAAAAAGTGAAATCCACAGAAACATTGCCATTAGTTTCAGGCACACCTGTATAAAATCTGGGAGTGGGTTCTGGGGTTTCGTTTGCTATTTAAACATCTGGGTTTAGAAATGGGATAAAAGAAATTAGACTTGATTGACTTGATCATTTCTTTTAAGTCTTTTGGTGCATCCTAACAAGACAACCCTTCAAGTCTCCTTATTCTCTCACACCCCTTTTGTCTTAAGGCAGCCTTTCTGTTGGAGATCTGGTAATGGTGAATGGATTGCTGTTCCAGCTTTCTCTGCCCCTAAACTTCCTGGGAACAGTGTACAGAGAGACAAGACAAGCTCTTATAGACATGAATACCTTGTTTACACTTCTCAGTGTAGATACCAAAATTAAAGTAAGTAGTAGCTTATTTTCCTGAAGTATCTGGGTGTTTAATAGGGCTGTTTGTGGCAATGCCATCATTTCACCCTGTCCTGATCTTCCAGGTTTAATTTTTATTCCCAAAAGAGTTGTGTATAAGATTGCTGTTCTGCCTCTTCTTTAAGTGCAGTTACTGCAATAGCAGTTGATTTTTTTTTTTTTGTTGCAGAGAAGCAAAAATTCCTTCACTGAAGCTGTGTTGGTGTTGAGATTTTTTTATTTAAGTATTCATGCCTCGTGGTTGAATTTTTATTGGTAATTAATGATGCAGACTATATTGCGAAAGAAGTTATGAGGCTGAGTGTTTACAGCAGGAATTTTTACCTCCTTTGGGGAAAAGGAAGAGCAAACCAATGTCACTTGTGCAGCAAATTATGATTATTTTCCACATATCTGAGCTGGAGTGTCTGTTTGCCTTTTTCTGAGGTGGGAAGGGGACTGTTCAGCTTGTTGAAGTGTTGGAGATATCTGCTGCCCAGAAGTTAAAGTGGAGCTCTTCTTTTTATAGGACAAAGAGCTGGCTCCACCCCTGCAGATCACCCCCCAGACTGCTTCCATCGCCTTTGACAATGTGCATTTTGAATACCTGGAGGGGCAGAAAGTCCTTGCTGGAGTGTCCTTTGAAGTCCCTGCAGGAAAGAAAGTGGCCATTGTAGGAGGTAGTGGGTCAGGGTGGGTAAATGGACTAAATATGCCAATCAATGCAGAATTTAGTTTCTTAAATGTGGTGCTGCTTGTGTTTGCTTTTTATTATTTCTGTTTGTACATCAATTCCGATTGGAGATTGTAAATGGCAAACCAGGATGTAACATTAACTTCAATTCTTTTCAATTCCAGGAAAAGCACCATCGTGAGGTTATTATTTCGTTTCTATGAACCTCAGAAAGGAAATATTTATGTTGCTGGACAGAACATCCAAGATGTCAGTTTGGAAAGTCTGAGAAAGGCAATAGGAGTTGTGCCTCAGGTATTCCATGTTTCCTTCTCCCCAGATAGTCCATCGTAACAGTAAATCTCAGTATCTGGCACTGTGGTTCAGTTAAGGCCAGTCCTAAAGCAGTGGTGTTGCATGGTGACTTTCAAAGGAACTAGATTTTTTCCCCCCCAGGAAATATTAGGTTTTTATATGCATCATCATATAGATCCAATTTTGAAATGTGTTTAAGCCTCCCCATGAGAAACTGCCTGCAGCTTTAAGTGATTTAGCTTTATAGTTGATTACCACCCTTAATGAGTTAGCACACTGGTGAAAGTGCACATGACATACATATTTAGGACACAAAATATATTAATCCCTTTTTTGGGGAAAGAAATTTCCCCAAACACTTTTACCTTCAGGCTTTGTAAAGAAAAATACAAGCCGTTCTGTATTGATTGTTTCACGGGCTGGGGACAGTTTTGAAGCTGTTGTTCATGGTTTCTTATTTAAAATGTGCTTCCCACAAATGCAGGATGCTGTTCTCTTCCATAACACCATCTACTACAACCTGCTCTATGGCAAAACAGGGGCCACAGCAGAGGAGGTGTATGCAGTGGCCAGGCTGGCAGGGATCCACGAGGCCATCCTGAGGATGCCCAATGGCTACAACACCCAGGTCGGGGAGCGAGGACTCAAGCTCTCAGGTTGGCTCACAGCTTTTGTATCCCTTTTGCTGCCTCAAAGCTCTGTGCAGAGTTTAGTCCTCAGGCTTGTTTTTAGCTTATTCAGCTTGTAGCACGGAATCATTAAGGTTGGAGAAGATCTCCAAGATCAAGTCCAACTTTAGCCTAAATCCCACCATGCCCACTAAACCACATCACCAAGTGCCACGTCCACCCCTTTTTGGAACACTTCCAGGGAGGGTGATTCCACCACTGTCCTGGGCAGCCTGTTCCAGTGCATGACCTTTCAGTGAAGAAATCCTTCCTATCATCCAACCTGAACTTCCCCTGGAACAGACTGAGGCCGTTCCCTCTCCTCCTGTCCCTGTTCCCTGGGAGCAGAGCCCGACCCCCCTGGCTGCCCCCTCCTGTCAGGGACTTGTGCAGAGCCACAAGGTCCCCCCTGAGCCTCCTTTGCTCCAGGCTGAGCCCCTTTCCCAGCTCCCTCAGCTGCTCCTCATAGGATTTAAATTCCAGACCCTTCCCCAGCTCCGTGTCCCTTCTCTGGACACCCTCCAGCACCTCAATGTCCTTGTAGAGAGGAGCCCAAAATACCTACCTATAAAGGCTAAATATTAATATGAAGGTCTGCAGTTTAAGGCAGCTGTAGTCTGCAAGATATTCAAAGGAATGTATTTTCAGGGATAGTGTTAAATGAGATTATAAGTGAGGCTGGAGGTGCATCTAAGTAAAAATTATTTTTCTCATGATCTTTTTGGGTAGTGGACTAGAATTGGGAACTTTATGTGTGCTTTGGGCCCTCTCATGCAGGAGCAGAGGGATGCAGTGGGTGCAGAGAGGTCCTGCCTGTTGCAGAGACAGCTCTGAGGGGTGGTTCTTTCTCTGCAGCTGCTGCAGTAAGGAGTCCTGGTCCCTTTGAAACAGGGGATGGGAGGATACAGCCTGTACCCAGAATGTGTCTGCAGGAGAAAGTGTACACGGTGCAGAATGGGATTATGGAGAAACTTAGAAGGGTAATAAAATATGTGAAGCACAGATCTGGGTGAGGGAATAGAAGGTGCTAAATAGGTACTGGCAGAACTGAACTGAAGAGAATCGTGCTAACAATGAAAGATTTGTCTTGTGCTGCCTGTCTCCCCACACTCATAATTGCTAGAAAGAGGATTTGACTGACAATAGGTTTGAAATGTCTTGGTGTTTATAGAAGAATATAATGGTTTCAGTTGGAGGGAACCTTCTGAAAATCATCTAGACCAACCCTTCTGCTGTGAGCAGGGGCATCTTTCACTAGATCAGGTTGCTCGAAGCCTTAACCTTATGTTGAGGTTTAGATTGGATTTTAGGAAAAATTTCTTCACCCAAATGTTTGACCAGGCTGCTCAGGGCAGTGGTGGAGTCCTCAGGCCTGCAGGGATTTAACAGCTGTGTGGATGTGGCACTTGGGGACATGGGTTAGTGGTGGCCTTGGCAGTGCTGGGGGAACAGTTGGACTCCATGGTTTTGTGGGGCTTTTCCAGCCTGAATGATTCCATGTCCCTTTTCTAAGTCTGGACCAATGTGTGGGGTTATATTGAGTTTCCCTCTGCCCTCGAGACTCCTGTAACGGAGCCTTTCTGAAAATGGGTTCTGCCTTTCCTCCATCCTTCAGTTTGTGCTGCCACTGGGATGGTCAGAAGCACCCACCGGCCAGTGCTTCCACAAAGGTGGTGTTTAGAAAGGGAAGGGAGTTGTGTTTTCCTGCTTTGTTTGTATTTAAAGAAGGAAGAGTATGTAAAATACTCAGGAGAAAGACAGTGGAATTCTTTTGAGCTCTGAGTGGGCATCCTCCACTGAAATAAAAGCTTCAGTTTCCTCTTTTCAACAATTAGATGAATATTGACAAATACCAGTAGTAGATAAGCTTCAGGAATGTGTGGAGCCAAGGTACAGGAGTCTCAGGCCAATGCTCTCAGAAATGGTGTCATTGTTCAAAGAATTGGAGATATCAAATGGAAAGCTCTGAGTTCCTTCAGTTGCTCTGTTAGAAAGTTACTGCTAATTGGAATCTATAGTTTTCTCAATAGTAGGTTGGCTCCCTAAATTCTTACAAAGATTAATGTCAGAATCAGTTTGTTGGGCTTTTTTTGGTTGGGTGAGGCTTCTTTAAGTCTAAGGAGAACACAAAGTCCTGATTTGTTCTGTTATTTTGTGGCAGAAATAGGGGGAGTAAAAACTGTGTGAATTGAAGTGGTTCTCTTTAAAATCCAGGGGTTTATGTGCACGGTGGAAAAACAAGGTTTTAGCTGTAATGATGCAGCTAAATGCAGCTTTACCAATTTAAATGGTGAAGTAGAATTTCGTGCAGTTCTCACTGTTCTCAAGGATTGATTCATCAAGAATAAAGAATGAAAAACAAGTTGTTTGGGTTATTCCAAGTAGAACCCACATCAGCGTTGGCTGATAGATGTGTAATAGGCAGAGCTGCAACAGCCCCAAATCCCTGACTTTGTGAATGGAACAGTTACTGTGCTGCTGCCCTGAATGTGAATGGGGAACAACATGAGACAAATGGATCTGCTGCAAATATAAAGGATGTGGTTACAGAAATCTGTCTTTCAAACATGGATATTGTCAAGCTGTGAGTTTTGAAGATGCTGTGTAGGGGAGGGAGGGAGAGAAGACTAAAATAGACTGAGTAAATCGTACAGTTCTAATTGCTACTGAGTTGTGCCAAGGACAGTTTAAAATGTGAACTGCAGCATTACCACCAGCCTTTTAAATGGTTTGTGAAAGCGTGTTGCCTCCTGATAGCAATGGAACATTAACAAGAATATAATGGTATTAAATGGAATGTTTTGAAGTCTTGAGTAAAACAAAGGAGGACAAGTGCACAAATGTGACGTGTTTGCGTCGCGTACCAAATGTTTAGCAGATTTTAAGTTCTCAAGTGCACCTGTTTTCCTGTCTGTAAAAGTTGCCCTGAGTTATTCTTGAGTAGATGTTGGCTGTAAGAATTGTTAAGGAAGGAAACTAGTCTGAAACTGGGTTATATCAGAAACCACCAGGCTGTAGATTGCAGGCTGAAGGTGGTTTTCAGTACCATATTAACTGTTCTTGAGTGAAATTTGCCATTATGGGGTGGGAAGTTGGATGAATATCAAGGAGAGACCTGAAAGACACAATGTGTGAGCAAAATGCCTGAAATCCAATACAGCAGGCATGGACAGAGCACTGGTGAGAGAAAACGAGATTTGTGAGTGCAGAGTTGCTGGATGGGGCAGAGCTTAGGCCAGGAAAATGGGCTCCTACTGCCAGGTGTACAGAGTGAGGAACTGTACAGCGTTGTTACTCACCTGTGTGAGACTCTTGCCTTGGAGCAGATACAAAATAGTTCTCTGTCCCTTTCCAAAAGGATGAGCAATCGTGAATCACTGAATTTACCAGGGAGCAGGAACTTGTGTGCTATCTTATGTAACATGTCAGACATTTGTCAGCAGTAACTACGATGTCTATTAGAAAAAGGAAATAAACCAAGAACCAACCCTCAAAAATCATGTCCTGCTGTTGAATTTAGACTATCACAATTGTAACTTAATCTTGTTTCTTTTCTTTCCTCTTTCCCCCTCATCCAGGAGGAGAAAAGCAAAGAGTTGCAATTGCTAGAGCAATGTTAAAGGAGCCACATATTTTTCTCTATGATGAAGCCACATCATCTTTAGATTCAATTACAGAAGAGGTAAATTGGGATAAAAAATTCCAAAATTTAAGTGGTGCAATGATGTCTGATTCTGATGCTTTTCCATGTTCTTTTCCTCTGAGAAAGAATTCTGTTCAAGTGTTTTCTCAGCGTTATTAAGAGATGCTGTGTCTAAGCTGTTGTCCTTAAGAGCAGAGCAGAGATGCTCAGTCCATCTACCTGGAGGGAGACAGTGAGGGATATCAGCTGTCTCTGGGCTATTTTCTGTTTCCACTCTGGAAGTCCCATTCACCTTGACACATTCATCCCTTGAAACTGGTGCAAATACCTCAGGTGGCCATGAAGTGTGAAGCTTTCCAATCCACTTTAGAAGGTGTTTAGATGCAATCCAGCATCCATCAAAACAGCTTTCTAAATATTTGGGACATAATGCAGGACAAAACCCCCCCTTGTTCGTTGTGCAGCAGATGCAGATGAGGTAGGTGTGACCTGCAGTGCTGGTATTCATTTGTGTTCATTCCACAGGAAGGGCTGTGACATGGATGTGGTGACACTGTGACAGGAACTGCATCAGGCTTCATAACAACATCTTTGCTTAAGCACAAAACTCTCAGCACCAGCAGTAATTTCCCAAACTAATGTCATCAAAAATGAGCTAAGCTACAGCTCCGTTCACTTATGCAGACTATTGAGTGAATTTATTGACCTGTAATCACTAAATTACTTTCATTTTCCAGATGCAAAGCATCCAGAATATGAGCTATACATCCATATAGCACAGCACTGAAATGTAGCACAGCTTCCTCATGGACCAGAAATGTCCACATCACACTCAGTTCTTGGATTCTTCCTCTCTTGTTTTGCTGTATCTATGCCAGAGTTATAAGCAAAGCTGAAAGTTTTGAAATGCACATGGACGACAGCAATGAAAATGAGGCTTTTCCACAAGAGTATGCCTGGGAATGGAAATGTTTTGTGACAAAAATTTTCAGGGAAATAAAGTGGACACTTCACGTAGGGTAGTGAGGGCACAAATTCCCAGTCAGTGCTCCTTGCAGAGGGATGTGGTTTGGAAGATGGCATAGAGCTCACAAAGGAAACACTGGATAGACAGATAGATAATTCCCAGAATTGCTCTTTGTTCCACATTGGCATAATACTGAGAGGGATTTTTTTCTTTAACTTTCATTGGAAAGCATTATTATTACTACCATGAGGAGTTCTTATTTTCAGATGCTTTTACTGCTGTTTGCTGCTTGTGCAGCATGGCTCCGTGGGGAAGTTTTCCCTGAAATGAAGTGACACTTCTCTTCCTTTGTCCCTGGGGATAGCTGTGTTTTTCTGTGAATACAAGCTTTTTTTCAGTTTGAGGCTTTGCAAAACCACAGATATTTCATGTTTGGAACTCTTCTGTTTCTCCTGTACGTACTCGTGGCTGTTTGTTATTGGAAAGCTGTAGCAGTACCAGAGATGTTTCTCAAAACTTATTTACAGTAATTTGCATATTTCCAGCAGCATTTTATTTCTCCTCATCCCACTCAGGAGCGTGTAAGAGTCTGTGTCTATTCCAATCTTGCAGAACATTCTCAAAGCCATGAGGGAAATGGTGAAGCACCGGACGTCGATTTTCATTGCCCACAGGTTGTCCACAGTGGTGGATGCAGATGAGATCATCGTGCTGGATCAGGTGAGGGCTCACCTGGTGCTGTGTGACTTTCACATCACAGCAGGGTTTGGTTTAGGGACTCTGTGTGTCCAGTTTGAGTTATTACACACCCACCAAGCTGCTGGAAATTTTTTGTTTAGAAATAAACCATGCTTGAAAATTCCAGCCCAAACTTGGCCTGTGTGACTCTCTTGTACATTGTTATTTTTATGCCTTACTGTTGCATGTTTTTAATCTAATTTTTTGCCTGTTTCTGTCAGATGAAGTTTTCTAATGTGTTCCCCCAATTTATGCTTCACTCTCATGGCTCAGTGAGTGTCTGTTTTTCACATACATCCATTTTTTCCTCTCAGTGGAAAGAGAGAGGACAGCATGTTCTGTTTCTGTGCAGATACAACGATTGCAGGATTGTTCAACCTAATTATGTTAAAAATCTGAGCACCATTCTCTGTTGTACCTGTAGAAAAGTGTGATTATTCCCTTTCTGTAGGCTTCTCTTCTAAGAAAAAACCAACACATTTCAACATTTGGTTCCCTAATGTCAGTGTTGAGCTGTTACCTCACACTCATCCAAAGTCCAGTTTTTTCTTTATTACCCATATCTGGCAAGAGATTTAAAATAAACAAATGTCCTTATCATAACGTCATAATTATTCTTTCAACTGATAATGCTGAAAGTACAGTGCTCTAATCTGCTGATAATAGATGTTAAATTTATCTCTGCATTCATTTTTATCAGTTGCTATTTATAAGCTTGTGCTCATAGGTGTATTTAGGGACTTAAAATACACATCTAAAAGCAAATAAATTATTCTTACACTACATTCAATGATTTCATGGACAACTAGAACAATATCTTATGAAATGGTGACATTTGCTACACAAAACTCAGCTTTATATGAATCTCAGGATGAAGTAGTGGAATAAATCACTTGCAATGCTCCATGGAGTTTTTATTTGGTTTTGATCTGCTTTGTTTTTTCAGCTTTTGCTGAACAATCCTTTCCTAAGGTGTATCCTTTCTACAAGTGCACGTTAAAACACCTCGCAAGCATTTTGTAACGTGTCACAAGGCAATCAGCAGCTTTTTGTTTTCCATGCAAGTTTTCACAGCTTCCTAAGAGTGTGTTTTGTGTTGTAGTGTAACTGTTAAATTAAAAATAAAAGCACAGCCTCGAACTGTGAAGGAGCCAGGGTGCTCCCTTTTCCTGAAGGATGGGCTTGAGGGTGAGGGAGGCAGCGCATCCCCGCCGGTGCCCGCCGGCTTCCCGAGGCAGCGCTGATGTGTGCCGCTCTCATCCCAGCAGGATTGATGTGTTAGCAGCTGGGTAAATAAGGCTCAGGAGCAGGGATGAGCCAGGATGACTGTGGCTGGTTCTGCTTAGCAGTGGTAATCACGGAATCACAATTCCAGCACCTTTGCCGAGGTAAAGTCAGAATCATTCCTGAGTGAGTAAATGTTGGAGTAATGATACAGATCCTGATGCTGTGGAGCTGAGCAGAGAAGTTCCATTTTTGAGGATTGGTCAAGAGTTATTAAAAAAAAGCCATAATTCAAAAGCCTGGTCTCTACTCCAAATTAATCACTTAAAGGATTTAAATAAATTCTGCAGTTCTGTTGATCAAGTGTATGTTTGTTCAGATTCCACTGGCATAACTACTAATAGAAGTGCCAAGACCCAAATTTTTTCCCAGCATGTCCATCAGCAGATGTCACAAGGAGGTAGATTTAATTGTAGATCAGAATTTAGAACTAATATCAAAGCCATGTGGTTGTCTGTATAATGCTGTCCTTTCCCAGAAGGAAGAGTGGCTGGAGAATGAATATATTAGTTTAATTGGAAGTCAGTGAATGTGTCTCTTGAAGTAGGAAGATGAGTTTGGTTTTTTGAAGAGGGGTGGTGTTCCTCTCTCTGAGTTCTCATGGAATTCTCCTCTCCAACTCTTCCTTTCCATGCTGATAGTAAATCCTGTCTGCTCCTGAGAACAGCCCAGAGAACTGAACCACTCACACAATTTTTGTGGTGGTGATTGCAGTGACACAAGCTACAGAGCACCTATAAAAGCACAGTTTACACTAATTGTTTTCAGGATTTGATCTTAGGTGTGCTTTGCTTGTCCCTCTGTTTGCTCTTCTCTTTTAGCTCCTTCATGTGTGTTTGTTACCAAGCAAAGACAGATATGTGTTTGTTTTGATACATTCATGTGATCTTTGCAGGAGTAGTTGAACACCTTGCTCCTCATACAGAGGGCCACATTTACTTTAAATAACTCCTCCAGTTTAAACAGTAAAACTTTCCGTCCTGGTGGACTTCAGATTTTGTCCAGGTTGACAAAAGGCACCTGCAGGCAGAGACGAGCACGGCTCCTTGTTTTCTGCTGGCAGTGCCCACACAAGTGAGTGCACTGTGCATTCAGTTTTTCCTTGCTGTCTCAAGCTCCTTCTCATTAATAACTGCTCTAATCCATACCATGAACCTGTGGTCCATAGGCTGGCATATTCCTAAGGATCTGGTGATGTGGATTCCTGACTTACTGCCCTTGTTTTGCAGGGTAAAGTTGCAGAACGTGGCAGGCACGCAGAGCTCCTGGCAAATCCCAGCAATCTCTACTATGAAATGTGGCACACACAGAGCAGCAAAGTGCTCCACAGTCACAACCGTCCAAACTGGGAGGAGAGAAATAACCGGACATCCAAAGAGGAGGAAAGGAAGAAGCTAGAAGAAGAAATTATCAACAGTGTGAAAGGCTGTGGGAACTGTTCATGCTGAGTATGATCCTGGATCTTGTATAGCAGGTTAAAAATTCACAAGAATATGGTGATACGCAGCTCTTGTTTTTAAGTCAGCATTCAAAAACTTCTGGGTTTTGCATTTTTTGGATTTTACAGTTTCACAGAGGGACGTAATTTCAACCAAAGGAGTTCTATTTTTGCATCTTTAGGAATCTCTAATATTCAGTGGCATCTGCAAGAGCTGAGCTTTTTGAAAAACTTTAAACTTCCCAACCAAGAGTGTAATTTATGGCAATTTTTTAGGCATCGGTAAATTCTCCTGGTAGTGGCTTGATGTGGATTATTAAATTGTAAACAGACTTGTCCTTGATTTACATTATTTCTCATCACTGATGGTTGATAAATACGTCATGTTTTAATTGTAATTGGGCTAATTTGAACTCATTTGCTAGTGAGGAAGATGTCTTTTAAATTCTTCAGTGGCGTTCTGGTTTAAAATCTTCTTCCTTGCAGAGAGTAAGAACAGCCTCAACAAAATATTAGGCTTCTAGTAGCAAACTAAATACTGGAATTACTCCTGTCACTTTTCAGAAGCACCTTTCATACAGCACTATCAGGAAATGGATTGGTATCATTCTAAAGGAAAACTAACAGTATTTTTAAGTGAAAAATGAACAAATCCAAGTTCAGGATTCTGTATCCTCAACATCTGCTGTAGTAGTCAAAGCAGAATGCAGTCGCTCTTTCTAGTTCAGTCATGGTCTTAGGGAGCAATTAAGATTCAATAAAGACTTCCATAAATTTCTACTATCTCATTAATGTATGAGAAAATGACCTGGATAATGCTGAAAGCATTGCTATAATAATCTCCTCATTTCAACAGCCAAAACTTCTCCAGTGGGAGGAAACCTCAGTCTTTGGGATCTGCAGGACACTGCAGGTGTGTGGGGGGGGGGAGGGGGTGCTGCAGGGGTCACTGCTGTGAGAAGGTGCCAGAAACTTCCTGTGTCCAACAGAGCCAAGGCCAAGCACATCAGCAACCGGGCATTGCACTGCTGGGATCATGGACCTAGGAAGGGAGGAAAAGCCTTGTGAGTGTAAGAGCAACTGCAGCCAGAGAGAGGAGTGGGAACATGGGAGAGCAGCAGCCCTGCAGACACGAGGGCAGGGAAGAAGGAGAGGCAGGAGGAGCTCCAGGTGCCAGAGCTGAGATTCCCTGCAGCCCATGGGGGTCCACGGTGGAGCAGAGATCTGCCTGCAGCCTGGGAAGGAGCCCATGATGGAGCAGGAGGAGGTTCCCAGAGGAGGCTCTGACCCTGGGGGAAGCCCACACTGGATCAGGCTCTTGCCAGGACCCCTGGAGAGACTGGAGACTGGGGACCCATGCTGGAGCAGCCTTTTCCTGAAGGACTGCACCCTGTGGCAAGAGGACACATGGAAAAGACACACTGGGGCAGGGGAAGAGAATGAGGAGGAAGGAGCAGCAGGGACAAGGTGATGAACTGACCACAGCCTCCATTCCCAGCCCCCTGCACTGCTTCAAAGGAGGTGGAGAATTCTGAAGTGAAGTTGAGCCTGGGAAGAAGGCAGGGATGGGAGGAAGGTGTTTTAAGATTTTGTTTCATTTTCTCATTACCCAACTCACGCTTCTAATTCACAGTAAATGAAGTTAATTTCCCCAACTGGAGTCTGTTTTGCCCATGACAGCAATTGCTGAGTGATGATCTCTCCCTGTCCCTACCTCATCCCAGGAGCCTTTCATTGTGTCCTCTCCCCTGCCCAGCTGAGGAGGGCAGGGATGGAGAGGCTGGGTGGGCACCCAGCATCCAGCCCAGGTCATCCCACCACCACAGGATTGTATTTTTAGGCCTTGTCTCTCCAGGGAAATTCAGAGTCTCTTTAGCACGAGCTATCCTGGTGTAATGCTTCATGTTGAATTTAAGAATTAAAATCTTTCTCTTGGATGCTGAAAAATAACTTTGTTATTTCTGGGGAATTACACCGGTATAATTACACTGATATAATTACGTTTGTAAATCAGATGCAAGATTTCTCAGTGTGGGCACTAGGGAAGGGCTGAATTTGGTGCTTCTGGAAATGTAATTGCAAATAGCATTTATTTTTTTGTGTTATACCCTCCCTTACAACTAAAAATAGGAACATAACTTAAAAGGAGTGAAACCTTGCTAGTTACTTATTTTCTCTCTCTTAAAATGATAGGTGAAGAGACAACCTGGCATCAATCTCCAGTTAAAAATTATTTTGAAAGCACTTTAATTTTCATCCTTGGAGTGCAGAAGCAAAGTGAAGTCCAGTTAATGTAGTGGCAGTGCAGAATTCCAGCTTACAACCTTCCTGTTATTTTCTGTAATTGTCTCCTGATTTAGCTGCTGACAGCAGTGAGGGGACTGTAATGGTGCAGTTATCTCCCAACAGCCAGAAAAAGCAAAGGTTTATTGAAAATCTTATTTATGAGGAATCTCCCTTCCTGCATTGTGACAAAACCCCAAACTATGGCTCTTCCCTCCCTGTTCTGCAAGAGCTCATTTTTGGAATTAATCTGTGCTGTTCATGCAGCAGGTAAAAGGCAAAGGCTGTAAATAGTAGTATTTCAGTCCTGTGATAGTTTTCCTTTTGGCATAAGGATTAGGATGGAGGGAAAGGGGTTTTCTCAATGAAAAGTTTTCCATGTTACAGGGCTTGGGCATCCCAGAAGGTCCCTACAGAGTGCACAGAATTGGGAATTCTCTGTGAAATGTCTGGAATCAAAAGCCACTTTAACGCCAAGTCTGATTGTGTTTGTGAGGGGACAATTTCAGATGAAAGCTGATGGATTTTATCACTGGGGATGGACTTTGCAAGGACTGAGAGTCTTGGGCGTTACAGTTTTGGGATGAGGACGGTTTTCAGGTGGTAAATGCCAGGAATGATCAATAATTGTTTAAATCTGTAGGGTTTGATGCAGCTCTAAGGCCATTGCTTGTCTATGCCATCCTTTTGGTGCCAGTGGATGTGCTGCAGCTCTGTCCAGCTTTAAATGGAATGACAGGAGGCAACTCTGGACAAAGGCAATTCCTAAAACAAGAGGCCAGTCGTACAGTAGAATATGTGTTTTAAAGAACTGCAGTGAGTTTCTGGAGATGACTGAAAACTTCCCCATGTCATGGAGTTGCTGGATAAACATTCCTGGCTTGGTGGTGGCTGTGTTGGAGTGAATTGCTGTGGAGAGCAGCAGCAATACTGGGTGAGTCTCCTGTCTGCTGCAAAGCCAAACTTGTGCTGGTTTTTTGGGTTTTTTTAATTTTATCTGGAGTTTTTATTCTTGTACTGTGACTCCAGAGTGTCACTATTGAAGCAGATGCTTAAAGTAGTGAATGGGAGAGTGATGGCTTTGGAGAGACTCAGTGTAGCACACTGACCCTTAGGACAGTCTGCCTGGCATCTCTCAGAAAAGCCTTACAATTCTCACAGAGACAGATTGATATGGGGGCTCTCTCCCAGCCTCAGTAATTCTGCTCTGCTGCAAACTGAAACATCCCTTTCCTAAACAGCTTTTCATATTCTGGACTCGTAGCTGGTTGTTTTTCAAAATTCAAGTTATCTACTCCCATTATAAAACCTTTGCCTGCAATTTTAGAGTAGAAAAAGCCATTTAATTTTTTTTCTTCATTTTCTGTTTTTAGAGGAAATGTGTTTGTAGAAAATGGACATTAAAAAGAGGCTGCTGCTTGTAGTGTGTAGTGAGCTGTTAACTGTGAACTTACAGAAATCAATCCTAATTCCCATGTAAAAACTTTTTATGCACAGGGTATCAAGTCACAACACACAAAATTTGGGCTATTTTAACCTCCAAGTTAGGAAACTTAATGAGTGATTGACAGGGAGGTTGTGCTTTTTCCGGGTGCATGTTCAAAGCTTACTCCTTGCAGACGATCCCTCAGGTTATCTCAGCTCTTCTGTTCCATGGAGTAATAGTTACCTACATCTCTCAACACTGAGATTTTGTTCAAGTTTCTTTTCAGAATGGAAATGTAAAACTGACATTGTAAAGGAAGGTGACGTGTTCCAGAACAACACAGGCAGCTCGGTTGAGATGAGATTGTGTAACCCTTCTGCTGGAAGACTCCTTACCCTGACTCCTGTCCTTCATCTGTGTGTAGATAATTCTTACTAAATAAAGGATTTATCTTTGTGAATAGAAATGGCTGTGCTGTCACAACGGCTCTTCCAGCTTTGCAGAAATTCCCAGAGGAAACGGGCACTGGTATGGAATGTGAGTCTTACTTCAGCAATTGTTTGTGGTGCTTGGTCGTGCCAGTGGAGCAGGTAACCAATCTCAGGGTGTGGGTTGGTAGAAGGTGACTGAATTCCAGGTGATCCATCAGAGAGGAAATCCTCAGATCCACAGAGGAAATCCTCTGAACACAGATCCATGTGTTCATGGATCACACCTGGGTTCTGCCCCCACTCAGCTTTCACAGCCCCTGCATTTGTGTGTGGAGCTGCAAAACCAGGTGAGGAGCTCGTGCTGGCTGCATCCCCCTGATGGGAATGAACATGCTTGTGAGAAGCCTGACTGTTTCTTGCTTTAAAACACAGTGTTTTTATAAATGTAAACTCTTAACGCGTGATCAGTCAAAGCAGAGCAGTTTTAAGAATCTGCTTGAGCCCTTGACATGACATTGTAATCACTGACTGGATTTCTGCTTGCAGCTGCAGCTCATTATCAAAGCAGAATGCAGGAAATATTTTTTTGTTGTTATTAACTGCACTGCACTGCACTGATCTGGGCCACAACAGCCACTGTCCTGCTGTCACTGAGCTCTGTGTGGTTGTGCACCATGGATGGATGGATGGATGGGAGGGAGGGAGGGAGGGAGATCCTGGAGCAGCCTGGGGTGTTCCCAGTCTGACTGGATGAACTTCTAGCTGCTGTTTCTAAGGGTTTATTTGGTCTGCCTTTAAATCCTGTAATGGACTGTGCAGGAGTGCTCCGTAGGTGTTGCTGATGTTAATGGAATGGCCACGTCATGGATGGAAGGGCAAAAGAGATAAATTGTAGATAGATATATAATAACGTATAGAGCAGATAGAATCCAGCTACTTCTTGACTTTAGTGGATAAATCTGATGTCTTTATAAGAAAATCCTTAAATGGTTAGTTCTTGAAAACTATCTTTTAAATTCCTCCCAGGTGACTTTTGACCAGCTTCTGCAGATGTTGGGACTAAACTCAGGGAATAGCCATGAGCCTTATCCAGCCTGGAAAACCAGCAGAGACCTTGAGAGAGGACTTCTCCAGAGGCAGGTCTGCAGGCTGGGGTTGGGATCTCCCTCAGATGAGAAGTGTCAGTTGTACTAAGTTGCACAGTGGATTTATTAGTTGAAAGAAAAAAAACCAAAATGCTTTACTGGTGTCTTTGGACAGAATTTAAAACAGCACCCCCAAAGCTGAAAGAGTCATGTAACAGCTCCCCCACATTCATTTCCAGTTTCTAATGCCCTTTATAAAATTGTCATTTTTAAGTTTTTAACATTTTAAGTCACACCAATGTAAACTGGTAAAGTCTCAGCCTTGTGCTGGAGAGGGAGAAGGAAACAAGTTCTTCCCCTCAATTATGGAGAGGAATGAGGAGCCTGGAGCAGAATACATCAGGTGGTGGGGTGTCTTTGAGTGCCTTGTGCAGTGCTCTGCAAGTGTCAGCTGAAGATTTTCCCCACATGCACACACCAACAAATATTTAGAAAAGTGGAGGTTGAACAGATGAAAAGTTTCCATTTTAGACTCGTTAGAGAAAATGGAACATGAAGGTCAGTGTGTATTGGCAGAGAACCATTCAAGAACAGCAATGGAGGAATTACAGAATGGGCTGTGAGCTTCTAAAACATGGAAATACATGTTCATGTGTTTTCACACAGAGTTGTAAAAATCTTTATTTCTTCAGTGAATCGAAAATCTTCCTGGCTTTTGAAGAAAGCAGATAAAAGATTCAGCTTATTTACAATTAAAACCAGGGAATGTTCTCTGGGGAAAACAGTGTTTGCAGAATCTGTAAAAGGTGATGAGTGATATCGCGTGTCGATGCCGCTACTTGTGATTGCAGGAACGTAGGATATTTGGCAGGATACAAGGGAGGGGGAAGAGCACAAGGCACAAGTATTTTAGGCTGGAGTTGTTCCTTCTGCCTTGTGGAAATTGCTTCACTTCAAAAAGCCCACACAAGGACTGTGCCAGTAACACACACACACAGTGTTTCCGAAGTCTACGGGGTAAAAATTAATGACCTGATGTTGTACAATACAGAGACTTATTTTTAAAAAAAGTGATGTTTTATTTTACAGTAGTTAAATGTCAGAGGAAGAGAAATTCAGTGGTGATCTTGGGTTAGCGGTGAAGGAAGATTTTCTCCATTCAATCCCTTCACTCCAATCTGAGTGCTAATCTGGGCCCTGCATTACAGCAGCTGCACGCAGGGACCCCTTGGGCTTTGTGTGTGAGCTGATCTCTCCTCCTTAGACATGACCTTACTTTGTGCCTCTTCTTCCTCCCTCTCCCCTTATTGGGGCTGTAATTTTGTAATTCTCCCTAAAATGTTTCCTGTCTATAAACTGGAGGAAGCATTAGCAGCTTCTCTCTTAGGGCCGGGCTTTATCCCACATGTTCTGTGGAGAGGTGCTGCCTCCAAAGGTCACCTCGGTGGGATGGGACACTGTGAAGGCTCCTGTGCTGTCTTGGGACCTCTGTAGCCACAACCTTGCAGGGAGAGGTTTGTTCAGTGAAATGCTGCTTGGGGAGCTCTGGGACAGCCTCTGCATATTCCAGTTTGGGCTTCAGGTCACCTGAAACAGCAGCGTGCTCTGACAGCCTGCTCCAGGTGGTTCTTGTCTGCTGAGGCTCAGGTGTTACTGGGGTTCTCCAGGTGTCTCATTTTCAGCAGCATATCTGGGTGAGGTAGCTGTGCTTCCAAAATGCTCAGGGAGCTTTGCAGACAGCAGCCCATGCACATGATTCCCACAGTGTGGAAAGATCCATTTGAATGCCACGTCCACTAAAAATCAGTGTTTAGCAGAACCCTGCTTAGTGCTGCTGCAGAGAGCAAACCTGGCTGCTGAAGGTGTGTTTGGGTGCTGTACTGCTGCAATACATGGAGCAATTGCATTCAGTCTTCTGATTCCTTATCAGTCCCTGGAATTTTTGATGTTAGAAACCTCCAGCTGACCACAGAAACCTTCTGTCACCAAATGTAGAACTCCATGGCTAAAATGTTACCTCCTAAAGAGCAGCATGAGCACGATTTAGCCCATTAGGTGGGTTTTTTAATAGTTGCTGTTGCCTATGTTCCCAGCAAAACTGGTAGTTGGAATTTCCAGCAGGTATTGAATTCTCAAATCACAAACTATGTTGTACCAAAAAGTGGCAGAAAGTTGCTTAAATATTCTTAAGACTTTGTGCAACTCATGTGCTAGGTTTGTACACAAATTACTTTAATTCTGCCAGATTTAGCTGGATATTTCCACGATGCAATGGCATCATGCTGGGAAGAATATATTGGCACAACAGCCATGTGTCCAGCATGTGCTGCTGGTGTGGGGTGTTTAAAACACTTTGTATCTTCTCTTAGGAGATGTGATTCACAGGTGAGTAATGCTCTCAACTCCTAATTCATACAAGAAATGCCACACCATCGAGCCCTGGTATGCATAAATGTACTAAGTATGTCCAGTGAAAACGGAACAACAGAAGTTGGGCTGCAGCACTGAAATGACTTCCTGATGGAAATGGTCCAAGAATCATTGATAGCAAGTCAAATGCAAATAGCACTTGTGAAAACCAAAAGGGAAACACAGAAAACTACTTTTTACTGGATGATCAGCTCTGGAAGCTGAAAAAATGTGGGTTTTGTCAATTATTATAAATTATTATTTGTTTTATTTTAATTGAAGGCCCTAAGCTTTCTAACTCTTATTCAGCCTGCTAGGAAGCAGTCAAGCTCCAGCAAATAAATGTCCGTGTGATTCCAATAGGTATCTAGAAAAGCAGATCCTCCAAATGGCTGTTTTCAGACTTGATATCAGAGTCTCTGTGGAAATTCCTTCCGTGGGATATAAGCTCACATCTAATGGCAGTCTCTGATTTAGGCCAAAGCTGCTTTACTGACACTCGAGCCATCCTATGGAGATCCTGCTCTAGCTAAAAACCACACAGACTTTCACAGCCCATAAATCCCACGGAATACATCTCTTAAGTACTTTACTCAAAGGAATGTTAAGCTCTTTTACTAAATCTGCAAATTACAGCTATTTGACAACTCTGAGTTTACAGTCTGACAGCTCACGTCATCAGTCGGAACGGGATGAGCGGAGTCAGAGGCGGCATCGCTTGCTGCTGACTTGCAGGGATCTGGTAATAACAATCCACTGGAAAATGTTGGAAAGCTGTGACAGCCTGGGAACGGTTTGTGACATCTGTTAAACACACTTGTTTTTACTCCCACTGACTGCAGCGAGATGGGAGTGGTATTTCATGGAAAAGGAGTGGTTGTGTTCCAAAGCAGGAGCCAACAGTCTCCCTCGAGGACTTGTGCCACCATCCAGGTGAATTTCTATACAAATTACCACATCCCAATACTTGAGCCAGATTAAAAAGAAGTTTCTCAACATATTGTTTCTCCCTGACTGGTAATGAAGTGAAAGCAGTGGCCTGTGAACTTTGCAGGAGCAGGAGAGATGGGGGAGGCTGGTGAAGCCCTGGCTGCTGAGTGCTTTGGGGTGCCCAGTGCTGGCAGCGTGGGGAGTGAACACTCACTAATGGCTTCACGGTTCAGAGCAACTCAGCCCTGACTTAAACTGAAATGGGCAGTGGCAGGAGAGCTGTAAACTCACAGGTGCACCGGTGTCATCTGAGCACAGGCAGCCTGCAGGAGGCAGGAGTGTGAGCAGCCAAAGAGAAGAGCTCTGTCTTTCTAAAGACTCCCTGGATGAGTTGTGCCCTGTGACTGAATATAGGGTTCCTTGAAGTGCAACAAAGTTTATGATGTTTTGTAGGCACCATCTACTTGTTTGAATACACACTTGGCCTGAAGTTCTTCCTGAACCTGCTGTAAGACCTGTGGGAGTGGTGGCAACAGGAACTGAAGGAAACACTGGTTTACCAGGTAACGGCAGCGCAGCCAATTCAATTCAGCCAGTGCTGCTCTTTAAAATAGGTGCAGAAAAGAACATGGCTGTAGAAAAACTGTTCTTGCTGAATCACCCAACTGTTGCCAACATAGTTTTTGAATCCCAGACCCAGTTTTTGCATCACAGACTGTACAGCAGAGGTGGGCAGTGGCTGTGAGTGTGGTACAAAGAGGAAGCCCTTGGCATTGTCTGAGTGCTGAGTTGCTGTTCAGCCAGAGGTTTATCTGGAACCAATGACAGTCTGGGATCAGCCTGGCTGAGGCTGATTGAAGTGTTTGGTTACCCACTGACTATCCATAAACAGAGGAAATTAAATAATTGTTATTTAAAAAATCCAAACCCACGTAGAGGATAAAGCTTAATGTTTCCATTCTTTCCAAAGGCTTCTCCAGCAGTCTTTGTTTTTTTCCAGGGACTTCATACCTTCCCACCAGCCTTGGGGCTGATAAGGTATGAGAACAATATAGTCTGTGAATTCTCCATCTTGAAGATCTTTTCCCACCTAAACAATTCCATGATTTTGTAATCCATAAACGAGCTAGGACAAATGAGGGACAAGTTTGATGCAAGCAGGGTATGGTTACCTAAACCCTGGTGTTTTCATCCACTGAAAACTGAGTGTTTTATGCCTGGGAAGTGCAGAAGTGAATCTTTTCAATGTCTGTGACCTTTTCTGTGAGAGTTGCCTCAAGTCCAACGTGAACACCTGCAGCCAAGTCCACTGGTCACACACACCTTGACAGCATCTTCTTAGTGAGGAGCAGGAACAATGTAAGGAAATGCTCACACAACTGAGAATATCTGTTTGTCCTATAAGGAAGATATCTAAAAATGTCCAGACTTCAGCCTAGATGAATGTCTGTGGATCTCAAAATCTTGGGACTGCCATCACAAAGGACACTATAAAAAGGTTAGAAATGGAGAGGCTGCTGCATGTCCTGTGGATAATTGCCTGGCTCCGTGTGCCGTGTGTGGGAAGGTCACTTCACACAGGCAGTGCAATTACCTCCTGGACAAATGGAAAATGAAATTGCAACTTTGTGTGTGATTGTCAAGAACACAACCCAAAGTACTGGCTATGAGCAGAACCTCTGCCCTCTGCAGCGCGGGGAAGCTGGCACTGTTCTCCCTGGAAACAATGGATTTGAAAACGTCCCTCTTAAAATGTGCCCCTTCAAGGTGTCCAGTGAAAGATGATGAGCTGCTAAGTGTTTACAGTGGTTTCTGCAGCTCTCAGTCTAACAGAGAAATCTCATCACCTGAGACCTCCCAGGGTGCTAGTGGGAAGCTAAAATTCAGACTGAGTTTAAGCAGGGCCCAAGCTGACAGCAGATACAGGGCTTAACTACAGGGGATGTGATGCATTGGAGAGGGATTGAATGGTCCTATGCTGTCAGGATGGACTAATCACTGAGTTAGTGGGGTGGGGTTTTTTTTTCTTTTTATTATTCTTATTCAAATTAAGGGCAAGAAGGAAAAAAAAAAAATCAGTATACCAGCACTGTGTTGCCCGGAGTGGGTGGGTTTCAGAGGACACAGAGGTGCAAGTCCTGTCCTGTTGCAGGTGGAGGCAGATGAGGTCTTCTGAAAAGCAACAAAAAAAAAATTCACGGAGAGATTATGAATTACAAATTTTTTAAAAAGCCTTGGTTGTAATCACTCAGCATATAAAAAACTCCTTTTGTTTTAACTTCACTCTTAATTCTGGGGAAGGTAGTGAGGGATGCAGGAAGTACCTTTAATTTGTATTTCCTGTCGTGTTTCTTTGTGTTGTTGAAAGCAAACATTTGGCTTAAGGAAGATTTGCACAGGTGTAAAGCTTTCCTTGTATGAATACTCAGACAAATGGGGGTCTGTCACTGAACTGCAATTTAATAATTTTTTTAACAGGCTTTGTTGGGTTGGAAAGCATTTATTCTGTTAGGCTATAAAATAAAAGGATTTATCCTTAAAATAAGTTGATCAAAAATCTCTTGTGGAAATGCTGAAGCTAAGTGGAAGGTTTCCAGAAAAATCGAGCATTATTATGATTTTTTGAAAGTGTGTGTAAAATAATCCAGTCTTCCAAAAAGATGCTTGAAGTTGTTTGGATAGAGTTGGCATCTGCCAGAGTCGAGTCACACATAAGATAACATGATTGACCATTTTTGGCATGGGATGGGCTAAATTGGCTCATCTGTTGGCTGTCAGTCTCTTCTGAATTAGATCCAACGCTTTGTAGGCACGTTTCCATCTGGTTAAGTTTAGGACTCAAGCTGTTTATATATTAAAAAAAAAAGTATTTTGTACCAATAACAATTTCTAGAAAAAGGTTTTTGCTTATGTTCCATTTTGAAACTATTTGGTTTTCTTTCCTGGTTAAAATAACCTCCTGAAGAGTGAAAGAAGATGTGCCCATGTATTATGTTAAGACCCTTGAAACATGCAAATAAAATGGAAATAAATTAAAATTTTTATATGTGCATATTTAAATATATGTATATATGCATGCATATCATTCTGTAATATGTGACTCCTCTAAATTGGAAACCAGATTTTAAGTCTGCTAATATTTTAACCATGTGCATTAGGAAAGGAGGATGAATACATGCTGTTACACTCACATTGAGTCTTTCTAAGATTGGCCTTGCATTATTTTTATTCTGAATATTCGCCATCTGGCACCGGGAGCTGCAGTATTTAGTGCCACAAATAATAATGAAAAATATGGTAATAGCTTGTGATACTTTAACGTAAAAATATAAGACAGAGGGTATAAAGCTCTGGGCGTATGATCTTACAGCTGCCAAAGCATGTTGTTCCCTCTGCCCTTGTTTTCCATAAATGAGTCTTTGATTGGAGACAGCAGCAGTAATGGGAAAGTCATTGGTTAACGCACATTAATGAAACTGCGTTACTGGAGTTAATGAACTACAGTCCTGAAGAAAAATGAGCAGGAAAAACGCCACGGTTTGTGCCATTGTGTTCAGGTAGCTGTGGATGCATCCGAGACACACCAGGAAAGTGTCTTTAACTCCAGATTCACCTGAGACAGAGGGGCCTCTGTCTTTTTCACATCAGACAAGCCCCATAGACATGCCTGAACTTTAAATGAAATTGCCTTTTCCTTTTCTCTCCCCCCATCAAAATACAATGAGGAGACTGTTGCATATTCAGCAAAGCTGTTGTTCTTGCTGCAGTTAAATTGCATAATTAGATGGGGCTTAAAGAAAGCTGAACCTCGGTGATTGTGCAGGCTGAGGCAGAGGTGAATTGCGGACCAACTCTTGGAATTTACCCAGGTGAATTGCAAATCAGCTCATGGAATATATCCAGGTGGATTGCAAACCAGCTCAGGGAACTTACTGAGGTGTTGGTGCTTCAGGAAAATAGTTCCAGGATGTTTGGGTTCAAAGGCCACGGGCATTTCCTGAACATTCCTTTCAAGAGAACAGAGGAATTTACCTTTATGATTTCTGTAAGACTGGGTTTATTTTTGAAGACTGGCCAAGCAGCTCTGGGGATGGCAAGAGCTCTGTGGCCATGTTTTGTGGCTGCTCTGTTGGCATTAAAATCAACCACTTCAACCAGCTCTGCTCTGTGGGATCTCTGCTCACCACTGCAGCATCCTCTGCACTTGAAACAAGAGTGTAAAGCACAAGGTGCCTCTGGGCACAAAGAGTTTCATGTTTCCTGTAGAAAGGAAATAATTTATAGAACACTACAAGTAACAGCTCCATCCACAACAAACTGGACTTGGCTCTGCTGGTCTGTGCAGCTGCCCCAGAAGAGCCACAGTGCAATGGAAAGGATGGAAATGTGGAAGAGAATTTGGGTTTCCAGCTGTTACCAAAGAGTCCTGGCCAGTCCTTTGGGCTCTGCCATCTTCACCCAGCAGTTCCAGGTGCTAGCACCAACTGGCTTTGAACTCTGGGATGCCCAGAAACTGCTCCTGCCCCTCTGCAGTTCATCCTCGCCCGTCATGGATTTACTGCCAGTGAGAAGATCAAACCTCCAGTGAATCCACAGCAGCTTTTGAGTTCCTCATGTCCTGATCCCTTTGCCTTCTCCAGGTTTTGTTCCAGCCTGTGCTCTGGCTCACTGCAAATACACCAGGCCACGCCTGAGACTTTTTGGTTGTTACTGGTTGCTTCTGCTTTCTTCTTCCCTTTTTTTTCCCTTTCTCTCCTGCTAATGCAGTCACTTCCCTGAAGTGGCTGAGGTTGTTATTCCTGCCAAGGGAAGGAGGGCACACAGAGCCTTCTGTGCACAGAGCGCTCGCCTTGGCCCAGGCACAAATGGGAGCTTTTCTTTCCTCTTGTTCAGAAGGCACCAATAATGAGGTGCTTGGCCATGGAAACTGGTAAGAGAAATGCACAATTTAAAGGAAGATTTACAATATGAAGTTGAAATGTTGGGAGGAAGGTGGGGGGAGAAATGGAGGACTAGGCAGGGACTGATCTGGGGGCTCAGAGCCCGCTAGCAGCACAGTTTAATGGGGCCAGGAGAGCCTCAGAGACTGTGACTGTGCTGGAAGTGTCTGACTTGAATCGGGAGGTTTTCAGCCTTGCCAGGCAGGGTTGGGTGTCTTTTGGTGTTTGGTGAAGCAAGGAGCCTGTCAAGGAATGGAGAAGCCTGGAAACTCCTCTGGGACCCTCCTCACCTTCGGTGCTTCCACAGCTCTGTCAGGCCCATTGGAAATTTGTCTTTCCCAGCAAGGTCAGCGTCAGCCTTGAGCATCTTCTGGGTGTGTCTGGAAGAGCGGGGCAAAGAGAAGGTGTGGGCTAACCATCAGCTCTGCTCCTGCAGCTGCTCTGAGACAGCGCTCCGGGAGGGGACGCAAACAGCCGGGAACGCTGGGGGAGTCTGTCTGCAGCCAGGGGCTCAGCCTGCACTGCTGGTTTGGGTGGGTTGGGATGGTTTTCTGACACAGCTGTAAGGCTTGCCAGGTGTGCCAGAGAGGAAAGGAGAAATTCAGTGTGTGGCAGTTCACAATTCCAGCTTCGTTTCTTCTTCAGGAACCGCTTCAGCTTCTGCAAGAAGGACTCACTGTTTGCAGGCTCAGCATTATTTCCCACAGCACACGGCTGGTTTTGAATCACACACCAGGATCTGGGAAGGAAAGAGGAGGAGAGAGGGGGAGTCCTTCACCAAAACCCCATTCTGCCTCTTGGAGTGCTTCTCATTCTGGCAGTGCTCTATGTTAGACTGGTCTTGTTCAGAAGTTGGTCCTGGAAGTCTGAGAGAGTGGAGAAGAAATCCTGTCCAGCTCATCATGGTAGAGTGGGATAGGAGGGTGATGTCTCTTGCTACCCTGCTGCCTTTCCCCCTTGCTTTTTAAGGTTCATAGTATCTGGGCAGCTTTCTGCTTGAACCATGCTTTTCCAGGCTCACCCAAGAATGTAGGATCTAAGATATTCTGAAAATCCCACTTGTGTTCTACTTGCCATGGGCATACCAGAATGCTGTGGTGAACCTCTGCCTCTGGTATGGCTTAGCAGAGGGCCATGTATCCAGAAATGAGTTGGGCCACAGAAAATAAGGGATTTAACCCTTGCTGGGTGTGTTACAGTGAGGGTCCCCTGAATCTGGAAAAGAAGGAATGATGAAGAGAAGAAGGAATGATCAAAACATGGGCACTTGGAGACCTGGAAACCACCATGGCACTGGCCTCTTGTCATAACCCAGGTTCTTTTCTTTTAGCCTGACTCCTGCTTCCTAGAGAGACTAGCAGGCAGAGGCTTCTAGCATATATCCATGTCTGGGCACATGGATTGTGTGTGAAGACAGCTGGAAGGCTGGGACAGATGTAAATGTCTGATCTGCTCCGTGGTACAGGCTGCAGTGAATGATCACGCTGCTGGCTGCAGCAGTGGAGCTGCATGGGGGGGTCGGGAGAACAGTGGGACTGTGGGGCAGGGCTGGGCTGGCATCACAATCACCCCTCGCTCAGGGGCTGTCCATCCCTTCCTGCCAAAAGGAGCTTTCTTAGCACCTTGTTCTCGCACCTGTGAGCCTCTATTCGACAGCCTGGAAAATTAATACCCTGCCAAGGTGGGTGGCTGCGCTTCCATCACGTCAGAGCAGCTTCCACAGCTGTTTGTGGCAGTACATGAAAAGATCACAGTGCACAGACTGTTAATTTTTCAGATTGCCTGAGATGCTGTGCAGAACTTTATGCTGCCTATCGATCAGTATTGTGGTGGTTCTGTAATTGAAGGGCCTTAAATGAATAGTGTGGATAAGTGGAACTAAAGGCATTATATTGTTTCACAGCCCCAAGGAAAATCTTTGAGCCTTATGTTTGTGTTCCCTGTATAATACAGCACTTAAATAAATACTTGGGTTGTCTTTCTAAACTGGATCCAGGTGCAAGGCTCACTTAATTGAATGTGTCTTTTCATCTCCACCAAGGCTCTCCCCAGGTTTACCTCTAATCTTATCTTGGTGATTATACTCAGGTGATTGCCATCACCTCCAGCACACAGCTCCAGTGTGGCACCTTGCCAAAGGCATCGGCAGCAGCTGGGTGGGTCTGACCAGGTGTTGGTGTCCCTGTGCTTCTGGCCACGTTATTCCTGCCCTGGGAGCTGCCTCAGCAGAGGAGCTGCCAAATTTGCTTGTGTGCCTTTGGTGGCACTTTTGAAGGGCACAGCCCTTATGTGAGGGTGCTGAGGGCAAAACTTGCCCCCAGCTCATTTTGAAAGCAGTTGATGACCACCATCCACCTGTGTGTTTATTTTAGTGAGCACTGCCAGGTGTGCTGTCACCATCTCACCTGACCCTGATTAATTACTTATTTATATTACTTGAATTCTTCTGCCAAGAAAATGATGGGGCAGTGAAAAAAAATGCAGCATTACAAACATGCAAAGGTACAGGGAGTGAAGTGTGTGATTCCCACAGCAATGGGGTGAGGCTGGAGAGGAAAACTATCACTGAGGATAGGACTGGGAATTGCTACTTCCCAGTAACTATGACACTGCCTCACTCCGTGCCCTTGGTCAAATCACTTACTGCTGGTCTCTGTTTCTACACCCCTTCAAATGTGTGCCCTGACACAGTGGGAATGAATAATTTATTCACACGTGATGTGTGACATGTCCTGGTCCTGGGTGCTGCTGTTAATGAAGAACAAATGAGATTAATTCCTTATTTTGCAGTGCTGAAGTTTCATGTGTAAAGTGTTCTGAATTCAGAGAGTATTCCATATGTTGTCATATGTTCCTGTTTTATTACTGCATGTATGGAGGTCTCTGATGCTGTGGCAACAAGGACTAAAGCGCTTGACACTTTAATATTTTAGTCATGGAATTAGCTAATCAATTTTTAGACTGTATGTGTTGTTTAAGATGAAAAGGCAGTAAACTCAAGTGATAACTGAAGACTAGAAACCTCTTTGAAATATCACAGTGAACTTAAATAAACCTAAAGGCTAATACTCAACTTGCTTTACTCCAACTGCAGTCGAAATAGGTGTGTCTGGTTTGCCTTCTATTTGCTAAACCATTCTGTTGATTCAGCAGATGAAATAACAGAAGTTTCCTCCAGTGCCCAGTGCAGTAACTCCAGCCACGGTGCACATGTGAGGGTGTCACAGACACAGGGCTGCAAGAGGACGAGCTGGGGAGGGGGTCCTGCGAGAAGGGGTGGATATTATCAGCTCACAGACTCTGGAGATGTTGGCTCCTGCCTTGCCTGTTTGTCGCCCTCCTGCTCGGCAAAAGGCAGCGCCTGGTGCGTCCCTGCCTTCCCTTTGCGTGCCTGGCATCCTCGGCAAGTCCTCAGCCATCCTGAGATGAGGCAGCCTCCTCCCGTTACTGGGCATCTGAAGGTAAACCATAGTTTTAGATGCTGTTATTAATAACGTGATCATGATAAGGTGGTTCCCATACCCACTATGGAGAATTAAGCCGGATGGACAGCTCTGGGAGCGAGTTCCACTCCCGGGCTCCGGCCGAGCCGTGCGCGGGGGATGGCACCCGACCGGCCCCGTCCCCATTGTCCCCTCCCCGCCGGCCCGGCCCGGCCTGTCCTGTCCTTCCTTCCCCCCGACCCTTCCCGGCGCCCATGTTCCCTTTCCCCGCGGCGGTGCCGCAGCCCCGGCGGAGGGTTCGGCACCTGCCCGGGCCCGGCGGCGGCGGCCACGCGCCCTTTATGGCCGGAGCGGGCGCGGTGCGCGCTCCCGCCGGGCCGGGCCGGGTGCGTGTGCGGGGTGTGCGGTGCGGGCAGCGGGCGGGCGCCGGTCCCGCTCCCAGCGAACAATGGCAGCGGCGGCGCTGCCCGGCACCTCCTGAATGGGCGCAGGCCCTGGGGGGGGGCGGCGGCGAGGAGGAGGAGGTGGTGGAGGAGGAGGAGGAGGAGGCAGCGGCGGCGGGGCGAGGCGAGGCGGGAGCCGCCGCCCCCCATCCTCCCTCCCGCCCTCCGCCCGTCCCTGCGCAGGGAGCGCGGGGCCGGGGGGCCCGTCCGTGGGGCGGCGGCGGCGGCGGCGGCGGCGGGGGAAGGGGCGGGGGCCGGCGGCGGGAGGCGGGGGCCGGGGGCGGGCGCGTCCACCTGCGCGCGCCGGGCCCCGGGCGCATGGAGCAGCGCTGAGCCGCAGCACCGGCAGCGCCCGGCGGGCGGGGGACCCCCGCTCCATCGCGGGCCCCGCGCGGAGGTGAGTCCCGCTGCGGCGGAGCTTCATCCACACACACACCCCCCTCCCGCGCCAGCTACACCGCGGGGGCAGCGGGGGAGGAGGAGGAGGAGGAGGAGGAGGGGGGATGCTGATGGCAGAGCCGGCCTGCGCGGAGGCCTGCGGGGAAGTTGCGGGGGGTGTGTGTGTGTGCGAGGGTGGTCTGAGGTGACGGGGGGGCGGCAACTTGGCGCCGTGTCCCCCCCCCCCCCCCTCGTGCAGGTGCAGCGCGGGGCGGGGGCGCCGCCCCGCCGGGCCCGGGGGCAGCGGGACCGCCGGGCCCCCCCGGCGGCCGCGGGGGCCGCGCTTACTTCAGCCTCGGCCAGAACAAAAACATAATGAAGGAGGGGGGATGGGATTTTTATTTTTACTTAAGGGGAAAAAAAAAAAAAAAAGCCCCAGCCTTGGGAGTAGCTGTCACCGCGCGCATTAAACTAGAGAACTGGCTAATCAAATAAAACTGGCTCATTGTCTGAAACTCTATCCCAGCGCAAAATGCGGCTGTGAATGTAATTAACCATCTGTCTGGCGGGCGGCGGAGCGCCGGGTCCGCGCGGTCGGCACCCGGGCGCTGCCATCCCTGAGCCCCGGGATGTGCCCGGTGTGTGTGTGCGAGGAGGATGCTGGAGCGAGGGGGTGGGGGGGATGAAATCCTTCCTCGGCTCCGAGACGAGCGAGCGATGCACGGTGTGATAGATGAACCCAAACAAGCCGTGAGGGACCGGCGATGAACGCCGAGACGATCGGTTTGCTCTGGGTGATGCTCCGCCGTGTTCCGCCTCCCACTGGGAACCCGCGCAGGATGGGTGCGTATTTGGGGGATTCGCGGCCGGGAGCCGTGGGTGGATGCGTGAGGCCGGAGGGAGCGGTGCGCCTGTGCGAGCCGAGGCCTCAATGAGCCTCTTGCGGGAAAACAAAACGGCTCCGTGCTCCTTAAATCCTCCCGGAGGTTTCCCCCCGTTTCCGCCCGGCGCTTTGCTCGTCCCCCCTGCCCCGCGCCGGCCCCGAAACCTCTGTGCAGCCATCAACATCCTGGTACTCGGCTGTGCCGCGCCGGAGGTACCTGCTGGCATCGCTGGAGCGGCGTGGTACTGCGGTAACACCGAGCCCACGGCACACGCTGCTGCCGGCGGGGCTCGGTGTGCCTCTACACACGCTCCTGCCTCTTGCTTTTCTGTTTTTAATTTTTTTTTTTTTTCCCGTGTGTGTGTGCGTGTGGTTTAGTAAAGGAATAATACAGAGGCTAAAAAAAATAGCGGCAGCGCTCAAGCAGGTAGGATGCAATTTAAAGTCACTCCAGCTAATACCCCATGCAAGACTGCATTTGTTAAGGTATGTGAGCTGTGCAGAAGGCAGCAGTCTTTAGTGAATCACTTTTGAAAAACAAATACTTGACAAAAGAACCAGACCTGCTAAATGGATAACAATTATGTAAGCCTATAGTAGGTTTTGATGTATGTCAAGTCTGTTAAATAAATCAACCTGTTCAGTGAATAAATCTGCTCTGCACCAATGCTTTATTATAATTTTATTTTTAAGGATAATAAATCTGTGTATTTAAGATGTTTTTACTGATGTGAATCTCATGGCCAAGCCCCATAGCTGCCAGTGACACAAGACAAATCCGTGGGGAGGGTGGGGTGCAGGAGCATGGGGAGGGAGGGGGCAGGCCAAGCAATAAGGTGGGTATTAAAAATACACAAAGATGTACATAAGGATTCCTAGTGATAAAATTCTCACTGATCCATGTCTTGATGGAGTATTTGCTTTGCAGTGGCAATGGCCCATACAAAGCTACATTGATTTAGCTTGCTCTGTTCACGATGGCAGTTCTGGTGAATAATTATTTTCCCAAAAGCCCTAACCAAGGGAAGAAAGAGAGTCCCTGCTTGGCCTACACAGTAGTACAGTATCTTTGAAAGCGCGTATCCGGCTGCAAATAAAGAGAGCCAGTTCAAGTGTTACTACACTCAGCAGGAATAAAAGGGAGGCAGAAAAGGGGAGCACCCGGCCGCCTTCCCCGTGTGCCTCATCCCCCTTTCCCTCTCTGCTCCTCGCTCTCCACTCAGCTTTGGGGGCGGGGAAGGGGGATTTTTGTGCGTTTGTTTTTCCTTTTTTTTTTTGTGTTTGCTGTTGCCTTTTGGAGGCGAGGCTCCAGCAGCCCACTTAAACGTTGAGGTCTGAATGCTGAGGAGTCTCTTTCAGATAGAAAAAAAGAGGAGAGGCTGTGGCCAGTGGGTTTTAACTTCCGTAGCTGGGACACCGAGTACGTCTGTGTGGGGCAGTGCCTTGGTGGTGTCCTTCTCTTTTGAGGTGGTGAGGCCTCGTGGATGTTTTTGTGATGGGTCACGTGTGTATCCTTTTCCTGGCTCTGCAAAGAAACATATGAAAAGACTCAAATGTGCTTGCAGGACCAAGAAGGCCCCAGGCTTTGGGAGAAAGTGTTCCCAAACAAAGGGGTCTGGCTCATGTTGTATCCTGGGTGTGGGACACAGCCATCTATGCGAGGTGCATTTTTTGGATATTAAGGCTTTTCCGTGGTAGCAGCAGCCCAACCGTGCTGCTTTCCCCAAGCACAGCAGTGAACCGTCCCCTTGAAGTTCATGCCCCGTTGCAAACAAAAAGCAGCATTAAGAAATAATCTTTTCCTTGGGCAGAATCCAGGGAGGAGTGCCATGGATGCTCCAGGCCTTGCCCTGGTCCTTGTGTGGGGGCTCTTCGATGCTGCTGTGGCTGAGTTTGTGTTTGGCCCTCAGAGAGATGGGTAGCCTGACTGTTTAACAGAGTAAAATTGCTATTGCTTCTCAGTAATGACAGTTTTTGGTCTGTGGGGGTATTTAAAAAAATATATTTTGAGAATTGGGAGCAAAATAATGGTTATATAATCCACCTGTTACGTTCAAAGTCCTGTTTTCCACCTGGGAGAGGATTGCACTTTTTTATTTTCATGCTAGATCTTTGTGTACTTTTAGCCCCGCTTGAGTTGGCTTTATAATCATTACCTGTGTATACAGTCAGGTGCTTGACGAGCCTGATTTTGTGGAAGCTGCCAGCAGTGAGTAAATGAGCCATGTGGCATAAAACTGAGCAAACCGTGTTTTGTGGTACCTTGCTCTTCCCTCTTTTCTCTGAGCTGGTCGTACACACCCATAGTGTCACTTGGCACCTGTGCAGGGGTCTGGACCCTTCCAGCACAGGGACCCACCTGATTTGTGACCTGTATATGGTGTGAGAGGCGTGGTGGGATCTCAGCCTTTTGGTTTTTTGATTTTAGGGCTCCTGGGTGCCGTTACAAGCAAAGATTAAATAATTACTGTGTGTTGTGTTGTGTAGAAAGCAGTGACGTTACAGATGCTGAAGATGGTGAACTGGTTCGAGCATCCAGGCGTGGGGGTTTGCCTGAAAGGATGCACAAATTGAGGATAAAGCCTGTCCTGCTGCCAGTGCCAAAGGGTTGGTAGCACTGCTTACCTGCCTGCAGGCACGAGAGAAAATGGGGAGTGTTTGGGAAAGCTGAGCCAGAGCGAAGTTTGCGGGAGGAGCCGTCAGTGCTGCAAATGAATGCTGAACCCTTATCCTTAGCAAAGTCCTCTTAGGAACAGCCAGGAGAAGTGGCTTTGGTGCAGTGGTGCTTTGGGCTGTGGGGGTAGTGCTGGGTGGATTTTGTTTGCAGTTCAGGGGAGTAGCATGTAATCTGTGTAATGCTGCTTTTGTGTGCCTCTATTGCAAATTGATGTCTGGGGAATGACATGAAGCAAAGGCTCTAGACCAGCAGGTCTGTGATATTTTTGTAGCAATGTCTTTTTATTCAAAGCAGGTGTCATGGAGATCTTTCATCCCAGGATTTCTTTCATCCCTGGCATTTGTTAGCTTGTGTTAAAACTTTAAATCTTGAGAATTTCTTCTGTACAGAAGGTGTTCCTCATGTTGCTCTGGCATGGGCTGAGCTATGATTATGCAGTCTCCAAACAGTGACACGGATGAGGTGGATCTGTGTCTGCATTGCTACGTCAGCCCTGTGAATAATCCAGGCATGTGGCCCAGTGCCCTCCAGTCACAGGCAGGGTCTGTGCTGGCTCAGTTGGAGGAACTGCACAGAGATCTGGTAGTGGGCAGTGATGGGGCTGTTGTCCCTGGGCAGAGTTTTCTTCTAACCCTTAAGCATTCAGAAGGTGATTTATGCCCAGCAATCTGAGCTCGTATTTGCAGCCCTGTTTGTTTTTAAAAAAGCTTTTGACTACGAGATGCCTGATTTGCTTAATTTATCTAAGCTCTTGTCTCGATAGTCTCCCATGATGGAAAATTCTGCTGGCTAATTGTTGCCCTTCACTGATCTTCTCTGTCTTTGTTTTGTGCTGCATCTTCAGAATCTGGGTGGATGTGTCACTAGAAGTTTCTGATCAATCTCCTTGTCTTGATTTACTGGTGTTGCCCTGTGGGAAGGTGGAACCACAGTGTGCTGGGCCAACAGCATTGCTTCTGCTTGGACCCCAGCTAATTAGTTTACCCCCTTTCTGAATTGTCACTGTCATGACTGTGATCTTTCTCTCTGCCAGTAGCTGTTTTCCTCAGGCATCAGCCCACGAGTTCCTCTGTCTTAAGAGGGAGCTTGAGGTCTGACTTCTGGTGTCGCCTTGCGTGGTGTTGCAGTGCCAGTCTCCAGTGTGTCACTGAGGCTGGCAGGAGCAGCAGAGGTTGTAGGCCTGGCCTTGACACCAGTTAGGGATTTTTTACCAATTTATCAGCTTCCTCCCCTTGCTTCTGTGGGGTTTCTGTTGTGCAGAAGGGCTCCACGTGGTGGGTTTGGCAGTGCATGGTGTGAAGGTCCCTCCCTGCTTTGTGATGTTCCCTGCTGGTGTCTGGAGCTGTTTCACGCTGCTCCGCTGAGGCCCTTGGAGAGAGGAGTGTCAGGGTTTCTACAATAACACCAAACAGATGAGGCATTTTCTACCTCTGCTCTTCCCCAGGGCAAGGAGCTCCTCACCTACTAAAACCCATCATTGTCACTGTCCCTTTCCTGATGTGCTGAAACCGGTGAGAAGGTGGCTGATGCTATGAGACTGTTACATTTTTGAAGGTATTTGGACACTCAGGTGGAGTTTATCAGGAAAATCAGCTCTTGTGGATCTTGCAGGACATGGTCAGACTCTCAGGAGAGCCAGGACGTGGCTTGGTGGAGTGTGTGGTGCTCGGAGCACTCCTGAGAAACTTCTTGGTTGTTTCATTCCCAGCGTGTGACCTGGGCCCTTGGGAGGGATGGTGCACGAACTCCCAGCTCTTTCCCAGTTCTGTTCCAGGTGAGGTCTCTGCCATGCTCTGGAACTGCTTTAGGAGCTGTGTCCTTATAAAAAAAAATCCGACTCCTTTCCTCGCACTCGGGAGGATTTTAATTGTAAGTTACAGCACAGAGGCACCAAACGTAGAAAAGACAAGTTGTGTGGGTGAATTTTGTTTCCTGTACAGTGTCCCAATGAATGAGTTGAATCTTTGATGGAGGAGAGAAGCTGAAGCCTTATGAAGAGCCTGTTTATTGGCATTAATTATTTTTTATTAGTTACAGCATCCATAGTCCGTTGGCAGTAGAAGAGCCCAAAGTAAGAATATTAATTCTTCAGAAGTTTTTCAAAGCTTGCATTTTTCATAAGAAGCTTGTGAAGCTTCAAATCTAAAGCTTCCAAGGCCTTTTTTTTTTTTTTTTTATTCTTCAGAAGTGCCACTGAAGCTCTTTTCTTAATTTTTCGTATTTTAGCTGAAACTATGAGTTTTACACATGAAAGAAAAAAAAGTTCTTTCCCATCCACTGCATTGGCCCCAATTTTCAGGTCTCTGGCTGGGTCAGCTAAACCCTCTGCAAGAATTGCCTGTGCTGTTGAGAGCAGGTGTGGGCCCTTTGATACTAATTTCCTGTCCTTTCCCCCCACCTCTGGTTGGGGTTTTACTCTGTGGCTGAAGCACAGATCGACACGAGAGGTGGGTTTGTTTGTGACTGGCCAGTCAGGACAATACTTGACCTTCACAGTTGTTGAATAACTTCAGAGAAATGCTGAACTGTTTCATGGGAATGAGGAGGGTGGCTGGGCATTCACCCAGTACAGGGTGAATCTGGTGTCTGTTTGGCCAGCAAGCAGCATTTTTTTCTGGTAGCCTCGCAAGGTCATGTTTTAATACTCTGAATATGAATTGAAGGGTCATGCTGGTATTTCAGTGGTAATACAGATGGATGCTGGGTCTTACTTCATATTGCTCCAGGGAATGGAGCAATTAGTAATCTTGGCTCTCTCTGAACCTCGAGGGGGAAAACGAAAATTGCCTTTTTCAGGGTGGTCACTGTTCCCATCTGCATGAAGAAAACTGTTGGGGAATGGGATGATTTTAGCTACAAAAAGTTGTGATGTGGGTTTTTTGTTTAATGATTTTGCTAATGTTACACGGGCAGGTGAACTTCATTGACAGCTATGCCTTTCATGTGGAAAGATGGGTAGAATTTTTGGGAAGATCTGAAGGGAAAGTGCTGCTGACCACAATTTTTCAGCTCATGTTAAAGCAACCAAGCAAACCCCTATCTCCCTGGCACCACTGGTGCTGTAGGGAGCAGCACACAATAATTTCCCATGGTTTGTTTATGCCTGCCTCTAAGAAAATCTACTATCTCAAAATCACCTGTCCATGTAGTGACTTGTGTGTGTGAGATAGATTCATTCTGAAGTACATGGAGCATTCTTTGCCAGCTCGTGCAGGAATTCAGCTGGCTATGACACAAGCAGCATGGCTAATGGATAACAGTGGAATTTAGGACCATTTCTAGCCCATGGTGCCCATGAGTTGATGTGAAGCAGAGGAGCCACGTGGTGTTAGTCCAGCCAGGCGTGGCAAATGTGGAGGAACCTGTCAGCTGAAACCTCCCACAGAACAAATAATTTTTCCTAACCTGGTAACCTTCACTTACTTGTCTTATTTGCCTGATTAGCTTATCATTTGATGGGGAGAGTTTGTACTGCAGGAAAAAAGAGTTTTGTTTATTGTGACTGTTTCTTTGGTCAATTTGTACTCATTCCTTGCCTGCTGCTTTCTGGGTTTGAATGGTCCCTCCTCAGCAGTTACAAACAGCAGCCTTTTGGGAGGTGAATGGGAGGTTGGGCAGGCCACTGTGTTTCCAAGGGGTCTCTGCTTTGAAAGAGTGAATTTTTGATTGGCTTGATGGCTCAGTAGTGTCACAACTTACGGCTGTTTCAGGCAGCACAAAGTTGTGTTTCAGGATTTACCTTCAGGTTATGGTTTATGTCCCTGTACAGTGTTGAGCTGAGAACCACGTGCTGCTTACAGTCCTTTCTTCTTCTGCAAAGGGGTGTTTAAAACCTGGTGCTTAATCATCAGCAGGGTCTAGTGCTGATTCCACCCTTTGGAAGCATTTCTGGCTTTGCGGGAAGGATGGGCACTGGTTGTGATGCAGAGCTGGAGCTGGTTAGGAACCGATGTGTTGGCTGTGACATGGTTGCTTTTGTGTGGAATTAATTACTGGTTCTGATTGCTGGTGTATGGAATTACAGGTTCCAGTTCATGTGGTAAGCACACCCTGGTATCTCAGGCCTCTTCTGGTTTTTTTCCCCTGTAAACTACATCCCCCCTTCCTCCCTTGTTTATGGTGTTCACCTCTCTGTGCAGTCTGTGTGCTGGATTCCTCACTAGGACCAGTTCAAGACTTGCTAAAGGTTAGTTCAGGGTGAGTTTGGAAGTATCTTGGGTTAACTTTTCAACCACTGCAGGTGGTCTGGAGGGGATGTTGGGCAAAATGAGTGGCTTGAGACTAAAAACAGCCCAAGCCTCCCAATGCCAGCAAAGAGCCAAGAGCAGGAGTGGAGGGAGGTGGCTCCTGGAGGGGTTGCTGGTGGGACATTTCAGTGAAAATGATGGAGAGAAGAGGCAAATGCTGCTTAAATTGTGTTCTGAAGCTTTTTGGCCTGGTGTGGTATGGAAAAGTCTTCATCTGCATTGTGATCAGTGAGCTTGTGCATGGTGGAGTCCAAATATTGTATCAGAAGTGCTTAATGACTGCCTTGTGCCATAAACCTCCTGTGAAAGCATAAGGGTTCTGTTCCCCATCGCAACATGCAGTAAACATAAAATATCTGAAATCTGCAGCTGAGAATAGAATTTATGAGTTCTCACCCTGCATTCCTGGGCTGATGTTAAAACAAAAGGCAGTTTAAGGGTATTGCTGTATTTACATTATATATATATATATAAAATATATAGAAATATATTGTGTTTATATAATACATGGTTATATTTAAGGGTATTATTATATATTATATTCTATTATTCAGTTAGGCCTGGGCATTTGCTGAAGAGGCTCTATTAAATCACACCTACATTTGCAAGGGTCAGGTTGAAAACTTGATGTGTAGCTCAGAGTTTAATCAATATTTTTAAATTTTTGTTAATACCTTCCCTCTCCATGCATTTATGGGTACAGCCATACCCCGTGGTGGTGGCTGCTGCTAAACTTGTTATCTGTGGCTGTTTGAATGTTTTCTTTTTGGGGCAATATAAGGCTGCCTAAATTTAAATAATGAGGGGAGCAGAGGGGTTGGAAGGAGCATTTCCAGGTTTGATGGGGGCTCTGCAGGGTCCTCCTCAGAGTCCCCAAATGCTTTGTCCCCACTCTGCCCTGTCTATCCTTGAACAGTTTCTGTGCATTGCATGGTAATGGAAGTCAAAATAATTTGTTTGATGTTATTTATTCAAATCTGGAAAGGATGGCTGTGCAAAGACCAAAGAAAAATGGTTTTAGTCTGACAAATGCCAAGGGTTTTTGTTTTGTTTTTAAAGCCTAAACAAACCCTTTGGGATCCTTGGCTGGGTATATAATAGCATGAAATACACCATTCCTTTCATTCTGCTCCCTAAAAGTCTAATTTTTTATGCATTTAAAGTGGGAGTTGAGGCAAAAACAGAGTTTAGCTCTGTTGACCTATATTTATGAAAAGAGAAGGCTTGCTAAATGTTGCAAGAAAAGAATATATAGTGCTATTGGTATACTCTGACAAAATGTACACACATACTAAAACCACTTTTGGGATTCTTCATCTTCTTACTGCATGTTTAAGCCCCTTCCAGCCAGGTTCAATCCATTTTTGCAGTTCATGGCGTGTATATTCAGGCTTCCATTAATAGCCACGAGGCATCAGTGAGGAAGGGCAGCAAAACTGGGCATCTGGAATAAGCAAGGGAGAGCTGTGGTGCTGAAACCCTCCCTGATCCCAAGGTTTAAAGGTGAACTTTTAAACTTTTTCCCCTGTTTCCTTTTTGTTGTTTTATTTTTTAATTCAGCCCACTCTCTATAAAGTGCAGTTTAATGGTTATCATGCTGCTTATTGCATAACTGTGGCACAGATGTTATTTTTTTGTAATGTTGCCTGACATATTTAAAAGGGAAAGAGAGGAAGGGAATTTATACCCTTTGGAGATGAATATGTGGAGCCTATTAGTCTTAAAAAAAGTGTGAAGAGCTAGTTAGAGCTGGAGCTGGCACATCTCTGAAAGGCTGATCTGTGGAGTGGAGCTCTTCAGATAAAGAATGAGTGTGTTTTATCTTCTGGAGTTTGTTGTGTGTGTTACCAGACAGCCTAAAATCCAAACTTGGTGGGGTACTTAATGTTTAGGCACATGATTAAATATTTTATGGGACTGAGACCAAATCCCAATGCATATTTAATAAAATGCTCTCCAGAATTAAGTTTTACGGGATAATCGTATGCTCGGAGTTAAAGGATGTGAGGATGAAATACCTCGCTCAGCATGGGTAGTACTGAATGTGTAAGTGTTTATTTCACTGCAGCTGCAAACAACACCTTTAAAGTTGCTTTCTTATGAAGGTTTGACAGAGAAAATACAGTTAGAAGTACAGTTTTAGCAGAAGGAAAAAATTGCATTCAGGCCTAGCATTTCCTGGTGGAATAGGCATGAGAACATGAAATCGTCTCCTTTTGGCATTTCTAACAACATTAGAAGTTTTAAAATAGTAGAAATGCAAATAAGTAGAGTGAAAATGGTAGATGCTGTATTTATATTTATTTATGTATTGTAACAGAATGCCTGGTGTTTCAGATCAGCACAGCGTGCCTGGATTCTCAGAGTATTTGTTTTATAAACAGGGATAAAGCTGCACAACTCACCTCTCCCTGCTGTACAGAGGAGCAAACCAGCTCACAGGGAAATTGATGACCTGCTGGAAATGCAGTTGGGAAATGAATCCAAGAATCTTGGCTTCCCATCCCTTGTTTGAGCCTGTGTGCTGGGCAGTGGGATAACTGGGATAGACTGGTAAGGGGGAAAGAGGAGAGAAAAGGGAGAAATGACACCCACTGCCATGGAGCATCATTTTGAAGTTGAGGAGTAAAGATAATTCAAATGATTCTTCTAAAAGAACTTGCGGGGGAAAAAAAAAAAACAAACCAGAAAAAAAGACCAAGTGAACAGTTATAAAAACAAACAGAAGGAAACCTGAGAGTGTTTTTGACTTGTTTCCACCTAGGGCAAGATTTTTTGCTTTGGTTTTTATTTTGCTTTTGTTCTGCCCTTTGCCCCCCCCACCCTCTCTTGCTGGATTACTTACTACAGGAAATAACAAATTAGGCAAAATAAATCCTAAATTACAGTTGGAGGAGGCAGGCAGGAGCTGCTGTGTGAGGGTAGGATTGCAGAGGCTCAGGTGTAAATTTTAGGGCAGTCCTTGTGCCTTGTGGGATTTTCTTCACCAAGAGACAGGTGGGCTGTGAGTTCATTCCTCAGCTCTGGTGGTCGCGGGTGGGACAGGAGATGTCTCACCTGCCTCCCTTGCTCCATCAGAGGCAAGGCTTCCTCACCTGGCGGGCAGACACAGCTCCAGGGGCTGGGAATTTTCTCCCTTTCCAGTCCAGTGACACCCATGCAGTGTTTAGTGCGTGGTGCTCTGAGAACATCCTCTTCTGGCTAAGCAGGGAAAGGATGGAAAATACGAGGCTAAAACAGAAGGTTTGTGCTGATGCAAGCTGTGTTTACTTTTGAAAATTCAGTTTATTAAACTCAAGGCTGCAGAACTCCAGGGATCAGTGATGCTGTCTGAACATCACCTTCTGCACCGCACAAGCAATTTTTCAAAATTACTTTTTTAATTAAAAGTTGTATCGGTTTAATGCGAGTTAAAGGAAAGTTCACATGCTTAGCGTTGTCTGAAACATGCTGCAGATTTGGGAAAGAACCTTTTCCTGCCTTTTAGAAGTTTATCCAAAATAGTGAATAATATGCTTGGGAAGAGAGGGAAATCTCCTCCCGGACTCGGCCTCTGAGGGATTGCAGGGTGAAGGTATTTATTGATTATCAGTCCAGCTCCGCTTCCATTACCTTCGGAAGGAGCTGCACAGCAGCAGAGTTGGAATATGAACATAAGGAAAACAAGGAGGACTTGAGGTACAGCAGAGGAAAGTCAATACAGAGCTTATTTAAATGTCAGCTGCCTGGAAGAGCTGTGCTCAAAAGCTGTGAGGAGAGATTAGGTCTGGGACACGACGCTGGAGTGTGGGAGGGAGGGAGGGAGGTTGCTGAGCAAGGGCAACGCCTGCAAAAGGAATATGTTAAGGGGGGAGAAGAAACTGCTGGCTGAAAATTGCATCTGACAATTAGTTCTGAGCAACTAATTGGAGAAGTTATGTGGCTCTTGGACAGGGGAAGCCTGTGATTGTAGTTGGTGGGCGATCCGATCCATGTTAACAGTGTTATTCATCAGCGCAGCTGACAGGGATAAGTGACACCCATTACAAATCTGTTTACTACCTCTATGTAATGTATTTAGTTTCTGAATGTATGTGCAGGGTTGAGAGTCTCTGTGAGCATTGGATTTCTGGAATTTTATAGAACCAGAGAATATCCTGTGTTGGAAGGGACCCACAAGGATCATCGAGTCCAACTCCCAGCCCTTTGAATCATTTTAAATCACATTGACTTTATTTACCCAATAGGTCAGAGTCGTAATTCTGTGGCATTTGTCAATGTAAGTGGGTTTTTTTATATTTGGGAAGTGTTTGAGGAAAAAAATTACTGGTTTGTAGATGAATAGCCTGATTCTGAATTTCACGGCCATTTTTATTTTGGAAAGTTAACCACTAATTACGTGTTGTAATAAGAAGTAGTTTTATTACGGTTGTGCCTGAAATAAAATCCGGTTGAGCACTCTCATGCAGGAAACATTATTGGAGTCAACCTCCAAAAAGTTCCACTTGGGGATGTGGTTTAGTGGTGGACTTGGCAGTGCTGGATTAATGGTTGGACTTGATGATCTGGGAGGTCTTCTCCAACCTAAATGATTCTACAAAGTCCTCAGCGTTTTAGGCAGGACTGGGGGTGAGAAGGATGGGGCGCTGTAGCTGTGCTGTAGCTCGCTGCAACCAAGCCAAACTTTTCTTTATTTTGTCAGCCTCCTGCTTAATTCTGAATGGAGTTCAGTGTTTTTGTCGTCAGGGAGGTGAGCGCCTTGTGCATGTGCTAGCCAGAAGACCTCAAGGCTCTACCATCCAGCCTCTGGCAGTGTTGCTTCCTCAGCACGGCCAAACTTTGTCTTAACCCACTCTCTTAAAAACCTGTGTGGTGTAACAAGTGCTCGCTGAGGTCAGTGGGGCCGTGAACGTGGGAGCAAAGGACAAAACAAAGGCTGGTTTGGATGTGAGGGGTGTTTGTTTGCCTTTGCCATCTACACAAACACAGCAACACGTGTTTGTGTTCTCACCAGCCATCCCTTACGGTCTCGTTTGTGCCACGCTGCCTGCAAACGTGCATTTAGTAAAGAACATCACAACTGTTGCACGTGATCCTCTCCTGCAGAGAGGATGGGAGAGCAAACACCGCAGGACGAGCTCTGTTTGCACTGTGCGATGGCCTTCGGAGCAGAAGGACTCCCACTAGAAGACACTTTATTGTCCAGAAGGGCAGGTGACCAAGCTGGGCAGGCAGGGATTTAACAAGTAGGGGGGATGTGAAGCAGTGGGCTGAAGTTGCTGTGCCCCTCTCTGGCATCGGCTTTTATTTTCCAAAATGTGTGATGACAGTAGAACAGGGGACAGGGGAAGTAGTTTTAAAATACACAGGAGGTATCACTGAGCCAACACTGACTTCTCTCTTGGCCCTACAGCAGTGCCATCACTTTTCTGTCCTGTTCACTTGTTTAATGGGATTATTAATATGGATGTGTTTGCTTCCCAGGAGCTTTGAGAAAATCAGTTGAAGTTTGAAAAGTGTGTTGAAGAAGTCTCTCAGTGCTGCTTTAAGAATACTTCTTGATTTCTTTCAGTAGAAAGAAGTTTAGTTCCTCCTCTGCTGGAGTTTCCTCCTTGCATTTTTCCTGTTGCTTGTGTGTGATATCCCATGGCTCTCCCAGTATGCATCCTGCTTTGGAAAACATTACATTTTATCTCATCTTGGAGAATCACGTTTTCAGTATGTATCCTATTATACAGGATGGGAACAGGAGGCAACATTCAAAGTTTGGGCTGTAAAACTTCTTCCCCTTTAGATGGCATAGAGGAGTTCTCATGCTTAATTGAAAGGTTCAGGATTCTATTTTCAAGGCTTCTATTCTAGTGACAGGTGGAGAGTTCTTTTTGTAGATTACCTGTGGCCAGAACTGATTTCTTGTCCAAAAATTAACCTCTTTTAGCAGTTTCTTCAAAAGGTAACTGGGGAGCGAGTTTCAAGAACGGGTAGAGTTAAGAGGAACACTTTCTGTAGCATTTAAACAAGATATTTCTTGGAGGGGATCCTTCCAAGGGGTTGACTGTAGGTGGTATTAAAATCCTTGGATGTTACTGGAAGTTGGATTGAAGATGAAGGGAGGGAACAAGGACATGAATGCTGGGAGGAGTGAAGAATTTGCTCTTTCAGGGCAAGGAAACACGGTACCTTCTCCCTTACAGCTCTCACCTGAAGTGCTCATGTTTCTTTCCCCTCGTGGACTTCTTTGGTTCTCCTTTGCTTGTCCTTCCCTTCAGTATCAAAGCTGCATCCCCTGAAGGTTTTCTTGGCATGTGGTAGCTGAGTTCACACAGGGAATGAGAAGAAACAAGGCAAACTTGGTTCTAATCGCTCTCGTCTAATTCTGCTGCATAATGGAGATGAGCAGTACTTACATAACAATATCCTGGGATGTTAATAGATTTAATAACCCAGAAAGGTGGGAAGAGGTTCTGAATTACCTATAAAATGGCATCTAACTAATGAAGTTTACAGGAAGCTCATCTCTTTGAAGGAGAGTCAGATGGTAGGAGCGAGACTTCTGCATATGCTCAGAAGAGGAAACAAAATGAAGCCGCCTGTCCTAGTCAGAATAAAACTCCCATTAAAAATAAGTTCTGAGGTGCTGTTGGATTATGCCAGGGCTTCTAGTTCAAGTCTTGCAAAAATGTAAACAACACAGACTCCTTTAGATTTAATTTTTTTTTTTTTCAAGTGTAGATGTGTTCCAGTTTTGGGGATTAGAACTCTGTATGTGCCCAGCAAAAACAATCGGTTCATTAATGGTGTTTTGTTAGACCTTGCCCCCCTCTTGCCATGGTGATAAGGGACCTTAATTAGATCCCAGAACAAATGCTGGAGAGCTTGACAAAAAGGAGAAACATGGGGAGGGGGTGGAGAAATACTGAGATGTTGTTAGCAGATACATGCAGAGAGCTGTATCCTGCAGAGGAGAGACTGTGTTTTATTGAAAAGACTGGTTTTCTTTCCCAGGAACACAGCCTGTGCTGCTAGGCTGGGAACATCCATGGACAGTGTGTAGGAATGGCACTGGCAGCTTCCTGCACATCAGATCCTGCTCCCAGGTGTGGGCACCTGTCCGTGGGCCTGGGAGACCGGACAAGGAATGTGCTGCTGGTGGAGTGGTGGCTGTGGATTAAAAATGTGTGTTCCTAAATCTGTGCTGGATGCTGCTGATGTTCCCCCATGGGAAGTGGCCAAATCATTGGGTTGATTCATACGTTTGTGTGTGAACAAAAAGGTCTGTGTGGGGAGGGTTGGAAAGGGAGGAGGAGAAGAATTCAGAGGATTTTTATGAATACCTCAGCAGAGAGGGCATAAGTGAGAGAGGGGGAATTATGGTGCTAAACAATGAAAAGGAAGGTTGGCAAATAATGTTAGCTGGGAAAAGGAAGAGAGCTTTCTCTGAGGAGCAGATCTCCATGTGATTTCAAAAGAGCAAGCACGCAGAAGCACAGGTGTTAAAAATTAGGAAATGCTGGGTTCTTCTGTTTGTTTTCTATTGTTGGGTGCTCAGGTTACACCTTCAAAACTTCCTGTGCCATCGTTGAAGGTAGAACATTAACTTCAGGTTAAAATCTCCGCTTTTCATTAACTGCATTTCCAGTCTGAAATCGGAGGACTGTGGCCATCAACTCTCATACCTCAGTCTCCAGTCTTAAATTACGTGCTGCCTGATTAGTTGTACTTCATAATTATTCCTTACTTAAATTACCTTTCAATAAACCAAAATAAGATTATCTCTTTGAGTCTCTCATAGGAAGTGTGTTTTTCTGGCCATAAGACAGTTGTTCTTTGAGCAACTAATTTATTAATTTATTTTTATTTTCATGTCAGGTTTTCTGTATTACAGTGACATGTCTTGGTGCACAGGTGAAGATGTTTCAAGTGAAATTTATTGCATTACAAGATGATGCATAAAAGCCAGCCTTGTTGTTAAGGTCTATCAAGCAGTTTAAAGCCTGGAATTGGATCTCTGTCTAGCCTAATATTTTAGAAACTTTTAAGTAAGAACAAGGTGTAATTCCTCTATTTTAAAAAATAGGCCTCTGCAAAACATGCATCAAACCTGCCAGCATTTTAGTAAATATATCAAAAAGCAAATTCAGGTGCCTGTAGACCTACTTATCATTTAAACACATTATAGTAGGTGCTAAAGTAATCTTGTGAGAGGCAGGTGTTATCTCTGAGCAAATACAGAACTGTCCATCAGCCCTGATGATGTGAGAGTGCCTCCGTATGATCTCGAGGTGCACTGAGCTCAGTGTGCCTGGGGAAGCAACAGGAGCAAGTTGTGTGGAAGTAAAAGGTTCTGGGTTTGGTGGTTTGTGCCAGTTCCTTCTGAGCTGGTTGGATTTGGATGGGGCTTTGGTTTTCAGGAGTACAACAGCTCCAGGTATCATTGTTTACCTGCCCTGCCCAGGCTGGCTGTGACAGTGTTGCAATAGGCTCATTTTAACAAAGGTAGCTTTGTTTGTCCTGAAGTGGGTTCAGGAAAGAGGAACTATTTGAAGTTTGCTAAGTATGAGATGTCTTGCAATTTCTTACTCATCCACCATTTCTGTGTGTCTCCAATACCCCTCTTCAGGAGATTTATTCAGGGTTAACAGAACCTTCTTTACAATTCTTGCTGTTCTATCAAAACCCTAGGTTTCATTATTTTTTAATTTATCTAGAGAACATGGTGGCCTTAAACATCCAGGACTACCTAGTATTAGTTTCTGTTTCGCAAGAACAGAAAAGAGGTTTCTCTTTGGAACTGAGGTGGTTCCGTTTAGGTTTTCCAGTTTTCCTTCACGGACTGAGAGTGACTGTTTAAGCTTAAACAATTTGTAAGACAGGGTTATAAAGACAATTTCATGGACCCTCAATGGAAGGGAGTTTTAGATAAATACATACAAGATGACAGTAGTTTTAGTAACATTAATAAAATAAGATCTAAAGGTAAAGCAGGGGGAGGAGATTTGAATTTTCAGGTGGCTGAGATGGAGGAGTGAGGAGGGTGAGCAGCAGTACCTCTTCCTGCCACCTAATTGGACCTCAGTATAAACTGGAGACCAGGTGTCCCTGCTGTGTAAACCTGTGGTCTGCAACATTATTGTCAGATAAACATTACTGCAGGAAAGAAACCTATAAACTCAGGCTTTTATGGCTTATAACATTGTTAGTTGTAAATAACACCATTAAAATCCAACGCTTTTCAGACAGATGCTTCAGGAAAAGTGAGTGTGAGCTCCTGCCCATTTTTAGGAGTCTGGTTGCTGCAGAATTCAGGGAAGGTCTCAGTGGGCCTGGAGCTGTTCTAGAAGTGGCTGCTGGTGTGGTGTGAGCGAGGTGAAACCAGAGCAGCACGTTTGGAAGTTGCCTGCTTTGCTTTTAAAGCTGCAGGGGTTGTACCTGGTTGAACATCTTGGAGTTCTGGTGGAAAAAGGCAGGCAGAGGATAAACCAACTACATCACATAATATTAAGTTGAACTTGTTTTTGGTTTGAAAAAAATGAATAAAATGAATATTTCCATCTTCATTGTTGGTCCACCCCATGGCAGACTCGATGTGTGTGCTGGTGATGGGACTGTCTGACTTGGGTTGGAGTTGCTCCTGTCAGAGCAGGAAATGCACAGTCAAGGTATTAAATAATGTGGCTAGATGATCTAGAGGATTTAATCCTAAATCATTATTTATTTTTTTTAAGCTGTTGTTCCCAGTGGCTGTACATCTTATATAATAAGTTCTGTTTGGCTTTTACTAAGTCAAAACATTGCAGGAGAGTTTTTAAAGTCACTATTTAAAAGCTCAGATTTTGAGTTAAAACTCAGACCTTTGCTAATTCCCACCAGTGGCTGTTTGCTCTGCGTGCAGACGAATACAGAGAACAAAGTGGAAGTGCCAAAATGCCAAGTGCTCCCTGTTCCCCACGGCTGCAGGTTTGCAGACAGGGCAGCAGCAGCACATGGAGGGTGTGTGACTTCAGGAAGACACCTCAGAGTTAAGCTGATAAAACCTCTCTTTAATCCTTACTCTGGTTTCCACCTACTTCAATTAATTATGGAGATGAGTTGTTAGTGGTGAGTTTTATGAAACCGTGTGTAAACAGCACGTATAATGAAAACAATAAAGACCTCATTTGTAGATCAGACATTAGGGAGATAGGATTATTTCCTGGCTCAAAGCAGGTGTCAGTTATGCAGATAGTTCCCTTTGTGTGCAAGTTTCATGGCAGGGCAGTGTTTTGCAGGGAACAGTGCACTTCAGAGGGGTGTCTGGATTTTACAGGCTGGATTTGTACAAGTGCTGTCCAACTGGTGCATCCACGTCCGTGCTGGGTTGCAGGAGCTGTGTAATAATGGTGCAGCCACACCAGTGGAGAGATGTGTGTGGGAGAAGTCCTTGGTGGCCTGGCTTCTGCTTTTACAGTTTCTCCTGAGCTAATTGTTGAAGGCTTGCATTAAAAAATGAAACCTAATTAAGGATTAAGTGAGTTGAACAGTGTATTTGCAGCGAGTCTATTCTAAGTCTTGATTCGACAACTTGAGTGTGCTCTCTTGAGAGTTTCAAAATGTATCTGAAGTATGTCCAGGAACAGGACTGTAAGAGCAGGAATCAAGGTCATATGGAAATGATGCACAGCTTGTTTAATACCAGATCAGCAGTCCCAGTCAGGGGTGAGGAGTCTCTTGCCAGATGGGTGTGCTTGACCCGGGTAGTCGGGTCTGGGGGAGAGCCCTGGGACTCGCTGGCCTGCTTTGAGGTGGCAGCTAATGCTTGTCTTGGGGCATGAGGAATGACCACTCATCTTCTGCAGCTGGGCTGCTGTTCCTGTCTTCTTTCCAGCCCTCCTGGGCAGAAAAGCAGTCCAGCAAAAAAACTGGGGATGATAGCCATGGCTAAGGGAGAGCTGGAGCTGCAGGGAGCATCCCACCGCCATCTCCAAGAAATACAGCTCTGCTCTGGGACACACTTTGGCCGTGGTGTCTCTTGAGTGCTGTGGAACAGGTTTCAGCATCTGGAAGGTCAAGTGGTGCCCAGGCAGCAGAGATGCTCTCAGCAGCGATGATGCTGGGGTTGCAGAGCTGCGGCTCCAGCGGTTGTGCCGGTAGCGGAGGAGCCTGGAGCCTGCGCGGGGTTGGATGATCACGCTGGCCTGAAATGGTGCTGGCAGGAAAGCTTGGGCACTGCCTGGCTGTTTGATTTGTCTCCCTGGCTTCCCCTGCCTCGTCTCCTTTGTGCTCCTGGCAGGGAGGCCGCGTCTCAAGCTGCAGATGGTCACAGGGAGCAGGGAGGCGTGAGCTGGCGAGGGCTTGGAAGTGACCGGGCGCTGGCAGCCACCAGGCAGGAGGAGCCAAGCAGTCGCTCACACAGAGCTCTTGCAGGACTGATTTACTGCTTGCAGGACCCTTCTACAGAACACAGTAGCCTGTAATGTTGGTCTGTATGTGTATAAAATATAAAATTTATTACGGTCTTTCATCTCACAACTACCTGGAGTTTGTCGTTGGTTTAAGCAAGTAATGCAGTCAAACTCATAAGTGCAGAAATGTCCAAGAAATTAAATTAGCAAGCCAAAAGTGATGGCATGGAAGGGGGCAGGAGGTAATTAAAAGATAAGGCTTTGTAAAAAGCTTGATTCTAAGATTTCTAAGCAGATGTTCGGAGTGTAATTTTTTCTTTGTGTTCACTGGGAAGTTTCTATTTTATTCTTGCTTCTCAGTTGATAACAGAATAACAGTGCAGCTTCCAAGTCTGTTGTGAACAAACTCCTGTGCACTCTTTTTCATAAAAATTCTTTTTGCAATATGTGGAAGTTTACCACGGACACATCATGGCCGTGTAATTGTGTACAGGTGCTAAACACTCTTGGTATCCATCAAATTCAGTTCTGCTGCAAAAGCAGCACTGTGGCCCTGTTGCTTACTGGTGATGTTCATTAGCAAGTCTTTGTAATCCTTTTTTCACAGAAGGTTGAACTGAAAGGAGGAAGTTAATGGTCCAGTTGTGTAAAGGTGCTGTAGGCTCCCAGTTCCCAAGGATGTCGATGATGAGAATCAGGCTGCAGAGCAAAAAAACTCCTGTGCTCCTATCGAGTCAAGCAGTGCAGGGTTCCCTGTACCTAACAGGACCTGGTGGATGCTCATCCACTGAGTTGTCCTGAAGTGATTTTATTTATTGAACTTTTTATGTTCTAGGAAGATCTGAAGCAGTGGCAGCTACAAGAGCCACTGCAAACTGGCCTGCTCCATCCCTGGAAGTGTCCAAGGGCAGGTTTGAGGAGCTCTGAGCTACCTGGGATAGTGGAAGGTGTCCCTGCCCGTTGGGGTGGAAGGAGATGAGCTTTAATGTCCCTTCCAGCCCAGGCCGTTGTGATTCTCTGATTGTCTGGTCCATGTAAAATTCCACGTGTACTTGAAACTTAATATTTTCTGCAGTTGCACACCGACTTCTCATCTCCAGTGGTGGGTGCAGGCAGCGATCACCGGGCTCTGCAGGGGTGTCTCAGAGTAAATGAGGTTGTTAATCAAGGCTGGGGCTTCCTCTACTTGCTGAAAGCTAACTGGGACTTGCCCAAAAATATGCATTTTAAATGGTGTAGTCAAACTGTTCAGCAGTTTAATTTAGCTGTAATGGAGGCCTAAAGTTTTGGTTGTTATTGTCAGAGTGGGAGAAGCCATTTATGGTTTGTGGTGTCAGTGTGTAACAGTGTAGTTACACTGCAGCTCCATCTTCCAGCGGCATAAACCCCATGAACCAGTGGAATAAAAAAGAATCAGAATCCCACTTTTGCTGGCTTGGATGCAACAGAGAGCAACCTTATCCCCAAACTCACTGGCTAAATTTGACTGGAGCTTTTCCCTGCTTCCTAAACTCCCCATTAGTGTTTTAAGTACATGTATTCAGTATTCTTGATGCCTGTGCTAAAGCTGCATAGCATTTCTGTGAAATACAAAATACCTTGTGACACTTGCCATTTCTTACTACATGTATGACCTCTGGAATATCTCCAAAGCTCTGGAAAAGAATGAGATTTTCAGTAATGGCTAAAGGCATTAAGGGCACAAATACTGTTGAGTATCAGTGGGATTTATGCTCCTAAGTTGCTGTAAATGCTTTTGAAAGTCACATCCAAAATGTGTCATTAAGAACAAGGTTTTCTGCTAATGTTTTTTAAAGAAGATGTGTGATATAAATGAACAGCAAAATGAAAGGTGCTTTATAATGTTATTCTTGTGGAAGAATTGTTAAATACATAATTATTACAAACAGCTGAATTTTGGAGAGCTTTCTTGTCAGGATTGCAGTTTGATATGTTGAAATTCATCCAGCTCCAGAGAGAAACCAAGGGACTGAGATTTCAGGGCAAAACTCCTTTAGTCTGTTGTTAATCAAGAAGAAATTTCTATATATTCCTACTGAGACAAGAAAATATCCCCAGTTCCCAAGAAATGTTCTAGTACACTGATTGTTAAATGTAAATGAGACCCTGTCATTAAAATCCATAGATTCACAGTGCTAAATGACAAATTGCAGTTACCACATCGCTTAATACACCATTCTTTTATTTTAATATCTTGCAGGTTTGTTACTGCTCAGCGGTGTCTGGGAGGTTTTCCGGGGGTTTGGGCTGGTGGCTGTTGTGTCTGGGAGGTTTTCAGAGGTTCCACTAGTGGCTGTTGTGTCTCCAGTGGGATTTTGTTTTCCACTGACCCTTGAATTTCCTGAAGATGGGAAATGTTCCGTTGCTCCACGAGCAGATTCCTCCTGCCTTTCTTCTCACAAACTATCTTGTTCCCGATGTTCCATGTGCTCTAAAGATGGACCATTCCCCCCTCCTTCCTTTCTGATTGCAGCACTGTATGTCATTATTTAGATTCGTAATTTCTGAGTTCTCTTCCTGAAGAGGTGGCAATTCCTCTGGGAACGTCTCCGGTGTTTTGCCTGTGCCCAGCTGCTCTCCCATCATATCCCTGCGTATTTATGGGGCTGGGCACTCCTATTAGCAGTTGTAGTTACATATTTAAACATACTTCACATAACTAATTATGTTTCATGGCCTGTAGCCAAATTGACTAATTCTGCCTCCTTGAAGCTCCAGAAAAATACACATGTTTAGAACGTGGCTAAAACTTCCCTTTAGCGACTCAGTGTGATGTTTCCCTGAGGCTGGGCTGTTCTAAGTGGGCAAATAAAGGTGTTTCAACGTGAGAAAATTTTGAACCAGTTTTCCCATCTGTCTCCTCCTTTTTTTTTTTTTTTTGGAGCCTGTCTTTGGTGGCAGCTGCTCCCTCTTCCAGCCGAGGGGGCTTGTTCTGTGTGGATGTGCTGGTTGGGCTCCTGCACATCATCAAATGCAAAAGATTTGTCTTAAATAAACTCCTGAGGTCTCTATTTTTTAAAAAATCATCACACAGAGCAAGAGGCTGGGCCAGCTGGTTGCATTATTGCCCCACAGAGGAAATACAGACCAGCTGGGCTTGGTCACTGTGCTGGAAATGAAGTGGTTGGACTTAGAAAGGGCTTCATTTGGAGTTGCTGGTTTTTATTTGTAAAGCTGATTGCAGACTTTTACAGGCAATTATGAAAAATAAGAAAACTCCGGGAACTTTTTTTTCCTTTGTGTTACTCTGCAGGTTGTGTGTTCCCTCTGAAATGCTCATTCCTGACCTGCTGCAGGCCAGGGCTGGGCACTTCTGCCTGGTGTCTGCCTGTAATTCCATTTTGGAGCCCCAGCATCCCACCTGACAGCTCTCACATCCTGCTGCCATCGTGCTAATTGCTTGGCATTCCCAGGATTTTAGTGCAAGGTGTTCCTGTGCAGAGCTCTCCCTCTCACAGGTGGGTTTAACACGTGCACCAGGTTGGAGGGGGGATTTTTAAAATTTATTTGGTTTTGCTAGCCTAAGTTAGGTTTGGAATGGGAAGCCATTAAAGGATAAAAGCAACAGACATGCCTGTAGAGGTCAATTTAACTGGTACAGCAGCACAAAAACACACAAAGGACCCATGTAACAAAACCTAATCGGCTTTAGCTTGAGGGTTACCAGAACCCACATCTTTGAGATTGCTGCTATCAGTTACATTTTTACAGTTCAGCACTATTTTTTATTGCAATTGAAGCACAATATTTGTACCTATTAGCCTTTGAGTTTCCTTTCTAGCTCCCTCCCCATAAAGTGAGATGCAGCATTATTATTAAACTGTTCTCCAGGCTAAAGGCTGTGAATGTCATTCACGTCTGTGTTTATTAACAAAGCAGGAAGAGGGAGAAGGTTTAGCTTGTCTGGTTTGCTTGACTTGCATCAAGGATAACTTTGCAAGAGAGAGAGCTTTCAATAAGTATTCAAAATTGCATAATGAAAAGGTTCTGGAAATAATTATAAAAACCACACTGAAATCACTTTGGAGAATTGTTGAGGGTTTTATTTTATTTTTTTTTTTTAACATTCAAATTGGCAATGAAGTGTAATGAAGACAGTCAGAAATAACCCCTGCCGCCCACGCAGGGTATATATAGAGATTGTATTTACTCTGCTGTGCAAGCATCTACTGCAAGATGGCACATTAAAATGTGAACAAAACAGCACATCCCCGCTCCTGGATGCCGCAGTGCTGCTCGGATCTGATAAACAGTTGGAGTGGGGAGCCGTGCTGTGTGCGTGCAGCAGCTGCTGCCACGGCCTCCTGCCATCCACAGCCACCAGCTTTGCCTCCACCAAACCTGGGGATAGTCTCAGCCTGCCCTCCTCCTCCTCCTCTTGTTCTTCCTCCTCCCAGGGCAGTTTCCCAAACCTTATCCAAACCCTGGTTCGCTCAGGGGCGCTCAAACTTCCCAACTTTGTGCAGTTCTCGTTGCCAGGTGTGTGAGCACGCCCAAGGAGTTGGGTGGTGATGATGTTTTGGTTGAGGTGGCGTCTGCAGGACGTGGTGTCTAAAATCAACACAGCTCTTCTTTGCTCTTCAGCACCACATTTTATTGTCTTTCAGGTTCAAGCTTTTTCTTGCCCACTACAAAATTGTTTCCAGTCCTTGTCAATACGTGTGTGTGACCTTCAGTGGGTAATCTCTTAATTCATTTTGTACTGAATATGCAGCGGATTGAGACGTGAGCTTTAGACACTCATCTCGGAGGCTGTGTTAATTCTAAAAATCAAATGCATCAAATTTGGCAAGAAAAGCCCAATTGCAAGTAACCAACCTCTTCCAGCTTCCCCCCTGCTCTTTCACCTCAAAAAATGTCATATTGCCTATATTTGCATGTGATAATTTAGCATAAAAAGCTTTTTGAGCACCCTGGAATGAACGTTTTGACATTCAACTGGATGTTTGCTTTTACATTTGCCATACTTGGGTGCACCTCTGTGAGAAAAGCACTGCAGAATTTTTGTATCTGAGGTTAGACAAATTGTTTTAAATGCTGGTAATTGATTCCTAGCTAATGCTTTCAGCATGGATTGCTCTGGCTGAGAAGTGCAGGCAGAGGTTGAATTTGAAATTGGAGTTTATTGTGTTCCTGTCTTCTTTCCATTACCTTCTGAATGCTGGGGGAGAGCTGCTGGAAGGTTTTGGGGGTTGTTTGGTTGGTTTGGGTTTGGTTTTGGGTCTTGTGGTGAGCTTGGCTTTTTGTTAGGCGTTTTTTTGTTTGGTTGGGGTTTTTTTTTTTTTTTGAGACAATGAAAAAATCAGCTCTTTAGGCAGCAAACAAGTGCATGTGGCTTTTAGGCTGCAATCCTGTGGCCTCCCATTTCGTGTGTTCTCGCTCTAATTAAAAGGAGTGTTCCTTAAAAGTGTAGGTATGGTAGAGAGGGAGAAAAAAAAAATGTGTGGCTAGTTGTTGGCAGCAGCTACTGTTTGCAAAGGGATGTCATCACCTTCAAAATTTGTTGTTTGTAAGAAGGCTTTTTTACCTCCCAGTGCTGCAAGTAGCATTTAAAATAAGCAATCCTGAGAAAAGATCATCAGAGTTCTTGTATTTTTCCCCAGCTATTTTTGTGAAGATACTGATACAAGTATGTTCAAAGAGTTTTTCCCTATTATATATAGATTTTTCACATAGCTGTAGTAGGGAACAAAGGCTGCATGTTGGAAAAAATTATTGTTTGTAAATTCCAATGGGGAAAACTGTGACAGCAAGATCTGAAATTAATTTCCAAGTCCTGTAAATTTTAATAGATTTAAAAAAACTGATTGGCCTTTTATTTTATTAGCTTGTCCAGATACTGTCATGCAGTATAAACAATAAAATTAAACCATTATATTCTTTATGTGCTTTTCATCAATTAGGAATTCTTGATGTGGAAATTCTTGAAGAGATTAGTTCACCATAGCTTAGATGTGCACTGTGGTGCCACAATGTGTTATTTACTGATTCTGGTTTGGGGGCTTGTTCTCTTTTTTATTTTTTTTCTCCTCTCTAGGATGTTTTTATCTGCATTTATTAGTACAATACTAAAATTAGTGCAGCAGCCAGTTTCCCCTTGCAGAAAACTGCTGTGGACAAGAAGAAACATCCACACACCTAGAAAATTCCTTTGTGGCTCTAAAATAAGTGACTTGATGGTGACAGTGATGCTGCTCAGAGTGGAGAGTTCTGTGCTGCCCAGGGAGAGCTGGGCAGAGGAAATCCAGGGGATGGCCCAGCATTGCATCTGTGCCACATGGAGATGTGCAACAGCAGAGAATTCTGGATTCACACTGATTTATGAGTGTAATAAAAGTGCATCTGCCTTGACTCTTGGAGATGGTGCTGTGCAGGGCCAGGAGCTGGCCTCGATGATCCCTGTGGGTCCCTTCCAGCTCAGCACATCCTGTGGCTCGGTGATTGTGCCTCCCTTGGCATCTGCTCTGGGGCTGGTAACAGCACCCTGGGTACCGCAGAACAAAACCTTCCCAGTGCTCTGGTCAGGGTTGCATCCTCTGAGAGCTCTGTGGTGCTTGGCACAGACTGGAGGGCTGTGCCTGCCCTTTTCCCAGGCCTTCCAAAGTTTTCCCAGCCGAGTGCGATGGAGAAGCCGCGTCCGGGGAAGGCGATGCTGAGGATGCTGCGGGGCTGGCAGTGGGTGCTGGGCTGACTGGCAAAGCCTTGGAACAGCCCTGGCACCCCCCTAGCACAGCCTTCCCTTCTGCTTGGGCTCAGGAAAGCCGGGAAAGGTGAGGTTTGCTGGATTGCCCATGCCGGCCGGGAAGCCCGGCAGCCAAGGTGGATGTGCAGCCCCGCTCGCTGTGTTGTGGGAGCGTTTGCAGAACATATGGTGTGTCAGAATCACCCCGTTCCCTGAGATCCCGGCAAATTCGCAGCATAGCAGGGTGAGATACTTTTAGAGCGTCTCTTAACTCCTTCGTGGCTGGATTTCCATCCCCCAGCACCGCATGCAAACATACGGTTCACCCCCACCCGGTGTTGTGGTTGGTTTTTTATGTTGCAGCTTTTTTTTTTTTTGGTTTTTTTTCCCCCCCTGTTTTCTCTGTGTGGTTGGGTTTTTGTTTGGATTTTTTTGTTGTTGTGGTTTGGGTTTTATTGTTTTGTTGTCTGTTGTTGGGTTTTTTTGTTTCGTTTTGTTTTTTTTTTTCCCCAGAGAAAGGCAGAGGGAAAATACTTGGTATCACCTGTAGTTATTGGATATGTGGCTTTTTGGGAATGGTATTAGTTTATCTTTGCTAAGCTTTTGCCCAAATTTGAAAGACAAACCTCTCAAATGATGAATTGCAGGCCAGACTGACCTTTCTCCGTCCATGGGAGGAGTTTTTTACCCCATTACTGTCTGTGTTTGAGCACTGTTTTAATCACCTTTACCTTCCCTGCATCTCTCAAAGTTTAGGTTTTTTTTATTCTCAGAGATACTTCACCAAGCATAAATATTTCATTTTATATTTGCATGCCTTCGTTACCACTGGCCTACTATATTTAATAAATAAAAAAGACAGGAAAATAGTTGCTGCAGTTGCTTGTTAGACAGAACTCAAATTCTAATGATTAATGTAAATACCAGTCCTTTCAAGTTTATTTAAAAAAAAAAAAAAATCACCAAGGCAATGTTGTTTACATGAAAATGGTGACATTAAAGCCTGTTTTTATGAACATAAAATGGCCTATAATCTCACAATAAACAGGTTTTTTTAAAATAGTCAATAGGTATGTTTATGAACACTTGTGTTGGGGGTTTTTTTTGTGTTTGAAGTCACTTCTTAAGTGTCTCCCCCCTACAAACACGTGTGGCATCAGCAGTCACCAACTGCAAGGCGTAATCTCATTTTTGTTTTTCTGTAAGCATTAAAACCTTCATATTAACACTTGGTTTGTTTTGGAAAGCAGGTCCCAGAGTAGATCCAGGGCTTTGCGTTTTTGGTGCTGGGGTTGGGTTTCAGGTTAGAACAGACCTTCAAAATTAAGGATAAGCAAGTTTATAATTGTATGGAAATACAGCAGTGAGTGTCCATGAGTTTTGCTGATGTACAACTATCACAGCAGTTAAATGCTGTGGTTTAATTTTGTCTTTTGACCCTCCTGCCAAAACCATCTTGGTCTAATTTTCAAATATTCGACAACGTCGTGTTGCCTCGTCTCAGTTTTATCTCTGCAAAGCTGCGTTCCTGTTTGTAATCCCAAGGTAAATGATCACATCCCAGAACTCTTGGAACCTGTGGGCTTTTCCCATCCGAACCTGGGGCAGGTGCATGCAGCTGAACGTTCTGCTGGCACACTGAGGTCCATCCTTTCCTCTGGAACCAGGACAGCGTTGCCCTTTCCCAGTGGTGGTCTTTCCTGGTGTTTTCCCAACAGGAGTAGAGCAGCAGGGTGCTCTGGAGCTCCTCTTTCCCACGTCGCTGCCTTGACAGGGCTTTTGGAAAACGCAGCCTGTATAAAAATAGTTCTTCTTGCATCCCGTTAGTGGTGCTGGTTTGGTGGTTGTTTTCTTTTTGAACTGCTGAAGAAAAAGATAGTGCTGCCAACTGGAGACTGGCGAGGTGGATATTCAGTGTTTGTAATGTTCCCTTCCCTCCCCCGGCCTTCCTTTCAAAGGAGCTGGAGCATTGCTGGAGTCTGCAGCTCATTCTTAAGGATAAATTTACCCGAGCCTGGAGAGCAGTTCCCTGTGAGGTGAATCAAAGTGGCTGTTCCAGCTCAGCTCCTGCAGTGGGAATCCCCAGCCGAGGTTACGGGACATGGATGGGGCCGTGTGGGATGGCACCAGGTCGTGTCAGGGCCGTCTCCTCCCTTACCCTGGTGTAACCCTGCTTCCAAAACCCTTCCCTGGGCACAGCCACCTCTGCCAGCTGTGTGGTCTTTGGCACAGCGTCACCAGAGTTTTCACAGGCGGGAAAAACTAAAGCTCACTTAGAGAACTAAAAATTGGCCGTCAGAGGTAACACCAGATGCTTGCTAATTCTTCACGTTTTTGTGGTTTTGGTGTGATCTTTGTTTGTTGGAGACCCTTTAGCCCCTCCTGTGGATGATGCCAGGGCAGAGGAGCCGTGATTTGGACAGGTCCCATGTGTGCCTGCCCTTCCTCCCTTCCCCTGCTCCCACTGTCAGCGTTGTCATTCAAGTGATAATCCTGCCTCGTTTTCACTGACTAATAGTGGTGATTAACCTTTTCAATTTTGACATTATAGATAATAAATCAAGTGTATTGGCATGGCATCTGCAATGGTACAAGTTTTTAAGGGATAACAAAACGGGGAATCAGAGCACGGCACAGGCACTGCCTGCTGCCTGTCGTGGGAGTGTTTAAGGTTGGAAAAGACCCTGAGATCATCAAGTCCAGCTGTCAACCCAGCACCACCACCAGGTTCACCACTAAACCATGTCCTCAAGTGCCACATCTTCATGTTTATCCAAAACTTCTATCCAAAACACCAGGGATGGTGACCCCTCTGCTTCCCTGGGCAGCCTATGCAAATGCTTTGCAACCCTTTCTGTGAAAAATGTGTTTCTGATCTAAACTTCCCCTGGTGCAACTTGCAGCCCCGGCTGCCCCCTCCTGTCATGGAGTTGTGCAGAGCCACAAGGTCCCCCCTGAGCCTCCTTTGCTCCAGCCTGAGCTCCTTTCCCAGCTCTGTTCCCTTCCCTGGACACGCTCCAGCCCCTCAATGTCATTCTTTCAGTGAGGGTCCCAGAGCTGCTTCCAGGACTGGAGGTTCCTCAGCAGTGCCCAGCACAGGGAAATGATCACTTCCCAAGTCCTCCTGGCCACACAATTTCCTGTAAATCAGCACTAATTGCTGTGCAGCTGGGGGAATTTTCAGACGTGTGCGTCCTTGTGCTGCGTGTGAGCCTGGAGTCCGTGTGCAGGGACAGTTTGGTAATCTGTTTATAGCGTTGGACGTGGCTATTTTCAGATCTTTCTCCCCCCCCCTCCCTCCTTGCTTTCAGTCTGGAAGGAACAAATCCTGTGAGGATGAGAGCTCCTCCAGGGAAAGGCAGCGAGGGTGGTGGTGGTGATGGAGGGAAGAGAAATCCAGTTTTGTCTCTTCCCCTGCATGGCTGTGCCAGCTGGGATACCCAGCCTGGCACAGGGTGGCTTTCTATTCCTGGTGCCATTCAGGGGCGACAGTGCTGGGACATTCCATTCCCAGGGCTGTCCCTGTGTATCCATGAGCTCTCCTGACAGGTAGATCCACGAGGATCAGCAGCAGGAACCATGGTTTGTTAAGTGCTTTGCTTTGTGGCGTCGCCACCGGATCGCGGATAGAAATGTGTAACCATCCAGCGCGGCAGCGAGGGGCACAGGCTGCCAGTGGCAGGCTGGGTGCAGGCCTCTCTCTGTCCCTTTGTGTCCTCTCCTGCTTCCCAGCACATCCCTGCTGCTGTCAGGGATCCTGCCCAGCCCGTCACGTGCGCCAGGTGTTGTTTGCTCAGGTTTAATTTGCCGTGGTGCATCGGAGCGCTGGCAGTCACATGATAGCTGGGGACCTCACTGTGGCTTCGTTCTTGGAGATACTGTTAATTAAATTTTTTATGAAGGAGCTGAGGCACACCAGCAGCGATCTCCTTTCAAGCAGAAATGTAGCAGGCAGTTCCCAAAGAGACCTCATCTGCTCTCTTCTCTATGAAAATCAATTAGTGTTATGAATGTGTGATAGCTTCTTAAAAATCTGTCGTGGTGGAGAAGTCTTTGCACCTTAGAATGGCAAAGGGAAGGATGTGGCCTCTTGCTCCTCCTCCCTTCCCTGCTCCCTCCCCTGCTCTGCTTGCTGAGCATTACCGTGGGCATCCACTTGAACTTTCTTCTTGTTCAGATGCTTCAAGTTTTTCTGAATTCTCTTTTAAGGAAAAAACAAGCACAGAGTTGTTTGGCTTGATAAAGGTGATTTGTAAATGAAGACATCCATGCTTTGGTACCTCTTACTTCATCAGCATCCCCAGACATGGGTTTGCTGAGGCAAATTCTTATTTCATGTTTTCTAAGAATCACTTTTCATTTAGTGAGTGACCCATGGTACGAGCTGTAGATGTGGCATCACTGATTTTGTCATGGAGCAGCCATTTGTGCTTCTGCTTAAATGCTGTTTTAATTCTCTCTCTGCAGTGTAAACACCATCTCCTTGTTGACTGTCGTGTTTGTTTTTTTGAACTTCCTATCCGAGCTTAAACACTGATTTTATTTTCCTCCACACCTATCCAAGCAGAGCTACACACTAAAGAAGAAAAATATCATACTTATATGCTAAAATGCTTAATAGCTATGTAGCAGTTATAGACAAAAGATCATTTTCTCAGCATGACAGTGTTACTGGAGTAAATGGCTTCAACCAAATGAAAAAGGTGATGTTTGCAGTATATATTTTTGCCTAAGCCTTTATTTTCTGTTGTGGCTTATACAATATTTGACATCTAGAATATGCTTTCAGGAGATTTTTCTAAACAAATTGTGTTAGAAAAGAAAACGAGGGATTAATCTATGAAAATATAAAAGTCGCTTTTGAAACCACCTTCCCAAAAACATGCAAATCGGAAGAGGAGCAATTTGCCTTTTTACCTGGGATGCTGAAATGTTGCCACCGCTGTTCCACCTTCCTGTCACTCCTTTGTTCCCTCTGTCACAGAAGTGACTTTCACCCATGCAAAATGTATGATTGCACAGGCTTTGACCTTTACAAACTGCGCCGTTGTTTCCTCCCCACCAGTCCTTACAGAAATAGCACAGATTTCCCTGCTTTGGCTCTCCTGCCTCACATCTCGGAAACGAGGCAGGCAAACCCATCCTTCTGCCTCCAAACACACACACAGAGACATCCCAAACAAACCCCAAGCATTCCTAGGCCTGTGCTTACCTTGGAGAGAGAGAGAGGAAGGAGGAAATTAGGTTTGAATTCATCCTTTGCACGGTTAATCCATCCCAGGCACGCAGCCCACGGATCCGTGGAAGACTCGCTCCGGGGGCGGGCGCCTCCCCAGCGGGCTCTGACAGTGTCCTTGTCCCAGCTCTGAGGGAAGTGCTGGAGGCACGCTGGGTGCTGTGGGAACTCAGGCATTTATAAAGGGAACCAGGAGCATCCCGAGACGCAGGAGGAAGCGGGTGTTGGATTGTCCTGGGGCAGCCAGGAGTGGTGGTGGGGAGGGAGAAGCTGGGATCGCTGGCTGTCATCCCTCTTGCTCTTCTCCTTTGTCCTCACTCCAGAGCTTTTTGTCTTTTCCTCTGCCTTGTCCCTCATGGCCATCACTTTTCCTAGCTGTTTACCTTCCAGCTGTGCCTGTCCATAAGGTCCTATGCAGAGATCTTGTTTTGGGCCTCACTGGAGGTGCTGTTCCTGTTTGCTAAACACCTTTTCCTCTCCTCATACATTGTAGACTCCAAGCTATTCTGGCAAGGACTTCAAACTCCTTTTTGCATATGTGCACCTGACACTGTGAGGTCCTGCTCTTTAGGATGGATACGTGGTGACATTTAATCTGTGTCAGATTATATTATCTTTTTTTCCTCCCTTTCCTTAGAATTTTGGAGGTGCATGAACAGTCTCAACACCTTGCAGCAGATGCCTGGGTTCCCAGAAAAGTATACCTTAGCCTTTCCTTATAGATCCTCATCTGCAAAAAACAGGTAAATAATTCAGGCATGAGTTAAAGGAATATCACGAGGATAAAGTGTTAGTTTTGGAAGTTTTGGAAGTGTTTTAGCTGCATGGGATCTTTCTGTTCCCAGAATTTCAGGAGAACCGTCCTGGGTGTGTGTATTTTGTGATTTATTTAGCAGGCAGTTCCAAGCATGTGCTTAGCTGCTGCAGTGAGCCAGAGCCTGAGGAGGCAAGCTTGGGATGACTGTTTTATCTCCAGGTGATGGACAAGATCTCTGCTTCCTTTGTGTTTTCTGTGCTTGGGAATGTGTCAGCTCGTGGTGTGAGCGATGCCATCAGTGCTGCACCAGCCAGAAAAAAGCCAAGTATAAGCAGCTGAGTTTCAAGGGTGGAAGGTAGTTTCCAAAGGAAGTTTTTGTAGGAATGATAATTTCCTGGTTTTTACAAATATTCTTGTGCTCTGGATTTCGTTTTGGAGCCCACTCTGGGCCTGGATTCTGGGTTCAGCCAAGGCTTTCTGCTGTTTCACTGCTGGAGCATCACCCTCTCCAGTGCTGTTCTCCAGGTGGCCATGCACTGTGCTGGATGTACCTGCTGTTGGCATTTTGGAGTTCTTAAGATGTGACTTTTCCCAGTGTACAAACCAAACTGGCAGAGACAGATCTCATTTTCAACTCTTGCATAGTTTTTAAACATTTACATTGAAGTCGAGTATTAATGATCCAGTGGCTGTCCCACACCAGGGTATAAAGCATTTCAAAGTCCTCCAGGCTGCTGAATTTTGTATGGAGGCAGGTTGAGCAGATCTTTAATTGAGCTTGCAGGAAAATCAGGAGAGCGTGGTGTGGCTTTCGGAGTGGCTTTTCATTCTGAGCTTTGTGTCTGGGAAGTGCAAACACAGCCAGCACCCTCATCTCCCTGGCATTGTAGTTAGTACAGGATATGACTTAATGAGTAGGCAAAGAAAGGTGTTTGCAAAGCCTGATGTGGTATTTAGTTTTACCTTTTCCTGAGGTTTGCCTTTAACTGTATTTGTTTTTACATGGAGGAAATAGTCATGTCAAAGTGTGCAAGACGTGTTGGTGCTCTGCAGGCTCCTGCCCCAGGAGTGGTGCGTGGCTGTGTTACTCTGCTCCTGTGATCAGCTGCCTGGATGATGGTAAAACACACCCTTTTCCTTATGCACAGTTGCATCATTTGAGGTTTCTGGAGCTCTCTGCACCTGCAGGCTCTGAGGTGATCCTGGGGAGCAGAAGGCGTGGGGGTGTCTCGCAGTGTGCAGTCAGCAGCCCGTGCTCTGGGATTCATTTATCACCAGCTCAGATCTGCTGCATTTACCTTGTTCAGGAGATGCTGACATGGGACCTGCGTTGTTCACTCTGTTTTGTGTCTTACTGATGCCAGACACGTTTTGGTAATTTAGTGATATTGTGGTATTTCAACTTCTTTATCCCTAAAAACCAAACAAAAGCCTTCTTACCCAAAAAGCCCTTCAACGCCTACATTAAGAGAATATGTTTTGCAAAGAGGATCTGTTGGAAATCCCTCAGTTCTACAGTTTATATTGTAATGGTTTAAACAAGTATGTCATGGAATCATAGAACATCCTGAGTTGGAAGGGATCCACCAGGACCACCCAGTCCAACCCCTGGCCTTGCACAGACCCCCCAACAACCCCAGCCTGGGCATCCCTGGCAGCGCTGTCCAAACGCTCCTGGAGCTCTGGCAGCCTCGGGGCCGTGCCATTCCCTGGGGAGCCTGGGCAGTGCCCAGCACCCCCCGGGGGAAGAACCCTTCCCTGATCTCCAGCCTGACCCTCCCTGACACAGCTCCAGCCATTACTTTGGGTGCTGTCATGGGTCACCAGACTTTTGTTGACTCTGCGTGTCTCTTCTGTTTGGGTAGCACTCAGTAAGTGGTGTGAACTGTTACTCCCAGCTCACCAGGAGTAATCCAGAGCATCCTCTGAAGGATCCAGATGCTCCTTGGATCTCTGTCTCCTCCCTGCACACCAGCCATCTTGTTTACAGAGCTCAGGTATTTCAGTAACACGCGTGTAAATCCACATCTGCCCTGCCAACAGGACTTGTTACTGCTTCAGATAGAGATTGACAAGACTTTTCCCGTTTGTTCTGCATCACTTGCTGCTTCCCATCAAACCAGCGAGCTGAAGGAGGCAGAGGTCCTGCAGGAAAAGGAGTATGTGATCTCTTAAAGAGTGAATAGCAGCGTGTGTACACAGGGGACAGCACTGCACTGCTCAAGTGGGCTCTGCTTAGATGCCGTCAGATGTGCAGTCTTTAAACTTGGACTTATTTTAAATGGAATTCTTCAGGGTTTTAGAAGAGGGGAAAAAAAAACCCCTGCTCTCTTGTGGAGCTCCGTGCTAGACAGCAAAAAAGCTGCTGTGTTTTAATAAGAAGCTGCTTCCTTTCTTCTTTGCCTTGTAGAGTTTGCTCGTCTCGTGTTGATTGAGCCGTAACTCTCTGGGGCACCTTTGCAAATACAGCCTTGTTTCGTGGGAATTATCCTCTTGTTCCCATCCTCTCACCTTCCTCTGCATCACTTGGGCACAGGGAATGGTGCCTGGCCCGGGGACCAACCCACCTGGGCCCCAAACCACGAGGTGTCTGCAGGGATGTCTGAGCCAGGTACTCAACTTCCTCTGTTTTGCAGGGTCTGGAAGGTAGAACCTGCTGTTCCATGTTTTGGAAAACCCAGACTTACCAGCGTAATTTGTGATTTCCAAGATGTAAACGTTCATGGGATAGCTGGCTTTCAAAAATGAGCCTACATCAAAATTTCTGGCTAATGAAACCTTTCCCTTCTGCTCTCCACCCCAGGCTCAGGGATTTTTTGAGCCTCTGGAGGGACTTGGCTGCTCTGCTCTCAGCCCATCGTGAGTTCAGGGCAGCTTAGGTGATGGGGGAGTGATTTGGTGAATAGTGCACGTGTAAATCCCATCACTAGTCCCTGGATGCATAGGAGGACGGATTAGGAAATGGAACGCTGGTGAAAACAGCAGTGGTGTGATGGAAGCTGCTCATTGTGCTGACACACAGGATGCTTAAAAACAAAGGCTCGTCCCCCAAAGTTTTGAGCACTGCCATGTAATCTTTTCCCCACTGAACTGAATTGTTCCTGTGGTCTCTAATGGGAGTTGTGTGGCTCACTCCCCTGCACTGGGCTTTGAGGAGCAAGCAGGGGTTAATGTTAAAGCAGAGCCTGCTGCTTTAGAAATGGGGGAAAGTAGATGCAAATTACTGTGAATGCTAATTGTTTCTAGTTGAAAATTCTTGTAGTGTTTTTCTGAAAACACTCCCATTAAGTAAGCATTAGGTGGATGGCTGAACTGTTTGCAGAAAATCTCCTCAGCCATGTGTGGAGGGGCACGGTTGCGTAAGAAGATGAAAAATGCATATGGAGCCTTCTGGTGTCTCATATACCCTTCCTTGGGAGCTTGGAGCTGTGCCTGTCACACAGAGAGCAGCGTGGACTCGAGGCACTTGCGTCAAAAAAGGGGAGGGAACAGATTCATAAAAACGTGTGTGTATCTGAAATCCTGGTGTGGGGAGAGAGCGTCTGGAGCAGAGCAGGGTCAGGGAAATAAGTCTCCTTTTTTAGCAGACACAGACAGGTATCTCTCTGAGCCTTCCCAGTGGCTGTGCTGCCAGTTTTGTAGGCATCACTGCGGCTTTTTGAGCAACAAGGGCCTGATCCCACTCTATTAAATAAATGAGGATCTCTTAATTGACTGCAATCCTTAGGGTGCAGCCCTAAGGAGTGAGCACAGCTTTGCAAGCCCTGGGATCACTCATCCAGGTGGGAAGGGTCAGCAGCAGTGGAGGCAGCTCTGCCAGTCCCCCAGTGCTGGGCTGTAATTGGATCAGAAGTTGGGTGCCATCAAATTAACTACGAGCTGCCACAGCCTCTTCCCGCTCCCAGGCCCCCTCTGTTCCTTCCCTGCTCCGTGGGCTCAGGTGACTCCTGTAATTGGATTGCAAGGGAAGCAGGGTGGATGCTCTGTGTCATGCTGCAAACCTTTCATCGGGATGGAGCCTTGGCAGCTGTGCTGAACATAGCAGAGGTAAGAGGGCAGCTGCCAGGGTTTGCTGTGGAAAAGTGGGAAGAAGGAAAACAGGGCTGGCTCCCTCGCTGTGCTCTGGCTCCTGCCGGGGTCTGTGTGTGCACGTGTGTCCACGTGTGTCCACGTGTGTTCTTGTGTGGGCACTGCCCCTGCTCACCTGTCAGCAAAAGCCCAGGGGCACTTTCCCTGCCAGACACAACCTCCAGCAGCTTCCACGTTCAAGAAGCAAAGGCAGGCGATGCTGTGCTGTAAAATGCCAACATGAGGAGAGCACCAGGCAGCCCGGACAGCTCAGGGATCAGTCTCAGGGCTGAGCTGCTGCCCTGCCTGGTCCAGAGCTCTGGCAGAGGGTGTTTCAGCTCTGGCTGTGTTCGCACCAGTAGAGCTGGCCAAGTGGAAGGGGTGTTTGAATGCCACGGTGTGTTTGCCTTCAGCTCTGTTGTGATTTAGTGGTGAGTTGGGTATGTTTTCCTGCTGCTTGAACGTGGTGAAGGGAGATGTAGTGGGTTGACCCACCAAAGTCTCTCTCTCACTCTGCTCTGCAGCTGGACAGGGGAGGGAAAATATAATGAAGGGTTCATGATGTGAGATAAGGTCCAGGAGGGATCCCTCACCATCACGGGCAAAACAGGCTTGAATTAGAGATACTCAGTGAATTTCTTACTAACAAAACCCAAGCAGGATAATGAGAGGCGAAATAAGACCTTAAAAACACCTGCCCCCCACCTCTCCCTCCTTCCCAGCTCTACCTTCTGCATCCAGTGGTGCAGGGAGACAGGGAATGGGGCTCTCGTTCCAACCCCCTGCCATGGGCGGGGACACCTTCCACTATCCCAGCTTGCTCCAAGCCCCATCCTGGAAGAGGAAAGTTCCTGATTTGTATCCCTTGTTTGCTGCTCCTTTGGGATGGTGCAGCTTTTTTGCCGTGGTTAACCAGCTGCTGCCGTGCACGTGGTTATCCTAAACCACAAACACATACTTTGTTTAAGGCAAGAATTTTACAATCAATAACTTTTTATTTGATCCGAGGGTTCTTTAATCTTCCTGCCTGTAGTCTCAGATTAACATGAGAATTGGGTTTCAGGGACTGATGGTTTTGCTTGTATTTATCCTTTTGTTTGTGTTGACAGATAATCCCATTACTGCTTTCCTTAGCAGTTTGGTGGCTGTGATTGCTTCTATTACTGATGTCTGGCTTTAAACCTGTAAGCTTATCTGAGCACTTGATTATACCTTTGGCACTGAACACCTCCCTGCCCTCCTGAGGAGTGGACAGGATGAGTATGAATATTCGTGACTTAAATACTTGTAAAAAAGAAAATGACAAAAAGAAAAGACAGGAGCAAAAGGCACCTGGAGTTCAGGGAAATGCTTGCTTTGACTTCAGAGGGTTTCAGATCTATTAAAGTTGGCTACGGAATGGCTGAAGCTCCTGGCATTGTGTCCTTCTAGTGAACTTTGCCTTGTTCTGGGTATCAAGAGGTGTAAACCAGAGCATAAAAGGATGGAAAGGAGCTCAGGTCTGTTGGGTTGCCTCTCCTTTCTCCCTCCAAGAACAAATTCTCACCATGCTCCTCCCTGCCCTGTTTTGCCCTCCTTGGTACAAACTGTGTGTCACTCCCACTGAGGCTTTATTGTTGCTGTTGTGGCTTTAATTCTCCATGTTGGGAATCTGCAGCCCCACATATGACCAGCTAAAGCTTGTAAAGATTCCTGCAAGGGGTCTGGGCATCAATAAACCATTTACTGCAGCTCAGCCAAACCCCAGTAGCCCATGGCCACCATCCTGGGGCACAGCTGTGCCCTGGGCACCTGGAACAGCCAGAATTACCCTGGGGAAGCCTTTGCCACTGGGAGCTGCCACCTGGGCATGGAGGTGGCTGTGTATCCTTCCATCCTTCCATCCATCCTCTGGTGGGACTGGGACCCCAGTGCTGAGCTGTGGGTCCTGGAGCAGGACACGAGGCTGCTCCAGTTTCTGGCTGTGTTGGGAAGAGCCGGTGGCTGTCGGTGCCTGGCCGGGCAGAGCCAGGCTTGGCTCGTGCAGCAGGAATGGCAGGGAACCTCTACAACGTCAGCAGGAGGATCTAAACGTGCCCTGTGGGACTGCAGCAGGCACCTGCTTCTCAATTAAATTAAATTAAAGTGAGGGAAAAAATGTTTTCCGTGCAGGTTTGCAAATACAGGTCAGGGGAAGGCGAGCTAGAGGCTTTGTGGTGAGGATGGAAAAGTGTTCCTGAGAGTTTCCCTCTTCCTCCAGCAAAGAAAACTGGATGGAGCTTGTGTGGGGAAGGGCAGGTGGTGGAGCAGAGGCCACTTCTTACAAGCCTCTCATTGTGTGGCACAAGTGATTTTGGGCTGTGACACTGCTGTACTGAAAAAAATGGAGCTTTAAACAGTATAAAAAATCCCACATGCTTCCTTTAAATGAACTGTAGGGCTTCCTGAGCTGTAGAAACCAAAAAGGGGGTTTGTCTGCTGATGGGTCCACCTCGTGTGTGTTGTCCCAGCTTAAATGCGTCTCCTGTGGGAGGGGAGTGGGTCCTGCCTGAGCTTTCATGGAGCTCATCCTCATGAGCCTCTGGCTGGCAGCAGGCACAGGTAGATCCATGTATTCTGTGGATCTTTGTACTTCCTTGATGTTTTTCCACTGCTTGAAGCTGTAGAGATCCTCAGAAGGATGGGGTGAGTGCATAAAGTCTTCAGAGGCTAAAAATCTGAATTTGGCTGGTGCGGTGCTTGTCCTCCATCAGCCTTTTGTCTTCAAATTTCATGTTTAAATATTTTTATATTAATTAGTAGCTGTTCAGACATATAGTCAATCACTTTAAAGGAGTGAATTTTCTTCCTTCTGTCTGGATCTGATTGTTTCAAAGACATCAAGAAGAGAACTACAGTTTTGCCCTTCTGTACCTGCTGTGGCTTCACCCAAAATTTAAGCTTACTGTGATTTATAGAAATTAGCAAGTTTTTCAACCAGCTAAGGCTTCTGACAGCTCTTTTTTGTATAAAATTTTATTTTCCTGAATAGTCAGTAGGGTTTTTTTATTTCCTTCTAAATGGCTCTTATAAATATCAAAAGAGTCATAAAAACCCTTATAAATTCTTTTTTTATTGATTCAGGAAAAATAAACCCAGGACTTTTACTTAAAGGGTAATATTGGAAAACAGTTTGGGTTTGGCTGGTTTTTATAAGAGCATTCTTAAGGGAGCCAGGTGGAGGCACCCAGATCTTACTGAGATGCTAATTTTGTTTTACTGATCCAGCTGGAATTAGTCAAAAAACAGTGTCACCTGCACCCCTGAAATACACAAATGCATCCTGTAACCTGGAGCAGCCTCTGGGCTTGGGATCTGAGACATGGGATAAGGAAAGGGAGAGAAAAGAAGGGAGTGGAGTTCTTTAGATGGCTCTTGGATCACTTGTTTCTCAGATTACTTAATGTTATTTTTTGATTTCATAATTTGATATTCCCTTGGTTCACCCCTTTGGATAATTTGGTGTAAAGTTTCAGGGACTGGGTTTTCAAGAGGATTTGTAAGAAAGTGATGGCCATGGGGATTGTTGGCAAGAGATGTCAGCAGAGGAAATACAGCTGTCATTTCACAGCAGAAAGTGAGCAGCATTTCGTGTTACAGCTCTCACCAGAACACTTCTTGTTCCATCACTGACACCATTCCCCAGTTTTTCACAGAAATCTTCCCTCTGAGTTTGTCTGCACAACTTTCATTAAGTGTGGAGGAGATGGGACTTTCGTAAAGCCTCTTAGTGGACAGAGGAAGATGGCATTTTTGGGGGGAATGGAGTGGGTTGGGATGGATGGGGTATGACAGGAGGTGATCCTTCTTCCCCCTGAACAATAACAGGTGCACATTATGGGATTGGGTTTTTTGACAAGCAGAGGAACTTGTATAAATGGATTATCAATCTTGTCAAAAGGTGCCTTGTTAACCATTACAGTCTATTTATTTATCTTCCAGTGTCTTTAGAGGTTACCAAACAAAAATGGGAGGTTTCAAACATGATTTGGGGTGATTGATTGAGCAAGAAAAAAAATCATGTTGCAATGGTTTGGGTTGGAATGAACTTAGAGCCCATTTTGTTCCACCCCCTGCCGTGGGCAGGGACACCTCCCACTGTCCCAGGCTGCTCCCAGCTCCAATGTCCAGCCTGGCCTTGGCCACTTGCAGGGATCCCAAAGCACCACATTTTAGCACAGATTCAGCTCTCCACTCCAGTGTTGTGCCTTGGCCCCTTTTCCATCTTTCCTCATGTTTGCCCAGTGTCACATTTGTGGTGATGGTGCAGGTGCTGCTGAAATCGTGTCCATGTCTGCTTGTTAGTACTGTTTTTGGTTTTTTTGGGTTTTTTTTCCTTTTTAATGGATTAATGCAGCAAGAACATATTTATATGTATTTATTTGCTCATACTGCATGCTGCTTCATGAAACAAGGCACTCTGAACACACCCATTTCTTTAAAACAGGGAGCAGCAACCAGTTTTGCATAATTTCTAAATCCTCTGGACTCGAGTGACTTCAAAAGAAACCCACAACAAAACCACCCAAAACCCCACTATAAAAGTAAAAGGCAAATTGAGATACCAGACTACAAAAGTATTCTGAATAATTGGGGGATTATCCTTTAATTTCATGAATTGAGGAAGAACTAAATCTTTTTCTTTTTGTGCAAGTTCTGTATTTCACCCGTGATGATGATTGCTGGTGCTGAGGATTAAATGCTGAGAATTTCTTTTGAAAACTCTGCTGTGGTACCTGTGGCCCTGGATGAAATCACAGAAACCAGGTGGGAGCTGCTTTTGGTGCTGGTTGGGGAGCCAGGAGGAAGCTTTGGGCTCCTTTGGCTGGGAGCTACCGTGACCTGGGAAATGCTGGGGAGAAGCAGGTTCTCGGAAATGAGTTTGAATTTTTTTGGTTTTAATTTTTCCTGCTGCAGCCTTGTGCAGCCCAGATGTATTGTGCAGGTGCAGAGCAGCTCCAGGAAGCAGAGAATGGCGTGTTCAGAGCCATTGATGAGAGCTGAGGTTACTTTTAATGTCTTGTACCACAAGTATTTCGTGTATTTTTCGTCCTTAATGGCATTCGGGCTTGTTACAGGAATTAAGCACTGTGAGTTAAAATAACAAATCTGCACTATGCTTTGCTGGGTTTTAAATCAAAATGGCATTCTTTTTTCATGAGCCCATAATCCTTTCTTTTATACAGTTTGATGCTAGCCAGCTCTTGCTTCCTGAGGCAGAACCATTAGATATCAAAAATATAATTGCTCTCTATATGAGTGCTCCTTTGTAGCCCAGCCCTTTCATGTTTTGAGGCTGCAGCACTTTTTTTCTTTAAAAATATTCTATTAAGTTCTTCTGAATTGTGAATCCCAGCCTCCACAGGTAAGGGGTCAGTGCCCTGTTGGGAACCAGCAGAGAAGTGGAAGTTCATGGTTAGGATTTGCTTTTTGGTGTGGGAGTTCAGCTGGAAATAGTGAAATCCAGAGACAGGAGACTGTAATTATCCCATCAGTGCCAGTTGGGAGTTAATTAATCTATAGTTCCCCACCTGGCATCCAAAGTGGAAACTGTTTTGGGTGAGGGAGAGAATAGTAATGGCTTATCTTGCACTTGCTTGAGAGCAAGAGGTTTGGAATACACAGCTGCTGAAATATATACATTGCATTTATTACTGTGCTACAGGAGCATTGCTTTGCCTCATTCCACACAAAAATAAGTGGAGGTGTCTGATTTGTGTGGACAGGTGTTTTAAAACCCCAGGGGGTCTTTTCTTTTCCTTGCCTCTTTCCGTTCTGTGTCTGTAATTAAAAGCACTGCAGAGACCTGCAGAGGAAACCCCCCGCCCATCCTTCTGTCCCTCGGGAATTTCACATCCCTGGATGAGGAGAGGGAAGGCTGTGGGAAGTTCAGCTGACCTGTGCTGGACACCAGCAATTGCTCCTCTCTTGCTGAAGGTTAGGGTTATAAAAGCCCAAACACACAGACGTTTCCTTTAATAATACAAACCCGTTTTCTCTAGTCTGCCAGAATTCGGAGCGTCTGGTGGTTTCCATGGAGAAGGATATTTCTTACAAGGCCCAGCTATTTTTGCAGACTATTTTGTAATGTATTTGAACTTGCAGTCTTGTGCCATTTCTGGTCTCCTGCTCCACGAGCAGTGCAGGGAAATAGAGCCAAATTCCTGTTCAGGAGCAGCCAAGGGCCTCTGTCCTGGATGGTTGTGAGGGTCAAGGCAGTGTCTTTGTGCTGTCCCCTGGTTTTGCTGTGTTTCCAAGGAGAATCCCCATGCAGTGGGGAGAGGTGAGGGTTCTCCTGCTGTGCACCAGCACGAGGATGCTGCTCAGACCCCAGGAAATGCTCCTTTGGGAAGGGTAATTTCCTCTGCTGCTGTTTCTTGTTCTGAATTTTACACGGTCTGAGTTTGTTTTCCAGTTGACAGCTTGGCTTTCTCCAATTTTGTAATTATATATAAAGTTTTGTCTAACAAATGCCATTTCTTCTTCCTTAATTCCTCTAATTAGAACTTAAACTGTGTTACTGGTCCTTCAGTGCTTTCTTCTCGTGGCTGCAAGAAGAGAAAGCTCAGAAAAACGTGCCTAGACAACATCCTGTCTCTGCAGCTCGTCCCCTATTGCTTCAGTGTTGTCCACTACAAGTTTAATTACTGTGTGAGAAATACTTTTCTCAAGTGGAGCCAAAATCTAGGATTTAAGCCAAAGTAAATTAACAGTTCTCAGAAAACCTGGAGTCCCAAAGCCAAGAATTTCAAGGCTTTTAGGCATCTCTCTGTTATTGGCAGGCATCTCGTGATGTCATGTGGTAGAACAAATGGACACCCAAAAGCTGGAGTCAGCATTGTGCCAGTTTAGCAGGAAAGATTAAAACCGATTTAATTTAGGGAGGCCAAACTGAAAATAATGAATATACACAGAAACGGTGGGGTTATTTCATAAGCCATATCCCTTCTTCTCCATTAGTGGCAAATTTCCAAGCTTCATTCTCAGTTCCTAAATTTGCACTCTAGGTTTTCTTTTTTTTATTATTATTTTTTTTTTATTTTGGGGGGCAGAGGGGACTGCTTATTTGTGAAGTTGTATTTCATTAATTGTGTTTCCAAATGTGTTAAATGTAGTATTCTCTCTTTTTTTTTCTTTTTTTTTTCCCCCTAAATTGCCATACTACACAGACCAAACATTGGATTTGGTATAAAATAGCTGGTGTTACAGGACTTAGAAGGAAAAGAGCTCTTGGCTGATGGAGTGAGGTTAACACGACGTTTGAGGGAAAATTCCTGATGCTTGATTTTACCTGGTGTGTGCAATCAGGAGGGCTCTGTGTGTGTGTGTGTGTTCAGTGCAGAGCTGATAATAAGAGTCCCTCTTTGTGTCTGGTTCTTGCAAACACAAAGCCCTGAGGAAGAAAGGGAGTTGTGGTGCTCTCAGGCTGTGGTGGTGGCTTTCTCTGAGGTGGTCAGATCGGATCCTGCAGGTCCAGATGTGTGGCATGTGCTGGGGACACAGGAGGTCTGGGTTCTGCATGTGGGAGAGCTGTGGGGAGCTGTGGGGGTCGTTTTGCTGGTAAATCTTCATAGAATCCAGGCTGGTTTGGGTTGGAGGGGACTTTAAAGCTCATCTCATCCCACCCCCTGCCATGGGGACACCTCCCACTGGACCAGGTTGCTCCAAGCCCCATCCAAACTGGCAGGAGGGGCCAAAGGCAGCAGGGCTGGAATCTCTCCCAACTCCACCTTGACCTGAGCCCCCTTCTCTCACACCAGGGTCTCTCTTGCAGCACAGCCCCAAGGGGAGGAAGGGGTGGGGGCTTCTCTGGCATCCCTCTCTCCTCCCCAGCATCTCCTGGGTCTGCTCAGCTCTCACCAGCCACGGCTTTGCTGTTTAATGCTTCATTGTGTTCAGTGCCAAGGTTCAGTGGCCGGAAAGGCTTCAGGGGCTGAACACATCCACCCTGCCTGGTGGGCACCAGCCGTGGCAGAGCCACCCAGGCGGCTCCAGGCACTGTCCATGCCCCCAAGCAGCCACCTGGCCACGTGCCACCTGTGTCCCTGAGCTACGTGTGCAGCCCCTGCACGTCTGGCAGTGCTCATCCTGTCCTTGCTCTGTGTGCTGATGTGTTCATGGGGGAGGGGGTGTGTGCGCTCTTAGAATCAGAATAATTTTTAAAAAAGGGGAATTCTGTCCCTGAATTTGTTTGTTGAGGTCTGTGTCCTGTTGAAGTGCTCAAGGAAGGAAATGCTGAAAGCAAAGCAAGTCTGGCTATATCAGCTTTGCCTCCTGGGTGCTGGGAGGGATCACCCAGGCAGGTGGGATGGCAGCATTCTGTACCAGCCCTGCCTGGGCTGGCAGATGTTCCAGGTCACTGTAGCATTCTGTACCAGCCCTGCCTGGGCTGGCAGGTGCTCCAGGTCTCTCTGGGTGGGACAGGCTGTGGTGCTGTGTGATTCCTGCACCGACAGCACTCGCTGCCATCCCTGGTGTGTCCCTGCATATCAGAACCTCACCATTTACTGCAGCTGGTGGGCAAATGGTGTAGTGTGAGAGTGAGGAGGGGAGCAACACAGAGAGTAGGGTCAGAACGTTTCACTATTCATTTTGTACCAGTGGTTATTCGATAGGTGCATGGGCATTGTCACAAAATGCCTCTGCTCGTGCAGGAAGGCGAGGTGGGCTGAGAATGAGCCCCCACAAAGTGGATGTGGGTACCTGTGTGTGTGTGTACACCTAATAACATAAAAGATGTTGCTGAAGGAGCTTGCTGGGTGTAGCTGTGACAGAATCCACGGAGAAAAGAGGAATCGTGTATTACAACCAATGTGACTGACTGAATTCCTTGTTTTGATGTTTGCTGTGGGTGTCAAGGATGTATAAATGCAAACAGCACATTCATAAATTATTTTGGGTTGCTGGTAGCTTTCTGAAGAAAATAATTTGTAATGAGCTTCATTTATGCACCAGAAATGAAGATGGGATTAGGCGAATATTGAACTGTAAATGCACTGGTGATTTTTGGCTTTTGTGTGTAGCACAGAGAATCTCATCATCTATCTCCACTCTGATCTTGAATATGCAGAGCTGGCTGTGCCTTTCATGCAGCAGCTATTTTAGTGTGCAGCAGTCTGGCCTTGAGTGTGTTTGGTGAGCTCTTGCATCGGCACCTGCCCGGGCTCTCCCCGCGGTCCTGCCGCGGCACGGGGGCTCTGCTGAGCTTTGTGAGCAGAGCCCGGCCCGCAGAGTCCCTGCCCTGCCTTTGTCAGGGCTCAGCTCCCTGGATTACAGCTGGGCTGGGGTATGCTCGTGGTTTCACCCACCAGCTCCGTCAGGGCTGGAGGAGAACGCAGGTGAGGAGGGTGGGTCACTGACCTGTGTGAGGCACAGGGGTCGAGTGACTCTGACACAAGGAGTGAGTGGGTCTTGGCAGGACAAGCAGGTGCCATACCTAGAGATTTTGCCTTCCAGGTCTCCTGCTGGCATTAGTGTGCTGTGAAGACCCAGCAGTGACCTGCCAGGGCTACCTTTGAGCGGCTCACTTGCCACGTTGTTTTAAGGATGAGGTTTTTAGCCAGACTGAAAGGCTCGTGTGCGGTGAGCTGGAGTGTCACAGACAGCCTTGATGTACGTGAAGAACGGCTCTATCTGGGGTGATGTGCTCTGTGCAAAAGCTCAGAATGTGCTTCAGCACCCCTGGAACAGCAGGTACAGACACACACACACCTGTGGCCTGTGCTCACACAGGGCATGGGCTCACTGACATCTCAGTTCAGGGTGCACACAGATCCCTGGATTGACCAGCCCTGGTTTTGCTGGGAAGGAAGGGTGCATCAGCTCCTCTTTGGAGTCTGTTAGATGAGGAAATGTGCTCTTTGCTGATGCATTTTAACGAGGCTGCTGAACCCTTGGGTGATTAGTGTATTGGTGCCACAGCGTGCACGGTGCTGAGAGCACTTACAGCCCTGATCTCAATTTCACACAGGTGCAGACAGCAAATATTTTTTCTTAGCAATTTCAGGCTCACACACTTAAAACGAACTTGGATATCTTCTCCATTTGTCTCTTTATATGTGCTGTGCATAATGGTTTTGGAGGGGCTGGGGTTAGTGACAAGCCACGTGTTTTGGGCTGAATTGCTTGAACTGAGCCGAACCAGTTGTGTTCATGTAAATCAGGTTCACTGAGGAAGCAGCTTCTTAAACCCTGCCCATACCTCTGCCCATTAAATGTGAGGGGTTCTGAGTCAGGAGCCTTGGTGTTAGTGTAATTTTCCCAGTTCCGATGTGGGGTTGTTCAACCTGGAGGGTAGAGAGGGCTCTGAAGAGACCTTAGAGCCTCTTCCAGTACCTGAAGGGCTTCCAAGAGAGCTGGAGAGGAACTTTGGAAAAGGGCATGGAAAAGTGCCAAGACAAGGGGGAATGGCTTCCTGCTGCCAGAGGGCAGGGTTAGATGGGATATTGGGAAGAAATTCTTTCTGTGAGAGTGGTGAGGCCCTGGCACAGGGTGCCCAGAGCAGCTGTGGCTGCCCCTGGATCCCTGGTCTAGGGCCAGGCTGGATGGGACTTGGAGCACCCTGAGATAGTGGAAGGTGTCCCTGCCCATGGCAGGGGGTTGGAATGAGATGGTCTTCAAGGTCCCTTCCACCCCAGACCATTCTGGGATTCTCATTCCATGATGACCAATGACATTCTCAGTGCCTTTTTTTTTTTTTTTTTTTTTTTTTTTTTAATGAGCTAATTCTTTAGCTTGAAGTTCTGCTTCATCTTATTTAGCCTTTTAGATTTTGCAAAACAGCCTTGCCCCTTGTTGGGCTGCCTGGAATTGTACTTCCACTTTAATTTAGTCACCTTGAAAGGGGACTGCCAAAAACAAAGGCAGGATTCAGTGATACGGATCAGCTTACACCAAATCAGCATTGTTGCCTGAGAATATCTCTTGCAGTGAGAGGAGCTTGAAACCTGCAGGGTGTCTTTTTATGAAAAAAGCAAAATATATACTTATTTGTATGCATAGACCACCTAGGGGAGTTTCTTTTGAATTTTGCAGTGTTTTAAACACTCATTGATGTGAGTGCTTATTGCAAAAGCAAGGACAAATAAGATGTACAGTAGCTAAAGGGCCATTTTTGTCTGGAGGTGCACAGGAGCGGAGTAAACAGGATTCATTAGAGTCAGAGGAAGGAGGAACAGCTGTGGGGACGTGTCACCCACCAGCACAGTGGCCCAGGACCTCAGAAGCTGGAGCAGTGTTGTCTTACACCTTTTAATAGATGCCAGATTAAGGTGCTTCTTGAGCTACGCAGGCTAGAGGGTGGTAAGTACACGGCTGATGAATGTGTCTGCATTTCTTTATAGGATGATTAATATCTCATGGTTTCTCTTCCCCTCGCTGGTGTCCAGCTCTGGGATATTCCTCACTGATCCTTTCACAGACAGCTAAAACCAGTTCCTTCTAGGCTTGGCCAACCTTCCCTGAGGTAGGACAGGCAGGACAGGGCAGAGCTGCCCAGCCATGGTTGTCTCGTTGGGTTGACTTTTGGGTTGACAGGTGGAACAGAGGAGTTGCTGTTTGTGATGTTCACAAGACCCCCTGAAACATGGTCAGAACCGAGGAGAATAATGAAATCTGGACTCTGATACCTCTTACTGCACAGAAATACATCCTTTATAGCTTTTGGGCAAAGTTCTATGTCTCAATTTGCACAGTGTAAGGGAATAATTGTTTTACTGAAGTCTCAGAGAGAAGAAATGGAAGTACAAGAATTTCTGAACACGAGGTGTTTGGTACAACTTACGGAAATAAGGTGGGAGGTACCTGAGGGCCTTTTAGGGCCTACTGGGACCTTGGACCACTTAATTTTATTTTCTGGGTGGCAGCGCAGTAAAATTTAGGCAGCAGTTTTTATCTTGAGGGCTCAGAATGTTGCAGGTTTTCTGTGCCCAGCACCACAGCGTGGATCTGGCTCTAGGGTGGGTTGTAAGAAGCTTTTAAGATTTAAGTGGTAGTTCAAAAATCATCTGATATGTATTCAAAAGCAGCAGGAGGAACTGTTAGTTCAGCAAATTATGGGCACTAATGTGGTGTGGAAAGGTCACTGTGCAGCCCACCCAGATCTCACAGCGCTGCTCACCAGCTTGGCAGGGACTGCCAAGGTGACCGGGAAGTTTTTTGGTAAAATTTATGAATAGCCATGCAAATCAATATCCTACGAGCTGGGAGGTTGCTGGGTGCCCAGCTGCCCTCCCTAACTGGGTGTTTGAATTTCGAATTTTATTACCTTCCCGTGCAGATTTCTGCTGATGAGTTTAAGAGCAGCTGTGAGCCTTTCCCGCAGGTGGGAGCTTCCCTTCCCTGCGCCCTCCCCTCCTCTCCCAGTCTGTCATTCAGCCTCACATTTGAAATCCTTGGATTCTTCCTAAAGCTGGTTGAGAGCAGTGCTGCCATGGTGTGGGATGGGTTTGCTTTAACGCTGAGGGGGAGGCTTGTAGGCTGGATATATCTTTATATCAGCTACCAGTCAGTGCTGGCATCCCTTCCCTTCCAGGCATTATTCCAGCCGTTTCTTCTCCAGCTCCTTGTCCTTTCCAAGGCTCTGTAGGGATGATGGCCCTGCCCCATTCCCTCAGGCCACTTAGGCGAAGCAAGCCCTGGGTCTGCGTTCCTCACCCTGAGGTTGTTTTGGGAAAAATGTGTTCCCAGGAGTAGCCTGAAACCTTGTAGGAAGCAGCCGTGGATTCCCAGTGTCTGCGGCAGACAGGGCTGGGGCCAGGTGTGCTGCTGCAAGGACAATCTGCTCTTGTGGCTACCACATGCTTTAGGGGGTGGTTCTTTGAATTGTTGTGAAAGATTTGATTGTTTCTGGTTTTTCTTTTAAGTGGCCTCAATCACGGTGGTTTATACAATTGATTCCTCACCCACCTTTTCCAGGAAGGTACCATCGCACCTGAACAGACCTTTCAAATTCAGCTCCCTTGAAAATAATGGAATTAGGCTGTGATGTTGTTCCTATTTAGGAAATCAATCTCTTTTTGAAACCTTCCCCCCCTGGCCCCCCTGGGTGCTTTTAGGAAGAGCAGAACCTGACAGAAGGATCTACCTTCCCTCGGCAGAATTCCCCTGGAGACATCTGCTCTTGGTGGGCATCCCTTGATGTTCGCTTCCCTGTTCGGGGTGGGGGGGAGATTTGCTGTGATTTTGGAGCTGCCATTTCCTTGAGTAGTTTTGTGCTGTTGCCTCTGTTAGTATTTAACGCTGATCTCTTTCCACTCTCCCTTTATCTTTTATGACATTTATGTCGGGCTGTGGACAAATAGCGATGTGCTTGGGTTTTATTTTCGGCAGCGTTCTCCTGGCGGAGCACAACCAACAGACTGCGTTTCACAACCGTCCCCTCTGCCAGAGCTGTGAAAACTGCTCCTCTCTTCATTCAGAAGAGCTCATTACTGCTGCTGCATCCTCCGTGGCCTCTTTCCAGAGCTTCTTAGTCCTTTTAGAGCCAATTCTTTGCTTTCCCTTGTTGGACATCGAGTCGTGGGGATGTCCTCGATGATTTGTCGATGTGGATCCGTGGAAAGCCCTGGGTTTCTTCTTGACAATCCTGAGTGCTGCGATGTTGTGTTGGCTGCTTTGCTTTTCTTATTCCCCTCTCTGTTCTGCTATATTTTTATGTATATAAATTATACATATATAAAATAAACAAGGAAGTTTCTGTAGAAAATAAATCGTTGTTGAGAGAGGGCAAAATGACACTAAATTGGCAGCTTTACAGAAGGTATGATGCCTTTGATTGATTAGTTGTCAAAGAAATGTAATGTACTAAACATGATGAAGATTAAGGATGTGAAGATGGTTAAAATTCAAGTTGCATAAGTGTTTGGTGTTAGGTTTAGAGCCTCTTCCAGAATTTTAATTTTGAAAATGCAAAGTATTTGTTTTATGCTGTTCCTTAGGAGCCCTCTAGATGTTTTGAAAATTTTGAGTTCTTCAAAAAACAACAACAAACAAAACACAATCTGAAAGTATTTAGTATTCACAGTTTGTGAATTAGATAAGAGACACGTTATTTTTTTTGAGATTAATAATGAGCTGCTGAGATGCATTAGACACCAGATACAGAAACTGAGCACCAGAAATAATAGTAGCATTATCCTGAACCTCGTAATTACTCTCAGGGTCTGATTTTACATTGTATCTACTGTTCATGAAATAACAGCAGCGTATTTTGGAAAGGGGCTTTTTACAATGACAGGTAGTGATAAAAGAAAGGGGAATGGCTTCCCAGTGCCAGAGGGCAGGGCTGGATGGGATATTGGGCAGGAATTGTTCCCTGGGAGGGTGGGCAGGCCCTGGCACAGGGTGCCCAGAGCAGCTGGGGCTGCCCCTGGATCCCTGGCAGTGTCCAAGGCCAGGCTGGACATTGGGGCTGGGAGCAGCCTGGGACAGTGGGAGGTGTCCCTGCCCGTGGGATCTTTAAGGTCCCTTCCCACCCAAACTGTTCTGTTTGATTCTACCAAGAACCCCCCTCAAACCTGTGCTGCCAGCTTCTTTTCCTAAAACACTCCGATAAACATCCCGCTGTCCTCCTGGGAGCCTCCTCTCCAGATCTGCACAGACACTGCAGCACTGTTCTCAATCATCGCCGCCGCCGTGATGCTGAAGGAGTGGAAAAAAAATGAAGTGCCCCAGACCTGACAACAGTTCAGCTGGTGACAAATGACTGTCACACTGACCAGTGTAGTCTGCTTGTTTCTATTCCCCTCTCCCTTGAGAGTGATATCGAGTTGGACGGAGAGCTCAAATCGTCTCTGTGTTCAGTGCTTGCACCAGCAGCTGGGACTCACTGTCATCATTGCCACGAGCTGCACTTCCAGGAGAGACCAGGGAACACATTTTCAGACACGTTGGCAGGTGATAGGGACCTCCAGGCTGCTCTGACCACGGTAATTTGTCAAAGGCTGCACCGTTTGCAGGGACTTTGCCTCTGAAAGCAGCCCTGGGTTAGTGCAGGTGAGGTGATGACAGCTCTGGTTTTGCTTGCAAAGACAAACTGAGAAGTTTTAGGCAGGAATTTTATTGCTAGGCCCTGCCAGTGCCAGCAGGGTTTTGGGTTGTCCACAGACACGTCTTGCTGTGAAAATGCACCAGGTGAACTTTAAACTTGTGTTTGCTGTAGCTGTAGTTTGCTGTTCTGTTCTGAGTGTGGAGGGATGGGGGTTTATCTGCAAACCCTCTGCAACCTTGTCTGGGTGTTTCATGTGCTGCACACCTCACACAAAGGGACCTGAGGAGAAGCTGGCTGTGGGTGGAGGAACCTCTCCATGGGTCCTTCTCTCAGCTGCCAGCTTCCACGAAGCCAACTCAAGTCTTCTCTGTCCTCTTATTTTCCTGTCTTTTGCCTTTGACGTTGGATGTTGATCATCTCCATCGCTTGTGTGGTGGATCTGTGGTGACACCAAACCCTCCCACGTTCCCTGGGGGTATTTAACCCACACAGTCAGACACAGTGATGGCCTTTCACCATCCTGCAGAGGCAGAATGAGCCAACTTCTGCCTCTGCTGCTGCCTCAGCGTGTGATTTGTAGGCAGCCCTTACGAAAGCTCCTCTTGTGGTGTCTGGAATGAGTTTGTCAAGTCTCCGTGAAGAGGAAGGAGGCTCTGTGACTTGCAGGCAGAGCAGACTTGAGATGAAAGTCACTAAACTGATAAATGGGGAGCTCCAAGGTATCGTTTTCAGAACTTCCTTTAAGAGCATGGCAGCTCTTTAAACTGATTTCAGTAATGAATAATTAAAGCATAAAATACCAGAAATGTAAATATTTCATTGAAATACTAAACAGAAACTTTGTTGAAGACAAAGGAAGCTTTATTTTTTTCTTCTTTTTTCCCCCCAACTTCTCCTCCTCCTACGTGGAGAGCCCTGATCTGGACAGGAGGAAGCAGGGAGACGGTGCAACCATCAAGCCTCTGTCAGAGATTAGAAATTCCTCCTTACTTTTTAACCACTCTCTTCTGAATTGTCCTTCCTTGGTTAACTTGTGGGTATAATAATTCAGCTAATACCCCATTTATGCCTTTCCTGGAAACGTTTCTGGACCTTGCAAACACAGAGGTTTGGACGTTTTGTAGCTGTTCCAGTGAGAAAAAACTCTGTCCAAGCTCCAGTCATAAGTTGTGTTCAACAGGAGTTAAATAGGGACTAAAGCAGGTGAATATCTGAGCTTGTGTTGTGTATTTGCTATTAAAATTAATAAAACCTTCCTAGAAAATAGCTGATTAAGAATTGAATGTCACCAGGTAGTAAATAAAAAAGTGAAGCAATTCCTTAGAATAATTTTTCCAGCTTCACTCCCCCCACCCCTGCCATGTTCTCTGGACTCTTAGAAAATGTAAGCTTATTTAGGGTCTCTGTGGTTAGAAGTCAGATTAGATATTGGTTGGGGCTGTGTTTATTAGTCAAGACTAGTGATTACCAAGGGCTGTTCATTTCCAAGAGGCGTTCAAAGCCCAGCAAGGGTGAATAGATAATATGTGTAGCTGGTAGATCAAGAACGAGCACTCAGGGTTGAAGAATACCTGATTTCCATTTAAAAACAAAACCAAATCTAATCTGAGGTGTTAGAAACTGTAAGAGTGATGCATTAAAGGGTATTTATAGGCAAGGTTGATCTTTATTCTGCACTGAAGTCTCCCAGGCCCGGGGTCAGGGGGCCTGCTTTGTCCCTCAGGAAATGACAGCAGAGGCAGATCCAAATGTCCCTGCTGCCATGGGCTCTCTGCCCATGACAGACTCACCTGTGAGATGAGGTGTTGGCCTTCTCCAACTCTGGTTCTCCTGGATTTCTGATATTTGAACAAAAACCCCACTGAGTGATTACACAGCCATTGCTCAGCCATCCCTCTCAGGGTCTGTGTGGGTGACGTGCACCAGGCCAGGTTTCCACAGGACCCAAATCTTGAGATTGTTTCCAGTCTTTTTTCCCCATGATTGAACTGATTGTGGACCAAAACTGTTCACTAATCATTGCTGGATTAGTCACTGTGGCTCTGCTGTCAGAGGTTGCTTGGGATTAAATTTAATAGAAGACTTGGCTTTTGCAGCATCTTATTTTTAAGTGCTTGGATCCCTGAGTGGAGCCCTAAATTTGGGTTAAATACAGACTGGATAGAAGAGTTTGGCACTGGACAAGGCGTTCTTTTAAAACCTGGAGAATCTGAAGCACCTTCCAGAATTGCCCAGGCAGGAAAGGACAGAGAGGACAATTATTTATATCCAGACAGATGATGGGCACAGAGTTGGAGAGATGTGAAGGGAAGCTTTGGACTCAACGCCTTGGGGAACGTGGCCATGAGCTCAGGTGCCTGCAGATTTAGGGGGCTGCTACACATGAGGGTTCTTGGACCATCTGAGCCCAGTTCCTGCCCCAGCCCTGTCCGAGGCACCGAGCACTGCTCTGTGTTCAGCCTCTAAACCAGAGTTGCTTCGTCAGAGCAGCCACCAGGGAGTTCTGGATATTGGCTGGTGCTTGTCAAGCACTCGAAGATTAGATATGCTGTGTTGTGAACAAGTTTTTGCTTTTCTTGTATTGAGCTAGGATACCGAGGTGATGAGCATGGTGTAAATATCTGGAGAGAGAAATGCTGAGCATAATAATTTGTATTGATCTCGAAAGCCAAAAGACCTTTCTACCACAACTCTCCTTTCTTGGTGTATCTTATGGCCATATAATGATGGAATTATTATTTCAGCAAAAGAATCAGGAGGAGGAGATTATTATTCTGATAAACTAATTTTGGAAAGAATAATTAATTTGGTTCAAGGTGAAAACTAGTGGTCGATAACTTAGTGTGGGATTAACATATTGGGTATGTTTCAGCATTTCTTGGCTCTGCAGAAACAGTGGTTTACAGGCTAATGTTTTGTTTTATTTATAATGACCCTCTGCTTAGAAGATCTTTTAGCGTTTGTTTTTGGGTTGTTTTTTTTTTTTTTTTTTTTGGTTTGTTTTGTTTTTTTTTTTTCCTTTTTTTAAAGGCTGGCATTATTAAAAAACAATGGTCCCTTATCCCTGAGACAAACTTTTCATAAATGTGATTTTTTTTTTTCTCTCCTAAACAAACAAAGCCCCCTAATTATAAAGGATTGCAGCTCTCAGATAGCACTGGTATGATTTAATTTGCCACTTGCTATCATTATCTGAGTCATTCCCAGGGAAGAAAACACGGAGAGTACTCCTGGATGTGCTGCAGGAAGACTGATACTGCTCCAGCACGCTGTGGTAGTGATTCTTAGGTGGGTTTGTTCCTTATAGGTTAAGAATACGTAATTCCTTAAGCGATTAGAACATGTAAACCCTTTCAAGCTAAGGTATGTGAACAATTCTACAGTTTTTAGTCCTTCTGCTTTTTTTCAATTGTTATTTTTTTTTGAAACTGTCGCTATCTGAAGTGTGGAAATGTTTTGAACTGGCTTAATTAAATGGTCATTCCGAAGCCTTTTGATGAGCTGAAATACAATATTGCAAAGCTGTTCCCACTCTGCCCTGAGAAATGGTCGGGATTGGATTTGCTGGAAGCATTTGGCAATGGGATGGGGATTTCCAGCCCTGCCTGGGATGGAAATAAACACTTACTAAGGAGATTCTTACTAAATGTCTTGAAAATCCTGATAAATAGTTGGTGTTCCTCACAGAGACACTTTGTCTTGTGCTGGGAGAGCAGTCGCTGAGCAGCTGTGCTTGGATTCCTTTCAACACAGTTGTGTCTCAGCTCTGCTAGAGGCAGCAGATGATGCTCCACGGCTTGACAAGGCCCTGTCCCAGAGGGATGGAGTTGGGTGAGTGAGCTGACAGAGGTTCGAGTTCACAAAATGGGCTGGAATTATTAATTCTGGTAGCGGGAGTGTGAAATACAGAATCCTTGTGTCTGTGGAGAAAAAGGAGGGGCCACCACGTTAAACAAGCACTGGTCCCTTCTGAACTGGTTCTGGAAGGAGCAATGCATTTTCTTTATTTAATTTTTTTTTGATATGTGCTCAAATTATTTAAATGCTGCATGTGAAGCAAAAAAAACCCAACCCCACGAAAAAAACACAATTAAGACATTAATTATTAGTGCTGGGAGTATTTTGAGTCATTTTTGTATTCAATCGGCTGTAATTAAATACTCAGTGAACACAAAATTAGGTCATATATTATGTAAATAGGATGAGACATCCACTAGCTCCAGCAGCAAATGCGTTGGAGTCCTTAAGGGTACAATTCAGGATTGGACTCTTGGAGCCTGATGGGTTCTGTCTGACCCTGATTTCCTTCTCTGCCACATGCCCACCTGAACAGAGATCAGATCCCGTGGAGGATGTGGGATGTGATCCATGATGGGCCACCTGCTGCCTCCTGTGCCTCATGTTCTCAGCCAGGCTGAGTTGAGCTCTCCTGGGGCAAAGATTTTCTCCATGTCCCCAGTGCCTCTCTCTGCTGTGACCCAGCCACGTATCTTGAGCTCATCCTGTAGACACAGAATGAATTTAGGTGTATCAAACAAAAATTAATAGATGCTTTGATGGTTTCGCTGAGCGATGCTGGGAGCACTCGGCACTGCCCAGGATCAAGCCCTCTATTCTCTAACATGACACTTGATAACTCGTGCTTTAGCAGTCATAATTGCAAATGCCAAACCTGATTTTGCTCCCTTTGGGGATAGTGGAAGCAGTAACAGGTCCATTATTATTAATCAGAACGTTTATGTAGCTCTTAAAGAAAGAAATAACAAATGCAAAATCAAGCTGCTGGATTCTGCTCTCTTGTGACAGGGGCTTGCGGGGGGAAGCAGCATCTCCTGGCAGGCTGAGCTGCTTCATCCTCATGCCCTCCACTCACTGTACTCGTTCCCATCTCCAGAAGTGGCTCTCAGAGCTCCCCCTTCCTTCCCCAATCCTTTTTTCCCAGCTCTCCGAGTTCTCACTTTTAAATCCAGACATGATCCTCTCAACGTACACGTGGCACATGGAGAACGGGTGTTGGGAGGTGCTGGTGGCTGAGCAGGGAAGCAAGAAGTGAAAATTGCAGGCAGCTGTCTTCCAAACCATTCCTGGTCCTCCACCTCCTGCCTGCTTCCCACTGGAAGAGGCTGCCCAGGGCAGTGGTGGGATCACTGTGCCTGGAAGGGTTCAAAAACCCTGTAGATGTGGCACCTGGGGACATGGTTTGGTGGTGGCCTTAGCAGTGCTGGGGGAATGGTTGGACTCGATGATCTCAGAGGGATTTTCCAACCTTGATGAATCTGTGATTCCATTTTGTGCCCTCATGGAAGAGGCTGCAGTTCAGAGCAGAGTAGGTGTTGTACATCAAATATTCTGTTGGAGTCCTTCAGGTATTACTTTTCTAGAGTGTGTGCAGTTTGGTGCTGTTTGGATTCTTCAGGTGGTGGAAGAATCAAATTGTAGTTGTCTATGTTTTGATTTTTTAAGAGAGAGAATGTCTTTTCTAGCCTCTCTCCTTCTTCTCCATCCCCCTCCCCTACCCCAACCAAAAAAATCTTTATTTTATAGAATTTCTTTCCATAGCCCACAACTGGTTCTTGACAGATCCCTGAAAACAGGAGGATGGATTTAAATCAGTAAGGAGAGATCAGCCTTGGCACTGGGAGTGAGGGTAATCCATGGAGAGGTGCAGTGGGAATTCTGCTGCTCCCAAACCCTGACACGGGGATCCCAATTAACCCACAGAAGGGAAATCAATGAGGATATTCCCGTAAGGGAGATGCCATGTGGTTTTTATATCAGGTAGCTTTTTTCCTAACTCTCCATGAGGTAGGGAAGAACTTGTCTGGTCTGTGCATCTGGAATTGACATGTCTGGAGTCCTCAGGAAAAGAAAGGATGGCAGTGTTGGGGCTCTGGGGAAGGGACTTGTGCCTGGGGCGCTTCTCTCACCTCTTGTAACTCTGAAAGCCGACTCACACAGTTGCCTCCCTTGCTTGCCGTGCCATTTTTACTGCTGGAGTTGGGGTATAATCCAATATTTAGGAATGGAAAGCTTATTCCTGCAGCTAAGCCATGACAAACCTACATGGACCTTTAGTGTTGATGGTTGGTGGATTGCAAATGCGGGCAGCTTGTAGGAGCTGGTGGTGTGACCCCCGGAATGGGATGTCAGGCACTGTGTGCTTACAGTAACTGTGGAGGAAAAATGAGGCCGAGTGGCCACTCTGAGGCCCTGATATTTCACTTTCAAACTTCCTTCTAGCTGGGAGGGTCAGGCTTGACTGCTCTCAGCTCGGTACTGTCAGGAGGCATGGATTCGGCTTATCAAGCAGTGCTGGGCTCGCTAAGTGCTTGGCAGACATTATAGAAAAGCGAGATGCTATTCATGCTGCAGTGGATAAGGAGTTGGAAAGCTTTGGTTTGAGATTGCAAGAGGCTGAGAGGAAAATTGAAGTCATGGAGATAATGATCATTGGACCTAATGCTGCTCTTGCTGAGAATGCCAAAGGCCAGGTTGTAAGGCGTGCAGAAGTCCAGTTGATCATCTGGAAAATAGGTGCAGATTGAGTATTATCATCTTGGTGGGAGAATCTTGTGAATATATTGATGGAGAAGCGCAGAGATTCGTGTGCTGGTTGCAGGGTGCTGCTTGAGTGGCAGAAATGCGAGGTGGGATTTTTTGAGTGCTCCAGTCTGTCGTAAGGCCGTCGTGTTAGTGAAATGTCAGGCTGCTAAGCACTGATTTCCCAGGACAATAAACCAGTGAATATTATTGCTAATATTATTATGACACTGTGACTTGAAGCTGATGCATATGATGCAACTCCAATAACAACAAAAATCTGTGGTTTTTTCGCTAAGTGTTGGGGGATTGTTCGGTCTAAAATATCAGGAGGTAATTTTAATGCTCTGTGACTCCTGCATGTCATTTGGATTTGGCTTTTTCTCATGTGTCCTAAAAAAAAGTTCAATTTGGTGACACTGAAAACCATCTCCAGAGTACTCTGCCTTCTTATTGCCAACAGGTTATCATTTAATAAGACACTTGCTACTTACATAAAAATCAGCAGAGAGAGACATCTGCACTGGAGTTGCTGCCATAGGCCTACAGCTTTTCTTTCCTTCTTTTTCTAAAGAGGAGAATGAGATTTTAGTTTAAACTGTTTTTACCCAGCACATTGTGTGCCAATAGGCAGTGAATAGATACCATCTCCTCAGATGTGCACACAATCAGATTTTATCCTCCAGCACTGGAGGTTCTGTGTGCAGCTGCTGACAGAAGATTTTATTTGCCTGACAGAGGTCCCTGTGGACAGAGAAATTGTTCCCCATCGACAAGAGTGGTCCTTCAGCATATTTTTGGATTGTCTTCCTTCAGCATTGTTCCTTCTTAAAGGTCGACTGATTTCCTCCAAACCGTTAAACATCCTCTATTAAGGAAAAATAAAATAGTTGTGCTATAGATAATATGAAAATTACCATTCTGACCTTTTCCTCTGCGTTTCTTCCGTTTTCTTGACCTGCTTTCCTCTCCATGGGACACCAGTGGTTGTCCCACAGCCCCGGGCTTGGGAGCCAGTTGGGAGGGCACACACAGTGGTGATGGTTGTGCCTGCTGGTGGTTTTATACCTGCTTGGGAGGGGTGTAGAAAGGGATCAGTGGATTAACCATTCACTTTTGGTATCATTGCTTGTGTGGCAGATCCGTGGAGTGCCCATCAGTGGTTGCAGTGTCGGGTTCATTTCCTTTGCAAGGGAACAAGGAATCGCTTCCCTTGTTTCTTCGGGAAGGCAGTGGTGCACAGGAGAGGCATCTTGTGATACTGGGTCCTACCTGCTCAGACTGCTTGGGATTTCAAACTTTGTTTTCCTGATCTGGAAATGGATGGATGCTGGGAGTTTTCCTTTGGCCTGGGGCTTTCTGTAGTAAAAGAGAAATTTGAAACCAAGGGTTATATTCTAGGCAAAGGGTAATTTAATATAATGTAAGGTCAGTCTAAGCCTTTCCTGGCCCAAACTGTTCTCGTGATGTTGTTTTCCCTGAAATACCTGTGAAGTGGGAAGAGTTTATTGCTTGTGAGGGTCCTGGTCTCTGTGACACCTCGGTGTGCACAATTTGGGGTGGATTCTGTGAGAATCTCTGTTGGATTAATGCTGCTTGGGTTACCCCAGCATCAGAAGTGGTCAGCAGTGTCCCTCTGGTGCTATTTATTGCTACCTGTGTTGTGGTGTGCAGTGAGAGGACACGTGGACCAGCTCCTCTCCAGGCCAGGGAGATGCTTTGAAGTGCCCATGGCATTTTCATGAGCTGGTTGGTGCCACCCTCACTGCTTTCTGTGGACACGCCCTCAGCCGTGTGGGAGACAGGACAGCCTGGCCAAACCGCCGGGAGACGGAACAGGAGGAAGAGGAAGCAGGGCAATTAACTCCTCTCCAAAAGGACAAATCGTTTGTTGTGCTAAAAATACGCAGCCACAGTGCTGATCCCACATTTCACAGCGGTGGCACGGAGCTATTTCAAGATGCTGAATGGGAGGGGCAGCGGTTGCAGCTCTGCTCAGAGAGCTATGGTGGCCAAAAGCGTGCTGAGGGTCCGTGGAGAACAGGACAGGACCATCAGCAAGGTGGGGTCTCAAGGCAGAGCATGGGGCTGTCACCCCAGGGAAGGCTGTGGGGGTGACTTCAGCATGGGAGCTGCCCCATTTTTGAGGGGCTGAGATGATGTTTCACCAGGGAGATGTGAAGAGGGTTCAAGGACATGTTGGTGTATGGAGGTGCCCATCACCCTGACCTCTGGACTCCGGGTTTGACACAGGGGTGTGTAGTGTGCAGGGCTGCTGTCCAGCCTTGGAGTACTTCTTCTTTTCAGGCAGCTGCTTGTAGGACCCAAGGGGCTGTGGGGAAACAAAACACCTCCTGCCCAGCGCTTTGTTCCAAAACTGCACTCACAGCAAAGTTTCCATTCTTCTGCTCCTTAGGACTTCTGAATTAACTCCTGTGCTTTCCTGTGCCGTGCCAACAAGTGTAGGGATACGCTTCCATGTGCTGCTTCAAATGTGATTTTTGATTACCTGGGAGATTGCTTAGGAAATCTCTGGGCTTTGTTGCATTGCACATGCTCCGATCACATTTACAAGCAAGCCACACACTGGGACAGAACTAGGTCACTGGAAGACTCCTTACTGGGCAGATGTTTAGTTTTCCTAATTCACCCCCTATATTAAGAAACATAATTGGGATTTTAGGGGTAGCTGAGTCTTGCTGACCATAGCTAATTTTTATTGTGGGTCCATCAGAAGGTTGAATTTTGGAGGCACAGAATGAGAGGTTTTGGTACATGGGAGAAAGTGGGATATTTTGTCTTTGACTCGCAGTGGGAGGTCACAGCCTTTTGTGCTGGCAGCTCTGAAACCAGCACAAACTGGGGTGATTAGCTCCCTTTTCTAATGAGTACACAAAGCTGATTGTGAATGAGCCAGTGGGTTCATTGTGCACCCTTGGCCTGCGTTTAATCCTTTATGTGAGACCCCCTTTTACACAGGGACAGCAATTGGAATCCAATTTACACCGGGCTCGGCATTAAATCTCCTTACTCCGGCGATGCTGGCTAATCAATGGAATTGAAATTCCGGTGCCGTCAGGAGCCTCCTCCCTCCAGCTCTGCCACTCTTTCTGCTGCGCCGCGTTTTTAGGAGAGATGAAGCCCTTAAGTGGGAAACACTTTGTCTCCCTAATACAAGAATAAACAATGTCTCGCTTCTTGGCAAAACACATCGCAGCACTGTGTAACAAGCAGCAGAGATCTTAAAAGTCCATCAAGAGACGTTATGGTAATTTCACAAGAACGACCACCTTGCTTTTAGTGAGAATTATCTAAATATGAAGATAAAAGGAAGAAGAAAGGGAGCTTGACGTGTAGAGAGACACATGAAAGGTTTCGGGAGAGGCTTTCAGTGCTGCACAGAAATATTTTGCAGCTGAGTTTTCTGGCAAGCACCTGAATAGCAGGAAGAGTTTCTGCCTGCCTGGTTTTCACTTTCACAAGCAGGACTTGTTAAATCAGTTTTGGGGGATATCAGAGATCAGTAAATTACAAAGAGGAGACCTCAGTCAGCCCCTGCCAAAAGCTTTGGGAACTGTGGGATTACAGCTGAGGGAACTTCCCCCTTGTTGCAGTTGAGTCATGGGAAGAGCAACCAAATTTTTCAGGAGAGGCAGTGTTTGTGCACCCACATGTGATGGGGAAGAGTGATTTCAGAAGTGCTGAATGCCCATCCTCTGGAAACAAAGCAGATGGAGTATCTCACCTGGATAGGGTATAAATGGGAATGCCGTGAATTGTGGCTTGCTTTTGGAAATTTTGGCTGGTCATGGCTTTAGAAAGCCAGCCCACTTTGTGCTGTGGAACAACTCAGCTCAGGAGTGTTGGAACCCTGGGTTTAGAGAATTTCAATCTTTCAGTGCTGTCTTCAAAAGCACACTGCATTTGACCTGAGGCCTTGGGAAAGGCTTCCCAAATTATGGGATAATACTGAGATTGTTGCTGTGTAATTGAAGTTATGTCACTGTATGTCACTGTCACTGAGATGTAGAAAAATGAGGTTTATGGGGTTTAGTACTTGCAAAACAGAGGCAAAACGAAACAAGAGGAATTAACACAGGTTAATTTCTCGGTTCTCATCCCCATCCATTACTCCTGGTGCCTGCAGCCCCTTGAAATATTCATTCTGCCTTTTATTCCTTAGTGCTGTTTAATACCTGAGGCAGAACAGTGACCTGGAGGGTTTGTATTCAGTTACAGTCATTGTTGTGGGACAAGCTGGCATCTGGAAAGCTGACACTGGGCTGGAAATTAATGAGTATATCTTCCCATTGCAACCTGTGTGGCAGGTATATTTATTTAAAAAGTCATGAAGCAGCCCCCCCCCAAAATGAGGAGCTACTTTTTACAGAACTCCCTGAGTTTGCTCTTTGTCTCTCACCTCGTTTCTGAGCTGTTGGGATGCACGTTGGTTGCTTTCGGGGTGCCCATGCTGATAAATCCTGTTGGTTTGTTTATCTCCCTCCACCTGGGCTGTATTGGTGCCCTTTTCTCTCTGTGCTGTCTGGATGGAGCTGTCGAGGAGTTTTCTGAACAAGGCAAACTGAAAGGCCTTGAGAAGTACAAAATGTACCTGCCTGCCTGGTTTATGGCCATCAGACCTGGTCCTGATCTGGATGCCCATCAGCATTGATGACTTGATCTTCAGTGGTTCGCACTTATTTCCACACATAAATATGAAATACATTTAAAAGCACCCCAAACCAAGCCCCCACAAATACTGCTTCAAGCTGCAGCTCCCATTCAGAGATGCCACTTATCCTTCAACAAGCCACTGAGGATTCCCTGGAATGATGACGAGGTAATCACTGCATAATAGCCCCAAGTTTTAAACCACTGGGTTTTTTTTCAGTGGGCAGGGTCTTAACTTTGCCGTTGATCAGTTGTGAAAAGCCTGGTTGACTTTTCAGGCAGAGCTGATCTGCCAGCCTTTAAGGTGAGGATATTTTATGTTTTATTTTGTGTAAACCCAGCAGTCTGAATTAAGGACAAATGCCCTGAAGTGTGCAACCGAGCCTGTTTAATAGCTGAAATATTTGGGGCCATTTGATTTGGTGAGCTCTTTCTCTGTAAAAAAAGGAGCAAGCTGAGCTCCAGCATTTTTCAGGGAACATTATTTTGTGGAGAGAGAACACTGATCTTATTTGGCAGAAAATAAATGGATGTTTGTGTTATGACGCCTATTCAAGTACTTTCTTTTATGTATGTGCAGGATGCTCTGTCCTGAAATCAGATCTTGTCTGACTGATACATTTTAAGCAGGGTGATTCTGACTCTTTCACAACTTTCAAGTGTCAATGTGTTAATGTTTTGCCCAGCACATTATTTCTAACAGGCTGAACTCTCATTGTGTTTTCGCAGTTTGGGTTTAGGTTTCATTTGAGGCTTTTCATAGCTATTTAATTCCTCATAATTTCTGACATCCTGGTAGCCTCACGGCTCCCCAAGATTGCAGAGACGACGACAAACACCCAGCCTCCCTGGCTTTATTTTTTAAAGGTCTTCCTTTCTCTCCCCAACCTCCCAGCTCCCAAATCTGAGCCCCAGGGGAAAATCGGAAGTTGCTTCCTCAGACCTGTCAACTCTTGTGCTTTCAGGGTGAGCCTAATGATGTTGAGCCCTATATGATTCTTTCACACTTGTCTACTTCAATCTCACCCTGCAAGACAAGCAGTGGCTGTGCAGAGGGAGGGGATGAAAGTCCTGCTACGGTGGAAATCTGCAAAACATACGCGCTGGCTGTGAAGGAAATTTGGGATCAGATGCAAATCCTGTGTGTAGCATAGCTGGTCGGGTTGTGGGTTTGTTTTTTTACCCCCTGCAGTTTAATATGATTTTTGTCTTGCTGCATAGGAAACCAAATCAGGTTTTGGAGGGACACGGGGAGGGATCAGAGTGAAGAATTATGCTGAGTGTCTCCCATCTGCCTGGTGGTATGTAGGTGGGAGTAAATAGCAGGATTTGACTGTGGAGAGAAGAGTGCTGAATTTGAGTACAGAGGTGGCCACAAGCCTAATATTTCAGAGATTGACCCTCTCTGCCTTTTTTAACCAATTATGAGACCACTTGTTCTCGGGACATTTTGTACCTGGAGGCTCCACATAAAAATCCTGGGCTGGCATTAAGAAACTCATACAGTCATGTCTAACCACTGCATGCAGCCCACCCTGTCCCCTGTGATTTTCCTCCCTGGAGATGGATAGGCAATGCCACCAGGGGAAATTTTGGGAGCAGCTGGCATGCAGCATCACCAGACTGCTCGGACTCCGTAGTGTGAAGTCATCCCTTTTTTCTCTGTGTTTGCTTTTCAGCTTAATCTCTGAGCAGTTTCCTCTACTTCCATTTTTCTGGTGAGTCACAGAGGAGAAGAGAAACAGGCTAAACACAGATGGAAATGAAAAATCTGGATCCCTGAGCCTGCTGCCTCAGTTTCTCTCCAGAGTGCACTCTTTGCAGATAGTGTTTGGAAAGTCATGTGTAGGTGCTACAAACACCCCCAAAATCATGCGGAGACAGGGCTTGTTCCCCCCTTTACTGTCAGATTGGTTTTATCCACCATGTAGATCAGATTTAGGTTGTGTGTGAGCAGTGTGGCTGCCTCTTCTCTGTTTTCCAGTGGGTTTTTTTGCTCCTTGTGGGTATTTACCAGCTGGTTTTGTACAGGGCTCTGGTTTTGGTGTGCCAGAAAAATACCTGAAGCCAGGCAGGCAAATGCTGAGCTTTTCTTCCCCTACAAGACTCTGTAAGACACAATGGAGATCCCTCCCTTGTGTGGGACTGAGTGACGATCCCCGAATGAAATGGGGTGGAAGGAGAGAAAAAAGAAGTGGGGTTTGGCAATCTTAGTGAATTTTTACTGCTTTATCCATACTTCCTCATTTCTAAACAGTCCTGGGTCTTTTTTACTTATCACCCTTTGCAGAGGGCTCCCCTGTCCAAACCCAGGCTCTGCTGAATTGCACCTTTCCACGAGCACTCACAGCTGCAGCACAGCAGTACTTGGGCTTGTTTTTGTTGGGTTTTTTTGGAGACTGTTTTGCCAGCAAAGGCTGATGTCAGATCTCTGGGTAGTTAAAAAGCAAATTCAAGCAGCTCGTGGTAAAGAACCTGTGGAAGCGCTGCTGCCAGCCAGGTTCTCAGGGAATGCTGGCCCTTGCCCAGCGGTCGGACGGGTGATTTACTGAGTGCTTTTCCCATTGCTGTGTAGCAGCCAGAACGGCTTTGTGGAGTTTCTAAATATTTTTTTATTTTTTTTAAGACCTCCATGGTTGGGTTTTTGAGTTTCTTCGTGGTTTGCCACACGGCCAGTGTTAAAAGTGACAGTTTTTAGCTGTAGGTTTAAAGGTTGTGATAGCAAACTGGAATTCCGGCGTTGGAAATGGGGCTTTGCAAGAGGCAGATTTGTAAATCAAGGGGGGAGCTGAGGAAATGTGAGCTTTTGTGAGGCTCTGCCGTGGAGCTGAGGGTGTTCAGCTTCTTGGCTGGAAGTTCCTGATGGATCAGCAGTGAAGGAGGAAGGTGTGTCCTCAGGAGCAGTGTGGCTGTGTCCCGCTGGCTGAGGTGACATCGGTCCCCTCCAGCTGTGTTCTGCCTCATCCTTACGGGCTCTGCCTTCAGGGCTTCCTCCTGCCCCCTTCCTGCAGCAGGCACTCGACTGCAACTGGGCCAAACACAAAACTTACCAGTATTTTCAAGTCAAAATGCTTATCAGTTGCTCTTTTTGTGTCTGTTCCCTCATTTCTTTCAGCAGCCACTCTTTGGGCATTGAAAGCTGCAAGTGTTCTCTCTCCATTCCAAACTACTCTTCCCACCTGGACAGTGAGAACCAAACCAATCGCTGCTTCCTCTGGGAGCTGAGAGACCTCTGTAAGAGGCACACCAGGCCTGTACCTGGAAAGCAGGGTAGAAGCAGCATGTTTGGAAGTGTTTGCATTGATATACTGTCCTGAAGACTTCCTAGAAGCTGCGCTGAGGGCGGATCTCCCTGTCCAGAGCCGTGTTGTTACCGTGGGACGTGGTTCGGCACCCCAGAGGTGTTTGGAGCTGTCAGTCCCAGTCTGCCCATGTGCTAACCTGATATTGTGTTATTACTCACCTGCACCAGTGACTGCTTTTAATCAATATGTGCTATGCTAAACATGAAATCCAGAGAAATCCCCCAGGGAGGTTTTCTTCTTTGGCTGCTGAAATCCCGTGTGAGCGCGTTCAAGTTAGTCATCCAACACCCTCTTGTTCTCATTCCTATCAGCGCTGATTCAGAGATAAACTTTTAGGGATAACCTTTGCCAGTGCTTCCCTGAATACTCAGTAACTCACAGGGAGCACAGGAGCGTGCTCAGATGGTTTTAATGCACTCCAGTGATGGCAGGATGCAGCTGCCACCTGCAGACCGGCGTTCGCAGGGTGACCCTGCCATTTCAACCATGCCTAAAAGGTTCTCCGTGAACCCTAAAAAATGGGTTCACTGAGTTCTTATTATTATGATTATTCTAATTTTTTTTTTTTTTTCCTCCTTTTAATCCTTCATGTGCAACAGCTTGATTTGGGGGTTGGTGGCACTGGAGGGAGGGACAGTTGGTGAGAGAGGAAAGTGCACGTGGCTGGCGTGGGCGCTCTCGGAAGCTGCGGTGGAGCTGGGAATGGGGGGACAATGATGATAGCAGCTTGATGCTGGCATCACCCAGGAGCATTTTCCTGAGGTTCAGCACAGCAGCCATGAGGAAAAAGCTGACTGTCGTTCTGCTCATCGTTAACTCGTCCTTCTACACCTTCACTCTTTGGGGTGTGTTTGGGGAATTCCTTTGGCAGATGCTGTTGCTTCATTAAACAGTTATCCCTGCTTGCCCTGGTTAGTCACTAGAAACCAGCTGCTGTGTTTGGTCCTAACCTGGTGCTAAGCTGCTACTCCTTTTAGCAATATAAGTCACAACAAATAAATGCTCTGCTTGTCTAAACGGCCCTTCCATCCTGCTGTGCTCTCCTGAAGGTTGATTTGTAGCCTTTCATTTCCGTTCCAGCGCAGCCCTTCCTCAGGATTTGAAAGGACAGGTTGTTGTTGGCGTAACTTTGGCAAGTTTCAGTGTGAAGAACGAGGATATGGAGCAGGCTGGGAGGAAGGGAACACTTGGACTTGGATTTTAGGTGGTCCGTTGTTTCCAGCCAGTGTGCCTTTGTTGCTCCAAGCTCCATCCAGCCTGGCCTTGGACACTTGCAAGGATCCAGGGGCAGCCACAGCTTCTCTGGGCACCTGTGCCAGAGCCTCCCCACCCTCACAGGGAAGGGTTTCTTCCCAATATCCCATCCAGCCCTGCCCTCTGGCACTGGGAAGCCATTCCCTCTGTTCTGTCCCTCCATCCCTTGTCCAAAGTCTCTCTCCAGCTCTCTTGGAGCCCCTTTAGGCACTGGAAGGTCTCCCCGGAACCTTCTTTTAGGGGAGAGTGGAATTTGCCCTTTGTTTCAGTGGTAGTTAATGTTAAAATTAATTCTTACTGTGTCTCCTTTGTTCTTGGTCACCACTACGTGATTATTATTTTTTTTTTTCCTACTGCAAATTAAACACGAGACGTTGTGGTGGGCTGCAGACTCAAGGGATTAATTCTGCAATTTCCAGCCTGATGTTCTTTTGTCCTGGAATGAAAATGGTCGTCTTAGGTAATGGCTATTTTTATACAGCCATTTGTTCACAGAGAACTGGGTTGAGACCTCCAGTAGTGTATCATTGACTGCTGAACAGCCATCATGCAGTGCAGATCACTTCTGAGCTTGGCTACGCCCTCACCCGAGATGGAAAAGCTGGTTCAAAAAACCACTCAAGGCTCCCCTTTCAGTCCTGTCCCTTTTTTTTTGGTGGGACTCAGGAAACCTTCATTGTAGTGACAGGTAGAAATGCTGATGTGCAAGTTTGTGCCATTTTGTTGTGGGGAAAAAAAAAGAGGAAAATGGGAAATACTGCTGCAGGATTTTGTGGTTGACTGGAAGGACCACAGTGCTTGGCATGTTTTAGTTGTTGGAGTGATGACAGAAGCTGGGTGGTTTCTCTCCTCCAGCAGCATATTTAGGCTGGGAAGGCACCCCTTCAGGTGTTCTGCAGCTCTGGGTAAGGGATTGCTTGTGTGTTTGGCCCTTCTGAGCCCGTGCCAGCAGCCGAGATGATGTGTCCCTGCATTGCTCCTGGCTGTGTGATGCTCCAGAGCCTCCCAAAGTCATCACTGCGCCCTAAAAAAACCCCTTGAAGAACTCAAAGATGCTCCTGCATCTTATTTTCTTTGAACCCCATCTCCAAGTGGTGCTGGTGAGGATGCTGTGGGAAGGTGCTGGAGAGAGCTTGTTGTCATCTGCTGGCTCTGTGTGGGCTCCTGGTCCCCTGGGTGAGGAGGGGATGCTCCTGTGCTTCCTAACAGAGAAATTACATCTTCTTAGGTGTTGAAGAGGCTTCTCAAGCGTGTTTGTGGTTAATCCCCAGCCCAGGGGTGTTGCCTTTGCCTTAGAGAAGATGAAAATGAGGCAGAGACTCACGGAGTGCCAGAGGCACATTTAGAGGCTGGATGGTTTCACTGCACGTCAGCTTGGTTGGGCCAAACTTCTTCTAAATTAAACTATTAAAAAGCTGGTAGTGAAAATCCTGGAGCAAGCCAAGCTCAAAACGCAGAGTGGGAAGCAGAATACTGTAAACTATGGGGTTTTAGTCTCCATCCAGTGGAGATGCAGGCAGTTATTTCTTAGGAATTATTTTATTTAGTTAACACCAAATAAATGCTGTTGTTGCTTTTTCAAGGCTTTTTTTTTTTTTTTTTTTTTTGCTTTTTTTTTTCTTTTTCCCTTAATAAGCCCAGCCAAACAGCTTGGACATTGCCCTGGTGCTGAATTGGCTCATGGATCACAGTGCTGGGAAGTTTGTATTAATCAGCACTCTGCAGTCAGTGTATTGTTGCTTCATTAACCTACTTGTTTTTAAGTATCTGTAAATCACAAAGAGGGGAAGTCCTGCTGCTTGCTGAGAAAGCAGCCCTGTTTGCAGCATCTCTCCTCTCTGAAGCACATTTCTGGTTTGCACTTAGGGTTTGGGGGTTTTTTCCCCTGTTTTTCTCACCTGTGAAATTTGTGGTGTAGCCTAGAAGGACGTTTCAGATGTGTATGTCCAAAATTGCAAGTGCTGTTGCTTTTAACATCCAAGCTCCCTGGGGATATTTGGTTCTGGAATACATCTATTCTCCAAGTGTTATTTCACTGCTCACAATGTCACAGCTAAGGTCTTGTTGTTCAGTAGGTACATTTTATTTGTCAGGATGCTGTATCTTCCTAAAGAGGCAGGGAACTGCAATAAAAAATGATTTATTTTCTTTTTTAAGTGAATCATTACAGGAGTTGTTAAAGGACTCTTATAAATGTTGTTACTGGAGAGCTGGTTCCAGGGTCTAGAGGAGGAGAAAAGGTTGGTGTCAGGTTGTACAATCTAACAGTGATTACGTGCTAATATTTCCCTGGCTAACAGAGATGCTCTTCAGTGTCCTGTGCTTCTGAAGAGGACTTTGAGGGCATGGGAAGAAATAAGGAAGGGCTGTTTGTGTTGCTGATACTGAAGTTTGTGCATTGGTGACTGCAAATCCCTGAGATCCTTTAGGGGTGGAATGGACCCGAAACTCATTGCTGCTGTCTGGGCTTTTAACCAGAGAATTACAGACTGGATTGGGGTGGGAGGGACCTTAAAGATCATCCAGTCCCACCCCCTGCCATGGGCAGGGACACCTCCCACTGTCCCAGGCTGCTCCCAGCCCCAATGTCCAGCCTGGCCTTGGGCACTGCCAGGGATCCAGGGGCAGCCCCAGCTGCTCTGGGCACCCTGTGCCAGGGCCTCCCCACCCTCCCAGGGAAGGATTCCTTCCCAATCTCCCATCTATCCCTGCCCTCTGGCAGTGGGAAGCCATTCCCTGGGTCCTGTCCCTCCATGCCCATGTTCAAAGTCCCTGTCCAGCTCTCCTGGAGCCCCTTTAGGCACTGGAAGGGAGACCTCAGAGCTGCCTTTTCTTCAGGCTGACCCATCCCAACTCCCTCAGCCTTTCCTCATGGCAGAGGTTCTCCATCTCTTCTCTGGTGGTATCTGAGCAGCTCTTTGACCATTCCCAGGGACAGGACAGGGAGTCTCAGAGGTGCACAGTCCCGTGTTGTACCCCCAGATTTGGAGTTCAGAGCCAACAACTCAGGGGCTGCTTCTGCTTTTCTGTTATTTCCTGGAATTGCAGCGTCAAGATGTAACAGGGAGGAGAGGATGTTTTCTGTTCTCTCTCAGGTATTCAGTCCGTGTCTCTGCTGTTGTTGTTGTCAGTGCCAGGGCTGTTGAAATCTCCATTGTTTAACTCAGGGCACAGGGCTCCTCCGTGCAGCCGAACCCCAGCCATGACTCATGTTGGTAATTTGGAATTGCAGGCACTGAATGTGCAACTTGCTTTCCTTTGCCACGAGGCCTATTATGCAACAGGAACTGACAAGTACATTTTTGAACGTTTTCACTTACTCCACATAAGCATCGGTTCTGAAATTTGGAGGGCTTTCTAATTGAGTGATATTCTCTAGGAGAATCAAATACATATTAACAAAATTTTTTAAACGTAACAAGGAGTAATTGAACTTCAATAGTATCTGATTACATTTGGTGTGTTTCAAAAATCCATTTTTTTTCTTACTGATTTCAATTGCAATTGCATTTCTATATTTGTATTTTCCTGCCTTGTGGAAAGTACCACATGCAGTATTGGCACTGCAGTGCCTGACTTCTGGATGAAGGACTTAATCAAAGTAAATCTGGATGGTTTCTGTGAGGTGCCAGCCAAGGATAATCATCATTTTTGTTGCTGTTTACCAGCCTGTCCTACCTGTTGCAAAATGGAGCATCATCTGTAAACACGCACTCTGGGTTTTAAAGTCCTCTTCCCCAAATTCCTAAAGCATGTAAAACTTCCTCTAGATTAATATTTAGACCAAATTTATTAACTGAGTGTGATTTTTCTTTTAAATTAGTTTATCGGTCTCTTTCCTCGTGCTGCTAAAAGAGACAAAAGCAAATCTGCCACTCTTATTTAGATTTATTTCGCAGACATATTTTTCCATTTGTGTGGATAAATGCTGGTCTGACTTCATCACCATTTTTAGATGTTCTGCAACGCTGAACACAAAATATGAGCTGTCCTCTTTAGAAATAGTCCTCAAAACACTCCGTACTCGTAACCCATTTGTACAGCTGGGTGAGCGGATGCGCCCAGAGCCTTCAGCTTGCCCTAGTTGAGCAGAAGCTGCTGAGCCCTGGCAGTGCCAACAGGTTTCATGGACTCAGAGAGGAGCACAAACTCTGGATGAACTTCCAGGAGATGGATCTGGCTCCCTGGAGGTTGATGCCACTGCTGGGAGCGTGGATGGGGCTGTTGCTTCTTCCCTGCCAGTGTTACCTGTGATAGGCATGGAGCTGGTGACGCCTGGCTGGATATTGTGGGAGGCCCATCTCTGCTCAGGTGCCCATCTCTGCTCAGGTGTCCTTCTTGCCCCATTTTCCCAGGTTTTTAGCTCCTCAGGTGAGATCTCATCCCACCAGGGAAACTCTTGCATGTGCATCTTCCCCGCCCATGAGCTGCAGGGAGAGGCTCTTTGAAAACAGGGGTTGAGGAACTTTCTGAGTTTCCAGGGGTTTGTTTAGATGAGACTGGGGCGGGGGAGCTTCATCTGTCCTTTTTAAAGGGCAGAATGACCCCAGTGCCAGAGTCTGTTCTGGCTCAGTGGCCCCACTTTCCATGTGCCCTGGGTCTAACCACGTGTTGCTGAGTCCCAGAGAAGTTTTGGGGCGATTGATTCGTAAAACTTGTGGTTAACGCTGTAAGTCTAAACAGATACAAGAATTTATACGTTGCCTTTTGTTGTCGCTACTTAAAAATGAACAAGCAGCATCCCCTGCACCCCAAATCCAGTGGGACTGGGGACAAAATGCACTCGATGCTTGGGCTGTTCAGCTTGGATTGTCTGCTGGAGGTGCTGCGACTCCTGCCCAGCCCTTGTGAGGCTGAGCCCAGAAATCCCCGGGATGTGCACGGAGCTGCGAGGCACCGCAGCTGCTTTTGATAGATCAGCTCTCAGAAGGCACAAGCACTGGTTTGTCAGCAAGGGGACAGCTCATCATTAGCCAGTTTGGTCGCACATGTCACGGGCGGTGAGCGGTGTTTGATCAAGTGGAGCCCAAGGTAAGACGTGCAGGAGCGCATTGTGAAGCGCGTTTTGTTAATGCCACACACCGAGGTGGCTCCCTGCAATCCGATGCAAACATCTCATCGCTCCTGTTTTATCCTCATCTCCTGAAATGTGCTCAGCTTAAGTGGAAGCAGCTGCCTCCTGCGCAGGGAAAGGGAGGCAGACCCTCCTCTCAGCCCCACCAGCCCCTGCCTTCAATTAGCTGCTGGTTTGCCTGGAGTGCTGCAGTGTGACCACTCCTACTGTCAGAGCCAGGAGGAAAAATGCAGCACGGTAATGAATTTGTAACTAGAGAGTGGGGCTAACGAGCGTCCTCAGCTCAGGAATGCAGTGGGGATATATTAAGCCAAGTGTATAGAGGGAGGGGGAAAAGGAAAAAAAAAAGCAGCATCTCCAGGCTGGATTTTATAATTAGGGCACATGGTGTAACTCTTTTGTTTTGCAGAAGCCAGCTTTATTAATTGATGTAGAAGGTTGCTGTGTGCTATTCATTGTTTGATTAAAATGCCTGTATAAATAATTAGGCCTCTTCTGTTTGTTTTATTTTTGCACCCAATTTACATTTTCGTACGGAACAAAAAATGAATTAGCAAATGCGTTTATTTCGCAAATATTTTAACCCGTAGCTGCTCTCTCCTGGCCACCCCCCACTGCACTAATGACGTGACCTTTCTGCCATGCTGGCTCAGTCCTCAGGAACTCTGTTCTCTTTGGAGAAGCCGTGGTGGTCCTCCCTCCTTTGTGTGTGTGCTGCGGGGGGCTGCGGGCTCGGAATCCCTCCGGAAAACACAAATAAACGCGGATATTCAGGCACTGCTGGAAGCAGCAGGTCAGCGCTGTGTCTGGTGGTATTTTGCTGAAGAAAGGAGGTTTCAGGCAGACTGGATTTGTGTCTTGTCTCCTTTCAGGGCTGTGGAACAGGGCGAAAATGCTGCTGTTTGTGCAGCAGCTGGAGAAGCCAGCGCACATCTGGAGCCGGGGTGGTGAAGGGCCTTTTGAAACTGTGTTATTGTTATCAGGGACTGCCTTTCTCTGGTAATGTATGAAAAATCTGCCTGTCTGCAGTACCTCTGAGCAGCCTGTACATCATCTTTACCCTGGGAAGAGTTTGCTGTGAGCTGGTGCTGTTAATTTCTGTGCATCCTTTGACTTTTCCTTGAGAAAACTGTTAAGGAGCAATGCCAGGCTTGGTCATCGTGGTTCCCTCGTTGTTCCCTGGCCTGGGTCTACCCTTGCCCCTCTGGAGCCCAGCAAAGCCAAGGCTCAGATGAGGCACTTTCACCGATGTGAGGGTGTTCTCCACTTGGCAGCATTTGCAGTGGCCTGAGGAGGTCAGTGGTGATGCCTGTGGACTGGTGCACCTTAACATGTCCTTTACAACCTAAGGTCTGAAAATCAGTGCCCTAAACCGTGGTCTCTTATATTTTCCTGTTTGTAAAGGCAAAATTAAGCAGAAAATGCTAGTTCATGAGCAGCACCTGGTGTAGTTGTGCGTGGCCAGGGCATCACACCCAAAATGATCCCTGCACAAACAGCAGTTCTGGTAGAAAATGAGGAGAATTTGTGTTTTTCCACTTGTTTTCCCACCCCTTGACCTCTCCCTGGTCTGCAGGTTGTGTGAATTGTCCCACAGGGTAGGGAGAGGCTGTCAAAGGAGCTTTCCTTTGGCAGGACGTGGCCGGTCCTTCCCCCTGGCAGGGCTCAGCCAGGAGCACACGCTTCCTGAAGTTTTTTCAGGCATGGATCGATCAGTGAGCTCAGTTTGACAGCAGCTGCAACAAAAAGAGAGAGAGAGAGAGGGAGAGAGAGAGCGAGCTCCGTGCGGCTGATCCCCGGGAAGAAGTGGAGAATTGTCACTGTAATAAGAGAGACTCAGTCAGGAGTGAGTCTGTCTCCCCGGGAAAGGAAGCAGCAGGGACTGTGTGGCTGAGGGAGAGCTGTGAAGTGCTGCTCTTCATCCTGCAGCTCTGCAGCCAGGCCGTGGTGCATTCCCCCTGTTCCCTTCCCACTGCGCTGGGAGCGGTGGTGGTGGCATCGCTGCGATTGCCCCCGTGGGGCCACAGGCTCCTGCCTGGGGGGGGTCTGTGATGCTGGTGACCCTAATGTGACAGTGAGTCACTAGGCAGTCACACACTGGGGTTTACGCCACCATTCCGTGCCCCAGCTCTGAGGCAGGAGTGAGTTGATTTGGGGCTCCAGGAAGGGGTTGATTTTGGTCACTGGTTCAGTACAGCACATCCTTTGCTGATGTGTTATTTTCAGCTCTCCTCGTCCTCCTCGACAGACCCACCCTTCACAGTTGGTTCAGTGGTTTGGGTTAGAAGGAACCTTGAAGGTGATCCCGTTCCACCCCCTGCTATGGGCAGAGACACTTCCACCATCCCAGGCTGCTCCAAGCTCCATCCAGCCTGGCCTTGGACACTTGCAGGAATCCAGGGGCAGCCAAAGCTTCTCTGGGAACCTGTGCCAGGGCCTCCTTACCCTCACAGGGAGCAGTTTTTTTCCCAATGCCTGATGTAAACCTACTCCCTTTCAGTTTAAAGCCATTCCCCCATGTTCTCTCTCTCTTCCCTGGTTTGTTTTGTCCTCGCTGTGGTGGGGCTGTGCCTGACGTGAACGCGCCCGTGCCTGGCAGCGCTGCAGCTGTGCTGGGAGAGGTGATAACTCCCTGCTGCTGCCAGCGAGGGTGGATTCCCACCAAAAACCAGCTCCTTGCTTGTAGTTGGGGTTTGCTACTACTGCTGGTTTGCCTGCCTGTGTTGTAGAGTCGTAGTATGCACAAACCCCAGCAGACTTGGCTGAGCTCTCCGTGTCTCTCCTGTGCTCTAGGACAGACTGCAGTGTTTTCTCCCTTCCTCATCGCTAAAAACTTGTGGGTTTTTTGTCTGAATTTGCTCATGGCGTGTGAGAAGTCCTTGGAGGATGCTGTTAGTGGGGTTTAGTGTCTGAGCTGTGCAGGGTTGAAGGTGCCTGGTGGGGCTCTGGGATTGCTGCAGCCCCATCCTGCTGGGAGCCAGGGTTAGGAGCTGGCTGCAGGTGCTGGGGAAGGCTGGCAGAGTTCAAACACACGGAGCTGCCATTTAATTTTGGGTGTTTTTAATTTGCAGTGTTTTTCTAGTAAAGTTATGCTTTGGAACAAAGATAGTATTTTTTTCCCTTAACCTAAATGCTGCATCCTCTATTTATTCCTTTTCCCTTCCCTGCCAAGCACAGAGCAGTCAATGGGTGGAATTTTTTGCAAGAAATTCAGACTTTTCAATTTTAAAAAAAGTTGAGAACATGCCATAATGCTATGCATGTGCCAGTGAGCAAGTTGTAATGCACACAGCCAAATCAAAATGATCCCACCCTCACTCCTTCCTATCATTTACAAAAACCAGCTGGAAGGACTCAGCCCAGCAGACTGTCTCTAGCAAAGGGGAGCAAAAGTGTTTGGGTGGTGTGTATAGCATCAGGTCCAGTGTCATCATTTCAGGGCATGTGTGCTGGCTGGAAGGACTGGAAGCTCGGATATCTGTGTCTATATCCGGATGGAGCTGTTCTGCACGGTTTGGTACATGACTGAATCCATGCCCAGCCACAAAATGAAGCGAGTTGTGCTCGTCTGATTTGGAGAATGATGGGTTAAAGTAATGTTTCATGTGCTTTCACATAGAATCATGGAATCATTTAAGTTGGAAAAGACCTTTGGGATCATCAAGTCCAACCATTTCCCCCAGCACTGCCCAGGCCACCACTGACCCACATCGCCACGTGCCACATCCACGGGTCTGTTAAATCCCTCCAGGGATGGGGACACCTCCACTTCCCTGGACAGCTGTGCCAGGGCTGGACAACCCTTTAGTGAAAATTTTTTCCTAATATCCAATCTAAACCTCCCCTGACCATTTCCTCTTATCCTATTTCTTGTTCCCTGGGAGCAGAGCCTGACCCCCCCCGGCTGCCCACTCCTGTCAGGGACTTGTGCAGAGCCACAAGGTCCCCCCTGAGCCTCCTTTGCCCCAGGCTGAGCCCCTTTCCCAGCTCCCTCAGCCGCTCCTGGGGCTCCAGCCCCTTCCCCAGCTCTGTTCCCTTCCCTGCTCCAGCCCCTCCATGTCCTTCTTGTCAGGAAGGTCCCAGAACTGCCCTCAGGACTGGAGGTTCCTCAGCAGTGCCCAGAGCAGGACAGCTGTTCCTGCTCTGGAGTTTCTGTAAATAGGGTCTGTGGTATGTACCACGTCCGTGTTCGTTCTCCTAAATACGCATATTTTGCATAAAATTGCACATGAACAGTTTTGCTCTTTTCAAAAACTTCCCAAATATATAACTTAGATGGCAAAAATCTTCTGGCTGAGAGGGAGTGGGAACCACGTGGAAAGTCTGAGTCAAATGCTGTTGTTGCAGGGTGAATAGCACAGAAACTTATCTATTTGAAAGAAAAACTGTATTGTTTTTACAAGGGTTTTAAGAAATCTGAAGTACAAAACTCAAAACTGTTAAAATCATTATTTTCACTTAATCCCTTTTAGTTTACTTCGGGCTGTAAGCAATGAACAATTTTCTGTAGCAGTGAGATGGCTCTAGTTTTTCTGGCCACTGGAATACGTGGAGTATTCCCCCTTTTTTAGACCAAATTACACTTTTCCTGCCCTTATATATGGAAATACCATGATTTGCTGTTGCAAAAAAATCAGATGCTGAAGTCTTGCTGTGTTGGAGGTAGGGCAAGGGTAGTTTTAATCTCAGTGGAAGCACAAAGTAGTTGTCTGCAGTCTGGCTTTTCTTTTTAACAAATAAACAACATCTTGGTTTTTTTAAAGGAAATTTGGAATTCTAAAGTGTGTCTGTGTCACTGTCCTCATGACAGTCACTTGCCTGTGTTGAGCATGTAAATGACCAGGGAGGATTTGGTTGGTGCTTAATGCTTCCCTGTCCTCGTGGTGTGCGTGGCTCCAGCCTGTACTGCTGGGGTAGCTGCCCACAGATATTCCCTGTGGACTCCCAGGATGATGCAGTTGAGGAATAAATCCAGGGAATTGAACACATCTCAGTCCTGCTCTGTGTGGCTTTTAGGCCTTTCCGAGGCTGCCACCAGAAAGGGCTTTTTTCCCCTCTGCTCTTCATTCACACTGGAGAGGGCAAATCCCAAATGTTCAGCCCCAGAGCATCCCTGCTCATCCTGGAGCCATCCCAGAGACACAGGGAATGTTGCTAATGGATGGCAGAGCTCCGGGCTGGGTGGCTCAGTGGGAATCTGGAGGGGGAAGGAGTTGGAGTTGGTTGGAAAGATGCTTGGTAATTTTATTCCTTGTCATTTCAGACACAGCTCTGTGATAGTCCTTATGATCTTTAGCCGTGCATTAATCTCAGTGCTGCTGAGCTTCACACCCCTGCTCTTCCACCATTTCAGTGCAAGGTTTCTGTGCATTCCAATTGGAAATAAATTTCTTTATTACACATTCTTTGACCTTGGCATGTTTGTAACCCTGGCGATTGTTAGAGGGGCAAAAGGAGGACTTCTGGGAATAATTGCCTTGTTTGTTCTTTATCTCTGAAGCATTGATACCTGCAGTTCTGGGCTGAGATAATTAAATCTTAGAATCACAACCTCACCGAGAGAATCTTTCTGGTTCTGCAGGCAACGTTTTATTTTTTCTGTAGGTATAAAAGTGCAGTTTCCCTTTGCAAACCCTCCACGGTGACTTTTGGAAACGGGTCATGCTGGATGTCCAGCTGGAACTGCTCTGCTCTGAGGTCGCAGTTCTGGGAAATAGACATCACCTTAAAAATAATCCCAGGAAAACATGTGCGGGAAGGAGAGTCAGGAATCAGGTGGTGTTTCTTGGTATCCATAGCGAAAACAATTTTAGAAACCACTCCTCTCATAAATACTGCATTTTTGGGATAGCTCTTCTTGTATTCTCTATTGCCAAGTGCATTGGCATGAAAGCAGCTTTCCTCAAAAATTAATCCATGCCTGCTGTCTTTTCCCGATGGGGTGACAAGCGCTGTTGTAAGCGGAGCTGGTGCAGCTCCATGAAAAAATTTAGGGCAAAAATTTATTAAGGACTCGAAAAACAAAATGTTCAGATATTTTGAAAAAAAAAACCAACCCAACCGAAAAACCAAACCCCAAATCAAAGGAAGCGACCTCTTCCCGTGGCAGCTTGAGTTGTGCTGGGTGTGAGCAGCTGCGCAGCCGCAGCCCAGAGCTTCACATTCCTGCTGCTGCATCCCGGATCCCTCCGGCTGCAGAGCATCCCAGCACAGCTCAGTTTCAGCTTGGGTCCTGCACTGGGGAGATAGGGAAGGAATTCTTCCCTGTGAATAGGTGAGGCTCTGGCACAGGTTGCCCAGAGCAGCTGTGGCCATCCCTGGATCCCTGCAAGTGTCCGAGGCCAGGTTGGACGGGGCTTGGAGCACCCTGGGACAGTGGAAGGTGTCCCTGCCCGTGGCAGGGGGTGGAATGGGATGATCTTTAAGGTCCTTTCCATCCCAATCCACTCTGGGATTCTCTTTGGTGGCTTTGCTGGTGATCTGATGAGTAGGAGAGTGGAGCTGCTCACTGGACTCACCTTCCTTCTCTGTGAACTTGCACAAAGGTCTTTTATTTCTTCTTTCTGAACATCCCCCCCAGTGTAAGGGTAGGTTTATACAGGAGCCAGGAAAATACTTTTTTTTAAAAATGTGTTTTCTCTCCTCTCTCTCTTCCCTAAGGACACAGTAGGTTATTCTTCCAGCATAATCAAAGTCATTTCAACACCTTGTTTTCTAGCACCTACAATTCATATAGAGAAACTTGGTTGTTCCACGCAGAGTATCTAGAAAAAAACACAACAAAAAACCACAGAGAGCCTTGTTAGCAGCTGGGGCAGACTTGTTGTGCTTGTCAGGATGTCAGCTGTGTTCACATGGAGGCACGAGCCCGTCTTGGGTGAGAAGCAGCCTCAGGGAGACAAGGGCTTGGTGTGGGGTGTCACCCAGTGCCAGGGTGTGAGAGCAGGTACCTCGCACAGGGGCTCAGGGAGAGCAGCATCCAGGGAGAGCAGCATCCAGGGCTGCCTTCCTGCTCTGTGGGTACCCAGAAACCCCCTGTAAAATCCTTCCTCACACAAGTTTTGTAGGATCCTAAATGACGCTGGAAAGAAGCATCGGTATCACGTGCAATGGAGGCTTTTCCAGCTCAGCCATGTCTCAGTGTAACCTGTGTGACAGCACATCCTTCTTGGAGGTGAAGCTTGAGGCAGGGGAGTGTCCAGAGAGGCCGTGGGACCTCCTGAAATACAGCTGGACATGGCTGTGGAAATCTTGTGGAGTAAGGAGATGGCACCTGTGGGACCGTCCTGAAGGATGGACAGAGGAATAGCCCCAGAGTGTGCTTGGAGGCCCAGTTTGTGAGCTGCACATGGGCAAACAGGGGAGTATCTCTGGGTCCACATCACCCTTGAGCTTCATTCTGGGTGCAGCACGGGAGGAAATCAGAGCCTTTGTATACAGAGAGACTGGTTTGACATGCACGTGGTGGCAGAAAGTGTGATGGGGCAGAATCCTTGCAGAAGAGAGGGAGCAGGATGGGTGTGTTTGCTCTCCTGCTGAAATCCTGTCTGGTGCAGACCCCTCTAGAAATCTGAAGGTGTTGTCTGAAGTTTCTTCTGAATTAGCCCAGCTGAAAGGACCCTCCTTGACATTAGGGCTGGGGGGGAAGTCAGAGAGCTGCTGTGCAGATGGCATCTCTTGCCCGTGCTGTGTGCAGGTTGATGCAGTTTAGCCAGGCTCATCTAACCCACAAAACCCCTCAGGATCAGCATAGTGGCCTCTTAAGTGGGATCATCTCACATGGTGTTACCTCCCCAGCAAAGGTAATACAGATCTGATCACATGTCAGCACTAAATTCATGTTAGCCGAAGAATTAAGGATTCAGGAATATGCCCTCCGAAGGCTGCCTGGGTTTTCCTGACAAACCACAGCAGCTGGCTCTTGCTGGCCCTGTCTTTAGGTTAGGTGATGCTTTATTAGAATACCCTTGTTTTCATTTGTATATTAGCCCACAGTATCATCATACAGCTGCCAAAATCCTCTTCTTTCTCAGGACCTTCTTCCCACTTGTGCTGTTCTCTCTCCCGTGCATCCTGAGTTTCCAGTGATACTCCTTGCAGGCTGGGTTGTGGGGCAGCCCTGGGCAGGGATGGTGCACAGAGCAGCAGGGTGGGGTGCTCAGTTGGCCATTCTGTGTTGGGATCTAAGTTTTTCCCCTCTGGAAAGCTCTCCCAGCGTCGCATCCCTGGTGACTGACAGATCTGTGTCTGCATTATTGCAGCATCTGGGACGCGCCTTCCAGAGGAGAGCACTGTTCCCCTGACATGTGAAGGTGTGAAACAAGCTGCTTGGCTCGGGCTGCCTGTAAATCCTGCCTCAGCAAGCAACAAACATTGATATTTTCACACGGTAAAAGCCTGCCAGCCCTCCTTGTCGTGTTTTGGGGAGGGAAGAATTGATTAAGAAGTTCATTACTTTATTGGGAGCTACCACAGGGGCTGCAGACAGTGGGCATAGGACTGTGGCAGTGCTGTGAGACTGGGAGGAATCCTGTAGATACAGACAATTCCATTAAAAACTGCAAAAAGACCTAAAATGTATTTGCTGCCGTTCCTCTGCCTGAGTAAATAGGATATCAGGAGCTGGGGACGCTCATTGCCAGGTTTTCAGTGGGAAGCTAGAAGGGAGCCATCGAGTTTGCTGAAGGATGTTCAGGCCTCCCTTTGTCATGGTAATGAGGCAGTGCCTGGGCAGCACAGGCTGCCAACCTCGGCAGAGGTTCCTCTTGTTCTCCTTCAGAATGTTTGGAGGAAAAGAGAGACCCTGGGCACGGAGTGTGCAGCAGCCCAGGCTGAGGCACATCAATAATCCGTCAACACAGCCCCGTGGGGGTATCAGGAGAGAGCCCCTACATGACCTGGCTTGCAGATTTTTCTTCTTTTACAGTTTAACCTTTTGTTAAAGTTCCTAGGAATTAAAAAGAAAAAAATGGGAATAGGAATCCTGAGGTGTTTCATGGCTCCCTGTCTGTCTGTGGCTCAGCCCAGCCCAGGGCTCTGGTTCTCGGGTTGGATGAGGAGCTGCTGCCTGCCATCCCCTAGGAAAGGGAAATACATCCCATGTGCTCAGTGCTCTTGACTGCAGAAACACATGCCAAGGACAGCCTGGCAGCTCCGTGTGCCAGTGGAAAGGTATTGCCTGGATGAGGCTTGCTGCTGGAGCAGAGAGGGGAGGATGACACCAGGCTTTTTGGTGTGGGGCTTCCTATCAAATTGGGTGTTTTGGTTTTGTTTTTTCCCTGCTTGCCGCTCTGAAAGGCTCTTTCTAAAGAAAGTTCCATGGTTGAGCCCTTCAGATAGCAACCTGCTGGATGGGGCACGGGTACCAAGTGTCAGTCTGACTTTGATGACAGGAGTCATTAAACGATGCTGTAGGCTTGCATCTGCCTTAATGTAGTTTTTTAATTATCTCCTTTCAATAGAAGGTTGATTTGAGTCAGTTGGTACACTGTGAGGTGAGCAGAGGAGGAGGAATGTGGTGCTATTGAACATGTCCTCATGCAAAGGCTTGATCTGACCTGGCAGCATCTCCTTGGGCAAAGTCTGATGGACTTGGAGACAGTGTTGTCTTGGGAAAGGTTGGTGGCACTGGCAGGGAGGTGTAAGAGCAGTTTAGGTTATTTAAAGCAGGTCTGACACATTTTTCCCCTCCATTTTGTCTGTCTGTGCAGTTTTTGTTACCATTAGAGACCTGCTGCAGCTCTGGGAGATCAAGGGATGGCTGGATTGAGTCCTTCGGTTGGGGTTGGGGGAGCCATGCATATATTTGTGTTCTTAAATTGGTCCAGATCTTGGGTAAGGTACTTACGAGACAGTCCACAGCTAGATTATGTCAGTATCTAAGATAAAGAGGGGAAGCAGATGTCAGAGATCACCGTGGAAGTTCCAACCCTCTCCTGGCTGCTGTACATTTATTAAGGATTTTTCCAGTCTGGTTCCCTTGCAAACGTTTACCACATCCCTTGAGACTAACTGTGCATCCTAACAGGGCAACAAGATTTTCATCTGAAATTTTCTTTTTTATTAATTTGATTCCATTTTTCCTGCTAAAAGCCCCCCATGCTGGTGTTTCTGCTTGATGTTTACACCTTTCAAGCACATATTGATACACATCTTGTCCAGCTAAGCTGTGCTCTTGCTTTGAGCTGGACATATTCACATCTTTTGATCTTCCCAGAGAAATTTTTCCCTTCAAACCCTTAAACATTTTTGTTGTTTTCTTTGTACTCTGTTCAATTTGTCAATGTCTTCTCTGGTAATGAGGTGTCCAGAAGTGAATACATTATTCCATTTATGGATTAATTACATCTGTGGAGAGAGGAGGCTGGAACATCCTGCTATGTGAGACGTGTGTGTTCTGTCTCTGAAACCAAACTCTCCTTTTAGCTGCCACATCCTTGTGCAATTTCATCTCGAGCTGCTTGCCCTCTGCCTTTCCAGCTCCTTGTTTGGATGGGTGCATCCCCAAAAGCTCCACCTCCAAGTGTGGCTGTGGTTTGCTGATAGATCACCTCGGTTTCAGTTCTATTTTTTCCAAAAGGAAAACTCTTTGTGTGATTTTGGCATCTCCATTCAGATCTGGCAGGTTTGGGAGGGCCTTCTGAAAAGGGCAGGGAAATTCCTTGTTTGAGTGCTGTTCATGAGGTGGTCCTGAGTGAAGTGAGGCACCTTCCCAAATTTGTGATGTCCCAGGCAATCAAAGCAAGACTTCCCTTGTTTGTATTTATTTTCCCAGTCAAATCCTGCAATACATTTCACTCTGTAGTAGGTGAAACTTTATCATAAACTGTATTCTTTCCTCTCCCACATCGTTACCAAAGCTGTTAAAATTAAATCTAACACAGATCCATGTGATTCCTTGGCTGTTTTCTCCAACTCCTTTGTTTCCAGTTGGCCTTGCAGGTGCTAAATCCTAATCCCTTCTAAAGTTGAGAGAATTGAGGTTGCTCAGATTTTTGCAGGATTTTTGCTTTTAATTTTAGGATTGACTCTGGAAAACGCTCCTGTAATCCACATTTCCATTCTTCTTTTCCTTAAATAAATAGTTTGTGCTAACTGACGAGGTGTTCTCTGCAAGGCTCTACTTGCAGCCTGCTGAGCTGCTCTCTGCAAGAGATCCTTTTTTTTTTTTGGATATTCTCCCCATTCTTTTGCTAGGAATAGAACTTAATTGCATCCATCCATTTAAGTAATTTCCAGAATTAGGTATTAGCCTTATGTTTTGAAGGAATTTGTTAGATTCCCCTTTTAAAAAATAATTCTTTGCAAATAACAACACTTGATTTCCTTGGTTAATTGCACAGATTGAGTGATTTGGCACATGTCTGCATTTTCCAGATACTCCCTTTTCCCTCCTTCAGTGGAAGCTATTTTTGTAAACTCACCATCGCTCTGATAGCACAGGCATCTTTCCTTAATTTACTTTTGAAGACAAATTTAATAAAGGAATTCCCCTTCTTAGCCATATTGGAATCATTCCTTTTTATCTTTTATTAATTCCCCTACTTCTTCTTAACCAGGTTTTCGTGTGGATGTTTATAAATCAGTCCTCCCTCATTCCTTAATCCTTTTGTCCAGAGTTAACTCGGACTGTATTTTATTGTTCCCATTTAATTGGCTCTGTAGGAATTAAATGTCCGTGTGGCACTTGCTTGTTCTCATCCTTGTGCAAAGAAAGATTTTTCTTAGTACTCAGCTCTTAGGAAAGCAGTGAATGCTTAAATGCTGTGGGCTTGGGGAGGGTCTCTGCTTGTAGGGTTTGGGGGTTTTCTTGGTTTAGTTTTATTTTAACAATGTTATATTGACTGTGGTGTTCCAAAGTTGCCAGCTGGCCTCTTTTCAGCATGGGGGGAATTTATGGTCTCCCTTTGATTATCCTTATGGATTCTGGTGGTGCCTCATCTGGAAAGACACTGGGAAAGCCTTACAGGAATGGAGCTGGAGTTTCCTCCATGACAGTGCAAAGGAAGCAAACAGCCTGATTTACCTGAGCTGACATCATTCGTGGGCACTGGTCCCAGATTTTAGTAAGCCTGTGATGAAAAGTTAAGGTCCAATTGAACTCTCCAACAGCTGTAATGCAAAATTATATCCTGGATAAAATCAACCTAACTTGGAACTGCTCTCAGTCACTTCAAACCCTCTGCAATGGGTTGGGCTGGGAATTTTTTTTTTTTTTTTTTTTTGTGCTTCTCATTATTTTTCAATCTACATTTGAATTTGCAGCCAAAGGCTACAGCCTCTTGCAGTTGATTTTTTCAGTGCTGATAACTCAACACAATAATTTAGTCAACCTGATCTTCCCTGTTGAATTTCAGCTTATTGGCATTATAATTAATTTTGACATGTAACACCACCCCTCCAACTTTCACTCCCAAATCTATTAATGCGTAATGATGAAAAGTATGTGCTGTGCATAATACTGTTTGGGAGTTATGGATCTCACATCCTTGTTGTCGGGTAGTGAAAGAGCATTAGTGCATTAATTCCCGCTGGCTGCAGCTTGCTGGTGACTCGAGATGTGCTGAAGCTTCTTAGTTTGTAGTGACAGCTTCTCTCAGTCTCAAGCAGGAAGGTTAGAGGTGAATTTTATTAAAACTACATAGAATGCTGGAATGGTTTGGGTTGGGAGGAACCTTAAAGATTTTGTTCCATCCCTGCCATGGACAGGGACACCTTCCACTATCCTAGGCTGCTCCAAGCCCCATCCAGCCTGGCCTTGGACACTTGCAGGGATTCAGGGGCAGCCACAGCTTCTCTGGGCAACCTCTGAGCCAACTTTTTCACTTCAGAGCCTTTCTGCTGCGCTTTCCAATGTGCTAATCAATTATAAAACACTGGGCAGCATAACATCACACCAAGCCTCGTGGTATTTATAGGACTGCAGCTTCTGCTGCTCAGTTTTCTTCAATTTACAAAACCTGATGATGGCCATTGGTCACAAAAAAACCCGAATCCCCCCCAAAAAGCCACCTCTGCTCTGTTTTTTTTCCAAAGGCCATGGGTGATTACATCACTGGTGTGTGGTTAGATTTCATTTTCCTGCTGCACTCAGTGGAACTCAGGAGCGAATGCCCAGGAGGAATTAAGCTATAAAGACGCTGGCGGAGGAAGTACGTTAAAAGCAATTAGCAGAAATTTAACAAAGTAGATGAAAATCAAATCTCAGCGCGCGCCGAATTTCCGACCCGGCGCTCCACGGTCCCACTGGTGGGTGGTGTTTCCAGGAGGAAAAACTGTGGTGTTGGGGAAGGAGGAGCTGCACTGCTGGCAGCTCATAGGGCTTTATCCTCGCTCCTGCGTGTTGGCAGAGAAAGCTGCAGAGGGACTTGGGACAAGGGATGGAGGGACAGGACCCAGGGAATGGCTTCCCACTGCCAGAGGGCAGGGCTGGATGGGAGATTGGGAAGGAATTGTTCCCTGGGAGGGTGGGGAGGCCCTGGCACAGGGTGCCCAGAGCAGCTGGGGCTGCCCCTGGATCCCTGGCAGTGCCCAAGGCCTGGTTGGACACTGGGGCTTGGAGCAGCCTGGGACAGTGGAAGGTGTCCCTGCCCATGGCAAGGGGTAGGAATTTGGTGATTTTTAAGATCCCTCCCAAACCAAACCATTCTGTAATTTTATGAAGCCGTTCAGCCTCGGGACACAGTGAAAATTCTGGGAAATGCACATTTTCATGGCCAAGAGTCTTTTTATTTGCTTTATTTTTTTATGTTAATATCATGCCAGTGTGTTTGATGGAGATGCCAATTCCGGACTGTCGCTGGGTTTGAGTTTTGGGGTTTTTTTTTTGCCTTTCCCCTCTCCTTTATTAAAGGGGAATTGGCAGATTGTCCTACCTGGGGAACAAAACCAAACAGCTGGCATGGTTTGAGATCAGGAGGGGAGGAAACGAGCAGAGAAGTGCTTGGAGAGACAGGGAGCAAACATTTAGGGGCAAACCAGTTTCACTTTATTCTGCAAACAAAATGGAAGCATTAGCAGAAGGGGTATGACTGATCTGCTGAGGGCTGGGGTGATGGGCTCAGTGCTTTTCAGAACAACCATTTCAAGTGTGCCCTGTCCCTGGTGTGCACTGAAGAGCCACTCCAGCCCCGGTGGGCTCCGGGAGATGCTGAGGTGGAGGAGATTCTCATTATTTCTTCTAACAGCAAGATATTATAACCCCATTGTTATCAGCAGTGCTGCACTGGAGCACTCGTTGAAAGGAAATCAAGATTGAAAAGGACCAAGATGAAGCAAAAATGCTTTGGCTGAGTTCAGTTTGGGGGGCCTGTGAGGAGGATGGGGAGCTGCAGATGGGCGCTGTGCTTCCTCTGCAAACCTGGAGAAGCCTTGGCAAGGGGTGGCTGAGAAGCAAAAGCTGCCCCTGAGCAGGGGCCAGCTCGGGTAGGTCCTGCTCCACCCCTGCTGCAGTGGGTGGGAGGCTTGGGGCTGCAGGAGACAGTGGGATTTAGGTCGCTGGTGGTTATGGGACTCAGCTGAGATAGGGGAGGGATGAGTGGGGGTCTCTGCCGGTGGGATCATTCTGAGGTAGGATTGTATCCCTGCCCTGGTGTGTCCAGCCAGCCTGAGTGATGGGTAGAATCTTTTAATCTGTGACATTTCTGAAGGAGATGGAGACCCTTGGATGGTTGTAGAGCTCGTGCTTCCCAAATATCAGTGGGGAGCTGGGCACCGGGCAGCCCTGGGCATGTGTAGTGGCACCAAGGTCATTGTAACAAACAACTGGGAGGAGGAGGAGAAGGAGGGAGTTGTGGAGGTGAGGGGATGTCTTTGCACAGCCTTGGAGCTTGGGCAGTTGTGGTTCATGGTCATCCTCCTTTGCTGTGCCCAGGGACGGGGTGGGTGCTGTGCTGGGCCCCTGGTCCGGCTGCAGGATCCCTGGGAACTGACCACAGCCCCCACTCCCAGTGCCTCTGTGCTGCTGGGGGCGAGGAGGTGGAGAAATCAGGAGTGAGGTCGAGTCTGGGAAGAAGGGAGGGGTGGGGCGAAGGTGCTTTTCAGATGTAGTTCTTCTTTCTGATTTGATTGGTAATAAAATAAAGGTATTTCCCCAAGTTTTGGCCATGACAGTAATTGCTGAATGATCTCGCCCTGTCCTTACCTCAACCCATGGGCCTTTTGTTACATTTTCTCTCCTGTGCCCAGCTGAGAAGGACAGGGATGGAGTGGCTGAGTGGCCACCTGCGGTCCAGCCGAGGTCAACCCATCACAGCGTGCCAGCGCTCCTTCCTCTCCGTACAAACTTCGGAGACGAGAAATGAAAATTACTTTTGGAAATGGTTTTCCAAACCTCCTGGCAGACACCAGGACTCTCAGCCTGGCTGGGAGCTGCTGCTGCTGCTGAGCAGCCTTTCTCCAAAAACTGCCGAATTATGGGTATTGTGAGTTTAATGTAAAGGTGTCAGGTATCTCTGAAGAGAAATTAAGAGAATGTCAAAGGTAAAAACTAAACAAAAGGGCAGACACAAAAAGGCTGTAAATGAGGTGGAAATTGCAGGCAAATAGACAAAGGAAGAAAGTTTAAGTAGCAATTTGTAGTCCTTTGCACAAGGAAATGCACTTCATTTTTAATAACAAAATAAAATCTCAGAGGATGCTGCACTTCTAAATACAGAGCTAAATATACCCTGGAAAAACCGAAACTGGTTTTTGTGCAGCCGCTCCGAACGCGCGCGCAGCAAAACAAAAGTGAGGAGTTGATTGACAGAGTTAATCTGTCCTTAATAAATGTTTTATTTAAATATTCATTTTCCTCATTTGCATTAATTCCTTGCTCCAGGCCGCCTCTCAGTACAGTACCTTTTCCTGAGTCCTCATCCATGAGGATCTCCAGCTGTCCTGGGTCTGTGGTGGCTCCCAGGACGGAGCCTTCCCACGGGCATGGAAGTTGGGAAAGATCATTTTCTCCTTGAAATAGGAGCCCACCATTTTTCCTCTCACTTCATGTGAGATAAAAGCAACAAAAGGGACAGAAACCTTGTGAGGTGAGAGCTGCTGCTGTGCGCTGAAGGTTCTTGATGACGGTGATGATGATGACAGAGTGGAAGAGAGATGGATGCACTTCCAAAATATTCCTCACCGTTTTTCAGGGGAAAAAAGAAGACTTTTTCTTTTTTCTGGCTGTACCGGTGCGATCTCTCCCAGTTAGGGAATGCTGGAGTTGGGCTGGAAGCCCTGGCTGGAGCTGAGACAGCTCATGTGTTCTCTGGGACGAGCCGACTGTCTCGCAGTGCCTGGTGCTCGAAGCACCGGGAGTTAACTCAGCACCCACAGAAATCCATGGGAATCCATAATCCTCCAAGTGGGGCTAAGGTGGTTGTTTTCCATGCAAAGAATTGCTGGATTAGATGAAATGCCCATCAAAACTGCAGCTGCTGGGGATTTGGAGGGTGTTGCTAATTAAGGGATGTTTGTATTTGGTTCACATGTTGTCAGCAGGAGAAGAAGGAACGATTTCTTCCTTCCTTTTCCCCTTCCCTAATCCCTATCTGAGCCACACCAGGACAGGTCCCATGCTCCTGGGAATGGCTCTGGTGGCACATGCCGGCCCACAGGCAGAGTTGGCAAAGCTGCTGTGCTTGAGATGCCTGTCCCTGGAGCTGCTGTGGTGCTGGGATGTGCTCCCATCCGAGGGGGAAGGGGGAGTCTTCCAGGTGGATTAGAAGGATGCGAAGTCAGCAGTGCTTGGTGCCTGCTGTGGTGGGGGCTTGGAGTGACACCAGAAGAACTTCACCCACTTTGTCTCAAACATCTCAGTTGTTGTCAGGGATCTGGCCTTGACCAGGGTTTTCCCAATTTCCCAGGGAGTGGATCTGATTCCTCCCCACCAACCCCATGTGCGCCATTCTCTGTACAAATTTCTTTAATCTCACTTTTCTCAGTGGGGAATTTGTGACTGCCTCCTCCTCACTGCTCCCAGCTCTAAAACATTCACTGGGATAATGTCTGTGATGTGAGGGCTTCCTCCACACCTCCTGCTTCCGTGCCTCCAAATCCCCCTAAATGAGTCTCTAGGACAAGCCCTTACCTTTCCACAGGAATTTTGTAGAATAGATTGGGTGGAGCTGGGGAACTGAGGATAAACACAAAATATTTCTGTGTAGTAGCACAGAGTTCTTGATTTAGGTGAGAAATAAGTAGCATAAGCAAGGTTAAGTGTTGAATTGAAAAGAAAGCCAGGGAAAATGTTACTATCTTCTCTCTGAAAGAAAACAAAATTAAAACACCCCACCAGACCCCACCTTATCTTTGTGAGTACTGAGCTGGAATAGCCACAATTTCTTCTGTGCCTGTGCAGAGCTTCAGGTGCTCTTTAAAGCTCAGATTGCTTGTTTACATGTGAATTAGTGATGGGATTTCTGTACTGCTTGTAAGAAATGAGGCAGAATTTGTTTCAAACATCTAATGAGTGCTGGGCTGTCTGCAGCCAGCAGAACATCTCTGTCCTGCCTGGAATCAGGCTCTGTCAGCTGTGGCTGTGTTTGCTTCAAGAGATGCCGTCACCATCAAAGGTACTCACTATAAATGATTCTGAATGTGCGGATTTTTTGCTTTACAGCTATTTCTGCATATCCAGGATATTAAAGGAAATGTGTTTTCCTTGGAGGAGGTAGTTTGTATGTTGAAGTTCTTAGAACATGTGCAGAGCGCATTTGTTTTATCTCAGTTTATCTTATTTTGCCCATTTGTGTTTGTTTACGGGTTGTTTTCTTTGTAAATCGGGTTTAATGCTGAAAGCCATTTATAGAGCTGGAATAATGCAAAGCTGACTCCTGAATGATGATAAATGCTTGGAGGAGAAAGGATCTCATGTTGGTTTAGCCACGAGTGCCCCACACGGAGCAGGACCAGCAGGATGATGCTACCTGAGAAGCTGTGGCTGACCCAGATGCTGCCTGCTCTTCTTCTCCAGATGGAAATCATCTGGAGAAGATCTGGAGATGATGATGATGATGATGATCATCATCATCATCATCATGGAACAACCTGGTCTAGCACAAAGTGTCCCTGCCCATGGCAGAGGAGTTGGAACTACATGATCTTTATGGTCCCTTCCAACCCAAACCATTGTGGGATTCAAAAATCCCTTCTTAGAGATGTGGAGAGCAGATGCACTCGATAAGAAGCAGCTTATTAAACTGTGGGTTTGTTTGGTTCATCACTTTTTGTGCGTGTGTGTTAACAGAGGCTCGGAGCTGCGACTGTCGTTTTCAGAATTCAGCAGGTTCCTTTCTGCTGCTGTGGAATGAGTCAGTGCAATTCCTGCTTTGATTTACAAAATTGGATTTTAATCTCTTTGAAACCATTATGCTAAATCAATTTTTAACATAGCAGAGCAAGGAGGTACAAAGCCTCCCTTGTTCTCCAGTTGTGAACTCTTTGGATGAGCGAGCACTGTCTAAACAAGACTTAAACGGCATCAAGGGGGAAGGGCTTTGCCGGGATAGAATTGTGGAATGGTTTGGGTCAGAGGGGACCTTAAAGCTCATCCTGCTCCATCCCTGCTGTGGGCAGGGACACTTTGCACTATCCCAGGTTGCTCCAAGGCCCGTCCTTGGACACTTCCAGGGATCCAGGGGCAGCCACAGCTTCTCTGGGCAACCTGTGCCAGGGCCTGTACACCCTCACAGAGAAGAGTTTCTGTCTAATATTTAACCTAAATTATCCCATCTTTCAGTTTGAACCCATTACTCTTTGTCCTGTCACAACAGTTCCTGATGTAGAGTCCCTCCCCAGCTCTCTTGTAGCCCCTTTAGGTACTGGAAGGGTCTGTGAGGTCTCCCTGGAGCCTTCTCCAGGCTGCACAGCCCCAGCTTTTTCTCAGCCTGTCTCCAGATGGGAATAGAGTTTTGCTCTGTTTGTGGCTCCAGCAGGATTCGAGATCCCTCCGTCCTGGTATTTGGGTTTTTGGGTCTCCCCCCCAACTCCAGCCCAGCTCCAGAGCTGTCAAGGCATCAGATGAATCACCCCTGTGATGTTTCGGATTTCTGGCAACAGTAGCATTGGGCAATCATCCAAATCCAGCAAGGCACTGATAGCAATGAATGGGAAGCTCACGTGGTTCCATATGGAAAGCAGGGCAGGAACAGTTCTAAGATGACTCTGTGTGGAGGTAGACAGGCCTCCACTTGCCCTTTATCCTCCTCTTCCTTTCCCAAATCCGTGCTATCCCGCCATCGAGCTGGTAAATCAGTCTTGCTGTAGACTGGGGAAGGGGCAAACCCCATACAAAACACTGCATATGAATTCCAGACAGTGTTTCAGGCTGCTCAAATCCTCACAAAATTCCAGGCTTTTCAGACCCATCCTTCTTGCCTGGTGCCTGTTTGGAGAGGCCAATTGCACGTCCTGTTTGTAATCCTGACCCAGGAGCTTCTGCCCCAAACTCTCCAGGGAAGAAAATCTGACAAAGAACATTTATAAGCTTTATGACTTTAATTAAACCTTGGAGAATGAGACCTTCCAGAAAAATTCACTGGCACTTTTAAAGAGCCACATCACTGGGCCCTGACCCTGTTGTTGTCTTTCCTCTCTTCTGGAAAGAAAAAAAAAAAGGAAGATTTACTTCTCAAGTGAAAAAAAAGGGTGTGTGGCATGTTATACTTGACCAGATTTTAGTTTGTAAAACCCAAAAATAAGCACAAAAATTAACTGCAGAGTAACTAGAGGTAGGGAGGAAGATGAAGAGCAGGGAAATTTCAGTCTTCCTAAAAATCTCTTTTAGGATAAAAAAAAGTCTCTTGCAAGATAAGTCTCATTGCCTAAGAGTTGAAGATATTCCTGAAACAATAATCCAGAGCTTGGGGGGTTCAGCTTGGAGCAAAGGAGGCTCAGGGGGGACCTTGTGGCTCTGCACAAGTCCCTGACAGGAGGGGGCAGCCGGGGAGGGTTGGGCTCTGCTCCCAGGGAACAGGGACAGGAGGAGAGGGAACAGGCTCTGGTTGTGCCAGGGGAGGTTTGAGTTGGATATTAGGAAAAATTTCTTGGTGGAAAGGTTTGTCCAGCCCTGGCACAGCTGTCCAGGGCAGTGGTGGAGTCCCCGTCCCTGGAAGGGTTTAAAAGCCCTGTGGATGTGGCCTTGGCAGTGCTGGGGAGATGGTTGGACTGGATAATCTCAGAGGGATTTTCCAGCCTAAACAATGCTGTGATTCCATGATTTTAAGAGCTTGGGGTCAGAGCTGTGCTCATCCTGTCTGTGCTGTCAGGTGGTGTTGGGTATTTCTGGTTTGTTCTTTATTTCTGATCCTTGGGCTGTTGCTCCCTCCGCAGACCCAATGCCTTTGGAACTGCCCCATAACTGAGCTCCTGGGGGCTTTTGCTTTGTTGAAAAAACATCATTCTAAGTCCCCATTTTTGGCCAAAATGTCAACTTCCACTTCTTTCTAATCCCCTTCTAATTTGAGAGGGAGCACCTGAATTTGCTGATAATCTGTGATTATTCCATGCTAATCCTGCCATTGTAGAGGATGGCTCTGCTGGACACTCAGCAGATGAGTTAATTATTTTCCTTTATATTAGCTGCCCTCCAGGCCAGACATCCCAACAGCTTCTGGTCCATCTTTGTCACCTTCACTGTTCAACGTGGTTTAGTTCTCTGTGCTCTCCTTGCCTGTCGTAGGTAAGATTGTTCAGCATCCCCAAAAAGCATCGTTTTCTTTTCCTTGGGTAGCAGTTTTACCAGATAAATCACTGCTGCCTGGTTATTTTGCAGGCTGTGGGATGTGGGGTGCCCTTTGGAGCAGGCAGCCCAAGCTAAATCCCAGGATAAGGCTTGGCACAAAAGCTCAGGGTTACAGGCAAACAGGAGAAAATCACTGGAACCTCACAGTGTTGCCAGTGCTGGAATATAAAAAAAAACATTTCAAAATGCTGCACTGAACTGCTTAGTTCTGAGCCAGGATCCCAAAATAACCACCTTTCAGTTGGTAAAATAAATTATCGAAGTCTTTCAGATCCAAATGTAATGCTTGGGCAAATTAATCCATTGTTGTATTGTTATAGTGCTCTAATCATATTTTTATATATCCCAGGAGTTGGAACTAAGAAGCATTTTGCTGTCAGTGCAAACACAATAATAAGAATAGTCTTAACAAAGTGACGTGCACTTAGCTGACTTTCTGAAATACATTTCAGCGGAAATTACAGATGCTTTTTTACTTTTCATTATCATTAAGGTCCAAATAACTTCCTTGTGTTGAAACCCAGGCTTGCTTTATCTGCTTCAATAATTATATTGAGGCTCATTATGGACACCTTGTTTGTAATTCTGGCTTTTCTTATTGAATTCTGAATGTGTTATTACAAAAGTATGTACTTTAACAGATGGAGTATATCATGGCAACGTTTAGTTCCAGTTGATCTTTTCTAAAGAGCACGCTGAATGATCTCGGGCTAAATACAACCAAGACAACATCTAGCTGGATTTTTTAATTTTTTTTTTTCCCTAATAGCATTTTCCAGGCTGCTTGGGGGAAAGCAGAGAACAAGAAATGCCACTGGATTGAGCAGGGCAGCTGGAAAAGGTGGGATGATGAAGATCTGGTGATGAGGAAGAGGTGTGGAAGCTGCATCAAAGGCAGGGGAGAGTTCTCCAAGAAAACATCATAGTTGATGTCAAGGTTGTCTCATTTGCCGGTGGGATATTGCTTTAATGGTGTTCTTTTTTCCTCTCCAGTTTACATAATGAGATCAAGCTAATTAAACCATGTCTAGCTCTGGGAAAAGATCAAAATGTGAGCTTTTTTTATTGCACTTTATTAAAACCTTCACCCTGTAATGGAAGATTATAGGAAGTACTTTGCTACCAGTGCATCTTGCTCATCCCTGAAAAATGCAGCTCCTCTTTTGTACCAATACTTTCTGGGTTTTAATTGTTTTTTCTCCAAGTTGACCATATTTTGGGAGCTCTCAGAAGGTGCACAATTGATGTGGTTGGGTTGATTAGGTAAAGCAGTAATAATAAGTAGATGCAGTGAGGTGTTTTATGCAAAAGCCAGCGACAGTAAATCCTTCTGAAAAGTGTCTTCTTCTGTAGAGCTGTGCAGGAGTTGCTTAGCCCAGTTTGTTCAACACATTCCTTGTCTCAGCTGACTGACCATTGCTGGGGGGACACTCAGGGGTCTTCCTGGACCTAAAAATGGTTTTCTTTACAGCCTCCTTACATTCGAATGTATTTTTTTTTCCCATCCAATTTTGCGTTCCTTAAAAAAAGAGAAAAAAAAGAAATGCAGGGGAATGAAATGAAAATATGGTGATTTTTATTGAGGTTAAATGCAGATAACCTCATTGCACTTGGGGATGCTGGTGACTGCTTGCCCTCCCTGCTGTGACAGCAGCTCCAGGTGTGTTGTTGGATGACCCCCACGGTGGCTGATGTCTCACAGAGCTCCTGTGATTCAGCGCTGGCAATCCAGCTGCTGGATTTTCCCCTCTCCAGGGTCACAGGTGAGCCCCCCCTGATGTCAATACCTGTGAGTGTGCGTTGGTGGCACCGCTGTCACTTCGCCAGGGCCCGGAGCGCCGGCGGGTCCGGATTACGGGAGGCTTTCCGGGCTGGTATTAAGGCGAGGAGCTCTTGCCAACATTAATATATGACTGCATTAGATCATCCTAATTATATTTCGAGCTGGAATGATTTCAGAAGCATTGGGAGGCAGCGAGGGCTCTCCCATGCCTTCTCCCCTTGCAGAGGGGGCAAGGTTCAAGTGTTGCTTTCTCTTCCATAGGGGAGGCACAGCTGCGGTGGGGCTGGGAGGGAAGTTTCTCCTGACTGGGCTGAAGTGCAGAGTGCCTTTGAGGGCTCACTCAAATCACTGCATTTTCCCAATTTCTCCAAGGATCTCTCTACTTTGAGCCTCGATGGAGACTTGGTGGAAAAGGAAGGGAAAAAGAAGGGAAGCTTTTGTTTGAGGCGTGTTGCACTGTCCCCACCTGACGGGGTGGCAGTGTAGCTGTGCTCTGCCAGCTCTGTGCTCTTCCTCACCCTGCCAGAGCCCCCATGGAGCCTGGCAGGGGCTGGGATGTGCAGGGGGACCAGGATGTGTGTCCTGGAGGATTTCCCTGCGTCGGTAACGGCACCGTCTCCTGATGAATAAATTGGCTCCATGTGGAAGCAGGGCTGGATCCACAGGGGTCAGCAGGAGCCTCTCCTTGCCTCGATGGGTTTCAGATGAGGCCCTGCAGGACAACTGATGGTGGGTTGGGGTTTTTTTTTAATCTGTGCAAGATCTTAAAATATATTAGGGTTAATGAAATCAGTGCAATTGGGAAGCGCTGCCTGTGACGGACAGATGGCCAAAAGCACTTGGAAGTACAAGTGGGTTTGCACCAGAAGGAGAGCCGGGATCTGGCTGACGGATGCCATGTGCCGTGGGCATGGACTGGTGAGGCAGGAGGAGGGAGCACCCTGAGCTCCCACCCTGCTGAGGTGGTGCTGGTTTGCTCCACCTCAAGGTCCCAATCCTGCCTTGCTCCCGTTGGAATCAATTCCATCCCATCCATGGAGGCAGCGTTTGAGCTCCCAAGTAAAATTTATTCCTTTAAAGAAAGCAGTCCTTGTCATAATTAAAGATATATGTGCGCTTTCTTTTCCTGTTCAACTCCAGAAGCCACTGAACACACTTAATAATGTTTTTTTGCGGTATTTCGGGAGTATGAATGTACATGGAAATTACAGCAAAGGCATCATTTTTTTAACAGCTGTGTTTAGTTGAATAACAGATTTAGAAAGTGCAGACTTTAATTAATCTGTGTTTTCTGCTGGGATTTCAGCACCATCTGATTTACTTTTCATGGCTGAAAAGTGTAACTGTAGTTTTTCCCTTTAGCTGCGAGTTTATCCTCCCAAGAAATCAATTTGGTTCTTCTTTTTCTTAAAGCAAACTCAAGATCAAACTGATGGTACCTGGGATGCAGTACGGGTAATGCCCTGGCTCGGGCTGCTGTGGAGTGGAGAGCAAATAGCTGTCAAATGGTTTGCCTGGAAATGCTGTTTTTCCTCTTCCCTGCCTTGCTGTATATCACAGCAAGCATCCAAATCCTGTCCTGTACTCTGGGGCTGGAGGGCCGTTGGGTGACAGGAAGGTAAGGACTGGTGTTACTGGAGAAACCTCTGAACACAAAGGATTTTTGTGATCTTTGATAGAGTTTTTTTAGTTGGAATTATGGTAGGGAGACTCTCTGTGCTCGGTCCTCATTGTAAAACATGTTTGTGTGAGGCTGTTGCTGTAACTCTGCAGGTGTTCCTCAAAAATTTCTCTCCTGGAGGTGCTGGGGGGTGCCTGGGGGTTACAAACGGTGGTGGAAGCAGAGTCGGGGATTGGGGAACTGTAATGTTAAATTGCATTTCTCATGCGCTCTTGGTCACTCGTTGCTCCGTCTCTGTCAGGATCAGTGTGAGTGTTGTGAACATGCAGAGGTTCCGTGGCTCTGGTTTGGGATTTTTCTTTTAAAATCAGCTTGTTGTGGAAATGGATCCTTGTCCCACCTCTACTTTTGCCCTGGGACAAAGTTCCCTGAGCTGAGATGAGAACTTGTGCCTGGGTGGTTGGAGTTGCTCAGTCGAGTTGCTCCTCTCAATGTCTGCTGGCTCTGGAGAATCCACAGGGGAATCAGTGTCTTTGTCATCCAAACCCTTGTGTGAACCAGGTGTTTTTTTTTCCCTGGGAGGGTGGGCAGGCCCTGGCACAGGGTGCCCGGAGGAGCTGTGGCTGCCCCTGGATCCCAAGGCCAGGCTGGACGGGGCTTGGAGCAGCCTGGGATGGTTTAAGGTGTCCCTGCCCATGGCAGGGGGTGGCACTGGATGCTGTTCAAGGTCCCTTTCCAAACCATTCCGTGATTCTGTGAAGAAGGAAAGCTGCTTGGACCCTCTCTGGATAGTGGTGTGCTCCCAGTAGCTCGTCGTGAGCTGGGTTGGATGGGAGGAAGTTTTTTACAAAAGAAGGGCATTACTTGCATTCTTGGAGAAGTCTGTGTAACTTTAGTTACTGTCAGATGTACTTTCCCCCCTATTTCTATTTCCTTAGGTTGGCGCGGGGTGTGATGTCTTAAGGGCTTTGTGTGCAAAGCCCACAGGGGCAGAAGGGAAGCAGCGCTTTTAGAGTCTGAGTGGGATTTTAGGATGGCTGCTAATCTGAATAAGATTAAAAAAAAAATCTTGATGGGCTTTAAAACTTATTTTAATTAAGGTTTTTCCTTTCATCTCACCAAAGCCCTGAATTAGCTCCTTCATTCTCTCACAAATACACACAGTCCCTGCTGGTACAGGCGTTGAAACGCATGGAGAGCTTCAGCTGAAGGGTCAAATCCAGATTGGGAAGCATCCTGTGCCCAAAATGAATTAAAGCAGGGTTTGGGCAAAGTTAAAAAAGGCCAAACTACCCATCTGCCTGCCTGGTCTGGAGGATGCTGGGATTCTCCAGAGGAATCCTGTGCTTCCCAGCTTTATTGAAGAATGTGGGACTGGGAGAGCTGCTGTTACCAGCCCATGGAGCTGCAGATTTGACACGGTGGTTTTTTTGCTCTGTAAAGGCTTGTCCAGACACTTGGGCCTTTTTGTGGTGCTCCACACCCTTGGATGGTTTTGCTCCACATCCTTGGATGGTTTTGCTCCACACCCTTGGATGGTTTTGCTCCAGTGATTTTGCTCCATGGGCTTTGCCCCTGGAGGTTTGGGAGGCAATGCTTGGTGGGAACTGGATGCAGCAGGGTCCTGGGCCCAGGTCTCCCTGCCTGGGAGATGATGCTGTGAGCTGCTCTGGATGTCTGGGGCTTTCCATGACGTTCCTGGTGTGATTTCTGCTAAACCTGGCGTATTCTGACACAACATTTTGGCCTCGATGAATTGATGGACAAACTCAACAGGAATTTTTCGAATAGCTCCACACTGCAGCTCTCATGCTGTGCCAGGTTTTGCCTGGGGCATCACTTGATAAAGGCTGGTGAGTGTCCCATCCTCTGTGGGGTGATCCGGGGTGCAGCCGAGCCTCCCTGCGTGGGCTTGATGTTCCCTTCCCCAACACGAGCTCCGAGAGCGTCTCTGGAGCGGCTGTTCCATGGGGTGACCCACTCGCTGCAAAGTTTGACCCAGGCACGGTGCCAGCCCGAAGGAAGGCTGACAAGTAATCAGGAATCAAAGGAGCCACCTGCACGCCACGGGGAGCCGCTCACCGGGTGGCAGGCGAGCGGTGCCAGCGCTCATCGCCGAGCCTTGTTCTCCAGCCCCGCTTCCCAGGGAGGCGGCGCGGGAGGGGGCTGCTCCCTCCCTGGCTTCTCCGTGCCCTCAGCAGGGATTTTGAGAGGGATGTGAGGTGGGATCCTGGCTGTGCGGATGTGCCAGGACCCTGCTTCGTCAGGGGGAGAACCACGGGGGAGTGTTGAGAGCGATGGGGTTGGGCTGCAGCATCTTTGGGGCTGCTGATGCTGCGGCAGAGGAGAGAGGACAGCTGAGCTGAGCCAGTCACCATGTGAAATTCCCACTGCTTTGGCTGTGTAAACCCACAGGCTGCACTGCCAGCAAATAGCCAGGGAGGAAAATAAGGCCTTTTAAAGAGCATTTTTATCTTCTGCTGGTTGGTAAGAATGGCCCTGGCGGGCGGGAGGGAGGCAGAGGGGTGGCGTGATGTGCAGATGCCGCTGTCACTGCACACGTGCTCCCGGGGTGTGCTCACCCAGCCTGGAGCTGGCAGCTCCCCATTCCCACTTCAGGGGGCAGAGAGGATTTGTTTTGGAGAGGGAGAGTGTGAGATGTGTGTGTGACCACATAATGACTTGGGTTTTATGTCGAAGGAAGGCACATGGAAGTCACCACCCCCCTCCAGCCCCACGCCACCCCATGCCTGTCACCCACAGAAGGATCTGGTCCAATATATCCTATTTTTGGTCTCATATCAGGATAGGCCTTGATAGGATCTCTTTTAAACAGCAAGGGAAATTCACTCCTGCCATTCTCCCAGGGATAATGCAGTGGATTTGGAGCAGTCCCTGCCCTTTCCCTGCTGTGCCAACTGCAAGGCAAGGGAAAGCCGGTCTGCAAAGTGCTGCGAAAGGAAACTCGCTCCTGCGAAGCTGGGCCAAAAATGAGGGGTTTTTATAGTGTACAAATGTTACCTACAGCTATTTATACACCCTCCTCAAAGGCTATTTATACCCTTCCCCTGCTTTTGTGCTGCTGGCTGGAGAAAATCCTTACATTAGATGTTTTCAGCAGCGTGGGATGTTCTTCAGCCGTCGCCCAACTGCAGGACCGTCTGTTTCCAACATCATTCCTGGAAGAAGAGGGCGATTCATGGGCCGCAGCCACTGCCACAGCTCTGAAAGCAGGGTTGGCATCGTGGGTGCCAGTCTGATGAAGGGGAGAAGGGGGTAAAATGCCTGATCATAGCAGTGTTAATGAAAGCCATCAGTTCATACAGCTGGGGGGGGTGGCTTGTTGCATCAAGGGTCAGGAGTAAGTTTTTCCCCCCTTTCCCACATCGTGCAGTCGATCAGGAGCAGTGTAAGGTTATTTTATTGTTTCCAGGAGCGCCGGACCCAGGCTCCCTGCGGGAGGTCGCATGCTTGGCTTGCTGCATCATTGATCCAGCCTGCCAGAGAAATTCTTTATTCCTCTTAAATGTGGACTTGCACTTAGAAAGCAAACAATCCTTTAACATTTCTGAGGCTGAAAGCAGAAAAATGAGTGGCTTTTGTCATCAGGGATGCTGTCTTTTTTGATCGCTCTGGGAATCCAAGGGAATGTGCTACCCAACAAAGAGCAATTTTGTTAAGAAAAAAAAAAGGGGGGGGAAAAGGGAAGGGATTGCAGCTTCCTGTGCTCTGGATAATTGGGGCTGTCTCCTCTGCAGCTCCACGGCACTCCAGTGACTGGGTTTGGAAGTTGAATGGTTTTCAGGTTTCCCTGACTCAACACCATGAAGTTTCCAGTTCAGTTTATACCGGCTGGCACTGGTGTGCTGAGTTTGGCAGCCACCCCTTTGTGCAGTCGTGGATATTTGCTTATGACAGATAAATGAAAATCTCTTCATTATCTTTGGAAAAATGCTGTGTCCTGTTAAAACATCATCGCTGTGTCCGAGATTGGTTTTGGTTTTAGAAATGTGAAGGAATGGCTTTTTGTGGAAGGCTTGTCCCAGAGGAGTCTCCAGGAGCAGAACCTGGTTTACCTTGGTCTCCTGCATTTGAATTTTGCCTTCCTGCAGCTGAGGTTGCCTCTGTCACTGCCCCTTATTTCCAAGATACTCTGGTGATCCTGCGTGGATCAACACTGTGTCTTGTGCCACAGGGCTGTGGTGCACAGGAAGCTCCCGGGTGGTTCCTGAGCTTTTCCAACGCTGATGGGGCCGGGACATCATTGATGCCACTTTTCAAGCACCATGAAATTGGGCAATAATGCTTCCTTTGAGATGGTGCTTGGTTTTTCTTATCCCAAGCCAAACTTTTCCAAGGTAGCCTGCAAGATCTCAGTGCCACAGGCTCTGGCTCCCGGGTTCTGCCGACGGGGAGAAGCCTGTGCAGTGTTTGTAAATCCTCTTCTCCATTGCCCTCACTACTTCTGTTGTCCCTTTCTCCACGATGACAAAAAGGTGACTTTCTGTCATTATTTTGTGCAGAAAGAACCTTCCGACTCCTCCTGAACCCGCAAATGGATTTCTCAACCTCCAGCCGTCCGAGGTGTAAATGAGATGGGAGCGGGGGCTTTGCACAAATCCCACCTTCTTGCCAGCAGCCTGCTCCCTGCCTGCTTCATTTCACATTTTTCTCCCCTAATAGGGATTATTTTTTCCAGAAATGCCCCCCAGATTTGTTCATTCTTAGTGCTGGCGGGCTGGCATCAGGAGGTGCTGGCGCTGTGCAGCACCAGGGGCAGGGACCCCCAAATTCCAAACAATCGTGATGTACTGTGCGGCTTGGGCAAAGTGCATTTGTTGCCTTGGAAACAAATAGCAGCAGTGTACAACTCAATGAAATTTATGGAATCAACTTCAATAAATCTTGATGATAAATGTGCAAAAACATACCCAGTTTGATGAAGATCTCCAGTATGCAGATGTGAAGGATGGTAGTAAGTTATGTAAGTGCTTTGGCGCCGATTTTGGGCTGCCACGGTCGTGTTCCTATAATATGGGCTTTTTTTGTTGTTTCTGAGGAAGCTGTCTGCTGCTTTTCATAGATACGGCATTTAATTTTAATTTCCAGGGTATCTTTTAGTTTAATTGGCATGCTGGATGATTACAGTGGGTTGTTTTGTCTTTTGCAAAGCCTGATTCACATCAAACTCGGGATAAAAATAAAATTGAGAGCGGTGGCAATCCAAGGGAGCACAGAGTGCCACGTCGCCCGCCTCCAAGAAGGGTGCAAAATTTCACAAATTAATTAAAGCAGTTATGTAGGACATCTCCCTAATTCCTTGTGTCAGCCTGTGAGTGTTCCAGATGGGGGACAGGTCAGGGATTTTGTAGTTACGGCCAAGCTCTGTGGCAGATTTTGCTCTCACATGGAAAGGTCTCTGTTTACCTGTGCATAGGGACAGGGTAGGTTTATTGTATCTCAGCCAGTGATATTTTCTAAAATTGATATTTTTCATTCCTGGTTTGACCTGTGGATCGATGAAGGTTCAGGAACATCAGTGGACTTGTCTGGAGATGATGCTGTAAACCTTTAACACAGCCCTTAATGCAATGAGATGTTTTCCCATTAGTTCCCTTGCCTTTTCTCCTTACAGGGCCTTATTCTCCACAATTTTCTGCCAGGTCAGGAAGCACTGGGAATATTTGTTTCTTCCTTTCGTGGTGTGTTGGGCCCCAGTTTTTCCCTTCAGCAGCTGAAGGGAGCTGCATGAGGCCACACCCTCTGTCCCCTCTGCTGCAGCCACCCCATCCTGCTGGGCAGGGACCCGAACCCAAGCCTGCCCGCATGGACAGGGACGTCAGAGAATCCCAGAATGGGCTGGGTTGGAAGGGACCTTAAAACCCATCCAGTTCCACCCCCTCTGCCAAGGGCAGGGACACCTCCCACTGTCCCAGGTTGCTCCAAGCCCCAATGTCCAGCCTGGCCTTGGGCACTGCCAGGGATCCAGGGGCAGCCCCAGCTGCTCTGGGCACCCTGTGCCAGGGCCTCCCCACCCTCCCAGGGAACAATTCCTGCCCAATATCGCATCTAAGCCTCCCCCCTGCCAGTGTGGAGCCATTCCCTGTGTCCTGTCCCTCCATGCCCTTGTCCCAAGTCCCTCTCTAGCTCTTCTGGAGCTCCTTTAGGCACTGGAAGGTGTTACAAGGACATTATCACCTTTCAGAAGTTGCCTCCCTGTATCTTAAGCCAGTTTCTCTGCAGAGGCCTCTTCTTCCCACCCTGCCCACAAGGTGCTTTGGTTTTGATGAACACTGGAGCTCTCTTGGGTGGACTTCTTAACCTTGGCCCTCCCTTTTCCTTCTCTTACAACATCTTTTTAACTCCTGGCATGAAATTGTTTGAGAACGTAATGACTTCATGTTAGTGCTGTCCTTGGACTGTCTGTGAGCGAAAAAAGTCCAGCCAGGATCCTGCTCCTGCCCTGGCACCTGGATTGCTGCCGCTGTTTCAGAGGCACCACTTTAATTTGTTACTTGGATCTACCCAGATTCCCAGCCAAGCCCTTGTGTTGCTCAGTATCTTCCAGCCCACAAAGTCAGTGCTTCCCTGTGTCAGCCCTAATGTGTTGTATGGATTAGGGAAATCCCTGTGGATGTTGAGGATCACGCCTGCAGATCACCCCAGGTCTGGTAGCGGAGCTTGGGATGCAGCTCTGCAGAACCCGGGGCTTGCCCAGAGCTCATCACAACGGATTTTAATTTATTTGGTGCTGGGTGTATTCCTCACCTTGGCTGGGATCAAAATCCGAGTTTCCCTTCGATTTCCTCAGGTGTGGAGGGCTGGAAACCCAAAGGGCTTCTCCAGAAACCCCGGGCACGTGGGATGGTTGCTGAGCTCTGCTCGGATGTTTACAGACCAGCAGAGCTCTTCCCATTAACATACAACTGTATAAATCAGCTTGAACTCCGTTAGGAGCTAAATTTAGTGACTCACTAACTCCTTTTTGATATGTTTTTATAATTTCATTGTATTATGACATTTGATTTTAAATTTGCATGAGTAAATGAGCCTCTTACTAAGTCAGGTAAAAAGATTTTTCACTTATCTACCATGAAATAAGACATTAAAAAAATAGTGAGAAGAGAAAGCAATGTATCCTTGACATATTTAGTTTACATTTTTTCCAACTGTGCTGACTGAACGTTTCTAGCCATTAATGATCCAATAAAGCTGTTTGTACCGCTTTAACAGGCAAAATAATTTCACATTAGGAATACATTTTGAAATTAATTTAGTATTTTGTGGGGGAACCCTATTTTTGGAAAATACAAATTTACATTTAATTGCACTCACAATCTGACTTGGAAGATGCAGCGAGTGAAAACTGGCCTTTTATGGTTCACCTCCAAATAGTAAAGTCCATGGAGGCAGTTAACGGTAGTGAACAACTTTAATTGGGATTTCCAGGACTTGTTCAATGAATTTCCTGCAGGGTTCCTTAAAAATACCCCCTGAGCAGTGAAGCTCCTGCAGCTGGTGAAAGATGAGACCACACACCTTCATGCCTGGTGTTCCACCAGCTTCTGATTCACTAACGTGGATTTATGGGTTGGCTTTTTCAAGTATTTCTGAACTTTTATTCAGGATAACCTTGGCAAGACCTGAACAACTTTGGGATTTGCACTTCAAAAGTATTTTCATTTTCCCTCTCATTTCCTACTGGAGAGGAGACCACCCAAGGTCCTGCTGCCAGTGGCACCTGGGGGATGGATGTGGGGAGCACCCCTTTGTTTTGTTCAGGTGATGAGCAGCAAGGAGATGGCACTGGTAGATCCTTTGGTCCTGACCTGGGCTCTGGTGATGAGCTCACAGGGAGGTGAAAGTTCCTCTGTTAATTACCCAGCTTTTTGACTCTCTCCATCTCTCTGGACGCCACCAGCTTTAAATTTTTTTGTGTTACTGATATTTTTTCTTCTCTTTCCCCCCGTTTCATTAACAGTGACAGATGCTTTTAATTAAAAAGAGAAGGCAAAACAAAATCCCGAGTAAAACAAAAAGAGAATATTCTAATTTGGCGTGACATTATGAGGCAGGATGGCTCCCGGCATCCAAGGTATGGAAAAGGTCATCTTCCACAGCTCCAGCCTTTTGCAACAGTGGAATTAAGTTCAAACTCAGGCTGGTTTTGAAGTCTTAAGTCTCTCCAGGGATTCCTTTCATAACATCTTCGAACTGGATAACACTACAGTAAATGAAATACACTGCACTGGATTAAAGGGTTATTTCCCCTGTGTGTCGAGCTGACACAGAATCCCAACCCTCAGGTTGCCTCCGAGTTGTCTCTATCTGCTGATACCCTCCCTGCTTTACATAACAGCTCTCAGAGTTTTTGCAGGGAAACTTTTGCCATTATTTATTCGGCCCCGGCGCCCGCGGAACGATTTTATGCAGCGAGGAGCTGAAATAAAGCAACTAAACGGGGAGGAATTCAACGGGCTTCAAAACGTGAGGGAAGCAATGCAGGGAAGAGCAGAGCTGCCTCTCCAGGTCTGTGGTGCTGCTCTGTCATTTGTGCTGCAGCACAAACTGTGGCTGTGCCCGCATTGCCACTCACACTTCCAGTGGCAGAGCCCGCAGGAGCAACGGGGCTGAGAAATGCTGCTGTGCTCTGAGCTGACTCTTCCAGCAGCCACAATTTGTTAGGGGTCGTTTGCAATGTGTTTTCTTGTAGAACAAATGTTCCTTTTGACTTTGAACTTGGTGCCTGCTGCAGCTCATGCGGGTGTTGTTGAGGGACGGGCACCCAAACCGCTGCCATCTGCTGAGCTCCAGAGCACGGGGAAAAAACAGTGCCTTGAAATCTTGGAGCACTGGCTCCTCCAGCTCCACTGTGCCGTGCCATGGCCAGTGCCCTGTGCCAGGGTGGCCTCTTGATGCTCATCTCCAAGCTTGGCATGACAAATCACAGTGGGCATCTGTTGAACCTGCTCTGGAACTGCACAAATGGTCTTGATCCTTTGTTTCCCCCACCAAAACAGTGATGAAAGACCCCTCCAGAATCATGGGGAGCCTGTGAGACTCGAACTGTGCACCGACATTTTGACAAGGAAAAGGGAGAGAACTGTTTCTTCCTCTGTGACTCCTCCCATTGTATGTTATCCAAGGCTGGCTGGGTCAGATGGAAAACTGGAGTTGTGCTATGAAGTGTTTGAGATAAAATGGATCCTCCGTATGCTTGATCCATTTGGGGTTGGCAGAAACAGGGCACTGTGCTCTGTGTGTCCCTGTGTACCTCTGGATCCTACTTTTTGCTGAATCTCTGCTGCCACTGTGGCTTGGTTTCCTTCCACACCACGGTTTCCTCTGGATGTGCTTATGGATACCACTGGAACAACCACTGCTCCTCCCAACCAACCCCAAACTCCTGTCCTAAGAGCTGGGGGATTGGTGGGGCTGCTGCTCTTCACAGGGATGGGGAGATGCTCCTGATAATGCTAATGTGCTTTGTCTCCATGAACTTTTGGGATGAGATGTTGGGACCTGGGGCTCTGTGGAAGGTGTTCAGCAGGATTTGTCCCTGCTGGAGGGTTTCTGCTGGCAAGGAGGTGACCCCACAGGCATCAGGTTCCTCTGTTTCCAAGTGTTATTCACATAATAAACACCCACGGGCATTAAGAACGTGGGAAACGATACTTTGGGGATTCTGCTGTCCACGAGTAATTGAAATCAAGGACGTTTTTAGATTTCCCTCTTACTGAACAATCTGGGAGCAGAAGCGAGGGCAGGGAATTGCGGGTGCTGGGTAGGTGGAGGTACCCTCACGCACCCACAGCCCCCGAGACAGTCGGTGTCTTTCCAGGAGGTCTGAAATCTCCCTGGAAAAGCTGGGACATATTGAAAATCTGCTCCGAGCTCTTAGCACTTCCTCCAGATTATTTCTTCGAGGATTTAAAAATATATTTTAAAGCACTAAAATAAATGTTAATGAGTCTGCATGGCTTGGGGCTAACAATAGTATTTCTATTTCCATCCAGCAGCCTGGCAGGGCATTTGGCGATGGAAGAGCTGGATGTGGAGACCTGGCTGTTTCTTTCTGACTTGGTCCTTGATGTCTTGAACAGTTTTATTCTCTTGTGCTTTACTTTCCCTGTTTTGCTAAATAGCAGTGAAAAAGCTTCCTTGCTTTGTTCAGGCACCTGGGATTTATCAAAGGCCTCTGGGCAAGTGTTAAATGCTGAGCTGGGTATAAAAAGCGTTGTTTAGTGTTATGTTTATACCTCTTCAATGTTAGCATGTATTTTTATATACTCCTTGCGGTGACCTTTGTGTTTTTCCAACCAAGCAGACAATCTCCTTGACTCAGGGGGTTGGTTTTTTCCACTGCCTGCCGTGGCATCTTCGAAACGATTTTGTAAATATGCTTTTTTTGGGGTGTTTTCAGTGTTTGGGCTGGGACTCACGGTGCTGGAGGTGCCAGTTGCATACAGTGGATGGGAGAGTTGCCGTGAGGAAAATAATAGCATGGAAGTCCATTCCTCTCATTCCTCACCTTCCTTGTTCCTCTCAGCTACGATGAAACGATATTTTAAGGATCCCAGGCTGCCATGTTCGATGGGCAGTGATCTGGGGGGTACCCCAAGCCTTAAGGAGCCTGCACAGGAGCAGGGCACAGAGTTGGTGGCGGGGAGAGGTGTAGGAGTAAGTGGGATGGCAGGAATTCAACCCTGGCACCGTGTCAAAGGCAGTGAGCCCTGCTCGGAGCAGCTGCGTTCCCTGGGACTGCGGGAAGCCAAATGGTTTGTTTGTCTGTTTACATGGATCTGTGGGGCTGTGTAGGGGAAAACCACTTAGCAGAGATTCTGCTATTAAAGCAGATGGTGGGAGATTAATCTGGTTTTTAGGGGGGCACTTGCTGGTACGATGACCACGTTATTAATTCCTTCCTGTGCTAGGAGTCCTTCCGTCGTTCCAGGGGATGGGGGAATTGTGTTTCCTGAAGCTCTCAGCTCCTTCCTCGCTTCCTCACAAGCTGATGTGGTATTTTGGGAAGCAGAGGAGCGTTTGTCAGGGTCGTTGCTGCAGTTCCTCTACCCGTGCTCCTTCCATGCTGTCCTCTGCTCCAGCCCTTCCCCGTGCTCCCACAGCAGTTCCAGCTGCCTCCTGGCCCTCCTGCAGACCAGCAGCAGTCCCTTTGCTGCTGCTGGAACGCTGGTTGGTAGCCTAGATTCCCTTTTTTCCCCTTCCATTTTAGAAATTGCTCTTTTTTTCCCCCCTGCCGTATCGCTGACAGCCGCGTTCTCCTTGACAGTTGTGATATTTGTATGTGTGCATAAAAACAGTAGGAAGCATTTATGTAGGTGTCACTAATTTAATTTAATATAATCTGATCTGTATGTATAGGGGAGGACTGCTCTGCACTGAAAATGCTTCTCTTTATTTTCCAGTCTCCATCGTCATCAAATACAACTCCTGTCATTCTCCTCTTCCATTCACCTACCCAAAGACCAAATCTGGAAATAGTAACCAAAAGAGAAGCCTACGTCACACACAGAGCAGGGAAAGGTTGAAATAATTGAAGGGTAAGTGATTTTTTTTCTTTTCCCTCTTATTCTGTGTGTAAAGCTACAATAGGAAGTGCAAGACTGTATAAAGAAGCTGTTAAGCACACACACAGCTGCTCTGTGTGCAAAGTGGAAAAAATGACTGAAATCCTGCTTTGCTGATCAAAGAAAGGTGAGAAAGTACCCAGGAGGGCCAATTTGGAGTGTTGGTGCTGGTTCTGCTCGCCCTGGATCCGTATCTGCTCCTGCCTGGGCGGGAGCAGAGGCTCTGCACAGGCTGGCATGGCTTTGGCTGGTCTGAAGGAGCTTCCCAGCTGGGAGGGAGCCGGGATATCGGAGTCTCCCGCTGCTGAAGAGCTCTTGTGTCATTTCCTTCTCTCTTCCCCACTTCAAACCCCTCTCAGCTGGGGTGGTGAGCTGTGTGCGTGGGGCAGGATGTTTTGCCTTGCTCCTGCTCTCTGCAATCCCTTTTCCTGGAGAGCAACCTGGCGGTGCCTGTGCCGGGATTTTCCGAAGGGAAGCGTCGATGGGGGCTGGAGGAGGAACAAGCTGACTGGCAGAGCAAGGAGGCCTCTCCCTGGAAGTGTTTGCCTTCAGGCTTTCCTTTTGCTGCGAGGGTGGCGAATGAGATAGGAGGAGATAGAAAAGCAGCTTTTGTGAAATTCAGAACCCTGGCTGAAGCATTAGTGAGCTCCAAATGGTAAGGAGCTCATTTTCCCACCCCATTCCCAGCTCTGTGCTTGCATATATTGTATTTCCACACATGTCCTGGTGTGGATGGACAGGATATGCCTTCGCTTGCGTTTGAGAACTTCTCTTTAAACATCTGGGTTTTTTGGTTTATTGCTGTTGTGGGTTTGTTGGGTTTTTTTTCACCCCTGCAATGTTTGTTCATGCAAAATTCATATCTGGGAAGGGCATCTTAGATCGCTGCTTCTGAGTCAAAAAGGGAAAGTATGGAAGTGAAAAGAGAGATTGTATCGTTTAAGAAATATGATTCATGAATTAATCCTCGTCTGCTCCACCATCTGTGGCGTGTGTTTCAACACAGAAATCCTGGGTTATATCTCTTTAAAAAGCTTTCTTCTTGCTCACTGCCTGAGTTTGCTGCAGCTCTAATGGGGAATTCGCTTCTTTTTGGGGAGAGAGCAGTGGGTTTTATTCATAGCCTGGGCAGGTTACCCCAGCCTGTGGCCAAGCTGTAGGTCACTGAGGAGGGTGCAGAGCTCTGTGTTTTGGGGAGTGCCAGCTCTCTGTGCAATGCCGTGAGCCTGATGTGCAGGCAAAGCTCGTGCCTGACTGTTTTTGCTGTGGAATTGTGGCTGGATCTCTGGAGCAAGAGATGGGCAGCAGTGGCAGGAGGTACAGGAACCGGTCAAGATCCTTCTGGAAAAGAAGTGACTCTTTCTGAAATGGACTGGGGGGTATTTTGGACTTGTGCTCCAGAAAATAAAGCACTGAGGTAGTTCCCATTCTGTCTTTCCTGGTGATGTTTTTGTAATTTCTTGGTAGATACAGAGAAAGGAAAGGGGAGGTTTCCCATCTTGGCCCCGAAAAGGAGCTGCCACGCTTTGTGCCTCCAGGAGAAATGGGGGATGAAGGGACACTGGGAGTTCTGGGGGTGACCTTTTTCTGAGTGGATTCTTTGAATTGTTTCCCAGATTTCTGCAGGGAACAACTTTCCTTTTTAAACATATTTCTCAGGTTCCTCTTCCTGAAGCAGGTGAGACCCAAGATGTGTGAGCCCTTGTCATCCTTCCTGGACAGCGTTGCAATACTGCATCCACCATCAATCCCTCTGCTGGATCGCTCCTTTTCCTGGCCCTGGGATTTGCCCCATCAGTTTTCTCCCATGCCTCATGTGAGATGCTGGTAAAAGCCTGAGTGTTTTCCCCGTTGTTCTGGAGGATGATCCGAGGTGGTGCATGTTGGGTGGCCTCAGCCCTTGCCACAGCTCACGGTGGCCTCAGCCCGTGGCTCGGTGATGCTCCCACGTGGCCACAGCCCCTCCTGTGCCGGTGCCACTGATGTGAGCACGGCCCTGGCCAGCTCTGCTCCCGCTGATGGATGGAGGTGATCCAGGAGCTGAGTCCCACAGTGAAATATTGCGGGTTTATTGCCTTCCCATTCATCCTGTTTTCACGCCTTTCTGCCTCCCTGACTCATTGCCACCCGGCCTCTGCTTGCAGCTCCTCTTTGCTCTGGGAACACCCACTGGACAAGGCTGGAGCGTGGCAAAGCCCTGATGCTTCCCATTGCCTTGGGAGCTTCTTTTTTAATTGAATGGCTAAAGCCAGAGCAGGAAAGGAAAATGCCTTTTGTCAGGAGCAGCAGGAAAGTGTTAAAATGAAGGAGGATGTGGGGGATGCTGTTCTGTAGCCAGATGCTGAGCCCATCGAGGCTCTTGCACAGTCCCTAAGAAAGGTTTTCCCATTCCCTCCATTATCACAAATCCCCCTCCTGCCCACTCATCAGGGAACCCTTGGATGTGCAGGTGCTTCATGACACAAAAAATCCCACAAGCATGCGTAAATAGCTGTGTCTGAAGGGAAAAGGCTGTCAGCAGTGGTTCAGCAAATGTTCAACCCAAATTGGAATCAGGCTGAAATACATTCCTGTCCCAGGGACAGCACCCAGGGAAGGGCTGGAGCTGTGCCAGGGGAGGTTTAGGTTGGATGTCAGGAAAAAGTTCTTCCCCCAGAGGATGGTGGGGCACTGAACAGGTTCCCCAGGGAATGGGCACAGCCCTGAGCCTGCCAGAGCTCCAGGAGTGTTTGGACAACACTCTGAGGGACAGGGTGGGATTGTTGGGGTGCATGTGCAGGGCCCGAAGTCGGATTTAATGATCTTGTTGGTTCCCTTCCAGCTCAGGATATTCCATGATTCTCTGCATGGAAAATGCTGGTGGGAATTCAGGCCAGATGGGCTCCTGGCTCTCTGTCCATCTCACCCACACAGACACACCTGGGTGTTCACAGATTTGCCAGTCACTTGCTCGCTCCTCGTGTGCCTTTACAATATTTTGCAATTTTGTATATTTCTTAACTGCCTCGATCATTTTTGTTTGGTGAGGGTTTCTGAGCTTGTTTGCCATTCTTCATCTGCCCCCTGCTAGTCTGGGAAGCAGAGATGGTTTCCTAGGGGCTCTTCAGCAAACCTCCACCTCTGTCAGGTGTGTGCTGGTCCCTCCTGTGCCAGCTGATGCTGGCAATCACTCTTCCAAAGTCTCCATAAAACAAGGACTTTGTGCCTGGAGAAGGTCCTGTGCTTACCTGCATGGCCAATGCTGGCATTTTGTGAAATACTTTGAGCCCCCACAGAAGCTCTGCTGGTAAAAAAACCCAAACAAACCAACAAGAGGTAAAACAAATCCTATGAGAAATTGAAAGCAGAGGCAGTCCAGGCATTTTGATAAGCAGATTCCATTAGCCACAGGTTTTACTCTTTATTTTAAGCTTTGATTAAAATCAGCAGCTTTTATTTAAAGTAAATGAAGGTGAGCTTCATGCTCACCCTTATTTCCACCAGAGTGGGGTTGTAAATGAGGAGTTTGGTGGATCCCCCTCAGCTTCTCCTCCCTCTGCAGGGTCCCCCCTGATTAGAGAGGGTCCCCTGGCAGGGTGACAATGCCGGTGGCAGAGGACATGGGACCTTCCTCCAAGGTTTCTCATGGACAGAGAAAGGAGAAGCATTGGTTCCCCATCAATTCTTTAGGACCCCAGTGAAACAGCTGCTTGTTTCTCCTAAACAATTGTGCCGAGGCGGAAATTGGCTGGTGTCTGTACGGACTTTTTGGATGGGGAAAATTAAGCAGTGATAGCTGGAAAAATAATATGGGCTATGAGATAATAGATGCCTGAGGGATAAAATTAAGCAGTATTTTACAACGAAGGAAGAGGGTTTGGCAATAAATAGTTTGCCTTTGACTTTCTTTTGTTTGCCAGAGGACTGATGTTGTTTGGGAGAGGTTGTCCTGGGGTGTATTTTCCAAGCAGATGTAGGAAAACAGTGAAGGTGTGGAGGGTTTTCAGTCCCTCCCAAGAGAGCTGGTGCCAGGCCGGGGTGCAGCTCGCACTGCCAGCGTGTTGGATGTGACAGGATGTGACACTGGAGCTGCTGTGGGGAATCCCCCCTGTGCAGGGGGATGTTTAGAAGAGAACAGCAAGGTTTACCAAACAAAACGGGAACAGGATTGGGTTTAAATGCCACAGGGAGTCCAGAAGGCCCCGGAAGGGGCGGTGGCGTGTTCAGCACCCCAGCAGGGTCTGAGTGGAGGTGATTCCCACTCTCCCTGAGTGCTGTCCTGTGCAGAAGCGCCTTCCCAATAATGCCACGACACTGGGATTTGGTTTTGTTCTGCCATCTCTCCATAATGTGCCTTTCCATAACAGCTCCATGAGCACCTGGCTAAGGAGGTCATTTGGAAATGCTCTTTTCTCCATTTCATGTGCCTCATACCACCATCCCCTTCCACTTGTGCACAGGGAATGTGCCACGCTGGGCTGGGAAAACGCCTGGTGCCAGTGAGAAACATCCCGGGGAGTGCAGGGCTCTCTCTGGGCTCCAGGGGCACCATCATGGGCAGGGCTTGTTCCTCTTCACTTTGCATGAGAGAAAAGCACAGTTCAAACAGAGCTGCAAACCCTGATCCCACCTTCCCAGGGATGGATTTGGGTGCAGCAGGTTGGGATACGAGGTCTTTAAGCCCAGGCCAGCTGCTGAGAGCTTTTAATTTCACAAACCTCAGGGAAAGCCTCCCTGCCAGCTGGAGGGATTTCCTCAGAGTGGATGGGTCTTGGGAGAGTCCCGAGGTGCAGAGTCCTGGCTGTCCCTGGGAGCTGAGTGGGACTTGGGAATGCTCAGCACCTCTGCAAACGAGGCCAGACTGTCTCATGCATCCAGAAGGGAATCATTAAGTCGCTGTGCATTGAGCCTCTGTTTTTATTCATGGAGTGTAATGTGATTCATTTGCCCTTTTGCTCTCGTGTTGAGAAGGCCGTCATCTCGTATGCATCGCTGGCTGCAGGCACAGCTCTGCTTAGTTAATATTTTCTGGGTTTTTGGCTGGGAGGGAACAGACACTTTCATCATGTGCAGAGCGGCCACGCAGCTGAGTGGCCACAAATCCGGTGCTCTCCCAGCCCTGGTGGGGAGCATCTAGCTGAGCTCAGCTCTCCTTCTCCAAACCTCCCAGGGAGGATCCCTTCTGCTCCAGCCCCTCGTGCCAGGGCAGTGCTGGAGCCCCTGCACCTCATCCAGGGCAGCGCTGGAGGCAAGAGGGACACGCTGGGGCAACGGCATCCTTGGGTGTCTCAGTGACACCCAGTCCCCAGCAGCTCCTTGCAGAGTGGGGGTGAAGCTGTTTGCTGGGGAACCCAAACCCCAGGCTCGTGGATGTGGCCCAGGATCCTGCTGACACACGGTGGGATGCAGGATGGGACCTCGTTCTGCTCGATGAACTGATTAAAAACGGGTGAAGGACGCTGTGGGTGCTCACTGCTGCAGGTCTCTCAGTGCAGCTGAATGCAGCCAAGGGAAATTATTCCTCCTTGGAGGTAAAAGAAAAAAGACACCAAGCAGGGCAAGAGCAGAGGATACAAAAGGATGGGCAGAATGCAATTTTTTTTAAAAGTTAGCATGGGAAGCATCAATTAAGCCACTAATTCCTAAAGAACATTAATGAGTAAACCAGTTGGAGTCACCACCTCTCGTAGTGGGACAGGCCCAGCGCGCTTCAACTCCGCGTGTTGGATCTCCAGCTGCAAAACAAGGAGTCAGAAACTCCCTCCCACCCCTGAGTGTCGTGGCCAGCCCTTTTTAATCACAAATCCCTGACCTCTGTCCTGCTGTCAGATTCCAAGTGGTCACCCTGCATGGCCCAGTGACCATCTCAGAGTCCTCAGGTGACCCTGGGGTTCTGATGCTGCAGGGTCACAGTGCGTGTGAAAATCAGTGAGATTTTAGAAGCAAAGGGCAGGAGGAGGAGAGTTAACTCCATGTGTTTCTTTTCTTCTTTGCCACATCCTCTTCTTCCTTGTTTTTTTATCCCCCCCATACAGCTCAGAGCCCAAATCCATGCTGGGAAGGACCCACAGAAAACAACATCTGAGGCACAGGCGAGGGGAAAGGCAGGAGCCGGGCGCTTAAATTGATGATTTTCTTACACTTTGTTGATGGGGAGGCATAAAAGAGGGTCAGGTGTGGATAAAGATAAGGGGATAGGGTTTTCCAAAGAGCTTGGAGCCAGGAGCAGTTTGGGAAGGGGAGATTTTTAGCCTCCAAGGATTTGGGCAGACAAAAGAGGTGGAAGCAGGGACGTAACAACGCCGACCTTCTCCGCTCTTTGTTTGCAAGAAATGCACAAATCACTGCTGGTACTGCTGAGTGCTTTCCTGCTGCTTTGTGGCTTGATTTGGAGCTGCAGCCGTTCTGAGCCTGGTTCCTGACTTCCAAAAAAGCCAAAAAAAAAACCCCCAAACAACCAAACAAATCCCAGCCGATGGAATCGGAATCGTTCCCTCCGTGGTGCCCGCCGGGAGGACCAGGTCACCAACACCTTCACCTTGCATCAACCTTAGGTCCTGGGTGGATTTGGTGCAGATTAGTGCCTTTTGGAGAGTTCTAGAAAGGTCAGAAACAGCGAAGAAGCTCTAATAGCAGTGTAGCAACCAGCTGGCTGTGTTGGGTTTCATTTTACTGCCGTAGTAACACCAGGAGCCTCGGTGTCAGTACCGTGCCCACTGAATGCCAGTGCCCCCCTCTTTTTGTCAAGAGACAAGCCCATAAGAAGGTGTTTTCTTCCTGAAGAGTTTCTCTGAGGCAGTAATGGGCTTTTTGGAGGGTTTGGGCCTCGTACCCAGAGATGTAAGGTGGGTGATTTACAAGGCTCTGTGCAAATGCCAAATTGTTAGGCAGAACTGCTGCTGATTTAGAAGGCAGTTAAAGCTCTGAATGTGCCAAGTGCCAGTAGAGTGTTTCTACAGATGGAATAACTGGAAATATTGGAGAGATTCCAAAGGTTTAATCAAATTCAACCAGGTTTTTTTTCCCCTTTTTCTTTTTTTTTTTTCCTTTTTTTTTTTTTTTCTAAACTGCAGAATTCTCTGAGGGATGCGGGTTGAAATAGTAGATTATTCCACTGCCTTTAGTACCGTGGGGGAGATTCTTACAGATGAACATAAAGCTACACACAAGACTTTGAAGCACATAAGTGGGTCTATAAACGAGGGCTGCAGCAGCAATGCCCTGAAATGCTGGGCCAGAGTAGGGAACATCTCAGATGTCCTGGCAGGAGGCTCCTTGGATGCGGAATGATGGGTTTCCAGTCCCACAGCACAAAGGGAAGTGGCAGCCACAGTGTCCCCGGTCCAGTTCTGCTGGACCCAGGCAGGTTTTGGTGGGATTCTGGGCATCTCTCCGTGCTCGCAGCGCAGCGCTGGGACGTGCATATGTTTCTGCACAGATGCCCACCTTCCTCTAGTCTTGTTGACAGCCTTTCCAAGGCTTCTTGTTTAGCCAGACCATATGTGCTTGGGCATGGAGATAGTGGGATGTGGAAAGAGCAGCACATTATCCTTGGGCTGCAAACACCATCAGGAGCAATTCCCAGCAAATTTTGCCGGCGCAGAGATCCAGAGCTGCCGATCCCGCGTCGCAGGGCACGCCGAGCTATCGGAGGCGATTTCTCCCCTCATTTGTCAAAACCAGGTTCCAGAAAGCCATTTCCCTTTGTTCTATCCCCAAACCAGCTCTCCCTGTCCACTTCTTGAATATTCATCCAAAGCATGGATGAAGGCCACCAGGGAGAGGGGAAGTGGTGTCTCCAGGTGACGCTTTGCTGCTGAGGCGCTGTGGGACCCAGCTGGGGAAGGGGTTGGAAATCTTTCCATGGGATTCCCCTTGTTGGTACAGAAAATGAAGAGCCCATCCCCATTTCTGGCAGCAGGGTTTTGTTTGAGGGTGAGGTGGCAGGGCCAGGGTGTGGCTGTGAGGAAGGGCTGTCCCAGGAGTGATGCTGGGACAGCGCTGGAGCTTTTACCTTGCTGGGTTGGGGTTTTTTAAGCAACATTTTTGGGTTTCGCCTAAAATCAGATGGCCTGATTGGATCCATTCATTGTCATTTATTTATTCTTGTAAGAGGAGAAGTTTCCTGCTTTTCCTGGAGTGTTTGGTATTGATCCTCCCTGGAGTTGGGGCTGTCCCTCCGAGGCACTGCCGTACTCCGGCACAGACCTCGTGTGGCTCCGTGCAGTGTTTCTCATGGAATAAATCGCTCCAAAGCCATTAGCCTCAATGCCACAGTCCGCTGCTCCTGCTTTTCCTGCCCCCACCTCCACCCTGCCATTGATCCAGCCCGCTCCCTGTTTGCTGCAGTCAGGGCTGCTTCTGCTGCTGCGCACAAATTGCCTTAAAATTGAATTGGTTAAAACCATTTCATAAACATTCCCTCCCCTTCCTGATCCTGGCCACTGCACCAGCCAGGGCTGGAGCTGTCTTGTGATTTTACCTGGCTAAGGGGTGGGGCAAGATTCCCAATTTTGTGTGTGTGTTTGTGTGGGTGTTTTTTTTAAATTAAAGCCAGTGAAAAATTAAAACTGGCGTGATTATAGGAATCGGGTCTCTGAAGATGCTGCTGTCTATGGATCTGCCTCCAAGGTGGTATATCCTGCTCAAAGGATGTCCTGGTGTGCCTCAGCTCCTCTTGGCTTTGCAGGGATTAAGATTCACTCTCTGCCATGTGCCACCAGCCCCTCTGAGGTGAGAGCTCCAGTGCTCATGCTGGGCAGTGCTCCAGCAGCTTTGAGGCACCAGGATCATTGTTTCCCTGCTGACGTGGTTGTGGTGTGACCAGAGGCGGTCTGGAGATGTGGAGTTGTGGGATTTTGGAGGTGTTTACTGGTGTAACACCCTGGGGTACAGCAAGTCCACAGCGGCATGGTGATGATGCCCAGGATTTTGGAGCACATCACTCCAAAGCACCTGGGGATTGCAGGGAGGGGAGGTGAGCCCATGCTCCATCCCTGGAGCTGAGGAGATGTGCTCACCTACAGAGGTGTGGATGCCTCTGCCTGGGGCTGCAGGAGCACTCTGAGCCAGTGACACAGGAACCCTCTGTATCAGACACATCCAAACCCATCTGTGCTGATGCCAGAAAGCTTTTGTAAGGACTGTGGGCAGAAGGCTTGGAAATAAGAAACGGTTTTGCAGGCAGTTCTGAGAGTCACCCCGAAAAGGTGTGTGTACAAAAGGTGGCACAGTGCTCCCAGCAGCTGGTGATGTTCCATTGTTCCTCATTCACCATCCTTCCCTCCAAACTCCTCTTCACTCCAAATACTCTCACAAGAGCCCTTCTGCAGCAACGTTTATCTCGAGTGCTGCTATATCAGGATCCATCGACCTTGTCCTAAGATCATCTGCACCCAGTCGAAGCACTAAGGGTGGAAGAGTGACATGAGCTCTCTGCTCCTCTGGGCCTGGTCTTTGGTGCTGCTGAGAGGCTGGCTCGGGGTGGGACTTGCTTGGTGAGGGGGTGACCCATCCCAGAGCATCCCTGTCGTGGAGGGGCCCAGCCCAACAGGATCATCTCTCTCCAGGAGGTGCCCAGGACCCAGCTAAGCCTCAGTCCTCTGGCACCCTCTCGGCCAGCTTGCAAATCCTGGTGGAAATCTGCTTCAATTCAGTCTTCTCCTAGGATTCCTCCTTCCTGCCCTTCCCCAGGGGCTCTTGGTCCTTCAGTCTCTGCCTCTGGAACACCCCTTGCATCTCCTGGGGAATATCCTGGCTGGGCCTTCCCAACACTTGCAGGTTTCCTCTTGCGTTACCCTGAAAGTGATTTGAACAAGCTCCTGCAGGAATACTTCCCATGCCTACAGATCCTCCCTAAACTCTTCTCTAACGTCTTGTCTGCAGGGGATGATGGCGTGAAGGGACAGCAGACACATCTGGCATTGTGAAGCCTCATTGTGCCCTCACCCTGTGACCTCTCTGCCTGCTGTGGCTCCTCCACCCTTGTGTGTTGATGGCAAACACGGTGCTGCTGCATCCAGTCAATTTTTCTGTGTCATGACACCTGTTCGTGGTTCTTCTTTAGGTCTTTCTCATATGATAATGATGATATGGAATTAATGTGGTTAATGGTGGTGAGGCCCTGGCACAGAGAAGCTGTGGCTGCCCCTGGATCCCTGGCAGTGTCCAAGGCCAGGTTGGACGGGGCTTGGAGCAGCCTGGGATGGTGGAAGGTGTCTCTGCCCATGGCAGGGGGATGGAATGAGATGTTCTTTAAGGTCCCTGCCAGCCCAAACAATTCTGTGAGTCTTATTGACAGCCCTGAAGCTCACCTAGAGAACCTAACACCGGTGGTGCAAATTTATTTGCACATTTTAGTTCAGACAGGGCCATCTTCAAGTGCAGACAGCAATTTCAGTTTCCACTTAGGTGTTGTTGTTCCTGTTGTACTGTCAGGCAGGAGGTGGCCGTGCTGCTGATGCCTGTGTCAGGCTCAAACCGGGCTCAGCAATAAACCTTCCATCAGGAAATCCCTGGTTTACTCCTGCTCTGGGGCCAGATTGGCACTGCTGCCAACATGTTGTGGTCTCAGCCCTACTTCTCATCCTCAGACTCTTCCTTTACATCTCTTTTGAAATATTATTACCCCATGTGCCTGATTTCCTCTCTTCTCCCAAGAAAAAAGAGAAGGAAATTTGCGTTGAAAATGTTGTGTGTCCGTGTTCTACGGCACTGACCTCATGTGCCACAACCAGATGCCACCCCAGATCTGCTTAGGTTTGCTTGGCTGTGCTGTCCTGCCCTTGCTGGAGAGGACAGGACAGGGAATGACACCAGGTGCAGCCTGAAACCCCTCGCCTGAGGGGCCTCTGTACTCAGGCAAACTGAGTGCTCCTCATTGAGATTTTCAAAGGAGAGAGATGGAATCCCACCCCAAAATGAGATTATAAACCAGAATCTCCTCTTCTGGGACAAGTGCCCCAAAGAACAATGTTTTGAGGCTCTCTCTCAGGTTTTCCTCTTTTTTTCAGGTGGAACAGAACATTTCTTTCCAAGGAAATGGAGGAAACATGAACTGTCTCTCCCACTCAGTACTGATTTTTTTGCCAGCTCCTGGTGGTTGTTCCCCTGCCCTGGAGCTGACAGGGAGGCACTGGGCTGTCCCTGGAGCCATCACCCACCTGGGACCTGCTGCTGCTCTTCCCTCCTCTCCTTCCCCTTCCCCTTCCCACACCACCCAGTGCTCGTCCTGTGGCTCTTGGCCAGACAAGGAATTTAGTATTCAGGAAGTTGGGAAGTTTGACTGTCCTTGGTCTAATTAGTTCCTTAAGCACAGGGGAGCTCAGATCACAGCTCAAATGGCTGTAATTTGAGTGAGCTTGAGACAATGGGAGAGGATTAAGTAGCAAAATTGTGTCTATTACTTTGGCCAAAAAAACCCCAAAAAACCCTATTCAATTTGAGTAGAATATATAATTTTCCAAGCATGAGGGTTAGATATTAATGTGGGCTTGGCAGAGTTCATCATTTGTAAGACTGCACTGAGAGTTCTTCACGTGCTGAGATCTGAGATCAAGGCTGGGAGTCGGGCACAACTTTCTGGAAATTCTCCTCCGAACAAATAATTGGCCTCAACAAAGAGGAGACTGGGGAAGATTTAATTGCTTATTTTTGTAGGAGGTCCTCTTAAACGGTCTTCTGGTCTTAAATCCTGTGGATATCTGTAACATTTTGGAGGTGGCTTTTCTCAGAGAGGGGGCCTGCAAGTGTCTGCCTCCCTTTTCCCAGACTAAGAGCTCCGCTTCAGGGGATCCATCTCCAGGGATCCGTGCCCTCCAAAGGGCGTGGTGGAAATACAGAACCCCAAACAACCAGGGGATTCAAAATAATGCAACCTGGAGTGAAAGCCTTCGCTTTTCCCTCTCTCTCTGTCTCTCTCTCGGCAGCAGATGTTGGAATGCAGGTGTTTTGCACGGAGAGGGCTGCAGCAGCCACAGCCCCGGCCATGTGCTGCATCCCTGGGAGTCCTAAGTGGTGTTTTCATGTTTTCAGTGATATTGTGCAAGGCATGGCTGAGGGACAAAAGCATTCTTTGCCTATCTAGGATGGGTAAATGGTGTATTTTATCTTTTTTTTTTTTTCTTTCTTTCTTTTTTAATACTGTGTGCCTGCATCTGTTCCGATAGGGGAAGAACAATGCTAATTGGAACGTTGGAAGGGGTTTGGAATAAATGAGAACAAACATTACCAGGCTGAGAAATTTAAAGGGAGTTTGGTCAAAATACTAGTGGCACTTTTAGTCAAAATACCTGAGTTTAAGCACTTCTCCAGGAGTGGTTTTAGTTGGCTTGAACTTGAGCGTGGTGAGAATAAAAGGCCTTTGATGGCTGATTTCTGCATTAGGGCAGTGTGAGAGCGTGGGTTGGATCATGGAATCGTTTAGGTTGGAAAAGCCCTTTAAGATCTTTGAGTCCAAAGATTTTAAGATCTTTGAGCGCTGTTCCTCCTGTGCTGCCAAGGCCACCTCTCACCCATGTCCCCAAGTGCCACATCCACACAGCTTTTAAATCCCTCCAAGGATGGGGACTCCACCAGTGCCCTGGACAGCTGTGCCAGGGCTGGACAGCCCTTTGGGGGAAGAAATTTTCCCTAATATCCAACCTAAACGTCCCCTGGCACAACTTGAGGGCAGGGTTGTCCTGCTACTGCCTTTTATTTTCCTGTAGAGAAGTCAGGTTTGAGCATTGCATACATAGATAAGCAGCAAAACCACCCAGTTTTGTCCTTTCTTGCAATCTCATCGATGTCTGTGACCTGTGAGGGGTTGAGAAGGTGTTGGATCAGCAGATCCCTGCTGGAACCACGTCCTTCCCATGCCAACCAGGAGATTCCAGGGAGCACTAAATAGGGCTCTTTTAGCTGCAGGTACTCGTGCTGCACTGGGGAATGTGCTGAGGTACCAGGCAGCTGTGGTTGCAGTTTCTGCATGGATAAAGAGGTTCCTCCACGGGCATATTTAGGACTTACAAAGCTTTTGGCTGAGAATTTGCTGTGCAGGGCAAAGGGACAACAAAACACCATAATGCTGCCTCCAGTCTCCTTCGAAGTCTGGGCAGAGGTCATGTTTACTGGTGGTTTTTTTAAATTTTGGCTTATTTCTTCAGGTCTGCCCCTTTTTTCCCCCCTCTAATCTGGAGGCTTGCTTGGTTCTCCTGCTGGCCACCTTTAAATCAACCAGAGAACGACGCACTGCCTTCACCAGCATTTCATTTATTCCTCCTGTGTTGGCTTCTTTGCTTGAAGCCTCTCAGTAGGCAAGGGGTTAAACAGCATCCTCGTGGTTCTTCCAGTTACCCCATCAGGACTGTTTAAAAATTAGCTTCTCCCCACTTGCTGCACTATAATTAGGATACAGGAGTTGTGGGGAATGATTTCACAAAGTGACTTGGTGTACTCGCCCGTGCACCCCAGGGAGCCAGGCAATTATGCATACATAATTCCACTCTTTGAATATTTTCTCTTTCTCTGCATAATTTCTCTCTATTCATCTTTCCAGTGTCCTTCTGAGATAAACTTAGAAGTCTCAGCTTTCAGAATTTAAAAAAAGCTCCTGTGCCTGCATGTGCACTATTTGCATTTAAACCAGCAGCCGTTCTCCGGGAGGGGAGAGGCCGGGGAGGAGGGCATGGAGCCCATGGAAGGAAGCAGGAGAAGCCCTTCAGTGCTTCTGGGGAAGGATCAGAGAGAGGCAGGGAATCACCAAATAGAAACATGGAATTGTTGAGGGTGGAAAAGCCCTGTCAGACCGAGTCCAGCCGCTCCCTCAGCGCTGCCAAGGCCACCACTGCCCCGTGATCCCAAGTGCCACATCCACACAGCTGTTAAATCCCTGCAGGGATCGAGACTCCAGCACTGCCCTGGGCAGCTGTGCCATGGCTGGACAGCCCTTTGGGCAAAGAAATTTCTCCTCAAATCCAATCTAAACCTCAACAAAAGGTTATGGCTTTGAATAACCCGATCTAGTGAAAGATGCCCCCGCTCAGAGCAGCGGGGTTGGTTGGGATGATTTTTGGGAGGTTCCCTCAAGGGATATTTTGGAGCTGCCCCTTTCAGGGGTGTGTTTTGATTCTCATACCCTGTGTGTGCCGTTCTCAGGGAATCCATTGCAGCCTGGCAGGGAAACACAAGGGACTGCAGCATCTTTCCCCTGCTCCAGTCAGTTTATCTCTATAAACTTGCTGTTGACATGATGCAATTTCTCCTGCTTGCAGTGTAGCTGTAGAGCAGCAAAGTTGTGATAAAAGACAACTTGTTGAAGGGATTCTTTGTCATGCTCACGATTCATCTACAATTCCTTTTTTTCCCTGGCCAGGAGTGTGGTGGTGCTTTGCAATTATCCCTGCATTTGATGCCTGTTCCTTCTTTTTTCCCCCCTTCTTTTTCTTCCTGATTCAAGTTCCCCATTCATTCTCTCTTCCTTTTAGCTTCTCCTCCTTTTTTTTTTTATTTTATCCACTCCCTTCTCAAGGCACTGAAGCTGGAACTGCTTTACTGTGGTCTGAGGAAAAGCCACTGTTCTACTTCCCGAAGAAAGCTCATTGTGTAGTGCCATGAAAAACAGTTTAAACAACACAAGGGAATAAAGGCGCCGCATTTCTCTGAAAATTTTTCTTTTCTTTTCCTTTTTTATTTTTTTATTTTTTAAGGAATAATACATAAGCTGCTAGGAGAGGGCAGAAATGTCTCCTGCTTCTCTCTGGTCGTGCCTGTCAGGCTGTGAAATTCTAAGGAAACCTGCGTTTTACATGGGAGCTTGAAAGCTGGACACCCCACCTCCAAACCTTTGCTGTTCTCGGCATTATCCTCATAAGCCTAACAAAAAAAATCCTCAGATTGTTCCCAAACAGCCCAGAATCAAAGCTTACAAGGCAGTAGTGTAATTACTTGCTTTCTTTTTTGGTGCCAGTTTATTGCGATCTTCTGTAAGACACTCCAGCACGTTCAAAGGGGCTTTTTAGCAGTGAGAGCTCAGTGATTCCACTCTCAGCAGAGTTACTGGAGGCTGGCAGCAGGACAGGGATGGGTTTGGATCCTGGCTCCAGTTCTGCAAGCGAGCAGAGGCCCTGGATGTGCCAGAGCCATCCCTGCTGGACCCATCCCTGCTGGATCCCTCTTGGCCCCCCAGCCCCTGGTACACGCTGGGCCCATCTGCAGCACCTCAGCCCTGGCTACATCCATCCCTACCTGGCCAAAAAGGCTTTGAGGCACCATTTGAAATTTAGTTAGTTAGTTACGTGGGTGTGGCTTTTAAAATTAAAATTATTTTAAATTATATATTTCTATTATATTTTACGTATATTTCTATATTTTATATTTTATATACAGTACATACTTGATATCTATCACATATTTATCTATTTATATTATGTATTTAGAAGTCACATAAAATTAATGATACCTTAAGGAAATTAATGGGGTAATTATTATTATGACTGTTATTATTGCTATTATCATCATCATCCCTATTCTTTTCCCTCATCATCATTGCCATCATCACCACCATTCCTGGTTTTCCCCTGTCGGCAGAACTTCACCCAGCTGTGTTGCTGAGCCCTGGGGTGGTGAGGAATGATCCCTGTCTGTCCCAGGGTCAGGGAGTGCAGGGCAGTGCTGCCTGCTGGTTTAACATCAGGATCTTTATCCACAGGGATTGCTCCAGCGAGCCTCGTCCTCTGCCCAGCACATGGTGGAAAGAGGGAATTTTGGGGGGGAATTTTGTCAGCTTTTCCCATCTCTGCTCAGCGTGGCCACTGTGGCATCACAAAGGAATTTAAAATTCAGTTCTCTCTTCACCACTGATGGATGTGGACAGTGAATATCCACTGGTCCCACTTCCAAGTTTGGTTACTTTTCCAGTGATTTCTTTCCCACTCATACAGCTGAGGGAGCTGGGAAGGGGCTGGAGACTTCCTGAGGGAGCTGGGAAAGGGGCTGGAGAGTTCCTGAGGGAGCTGGGAAGGGGCTGGAGAGTTCCTGAGGGAGCTGGAAAGGGGCTCAGGCTGGAGCAAAGGAGGCTCAGGGGGGCCCTTGTGGCTCTGCACAAGTCCCTGACAGGAGGGGGCAGCCGGGGGGGTCGGGCTCTGCTGGCAGGGAACAGGGACAGGAGGAGAGGGAACGGCCTCAGGCTGGGCCAGGGGAGGTTTAGGTTGGATGTTAAGGAAAGGGCTGTCCAGTCCCAGACATTGTCCCTGAAGGGATTTAAAATCTGTGGCACCTGGGGACATGGGTGAGTGGTGGCCTTGGCAGTGCTGTGGGAATGGTTGGACTCAAAGATCTTAGAGGGCTTTTCCTTCCTGAAGTGATTCCATGATTCTCTGATTTCATGGCTTCAAACAATGATGCTAATTTGGTGCAGCTTAAACACTGAAGAGGGAAGTTCAAACAAAATAGCTCTTTAATTGAAGCTAATAAAGAGGAAATGTTTGTTTTGCTCATATCTATGTTGTGCTTTTCTTAAGCCTGAAGCTGCACCTAGATCTTCTTGTGTTTCCATGTGAACATTTGTTCCAATTTCTGTTTGTGCTCTGCTTCCCCAAAACACAGGCGGGGTGCAAGGGTAGGAACATTCCTGCCTAGCAAAGCCACTTTTGTGGAGTGGAATGCAAATGTTGTTTTGTTTGCAGTAGTGCTGCAGTCAGTGGTGATTATTTCAGCAATAACACCCAGAAGGAAAGTCACCCGTGGTCCATACGGTGTGTAAGTGTCAGCTTTAAGGACAGGAGTAGAAAATTGGGAAGTGATGGAGAGTTTGAGGCTTGGTAGGGAGGAAATCTGAGGTGGATTTACTGCAGTCTCAGCCATGTCTGTCACCAGCCCATGGAACAGATGACAGACACTGCCCAGGAGCCACAGAACTGTTGTTATGATCTAAACTGCACAGAGATACCATGAGCTGAACTTCTGTAATTTTCCTGCTTTTCATCACGGATTCTCCAGCAGGACTCTGTGAATGCCTTTGTGGAGCTAAGACAGGCTCTTCCTGGTGAAAAACAATTTTAGAAAAACAGACCCCAGCAGTTGAAGTCGGGACTTGTTGATCCCAGCCACACCATCCATGGACTCATCACCTGAGGAGGTGCTGGGGACACGGGGACCATGTCCAGCCTGGTGACACACGTGTGGCTCACGTACTCGAGCTGCTCCGGCCAGGCTTGCCCAGAGTTGCCAATCTGGACTCCACGGAGTACTTTGGAAGCTGCATCTTGGCAAGCGAGGGCTGGTGACAGATGCTCACTCTTTGTTTTTCCCGGGATAAATACGGTCAGGCTTTTGGAGGTTGTTATTATTAGCATCGGCGTTCCAGGCTTTTCAGGACAAAGTGCCTCTGCCACAGCTCCTCTCCTCAGGACAAGAAAGACATGGAGGGGCTGGAGAGGAGGGAATGGAGCTGGGGAAGGGGCTGGAGCACCAGGAGGGGCTGAGGGAGCTGGAAAGGGGCTCAACCTGGAGCAAAGGGGGATCAGGGGGGACCTTGTGGCTCTGCACAACTCCCTGACAGGAGGGGGCAGCCGGGGGGGTCGGGCTCTGCTCGCAGGGAACAGGGACAGGAGGAGAGGGAACGGCCTCAGGCTGGGCCAGGGGAGGCTCAGGGTGCATATTGAGGAAAATTTCTTCACTGGAAGAGTGGTTAACCATTGGAACAGGCTGCCCAGGGCAGAGGTGGAGTCCCCATCCTTGAAAGTGTCCAAAATCTGAGAGGATGTGGCACTTCATGATATTCTTTATTTGTCATGGTGGTGTCCAGGTGAAGGCTGGACTTGGTGATCTTGGAGGTCTTTTTCCAACCCTGATGATCCTGTGATTCTCTGGTTTCTCCATTGGCTCAACCCCAGATTCCAGCCTGCTGCCTCCTCGGCTGCCTTCCAAACCCCGTTCCTCCTGCTTTTCCCAGTGGCACAGATTCCCCAGGAGCTTGTAAAGTTTTCAAACGTTTTCTGCGACAGCGCTGTCACCCACGGGCGACACAGCATTGCAGCTCTTCCTCCACAGCCTACCTGGCAGAGGGAAAACCTCTTCCTAGCATTGCTGCAGACACAGCCTATGCCCAGCAGCTCCTCAGCCACGTGGGGCTGTGTGTGGCAGGAACAGACCTGCACAATGTGCTTTCATCACCTGAACCTGCACGACCTATTTCTGCCTATTTCTGCCTATTTCAGTCGGTGGGAGGCAGGAGGACGATGTTTGTTTCCTCACCTTGTTTGCTTCCCTTGGACCTGACACGGGATTTAAGTGGAGCATCTCCCTGGGCACGGCTTGCCTATCCAGGTGTTTGTTCCCCTTGGTGTTACTCTGCTCCTCCTCCTCCTCTTGTTTTCCTGCCTGTGTTGTGGCGCCTGGTGTGTTCTGCCACAAATTAGACCGTGACATTTTCACAGCAGGGATGAAATGGCTCCTGTGGGGCTCTGAGCATTGCAGGGCTGGGTCCTGCCTGGGGTCTGAGGGTACCTTGAGTGATGCTGGGGAAGGTGATGGCAGGGGTCTGGCGAGCTCAGGTGGTCACAGGTGGCTGTTCTTTTAAACCTGGATTGACAGGTGAGACTGAGTAATTAACAACATTATGAGGCACCATCAGCAGCATCAAAAAGTTGTTGCTTTGGTTCCTGAAATGCTGTTTAGGTGGGGTCATTCCTGCTGGGATGCTCCTGCCTGTGATCCTGGTGGAGTTGCTGGTGCTTGGTGTAACATGGCATGGGAATCCCACCTGGTCACCCAGTGCCAGCACTGTGGCTTTGGAAAACATGAGGCCAGTGTGTGTTAAAAGATATTTGACATCTCTTTTGCCCAGGGCATCCTTTTCTTCCGACAGCAGAAGCGGTTCTGGGGCAGGGATGGCAGGAGGGGGGAGCATCTCTTCCACTGACTTCCCATTGGCTTTGGGGCACAGAGGAGTAGCCTGGAGTTGTGGGAATATTGAGTCTGCCACACACAGCCCCTCTGCTCTGGAGCCAGGCTGGGAGAGCTGGGGGTGTCCAGCCTGGAGAGGAGAAGGCTCCAGGGAAGCCTGAGAGCCCTTTCCAGAGCCTAAAGGGGCTCCAGGAGAGATGGAGAGGGACTGGGGACAAGGCATGGAGGGACAGGACACAGGGAATGGCTTCCCACTGCCAGAGGGCAGGGATGGATGGGATATTGGGAAAAAATCTTTCCCTGGGAGGGTGGTGAGGCCAGAGCAGCTGTGGCTGCCCCTGGATCCCTGGAAGTGTCCAAAGCCAGGCTGGACATTGGGGCTCGGAGCACCCTGGGGTAGTGGAAGGTGTCCCTGCCTGTGGCAGGGGTGGAACAAAGTGATCTTCCAGGTCCCTTCCAGTCCAAACCATTCTGTGATTCTGTGGTTTGCTATAGAGGGAATTTCTCTTTTCCAACTGCATCATGTGGAATGTGGACACTGATATTTGGGATATGCCAAAGGCGGGCAGACCAGAATCCCGTTTTTTATCACAATACTCTTTGATTAAGATCATTACAGCAACTGGGAGCAACACTGCTGCTACGAGTGAGTTGGTATTTCTGTCTCACAGGCTGCAGCTCAGTGTTCAAGCTGTCAGCCCAGATGCAATTTAAAATAAAAAAAAAAAAAAAAACAACAAAAAACAAAACCCAAAAAAATAACAGAAAGCCGAAAATGGTTTTCATCCATTGAGCCATTTTAGAGCTGTGGTTTTAAAAAGTAGATTCTAACTTGCTGGGGAATATTTTTATGGATATGCATCTAGGTGGTGTAAGATTTTCAAGAAGAATCTCTTGTACATCTTCAGTTTTTCTTTAGTTTGTCATGTGAGAAGGTGCTCATGCCTGTTAAGGGGACCTTTGATGGGGAATTGGTACCAAACACTGCTCTTTGCAGACTATTTTAAGTCCAGTTCAATTTGCCACTCAGAACTGGTTTTTTTCTTGTTTTGAACCTCTGTAAAAAGAGGGGAATGATGCAGTGTCTTGTAGCTTTGCATTTCCAAGCAAATCAACACCATTTAATGCGATGGTGACATCATGCAGGTAAATCAGAGCAGGAACTGTAGCAGCTGTGAATGTGTAAGGGTGGACTCAGGGGAAAATATGGCCAGATTGGATAAATGGTAAAAGATAAGGAACACGGTGAGTCCTTAAATGCTCAGAAATTGAGAGACTGGCTTAAACCATGCAATTCATAAAGCAAATCCTGATTTCTTTTGTGTGTGTGCTGGGTTTTTGAGCTTCTAAGTCGTACCTGGTTCATATTTCCAAGCATTTCTTTGCACTTTGGTGGGCCAGGCACAGGCTTTTGGTTCAGGTGAGGCTGTCAGGTCTCAACTCCAGGAGCTCAAGCATTGGGAAAGACACCAAACAGTCAGAGCTGATCATACAGGGCGAGCTGGAAGCACTAAATTTAGATGATTTAAAATCCTTCCCCTCTGCAGCGCTGCTGGATTGTTAACTGAGGTGAAAAAACCATGGAAGTACTTTGAGCTCCAAATTGATCGCATCCTTTTAAATCCCAGCACAAATTCCGTGGCGCTTCACCTCCCTCCCACAATCAGGCCCAAAGAGTGAGAGGAACGCTGTCATTTTCCTCCCCAAATCTATCCAAAGAACAGATATCAGGGATCTGTTAATGAAATACTGGCAGATCCATGCCAGGAGAAGCAACAGGAAGAGAAATCTGTGCTGGTAGACAGGGGAGTTGCAGCAGTGACCTGACACGACTGAGCCAATTCAGCCCAGAGATCTGGTTGCTGTTGAGAGAAAACATTCCTGGCTCCAAGAAAGGAGAGCAAAAACCCTTTAGTGGGATGGAGTCGCACCATCTGCGACACCTGCATTCAGTGCTGGGCACGGGGGATAATAGGGAGCGAGCTTGTGCAGCAAAACATGCGTCATTTACCTCAGAATAAAGAGGTTTCGTTTCTGAAAGGCTCTCAGCACATCTTGAAGTAAATGGGAGCCAAGGACATTTGTCATCTGGCAGACTGAGGCACGGAACCGGACTGGATAAACCTTGCAGGGCTTGCACATGGAAATTTCTTGCCTTTCTGTGGGCTGATGGATTCCTGAGGGAGCCTGGCTGCACCTGGAGCAGCAGTGTGGAGCTGAAAGCTGGGTGGGGGGTCAGAATCACCACTGGGGGATGTTTTTGCCCTGTTCCTCCCCGCCCTGGTGGTTTGTTGTCCGGGTGTTTGAGTGGCAGCTCGTGGGCATTCCCTGCTCAGGGATGCAGGGTGAGCCCTGGGGCTGGGGAGCATCCTCTGCACCCCCAGCCTGGCCCCTCTTCTCTGGGCCACTTCAGGTACCAGAGCAGCTTGTGAGGGGTTATCTCCTTGATACAGGCTTCTCTGTTAAAGAGAAAAGGCCAGGAAGTGTTTAATATTCTCAGATTTTAAAGATGTCTTCAGTTGATGTGAGCCTGGGAGGTCTCCACCTTGAGCTGTGCTTTTCAGTTACTCCCTTGCTTCCTTGGATCTGGGGTTTTTTCACAGAATCACAGAATCATTAAGATTGGAAAAGACCTCTGAGGTCCAAGTCCAGCCATCAACCCACCACTAAACCACATCCCCAGGTGCCACATCCACTCATTTTTTGAGCACTACCAGGGATGGTGACTCCTCCACTTCCCCAGACAACCTTTCCCAATGCTTGGCAACCCTTTCCATGAAGAAATTTATCCTAACACCCAACAGCAGCCTCCTCTGGTGTAACTTGAGGCAACATGAGCAGCCTCCTGTCAGCTGGAGAGGACAATCCTTGCTGCAACACTTGGCCCAACCCCTGTAAGTGTGTGCAGGGAAGCTGAGCTGTGTCAGTCATCCAGCCCAGGTTTCCACTCTTCCAGACATCTTTTTCTGGGCACGGTCGTTCTCCTGCACACAGGTGCTTTGCTTTCTCCCTTGGATGGGGTTTTCCTGGTGGTTTGGCAGCCAGGGTGACAGCACAACCTCTGTGGGCTGTGGCTGGGGTTGGGTGCAGAATCAGAGCACTCCAGGATGCCTGGGTGTCTTGTCCCAGGGGATTCCCAGCTCTTCCAAAACCCATTACACCTAAGTGGGGTCTGTCATTTCAAGCAAGTTCTTCCCAGACAAATAGCAGTGAAAATGTTTTATGGACTGAATGACTGTGAGTGGTTTAATTGCTTCTTTTCTACAGCACTTAATTCTTGCTGGGATAAGTCACTCTTCTGGCAAGACCTTTGTGTTTTTCAGGTGAGGATGAACCCAAAGCAGAAGCCCTAAAACTCCTCACCCATCCCATAAATTGTGTTAAACCAGGAGTGAGCCAGGCTGTAGCTCTCAGGGTGCTGCTTGCCACTGGAAGAGCTCTGGTTTTCCTACACAGTCATGGAATCACAGGATCATTCAGGCTGGAAAATCCCTCTGAGAATGTCAGGTCCAACCACTCCCTCAGCACTGCCAAGGCCACCCCTCACCCATGTCCCCAGGTTCCACATACACATGGCTTTTACATCTCTCCAGGAATGGGGACTCCACCTCTGCCCTGGGCAGCTGTGCCAGGGCTGGACAGCCCTTTGGGTGAAGGAATTTCCCCAATATCCACCCTGAGCCTCCCCTGGCCCAGCCTGAGGCCGTTCCCTCTCCTCCTGTCCCTGTTCCTGGGAGCAGAGCCCGACCCCCCCGGCTGCCCCCTCCTGTCAGGGACTTGTGCAGAGCCACAAGGTCCCCCCTGAGCCTCCTTTGCTCCAGGCTGAGCCCCTTCCCAGCTCCCTCAGGAAGTCTCCAGCCCCTTCCGCAGCTTCCTTCCTTTCTCTGGACATGCTCCAGCCCCAAAATATTTTTATATGTCTACAAACTTGCAAATAAACCTTTCAGAGCAGAGCCCAAGCCCTCGGAAACCGCGCCAGGGGCTGGCCGAGCTGACAGCTCCTGTTCTCACTCAGGCAGTGACAGCTTCCACCTCGCCGTGCCCAGGCTAAATTGGCTCTTTTTGAAACCACTCACATTTCTTGGGGTGCAGTGTGAGCTGCACAGCCCTGAGCTCAGCACAGCCCATTTATCAGCTCCTGCTCAGAGGTGTTTAGCAGGGACATCATGTGGGTTTAGCAAACAGGCCGGGACACGCCATCCGGCACCTTCCCCATTAACCTCTCCAGCGTGGCGAGCCAAAAGCCATCGCTTTGGATTGCTGCAGGCCTTGTCCTGCTGGGAAAGCAGCCTGTCCCCTGCGCTTTAAATATACTTGGACATGCCAATCCCCATTTTTAAGATCCAGGCTGGGAAAACAGGCTCTGCCTGCAGCATCATTCGTGGCGTCACCTCGCCAGGGTAATATCCAGGAATCCTCTAAGTGACTTTAAGATGCTGTGCTAATGCCTTTTCCTTCAACAAGAGCCATGGACACAGCTAGAGGGCTGCTTTAGGACTTAATTTATGCATTGCTCTGAAGTTTATTCAGTGGGTTGTTGGTCTTGTCTTTCTTGCTGAGACAAAGGATGGATTTTTCACAGTGGTAGCTCATGTGAAGCCCCACCTGCAGAGCTGCCCCCAGCTCTGGAGTCCCCAGCACAGGAAGGCCATGGAGCTGCTGGAGCGAGTCCAGAGGAGGCCAGAAAGGTGATGGAAGTGATGTAACTCCTATCCTGTGAGGAAAGGCTCGGGGAGACTTCAGAGCCCCTTCCAGTGCCTAAAGAGACTCCAGGAGACCTGGAGAGGGACTTGGGACAAGGGATGGAGGGACGGGACACAGGGAATGGCCCACTGCCTGCCATTCTTCATCCCACCATGGTCACCCTCCATGCTGGAGGAGTTCACAAGCTCCCATGTTCCAGCTATATTTTTTTCAGCAAAGACAAGATTTGATCAATTCTGCTTTGGGATTTTGCAGGTAGAGTTCACCAGAGGTCCAGGGCCAGGACAAAGATTTTGGTTCCTTCCTGTCGCTCCCAGCAGAGGCTCAGCCCCACTTTCCCTGCAGCCTCCATCCCCACCAGCTGCTGCTCCTGCCACTGCTCCCAGAGGCAGAATCCCTGATTTTCTGCAAATCAAACGCCTGCCCATCATTTGCTTTAACCGAGATACCTTTGAAAGAGTTTCTACAGACTGAATTTGTAATGCACATTTGGGAAGGTTTATTTCCCACCGTTATCAGCTCTAATGAAATCCCAGGTCAGTTTTAGGCAGCCTGTTATCTCTGTGATCTGGAGCTCTGCACGAGTTTCCAGGAGTTTAAATCTTCCAAATGAACTTCCTCATTTTGGGGTGGACGTGGTGTTTCCCTGGCACGGATCCCTGGGGCTCGGGAGGAGCAAACCCCAGGCTCTTCTCCCTGGGCAGCAGTTACCCCGTGCACTTTTTACCCCTCTTTAACTTTAAAAGTCTCTTGTGTGGTTTGAATGTCTTCACTTTCAGCTCTGTTCCCACACTGGCTTTATGGTCAGAGGGTTTTTGTTGTTATTTCCCTTTTTTTTGCACGTGTGTCACTCTGCAGCTCTTGCAGCCGTACCACATCTCTCCATCAGCAGATCATGGAATCACAGAATGGTTTGGGTTGGGAGGAACCATAAAGCTTACCTGGTTCCAAGCTCATCTCGTTCAGGTTGGACATTAGGAAAAAATTGTTCACAGTCAGGGTGATTAGAAATTGGAAGGGGCTGCCCAGGGAGGTGGTGGAGTCCCCATCCCTGGAGGTGTTGAGGGAAAGACTGGATGTGGCACTCAGTGATACATTTGGTTCGTACGTGTACAGGACTCTGCTTTGTCCCTAGACACCATCCCTGTTGGTTAATTTGATTTAAATGAGGTTAAATAAAAGCCTGCACAACGTGTTTTGCTGGACTTCCATCAAGTTGCTCAACAATAGCACCACTTACGGTGTGTACAAATATGACTTTTCCACTCTCTGAGTGAAAGTAATTTATCAACGAGTGGTCCTTGTCCCTGTACCATGGCAAGTCTTTGTGAAATCTACTTTTTAGAGCAGGCTGTGGCTTATACAACGCGTGTCTTCGTTAGAAATATACTGTATTTTTTAAATGTGAAGATGCAGAAGAATGAAAAGAAAGCGTGCAGTTTGGAATAATTTTTGAAGGGGAAAGCTCTCCATTGTGCAGACACTCCTTGAAATGAATAGATCTGCATTAAATGTGTTCTTGAACTTGGTGATGGACTTCGATTCCATCCATTGTGGAGGATATTTCACCAGTGTAAGGGAAATGGTGGGAGTGGGAGCTGCGTGGTTTATCCTTCCATCTCCACCTTCGTGTTTGCCAGCCAGCAGAGAGGGCATTGCTCCCCTTCCCTCTGGATCAGTTGTCTGGGACAGTCGGTGGTGGGAACACCCTTCGGCACACGGGAGGCTCATTCTTCTGCCGGAAGGCTTTAAATCCACATCTCCTGGAGAGCTGTTTCCCCCATGCCTGCTGGTGTCTGTCCCATGTGGGTGCAGCACGGCCCCTTCCCAAGAGGATCCTGCCCTCTGCACCACACACTGAATCCCAACAGCCACGGCTTGGTTGACCTTTGGCAGCGACCGGGACCAGCCTCGCGCACGTGTCCCTGCTTGGAGCCTGAAGGATGATTTTTGCTTTATCCGACTGAAAGTTTAAATTTTGTCTTATTATAAAGCTGAAGTGATGAGTTGGAAAAGAAGACAACACAGTGTCACAGTCTCATGGTGTCTCCATCATGGGAGATTCCTTGTCTTGGAGTGGGAGTTGATGCCCCGAGTTCTCCAGACCCTGGTGGGAGATGCTGGGATCTCACCTGTGGTGCAGAAGGGAGGGATCCATCCGTCTTCAGCTCAGGGGATGGAGACCTGGACTCTCCTTGCAGGCTGTTAGGAAACAGAGGACGCTCCCTAAGGCTCTGTTGGTTTAGAGCTGGGGGAAGGCAGAGCTGAGAGGGTTTGAGGTCAGACAGTGTTCAGAGCAGACCCTTCCCCCCTTGTCGCAAAGCCCTGTCTCCACTAAAAGGATTTAGAGGCAACTTGGCATAAGAGGAATTTTAAATCTTCTTTTGTGTCTGTCAGTGTTTCCTTGGAGAGATACCGTATTTTTCAGCTGGATGAATGGCCTTTCCTGGGTATGGTTGACGCTCAGCATGTCAAAGATGCAGAGCTACAGTGTGATCCGTGTGTGCTAGTGTGGGTGGCATTGGGAAGGCACCTGCAGCCTGGGAAAGGCCATGGCCACCACAAAACCACTTGCTTTTCTGAAAACACTGAAATCCCAAGTGTTGTTATTGTCGAATTGATGCGAGCAGCCATCTGGAATCCGGAATTGCTGCAGGGCAGGGAAAAACTGAGGAGACTGCAGCGTTCCATGCAGGCAAGATGATGGCTCCAGAGCAGGCAACCTCAGCTCAGCATTCCCTGGCTGATCTCAGCTTTGTGTCTCAGCACTGATGTTATTTTAATACAGTTCCATGGCTGGAGTTGCTGTGATTAGCAGAGCAATTTGCAGCGCGTTCTTCAAAATTGCCAATCAATTCGAGCCCAAAATAGACGGAAGCTGCTGTGGGATTGACGGCTGCTGCCCAAAAAAGCCCTGAATGGTTTGTAAAGTCTGAGCAGGACTCGAGGCGCCTCTGTGACGTGCAGGATCCCCAAGCTCCTGCCTTGCACCCCTTCTAATTGCAGAGTGGAGAACAAGATTGTTGAGGCTAAAAGGGAACGAGGAGTGGTAGGGATTTTGTTAAATCCCTTGGAGGTGGCTGTGTCTCCTTGTGCTGCCACAGGATGTGGAGGTCACATCCTTCCCACCTCCTTTTATCCCAGCAGCAGGGCTGGATTTAGGAGGTTTAGAGGTAAGGTTTAGAAGAGGAGCAACTTTCTCCTCCTTTAGAGATAGATGTGCACCCTGGTCATCCACTGGCACTGACTTGGAGGATGGAATTAGCTGGATTTTGTCCAGCTCAGGCCAATAGCATTGGCAGCAGCTGCTGGAGCACCACAGGGTACAGATGGCACTGTGCAGCCACGTCCATGACACTGTTCCTCCCTCATGGTGTTTCTACTGCCAAGCCAGAGCCCATGGGCTCCATTTTCCTTTGTATTTCCCCTCTCCTTGCTGTTTGCTGGGGTCTGGGAAGAATGTCAGCCAGCATTCTGTGAGGGGGGTGGAGATTTTGGGTTGGGGAGCTCTGGGTGCCCATCCGTCACATCCGTCATTCCCTTGGAAATTGAGGTGTGCTGCCCTTGGGGCCAGGGACCCCCACAAGGGTGGTCATCCCTTAAATATTGGTGTGTGTTTGGGGGTCAAGGTGACACAGGTGGGTGACAGAGGGGACATGAGCAAAGCCCACCCAAGGGGAAAACCTCGAGGTGCGCTGTCTGGTCTTGGTTTTTCAGGGCAATTGGTACAGAACCATGAATTCGTCCTTCAGCTGGCATTTATTAATCTGGTTTCGGTTGGGTTTTGACCGTTGAAGTCTTACTCTTTACAGTGGGCGGCTCAGAAGTATAGCCAGAAATAAGATGGGATTTGAAGCGATATAAAATGTTTTTTAGCTTTGCCAAGGAGAAGTTGGGTTTTTTTGTTTGGCTCTACTTTTTCTCAGCAGTTCCATCATTGCACTCAATTTATCGGGGGTACTTTGGAACTGACAATGAAGTGTCCTTGAGAGGCTGGGAACACATCGCTGCTGACTCCTGAGAAAGTTTTTATAAAGCCAGATTGATTATTTTGAGGGAAAATGACAAAACCCTTATTTTGTGGAAAGCAAAGCCCTCAGCAGGGCTTGGCATGAGGTGGAGACAAAGAGAGGCCTGGAGCATCCAGCCAAGCCGAGGTTTCCCTCCCGTCACATCGTCCCTTGCCTCGCTCACGTTGTGAGCACAGATTTGGGTACGAGTTTTTTATTTTTACTGAAGAATTGATTTCATGGCTGCCCTAAGTGAGCAGAGCTGTGATGTCTTCACTGATGTCAGGCAGGGGATGTTTACCTCTTTATGTTGGCTGCGGCAGTGCCCGCAGTATTTTCTTCCTCTGTTCTCCAAGACTTGTTAAACGTTACAAACATCAGCGAAGTCCTAATGAAACAATTGCATCCTCGTGGCTTGATATGCAAAGTAACACCTCCAGCAAGGGCTGATAAATGCCCGTCTTTATGATTTTTTTCTTCCCGCTACATTCATGTGGAGGGGAAATGTATTGACTTCCTCTGCTCTGGTGCCAGGCTGGGAGAGCTAGGGGTGCTCAGCCTGGAGAGGAGAAGGCTCCATGGAGACTTTGAAGCCCCTTCCAGGGCCTAAAGGGGCTCCAGGAGAGATGGAGAGGGACTGGGGACAAGGGACGGAGGGACAGGACACTGGGAATGGCTTCCCAGTGCCAGAGGGCAGGGATGGATGGGATATTGGGAAGGAATCATTCCCTATGAGGGAGGTGAGGCCCTGGCACAGGGTGCCCAGGGAAGCTGTGGCTGCCCCTGGATCCCTGGCAGTGTCCAAAGCCAGGTTGGATGGGGCTTGGAGCAACCTAGGATGGTGGAAGGTGTCCCTGCCCATGGCAGGGGTGGAATGAGATGAGCTTTATGATCCTTTCCAACCCAAAGCGTGCCTTGATTTGTGCTCCCCTGTGCCGTGCCTGATGCTGCAGGTGGGATGTTGGGGCAGATCCCTGGCAGCCCCAGGTTGTTCTGTGTCCTCTCCCAGCTCAGGGCTTCATCCCTCTTGCCTTGGGCAAATGGCTGCTGCATTGGTCCCTCTCTGTGCCCCTGTGAGGCCGTGCCAGGAGCAGTCGGATCCTGCGGTGCGGCCGAGAGCTGCGGCGTTAACGCTGGGGGAGTCCCGGGCTGACTGATTGGTGTAGCAGGGTTTGAATTCTGCACTGAATATGACTAATAATCCATGACCTGGCTGTGATTATAGATGAAAGAAAGCTGATGAAGAGACCCTGCAGTGGCACAGAAAGGAATTAGCCATTGTCTAAAGCCGGGGCAGTACCGGAGCATTTGGATTTCACATCTGAGGTTCACGGGTGAATAATTCAGCACTTGAAAAAATGCTTCAGCCTCAGTGTGACATCTCCACATCTTCTTTCAGTGATATCCAAGACTTTAACTAAACATTGCTTCCCAGGGAGCTGGGGCAGCTGTCCAGATATTTTTCCTCTTAAATATCAGCATTCCAGATTGTTACCTGGATACGGATGGAGATTTGGACTGATATCTTAGGAGATGCAATCTCTCCTAATGCGGGATTTTGCCTTCAGAAATCGCCTCCGACGTTCGGTGGAACCCAAAATCTTTCCAAGTAAAATTAAGAGATGTGGCTGTCGACTGAATTGTTGCTTCCATCTAATCTTGTGATCTGCTAAGGCTTGTGGAGTGGGGATGGGGTTATTTGGGAATTTTGAATAAACGAACCAGTTCTCAAAGGCAAAATGCTGGTGCATTTCGTAAACGTGAGGAGGAGAGTGGAGGAAAAGTAGGTTGTGTATAAAACAGCCTTGGAAAATGGCTTGATGTTTTCTGTAGGGGCCCTGTAACCCTAAAACTAAACCCAGTGCTATTAAATCCCTGCATTTGAGTGGAAAGGAAGAACCATCCAGGAATGTAAGTGTTAAAGTGTTCCTACACCCTCAGCTCCGCTTCCTCCAGCGTATACATTAGTATAAGTCTTTAAATAAATGATCACATATTATTCCTCAAATAATTCATCCATTTTCTGAATTATTAGCTAAAAATGGATGGTATCTTATAATTGTCATCAATTCCAACTCCTTATTGGGCCTAATAAGTTCTTTTCTCGGTGTGATAAGTGTTTTGATCATTTCCTTTTCCTACCTCCCCTGATTCCCTTTCTAGTCAGAAGCATTCTCTCCTTTGGATGCACATCACAGGATGAGACTGGAAAGCTGTTGTACCTATAAAATCTGTGGCCCAGCTGTGTCAGCTGTAGGAAACTACTCAGGAAAATAAACCCGTGTCAGTAGGTGCTGCATGTTTTCCCTAAGCGTGGGTCACTTTTAGGGTCACCTTGCCAGGCAGAGCCACTGCACTGAGGTGGTCTCAGGGAAAAATGATGATGATGATGGTGATGTATTTAAGAGTTGCTAGCTGCTTGTGTAATTAAAGGTTTTAAAAGCAAAAGCAAATGAGCTGAAGTAGCCTCAGCTTTGTGCTCTGGAGCTAAAAGCACTGGCGTTCCTCTGCAAGCACAAGGAATATGCAGGAATTGCATGAAGTTGGAAGTTTAAAAAGGAAATCGTATGGAAGGGCCCATCTGCTATCAGTGCAGTCATTTATATGTACATAGAAAGGAAAAATCCTTATGAAACTTGGGAGTTGTTCAGGAATATTCAAAGGATCTGGCTAGAAACTGGGATATAATGTCTGAGGGGATTTTGTCTTCCACATCACTGTGGAACATCACCCTTTTTTGGGGGATTTCTCACCGTTGCCTCTTTCCTGGCAATCCTCGGTTTCTCGAAGCTGATGATGGCCTGGGATTTAGCACATGGCGTGGCCCTGCCCATGGGAACGAGATGAGCTTTAAAGTCCCTTCCAACCCAAACAATTCTGGGATTCTGGGATTCCATGTCCCATAGTAAGGGAACAGCAGCGAGCGCTCCCTGAACCAGTTCTTTGTGTAAAACATGGGAGGAATGAGCCCTTCCTCCCCTTGCTCCAGCTTAATTCCTTCCTGAGCCTAAGCCAAGCACTCCGTTGTTTGGTTTCCTATCTGTGCTTTTATGAAAATTATGTGTACTTTAGAAATTAACACTTTTTATCCGGAGTCCACGTCGGCTAATTGCTAATAAGAGACGAACGAGATTTGTTAAAATTTCTTTTTTTCCTATAAAATTTCTAATTTGAAGATATTAGAAAAGAGGAATGTTTACCCCACTAGGGTTACTGCAAATATCCTGATGAGCTTTCACATCCTCCTCCAGCACCAGCCTAATTACCCTCCTTAGTCCAAACTTTAATATAGTACAAATTCGTACAGAAAAAAAAAATTCCTCTTTTCATCCTTTTTTTAAACCTGGTGTTCCTCTTTTAACAGGGAAAAGAAGAGAATATTTCTCATCAAGAAAGAGGCAATGGTAAAGTTTAGGCCTGAGATTTTTCTTCAGCATATCCCTGTGAAATCCAACTCTTTGTGCTGTTTTGGCTCTGCATTAATCCCTATCTCTAAACCAAATTTTACACACCCTTCTTCAGCTATTTCATAATACTCAGTGTGTGAGGGACTCTGAAGCATCCCCTTTCTTCATCAGCTTCTGTAATCTTAATGCACCTGACCTTGGCCTCTCCTATTTCCTGATGAGGTTCATAGGAAGAGTTTGTTAAGCTTTTCAGACACTGGTTTGTCAATGGATCCATAAATACAGCAGCAGAAAGAGAATCTGGGTAGTAAGTTCATTTAAATGAAGCAATTCTGCCCATCAAGAAATCTCCATCCCAAACTGTTCTTTAATGGCTTTTGTTATTTTAGAGCAGACTGATGTATAATTAGCTTTGGAGAGTCCTCATGTTTTTGTGAGGTTAATACCCCAGGATCCTGCTGAATTTTCAACCTTTGCAGATTTATGAGAGTTGGAGTTTTTAATCATTCCATTCTGATTTTCTCAGAAATCCAGGCCCTTAACATTTCTGATTTATCTTAACTTTATATCCAGAGATGGAGTGAAAATGACATGTTTGGAATACAGTTGCTCTTAAGGAGGAAAGGCAAAAAGCAACATCATGGGCTGCCTTTGGGCATCTTTGGTACTTAAAGGGAGCTTCAAAAAAAGAGGGAGAGAGGCTTCAGACAGGCAGACAGGACAAGGGGCAACACTTTTAAACTGCCAGAGGGGAGATTTAGATGAGGTGTGAGGAGGAAACTCTTCCCTGGGAAGGTGGGGAGGCCCCGGCACAGGGTGCCCAGAGCAGCTGGGGCTGCCCCTGGATCCCTGGCAGTGCCCAAGGCCAGGCTGGACATTGGGGCTGGGAGCAGCCTGGGACAGTGGGAGGTGTCCCTGCCTGTGGCAAGGGGTGGGAGGATCTTTAAGGTCCCTTCCAATCCAAGCCATTGTGTGATTCTATTAATTAGAAATGTTTTTACTTCTGGCCATCACAGCTAAACCAAAGTTTGTGTTCTTACTCATTTTCAGGAGATGAAAATCTCCCCCTCACTTGCCAGTGCTTTTCAAAACTATGCAGCTGCTGACACTAATTATTGCTTCATTTCCTTCCACTTCTATAAAATATGAGAGGATGACCAAAAAAAACCCAGCAACTTTTCTTAATCATCATCCCTTGCTCTTGGTAGGCAGGAATTCTCTTTATGCTTCTTGTCCTCAAAATCAGGTGCACTCATTGAAACCCTCATGAGTCCACCTGGGTTCCTGCATCTCCTCACCCTCATTATTCCCAGGGGAATATTCACCCAGTCCCATGTGCAAATTCATCCCTCATTTGGAAAAAAGGGATATTTGTTTCTTCCTTACCTGAATCGTCAAGGCTTTCTCAGGTTCTCCATCGCTGGCTGTGGGGCTGTGGAGTGGAGCTGTGCTCATCTGAGGCCAACAACCTTTGTTTGTGACCCTGGGCCATCCTTTTCCCTTCCATTTTCTCAGTCTCTCTGTTCTCCGTTTCCCCACGAGCTTCCCCTTCTCTCCAGTGGTTCTTCCCTGACTCTTCCCTTTCTTGCTCTGCATTTTGCAGCTCTCCTCTCTCGGGTTTGGCAGCTCTCCCTTTTCTAACTCAGGACAGTATTATGCTGAAACCCTCTGCATTTCAGACGTTCCCTCATGCGTTTCAGCTCCTCCAGGATTTTAATTGCCACCTTTTTCCCTTTGTGATACGCTGCTGCTCTTGATGTCTGAGAATACATTTACAGAGAAAGCTCCTTTGGTATTTAACGTGTGCTTTGTCAGGAAGGCTGTAATTTTGTTCACTTCCTTCCTTTTGCCTTAAAGTTGTTTGTGACAGGTCTTGAAACACTCACACCTTATGTCCTCCCAGAGTAAGGTCAGAAACTGTCATTTATTTCAGAGCTGGCTTTAAATAACCTATTCTTAATATCATATCTGGGGGTCTGCTGGAGTTGAGGCTTGGGCTCTGCAGTAATTGTTGCATCTGCTTTCAGCTGGGGAAGAGTGGAGGGTTGCTATGAATATTAACAACTCATCCATCCTTTACACCTTCTGGGAACACACCAGTTCGGAAATTGTTTCCTCTTTTCATGGTTTTTGTGGTCTCCATTTCCTCTGCAAGCTCCTTTTTTTTAAATCAACTTTATTTCCCCCCCAGATTTATTCCTAATTGGAGGCTTTTATCTGTATTTATACCTGAACCTATTCTCAGCTAACATTGGCTCTATCAGGCCTTGCCTTCTTGTAGGGTTTTAGATATCTCACTGCTGGCATTGACTCAAAGCCCTTCTTTGTTTCTTTGTTTCCTATTTCTCCTTCATTTGGCCTTTTCTCCCATGTACTCACCATCATTGATAGGAAAAGCCCAGGGAACTGCTGGGAGATGCAATTTCCTTGTGAGGTTTTCCTGGGAAAATAGCTTTGAAAGCAGAACCCTCAAGTCCAACATCCCTTTCGTGGAGTGGAGCAGAGTGGGAGGATGGTTTCACCCTGTTCCTTTCCTTAGGAACTTCACCTTTCTGACCCTGTCAGTTCTGGAAACCTTGGGGATTCTGAATTTTTTCCTTATCACGGGCAAAATTCAGACACCCTTGGCCTAGGTAGAAATGTAAATGGAGGGAAACAGAGCTTTGCTCAGAGAGGTGCTGTCAGTATTGAAATACACCCCCATTTGCTGGCAAGTGAGAATTTTGAGCACTTCATCCACTAGTTATGAAATTACAGTGGAAAGACAAGGATCAAATGGAATCCCTGGAATGAAAAGGATCAGGGAATTTCAGAATCTGGTAGGAAAACAGCATCCTTCAGGTCAGGGAATGACCAGCCTGGCATTGCTGTGGCTGCTGATGCTGCCTCATCACAATTTCTCCATGGGAAGTTCTGTCCTGTGGGACTAAAGGGAAAAAAAATGGGGGAAAAGAACCCAAGAAAAAACCAACCAAGCAGAAAACCACCTGGCTCTTGTCCTCTGCAGAGGTCCAGCTGCCCATGCCAGCACAGGAGGAGGGGTGTGTGTGATGTCCTTGCTGCCGAGGGGAGCTGGGTGCTTGGGGATGGAGCCTGGCGGGGAGAGAGAGGCGGCTCAGCATTTTGGGGAGGGCCTGGGTTCTGTTCCCAGCCAATTCCTGGCCCTGAACTCGGCTCTGAGCTGCTGCAGCAGTTGCTGAAGTCCTGCAGGGGCAGGAGACTCGGTTGGGAGGAGCACGGTGTGCTCAGCATCCCCCATCCACGGGGAGAGCTGAATCCTCTCCTACTGTTACTCCACTGACTGTAAATATCTCGGAGACATTTACATGGTATTTCTTTTTAAGTATATAATGTTTTCATTCAAAAGTATCACAATTCTTAAAAGACCTGTCAGAGGCTCTGACATGTAATTAATTTCTCTAAAGCTCTTTTTTTTGAAAGATACAACTGCCTATATAGAACACCTGCACTTATTCACGATTCTGCAGGAAAAAAAGCCACAGCTCCTTCTTCTTCGCTTTCTTCCCCCACTTCTCCATAAAAAGATTCTCCTTCACTTTGGATACTCCCTCTCCCTCTACCCTCGTGAGCTACAACACTCAGGATGTGGAAGCTGTGTGTAAATAGGAGCTGGCACATTGTGTTTTGTCTGGGTGCGAGTGACCTTTTGTTAATTCAGCTTGAAGCTGAAACACTCTTGCAACTTTAATTCCAGAGCAGCCACCACCAGCTCAGAATCTCGTCCACCTCACAGAATTCCCACGTGTGCAGCTGGGCTTTCAGTCAGGTTCCTGGGCTGGTTTTTTATTTTTACCTGGTAGATTTTTTTCCCCTCGTCTGCCTGGGAGGAGAGTATTGAGCTCTGTGGTGTAATGGTGGTGCCCAGGAAATATAAATGAGGTGATGTTTAACCAGCAGTGGTAAATCTCTGTATTTATAGAGATATAGAGATACACAGATTTAAGTGGCCAAGCACTGGATTCTGTGGCAATCATGGCCAGCTTGTTTGCTTTATCCCCTGTAAGTGGCATCCAGGGCATCACTGTGACCATCCCTGATTCTGCTGGAAAATGCCACGAGCCAAATCACTGCTGCTTCTCAAGGAAGGGTCTGCAGGGAGTCCTCAGGGGGAGGAAACCTCTCCAGCAGGTCCCTTGGCACAGTTTCTCCTTGGGTTGGCATCTGTGGAGCTGGGGAGGCTGAAGGAGATGTCATCTCCCCACGGCACCTGTGCACTTTGTAAACATCCACTCAGAAAAACTGCACCAGTCTGGGGGGAAATGGGCATTTTCTGGCTGACAGAGAAGCAAAGCAATTTGTTGCTCTCTTTGTAGAGGGCGGCCATGCAGCAGATGCATTGTTTTGGTTGCATAAAAGGGTGGCATTTCCCCTTTTGTCTTTGTAAAATTAGTGTTAATAGGAACATGCTTAAATCCAAAAGTTTGGGTGGGTTTAAGTGAACATCAAGTCCATCATTTATGTGAATGGAGGTGGATGAGGGAACGTGTCCAGGATTTTTAGCTTTGCAATTCAGGTGTTTCCTTCTCTGTTCAAGGGTTCCTTCCAACCTTGATCATTCTGGGATTCTGTGATTCTAGGAATTTCTAGAACAAGAAATAATCTGGTTTTACTCCAAGGGACTGCTGAAGGGACATTCCACCAGGATCTTGCTCTGTGTTGGGAGCAGAGGGAGCTGGTGGGGCCTCACCTGGGACATCATTTTCCAGGCACGTTTGCCTCCATTCCAGTAACACCAACACCCATAAAACTTCTCGAGTGTCTCAGGAGGTTTTTTAAAAGAGAACAAAAACATCCTTTGGGTTTCTTGGCCCCTGGGCTGAAGAACCTGCACGAAGGCAGCAGGAGCTTTGTGGCAGAGGGTCCATTGTGGTGCTGTGTTTGTGTTCTCCCAGATGTGTGCACGTGGGCTGGTCACTAACAGGTTTTGTACAGTCCCATTACCACTAGAAATGGGAAAATTGACAGGAATCGTGAGGAATGGGGAATTTCCTCAGCTGTGATGCTGAGGGTTTTTAGAGGCACTTGCAATCTTTCACCTGACCTGAGTCATAGGGCTGAAAGGGATTTCTCCAGGTCACTGAGCCCTGTGTATTGCTACCACAGCTCTGCACCCTGTCCTTCTGTCCATTAATTTGTCCATCTTGTGCTTAAAACTAGTTGGATTCTTGTTCAGCTCCACTGCTTGCTTTCTGTGGCTTCTTCCCCTCTCCATCTCCTTGCTTAGCCAGTGACTTTCTGTGGTGCCAGCTGTGATCTTAGCAGGCCGATGCCCTGAAGTCCATGGTGCAATCAGCAAAAGCCCTTCTGAATTCTTCCCTGCGACTGAACGTGTCCTTGAAGCACAGCCAGCCCCACTGTGCTCCCGTCCTCCTCCTCCAGAGACCTGGAGTTCATCCGACCCCTCGTCTTTGCCCGTCGCCTTCCCCCCGCCATCCTCTTCCTCCATCCACTCTGGCTCCAGTCAAGTTCATAAACTTCAAGCTGGTGCCTGATTTTCCTCCTGCCAGCTCTTCATAATAGCGTGACCCCAGCCGTGCCTCTCCTCAATGGCCTGTCACCACTGAAATCTATATTCTCTCCTTTTTATACTTCAGTCTGCAGATGTGTTCTGTGCTCTCCTGCTACCCAGTGTATTCTCTGCCCACTGCCTTTATCCCCCAGACCTCTCCTGGTTTAGTTTTTCTTCCCTGGGACACTCCTCCTCTTTGTTATCCCCAGCCTTCTGTTTCTTCCTGTTCTGCCCCGTTGTCAGCTTTTCTTTCCCAGTTGCTGCTGTTTCTCCCTGTCCCTTTTGGGGTCTCACCTTTCCTGGTCACACTGGTCCCAAAGGTCCCAATGTTCAGCAGCTCTCAGCAAACCTGGATTGTCTGTCCCATTTGTACTTCACCTCTGTCTGGCCCTAGAGGATGATGCCCCATCTGGACCCTCCTCAGTTCCTTCCAGCTGGTTTCTGGAGCTCAGCTCTGCTCTCTGGGTCACTGCAGTCAAGGAAAAGAGTTGTGCCCAAGCACATCCCCTTTGTTGTTGCATTTCATTGTCTTCATTGTCTCCTCCAGCCTTTAGATCTCATCCACCGGCAGCATCCCTTGTGTGCTTCCCTCCCCCTTGTGCACACACATCCCAAAAAATCATAATACTACGAGATTAAGGGTCTATAAACTCTCCCTTTGTGCCTGTTTGCTTGGCTGCCTGCATGCCTGTTGCTTGCCCCCCTGTCTGTTCCCTGCTCTCTCCATGAAGGTTGGCCCTTGAGTATCCATCAGAATCAAGGAAAGACAGACTCCTTCCTCATGGACCTGTTTGCAAACCAGTCAAACCACTGACATGAGCAGGCAGACACATGGAGCCCACGGGTGGGATCCTGCTCCTTCCTCCCCCGTTGGAAATCCCAGCAGGACTTGGCTGGCACCATCCTGTCCTTTGAGATGCTTGGGCTCTTCCTTGGGGAGCTCGTTGTTGTTTCCTCCCTGGAGATGTTTCGTGTGCTGGAAGTGACAAATTTACAGTATTGGGGAATTGCTGTTCCTGCTTTTGTCTGGTGTTTTACTCATTGCAGGCCATTACTGGAACACGGTGTGATGATGTTCTGGGGTGAAAACAGGCTACCTGTGGCATTTTACACCAAATCCCTGTCCACCAGGACATCCAAGGAAATTTGGGTCAGCAAAGATGCTGCTGGTGCTCCTGAGCTCAGAGCTGCAGGCCTCAGCTCATCACACCCATAAACAGAGACTTGGCTTGCAGGATGAACCTTCCCACAGAACCCTGGACCAGCTCTTACCCCTCACCCTGCAGCCTGGGGGTTAAACATTGAACAGGGAGGAAAATTTCCATAGTGTCCCTGTTTGGGTTATGTACTTGGATACCTTGAAATGCTGCCATGATTCTCCTGTGAATATAAAACTAATTAAATACTTAAAGGATGATCATACTCCAAGTCCTTTCAAGGACTGAGGCTGTTCTCCTGGCAGGGCCTTTCCCCTTTTAATTGCATGGCTCCAGGGGGACTTTGGAGCCCTTTCCAGGGCCTAAAGGGGCTCCAAATAAGCTGGAGAGGGACTTTGGAAAGAGGTCTGGAGTGGCAGGACAAGGGGCACTGGCTTCCCAGTGCCAGAGGGCAGGGCTGGATGGGATATTGGGAAGGAATTGTTCCCTGGGAGGGTGGGCAGGCCCTGGCACAGGGTGCCCAGAGCAGCTGTGGCTGCCCCTGGATCCCTGGCAGTGCCCAAGGCCAGGCTGGACATTGGGGCTGGGAGCAGCCTGGGACAGTGGGAGGTGTCCCTGCCTGTGGCAAGGGGTGGAATGAGATGAGCTTTAAGGTCCTTCCTACCCAAACCATTCTGTGACACCTCAGCGCCTCCCCAGCAGCCCAGTGTGTGGAGCCAGTGGTGCCTCTCTGGTCTCCTGAGACCCCTCTGGTTCTCCCGAGGCTGCAGATATTTTATTAATATTTTCATTAATGGATATTCTAAAAACTTAATTTATTAATATTTCTATTAATTAAGGCACATGTAACAGGCAGGAGATATTATCAAGGAGGCACAAAGCTGCAGCCTGTCACTGGCAGACACAGAGCAGCTTCTACACTCAGACATTAATCTCCTTCATGGAAAAATAACTCTGATCTCTGCTCTGGCTTTTGGAGTCTCTCCTGCTCCAACATGTCAGTGATGAAAGGCCACAGAGGGAGCTCAGGGTGTGGGGAGGGTGCTGGCAGGAGAGGGGTCTTACCACAGCAAACCAGCTGGCGTTGGAGAGCTTTGAGATGGGGATTTGCATCACAGAAAAACTCGTGGGGTTAGTTAAATATTCCTCTAAATATGCAAAGGAATGGAGTTACTGATGCTTGTTATTCTTATCTTCCTCTCGGTGTCACAACATCTTTAAGTTGGGTGAAGGTTTCACTTACTAAGGCGGTTGTAAAGATTTCACATTAATTAAGAGGACTCCACTGCAAATCTGAATATGAATGAAGTTTGGCTGCTGAACCCCAGGGCAGTGAGTACTGTGGGAACAACAGACACTTGACAAATGTTGATGTGAAAAATAAAAAGCCAAACAAAAAGCCCCCAAACCCAGAAAAACACCTAAACCAATGCTGCAATCCAGTACCTGTTCTGTGAGAGAGAAAAAATTGAGTTCGAGTTGCCAGAAGGGCATAAAATAGATTTTGACTTGAATTTGCAGTCAAAGAAGCGAAATTCTGTCAATCAGGAGCACTGATGAGGGTTCTCCACTGCCAGCCATGCCCAGGTTTCAGCCACATCACTCCGTTGCTCCTACTCCCTCTCCGTAGGCCCCTGGTGGCTTTGAAGGGTGGGGGGACCTCAGTGGAGGGAGGGAGAAGATCTGGGCTGGATCCTGGTCTCGGGTTCGTTGCTCTGGTGAGGCCTCACCAAGCCCAGTCAGCCTGGACCACTCATCGTTCACTGGAGGTGAAGCTTCACTCGGTGGGGACAGAGTGGGCAGTCGTAGGGCTCCGGGGAATGAGGCTTCCCAGGATGGAGCTCTTGTGGCGAACAGTGGGACTAGAGATACTTTTCCACAAAAACCTGCTTTTTTGGGAAGTTTTTCATACCTGCCACTGCTTGGAAGGGCAGTAGCTGATAGTGAGGGTGAGCAGCTGTCACTCCAGTATCCCTGCTTTTTTCCAGCTCCATCATAGAGTTGCTGTTGATGAACTGGGATGAATCCTCTCCTTCATCTCTCCACTGATCCATCTGGAGATGGGTGGGCTTTCCTGGCTGGACATGAGTAACCTGCCTTTGCATGGCAATTTTGGGAGATGTGGAGGGTCCTGCAGAGGTGCTGAGCACCTCTCCACCTGCCAGAGCAGGACTTTGGGGAAGGAAATGCTGATACACAACATTTTCACCTTGCTGAAAAGACATGGGACTTGGCTTTTGGAGTGGAAAAGTGACAAGCTGAGAGCCTAAATAAATTGGATTTGTCCTCTTAAGGAGGGTGCAGGCAGCGTGTGAGGCGGTGCGGGGGTGTTTTATTGTTGTTATTTTTTATTCACGGTTCCTTGAGCTGATCCTGGGGATTGCACTGACTGTGGTTGTGTTTCTGGAAATGTGCAGGTTGGCCAGATGCAGTGAGGCATGGAGTGAGCAGAAAGAGGTTAAATTGATGGATGACCAACAAGAGCAGGATTGTGCCTCAGAAGACCAAGAAACTATCCTGATTAATGGGGTGAAAGAAAATGGTAAGGAACTTAATTATGGTACATGAGGGAGCAGCGACAACTTGGAAGCCAACTTATTTTCCTAATTCCTTTTGTGCATTTAATACTAGCAGTTTGTGGGTATCTCTGCAGTGTGGAGCAGGGGAGTAAATGGGTGTTTTCTGCACAGGAATCACTCCAGCCATAAATCTACACCTTTTAAGGCCTTAACAAGAACTTCTTTTGCCTGTGCGTGGGCATGGCTGGGAATGTTTATGTGCACGTGCAGTTCGAATTAGAGATTTTAGATTGGTTTCTTGGGGAAAAAAATGTCATCCAGGACTTTGTAGCCCCCTCTGTCTGATGGGAATCTTTCCCTCTCTCAGCATTATGATCCCATTAGCCAATGTTAGCAAAATTTGGCTGAAGGATACTTAGTCCCTACAAACTGGGAGAAAATGAGAAATTGGGTAGGAGAGAGAAATCAGGATTGGTGGCAAGGGAAGGTTGGATTTGTGAGCTTGTTCTTGCCTGTGTCCCATCACCCAGCACATGGGATTCCCTGTCCTGTAATCCCTTTTCTGTGCAGACAGGTCGTGCTCCTGGGGGCCACCAGGTCATTCCAGCTGCCACCAATGTGGGTGGGGAAGGATCAGCCCCTTCCAGCAGCCTCCCAAAATGCCCAACTTTGTCTGTATCTGTTTCATCGATTCCATACTTGCTTTCAGAATAACTAATTAGGAGTAACAGTGCTCAGCTGTCTGGAGCCCTGATTGAAATAAATAAGCCTCTGAGCCTTTTCTGAGGTCATTTGGACTGTAGTCTCTGGCCACAGTAAATGCAGAGGGAGGCAGAGCCTGATGCTTTCATTCTTCAATGTGTTTTATGTTTCATTTCATGGCTTTTTACAGTTTGTATTGGCCCATAAATCTTCAGACAGATAGATGTATTTTATTTATATATAAATTTGATCCTGTTAGATATCAAGGACTTGGTCCTCTGATGCATTCAGATCTAAACAAGGTGGTAGAGACAAATGTTCTTGTTCTTTACCAAAACCTTGGAGCAACTCCAGCCACGTGGGTGCCCATGAGGACCCCGCAGCTCATGCTGGTGGCAGGTGAGGCACACGCTCACACTCGCTCCTGGGATGTAATTTGGGAGGTATCTGTCCTGTCAGCACATCTCCTTCCTGACTCCAGGGTGAAGCTGCAGCTGCTGGAGCTGCAAGGGGATTTTGTAGCCATGGTCCCCTTGTCTGCTCCAGTGGACAGCAGCATCAGTGCTGTCATCCTGATCAGTAAGGAGGGGGATCTTTAGAACCTCTTACCACTTCCATGGAATTCAATTAAACAGGGCCTAAAAAGTGCTTTAATTAGATAAAACATTATAGAGTGGTTTATGGTAGAAAAGACCCTAAAGCCCATCCAGTTCCCTCCTCTGCCATGGGCAAGGACACCTTCCATTATCCCAGGTTGCTCCAAGCTCCATCCAACCTTGGACACTTCCAGGGATCCAGGGGCAGCCACAGCTTCTCTGGGCACCCTGTGCCAGGGCCTGTCCACCCTCAGAGCCAAGAATTCCTTCCCCATACCCCATCTCAGCCTCCCCTCTGTCAGTTTAAACTTTCAGTTTGAACACTGGTGTGTGGGAGTTGCTGCTGAATCCAAGGCCAGGAGGCAGCACAAAGCTCTGGAGCTGCCACCTCCCCTTGCCCATGTGCTGTTGGGTGGATGCTGAGTGAAACTGGGAAAAGCGGTTTTGCTTCTCCAGCATTTTCTGTGTGAACTGTATTCCCTTGGAGCATCAGTTGAACACAGGCCTGATTTTAGGCTGATACAGAGCCCCAGAAAATCAGGTTTTGGCATTTGTATTTCACAAGAGTTAAGTTCACTCACACAAGTACAAACCTAAAGAAACGCCCAGAGACAGTTTGTTTTATATAATAGCAGCTTTGCCTATTGAATGGAGCTTTTGAGATTGAATTTCAGCTTTCTGCCTCCCCCTTCTTTGAGTCTTACAGCATTCACACACATTCTTCTTTTATCCTCAAATTTTCCATGCTTCCTGTCAGCTCCAAGCTGATTTTTATTTTATTTTACTTCTGAAGTGGAACTGCACTGGTTAATTTGTTTTGGTGCTTAAGGAAAAAGATACCACCTCTGCATTTCTGATCTGAAGACTGGTGGGAGGGACTCAAAAATCAGCTTTTTTATTTATTTCCTTTTTTTAACCCTTTTCAAGCAAGCCAGTCTGGTCTTTTCCGAGTCATGCATGTTGAAGATGCTGACAGGCATTGCTCTGCACTTCAGGTTGGAGTGAGGGAGTCTTTGGGAAAAGGTTTGGAATCCTGGGAGCGCTGCGAGGCTCCAACTGCAGTTTGTGCTTTGTTCAGACTTCACTGATGGCTCCATCCCTGAGGCCCTTGTAGCACAAAGCTGATGGGAGTGTTTGGGATGAAATTAGGGGGGTTTTGACCTCCTGCTTGGCACAGGCAGGCATCCCACTCCTTCCACAGCATCCTGTTCCTTTCCATCCTGCTCACCTGCCTGGTGGCAGCCCTGGGGGGTTTTCCAGCGTGCCAGTGGTACCTGTGCCAGCACAAACCTCCCCTTCCCAGGCTGCCAAGGATGCAGGACACTCACTTTCCTCTATCAGTTCGGAATAAGAGCACTCGTGGAGGGTTGCAGCAGCCAAATAAATCCCTTTGCATGCCCCATTTAATGCCACAGCCTGGTGTTCCAGTTGTGTTTTAGAGCACTTGTCCCTTCTTGGAAAGCTTTGGCTCTCGCCCCTCTGCCTTCAGTGGAGCCACCAAAAAAGAAAGACCTGAGCCATGACAAAAGCACCGGGCTCCGAGTTGGCAGAGCTCTCTGGCTGGGATGAATGCACTCATTGGAATATATTTTTTTTTAATACAGAGATATCAGAGCGTGTTCATGGATGAAAAGACATCGTATTTAAATTTCAAGGGTCATATCGTCCGTTGAGCCAGGAGTCAGATAAAAGTACATTCATAACTTTATTCTGCCATAAAAGAAGCGCAACGAGGTAAAACTAAAAAAATCCTTAGGTTAAAAAATCCTTACATGACTAAAAAGGCATTTTTAGCGATTAGGGAAGAATGGCAAACCCCACAATAATTCTAACAATAATTGCTTTAAACTCTGTGTTATCTTCTGCCTTCCCTTGGCGTGGACAGTGACAAAAAGACCGCTGGGTTTTTAAAATCAGCCATCACTTCCTGACTCCGGAGCAGTAAAGCAGCTCAGGTGTGTGCAAGCTCAGACCCCGCAGGGGGGGGTGCTTTGTTTCTTTAAGAATCTTATTTTTCCATTAATTTTTTCAATGTTAATGAGAACATTTTTATTAGGCTTGTTTTGTTTTTTTAATAACATTGTGAGGTTTGAGAGGCAGTTTCCAGGTAACCGTATGGATATGAGGAGGGAAGAGCGGATGGGTTGTGTGTTTTAAACGTACTCTCGTACCTCTTCCAGCTGGCTGCAGGGAGCAGCATGTTTACCTCTGCCTTCCACGCACATCACCACGTTAATATGATCCAGGAGGGAAGGATTGCTGGGAAGGGCTTCCCAAAGGAGCAGTTGGGAAAAGTCACCACCAAGCCCTGGGAGAAGGGGAGCGGGGTGGTGAGCCTGAGGAGACCTACAAGGGTGGTAACCCCTGTCTCTTTTTGTTCCTTTCCTCGCTCCTTTTCCCTGTTCCCCGCAGAGTCGCACGCCCTGGACGGCGATGAGAGGCCCTGCAGCGCCGCCGAGGCCGCGGTGCCGTTCCCGGCGCTGAGCGCGGCTCCCAAGGAGAGCCCCGCGTGCCACCGCGCCGCGACGGCCAAGAAGCCCTGCCTGCTGAGCCCCCCGTCGCCGCTGCGCCTCACGGATGTCCCCGAGCACGCCTCGGACGACTCCTCCGCCCACGCCATCTCCCTCACGTCCTGCGTGACCAAGGGCATGAGCTCCTGGTCGCTGCCAGGCGACTGCGAGAAGGCTCCTTTCACCATGATGGAGCCGGGGGGGATGTCGGCGCTGACGGGAGACTGCCTGATGCAGCCGAGCCGGACCTGTCTGGGCTGCTTTATTGAATCCAAGGACGGCATTGATGCGGAGCCGGGAATAAGCTTGAAAGTGGGGGATATAAATAGGGATTATGATACCTGTTCGGTCTCTGATATAGGGATTCACTGCATGAGCACAGGAGAAACCATGAGATATGGGGATCAACTGCTTTCAGACCAGCTTTTAAGCTTCCCTATGCATAAATCGAGGGCAGCGGACAAAAGAGATGCAGAAAAATCTGACAGTGATTCAGAGGACCCCACTCAGAAAAATTATTACGAGGGATTACTATTAGACAAGTGCAATGGTGAGGAACCTTTACTAACAAATCCCAACCAGGAATGGGGCTATTTTGAATCTTTCATTAGTGAAAGTAAAATTGAGCTGCTTGACCTCTGCTCCAAAAATGAGCTTTCTGTAAATCTGTTTTCTGAGGAAGACGTGGATAATTACATGTTCGATGATGACGATTCCACCTTGGGAAGTGATGTCTGCTCCCTAAAGATTAGATACGAATCTTTCCAGGACAATGTGCGGGAGAAGACCACCACCCTGCAAGAGGACGCCCAGTTCAACTTCTTCCCCAGTGTGTTCAGCAACTGCACCAAAAGGGACAGCAGGAGCACCCTGAAAAGGGGGCCCAGCGGTGCCACCGACCCTTCTCAGTTCAAATCCGAGGAAGGCATCATCTGGGGGGAGGAGGAGGAGGACGGCGAGGAAGAGGACGGCGAGGAGGAGGAGAAAGCTGCCTTAAATAAATCTTGCAACAGCACAGAGATGGTGCAGTACGTGGGCTCCAAGAGGAGCCACTTCTTGGACTCAGTGAATTCCACGGAGGACTCCGGGGAGTTCAGCGACGACAGCACTTGCACGGAGTCCTCCTACGACGTGCTGCGGGATATCAAGGACTGCAGCCGGTACCTGGCCCGGGACCACTCCGGCTCCTTCATCCAGCAGAACTACGGGTTGCGGGCGAAGAGGAAAGTGCGATACAGCGACGACTACCTGTACGATGTGGACTCCATCGAGAACGAGAAGATCCTGGACAAGAAGGAGTGGCTCCCGGACGGGCCCAAGGAGGAGGACGACGACGAGTGGTGCCCCAAGAAACGACGAAAAGTCTCTCGCAAGGAGCCCCCCGTGATCATCAAGTACATCATCATTAACAGGTTTAAAGGGGAGAAGCATATGCTGGTGAAGCTCAGCAAAGTGGATGCCAACGAGACAACTGTTACTCTGAACGAGGAGCTGCTCAGCAAATACAAGAAGCTGGCCCCACTGAAGGGCTTCTGGCAGGAGAGGCAGCAGAGCCGGCTGGATTTGCTCAGATCGTCTCTCTACCACAAGCAGAATTTCTATCTTAACGGCTCAGATGCTTCGTTCCTCCCTCACCCACGGAAGCGAAAATGCAAGCTAGCAAACAGGCACCGGATTCAAAGAATTAAAGCCATCGAGCAATCAGTGAACAAGCTGGGCTCTTGCTCCTCTGATCACAAGCAGCCTTGCAGCAGTAAGGAGGACGTGGGCCTGAAAGGGCTGCCGGCGTTAGCCATCGCCACCCCCAGCTGTGCCAACGGATTACACGTCCACGACATCGCGGGCATCGCCGTGAAATGCAAACCGCAGGAGCGGGAGCACAAGGGGACGGAGCGGAAAGTGCTCCGCAGAATCAAATTCAAAAGTGAAGCCAGGTTGAAGTGCAAGAAGATCAAAGCTGCCACCAGTACGGCAGAGGACTCCCCAGCACTGGAAAACCAGGACTCTGCAGCGCGTCTGAAGGACGAAAACAGTCCCTGTGCTTCAGACAGCTCCCATCTCCCAGAGTGCCACGAGGATAAGGTTGCTAAAAATTCTCCTTTCCTACCATCCACCTCCTCTTCAGACAAGCCTCTGCCATCTGCTAATATCACCACCAATGTACCCCTGATCCCCGGAGGGTATCTGCAGACGTTGTTAGATGCTTCGGATCTGTCGAGCAACACCGGTATCCCGTACTTCGCCCAGCACCCCTCCGAGCAGCAGCAGCACCCGCTCCCCAGCATCGTCCCGCCGGAGAAGCCCTTCCCGTCCCTGCAGCCGGCGCAGAGCTGCGTGCTCTCCCCGCCCTCCGAGTCGGAGCTGCAGCAGTCGCCCGGCCACTTGGAGATGGAGCAGGGCGGCTTCGGCAGCATGTGGCCGGCCAGCAAGGGCAGCGAGCGCCAGGACTTCCCCGGGGACATGCCGGAGGCGGCCGGAATGCCGAGCGAGTTTGCCCCGGGCACGGACGGCCTCCCCGCCTCTGGATACACTCAAGTCAATCTGAATAGCGGCAAATTGCTATACCAAAAAAATTACATGCCGGATAGCCAACAAGTGCAGTCTGATGATTCTTATCAGTCATGTCATTTCAATAATGGAGAGGGGCGCTTTCATTTCCAACGAGGTACACTCAGTACGGATGATGGCAGGCTCATTAGTTTTGATTCAGTGGGTTCATTGTCAGTTAGTTCTAGCAATTACAGTTCTTTAAGTTTAAAGTCTTGTGAAAAGGACGGCGAGGATGATATTAATGATGATTTCTTGGCCCACTGCAGTCCCAAGCTAGTGATCCAGCAGAGCATAGATGAAATCACCCCTTTGAAGGAGTCCACGGACCTTTTAGACATTTCCAACTTCACGCCTGATAGGTTCCGCCAGTCGTCGCTTTCGGAGATGTCCCCTCCAGACACTCCCAACCTGTCCCCGCAGATAGCTGGCTCTGATGCCAAGCCTCTGGGCACCCTGAAGGGCTTTCAGGAGAGCCCCCAGGCCACCCTCAACAGCTCCGAGAAGGTCAAGTGGAACTGTGGGGTCCTGCAGACCGAGGATCAGGCAGATAATGGGTTTGCTTTAAATAATCACCAGTTCCAGTTCCATATGTTCAACGATGAAGATTCTGTCAGCCTTCTCGAAAAGAGTCCATGCTTGTCAACATTTAATGAGCCATCTGGTCAAATTAGCACCAATAGCAAAGTGTCAAAATCGAAGAGGAAAAGTTCATCCAGCAAGAATGTGGGTACAAACCAAAGCTCTTCCCAGAAAGCCACCCGGAAAAAATCGCCCAAAACCAACAAAGGAACCGATAAGCCGCAAGGGAAAAACTCCAGGCAGGCACCCAAATCCACCAGGAAAGGGAAAAACGCAGCGGGAGTCAACGGCGAGAAGGCTCCGGCTGTTGGTGGCAGGGTGGTCACGCAGCTGGGCACCGTGGCCACGGCCACCAAGGGCGTGACCGAGGGCACTCAGCACTGCGGCCCGGCCGGGGTGAAGCTGGGCAAGCACAACGGGCTCTCCGGAGAGTGGGCGCTGGGAAAAGAGGGGGGCACGGGCTGGTCGGAAGCCAGCCTGGGCAACGCCACCAGCCTCCTGGACGACGACCAGAGGGAGTTCGAGGAGCCTTCCAACATCCTGTCCAACATCGCGTCGGGAATGGCTGATGTCCAGAGGTTTATGATGGCCTCCATCGAGCCCCTGTGGGGACCCGTCGGCCACAACAGCGTTCCCGACATATTCCGGTCACCGGAGTCCAACAGCCTGAAACTGAAAACTCTTAAAATTTTGGCAGGGACGTCCCAAGAGTCGAAGAAGAAGGCGAACGGTGGCTCGCCGGGGGCGGCGAAGAACCACAAGTCAAACAACAAGGGCTCAAGCAAAAACAGCAAAGCCGTGACCTGCGACCCCGGTCGCCCCAACTGCTCCACCGGGTTCACCACGGACATTCATGCTCCCTTTTTTGATAAAAACTATAGTAACCTGAGCACTTTAGGCAATAATGGACCTACCCATAAAAAACTCTACCGTCATAAATCCAGTTCGAAATCACTGAGGGATGAGAACTGTAAAATCAAGCGGACGGACCGTGAACAGCCCCACAAGGACCCACCCGTGACAGCTGCTTTTGAGAAACTGAGGTAATGCTGCACCAAACTGGCTGGAATGCCCCTAACCTCCCTCCCACCTGCTAGGCCTGCTGTTCCTCAGTTTTTCCTTCCTGAAAGCAAAAGTTTGCATGAAAAAAAAAAAAAAAAAAAAAAAAAAAGACATTCCCCTTTTACAGTTTTGGTTGGTTTTGGTTTTGGGGTTGGTTTCTTTTTTTGTTTGTTTGGTTTTTTTAATTATTATTTTTAAATGCATGAAAATACTTATGACTTGCAAGCTACCTAAAAGAATGACCAATTTTCTGGCTTGGCTGGGGTTAAAAAAACTAACAAGGCTACTCTTTTCTGCTGTTTGGCTTCTTCAGTTTTTAATTACTTATTTATTGGGGGAAAAACAAAAACAAAAACTAAAAAAAAACAAAACAAACCATGATTACACGCTCTTTTTAATGATTTTGACAAGGAAAGACTTTTTTTTTTTTTTTGGAACATTTTGTAAAAAATAAACCACAAAAAAAAAAAAAAGAGGTTCTGCATCCAAAAGCCAAGATCTCGAAACTTATTTACTTTGCAAATGAGAACTCGTTCCTAATTGAGCTTCACGTGGCAATTTTTGAGTGCTTTCTGGCCCCCTCTGCTGTTGTGTCTCCTAACCTGCATCATCTAAAGCTGCATCTTCTCTACCCGCCCGCCTTTAGCACGTTCGCTCCGTCGTGGTGACTCCAGACGAGCTAACTAAGATGGCATCAAATGTTTGATTTTTTCCTGCAGGGAATCAGACTCCATTCTTCTTAAAGCAGAAACAGCATTTTTGGGTTTTCCTGTATTTGAAGAAGAGACTCCCTTTTCTAGAAAGACGGTTGATGTTTGGTTCTTTTCTTACCATTTTTTTTCGGTTGTTTTTTCTTTTTTTTTCCCCATCGGTTCCTTTTCGAAATCTGCCTTGTGGTCTGTTGAAATGTAAGTGCTGAAATGAAGAGTTTGAAATTGTGGGAATTTTATTATTTGAAAGCAAACCTAATCTGGTATTCTCTGTGAAAGACTGTTTTAAAAGTCATACTGTTGTACAGTAGTTTATGCACTATTACCCACAACAACAAAAAATTGTGCCAAACTATGAACAAGTGACTGTATTGTATATATTTTTACTTCTCTATCAACATTGGGTTGTGAGTGTTTTCTGCAGCTATGCCTTTTGGTTTTACTAGAAACATTCCAGTTGTTAAGTACTAACCACCCCCCTTCGAAAGCACCTGTAACTCACGATGAAAACGATATTGTTCACTGATACAACTTACCAAAAGTTTTATGGACATGACTAAAAGTGTGCCAAATTTACTTACCTCATTTCATGGATTCACCCTGTGGTTTAAAGCTCATAAAGGGAAAAAAAAAAAAAAAAAAAAAAGAGAAAAAGGAAAAAAAAAAAAAGGGGGGAAAAAAAAAATAAAAAAAAGGGAAGTTTAAAACCGATGCTGGGAAATGGTAACGTCCTCTCTTTGAAACCACGAGCAGAAAAATTTAATGGTGAAATGTTGAGTTTCATTATAGGAGAGAGTTGCAATGGTGGAGGAGTTCAGAAAACCACTGACGGTAAGTTTGCCAGGAACTCAAGTGTCTGCATCTAGAGACTACAGAACAGCTGCTTTTCAAGTGTCTGTTTTCTTAAAGCAAAACCTGTAGCTGAAGATCATTTGAAATGCAAAGTTACATTGCTAATTCTTTGTATCTCAGTTTTATATATTTTATAAGAACCTGGGATAAATTCCGAAATAGGTATAAAACCAGAACTAATACATTTCATACATTGAGTGCTATTTACTTTTCCTTTGAGTAGTTTCTTAAAACATTTTCAATGCAGAGCCTGTCAGAAGCGCTCTCCCATCATAGCTTTGGTGTTTCCTCCATGTCTAACCTTGCGATGCCAATATAGTTTGAACTTTCAAAAGCAGAATCATTCATTTTAAATACAACTCTGAACCTTTTCTTTTATTCAGTTCATGAAACAAATACAACCAACGGAGCTATTTGTGATCTCACCGATCAGGGCCAGATCATGACTGGACTTTATTAAGACAGCGTTAAGTATTGAATGCTAAATGTATTCTCAAAAGGCCTTATTTGTAACCCTCCTCACCACACCCTCGCCCTCCACGAGAATAACAAACCCAACAAAGATCTATTTTCCTTGTGCAACTGAGAGCCTGTGCGTTTTGCTGCTGATTTCTCATGAAAAACCTTGATATGCAAGAGCCCTGGGAGTGATTGGGAGCAGAGGGATGGAGGCTTGGACACGTTACACAATAGCAGGCGCTGAGGAAGAGGAGCCTTTCTAGCAGTGGACAGATCACGTTGCTGATACGGCCACAGTTGTAGATGTGGTGTCACACAGAGGGCAGGACTGGGCTCGGGTTTCCTCCCAAGTCGTTTTTTTTCCACCCACGCGCCAGGCAAAGCAGCAGAATTGGTTTAAGTTAATTTAGCAGAAAAGCAGAGCGATCACTTAAAATCAAAGTGGAGATGCAGAGTGTTAGTTTAGAGTAATGTTTTCAGCTCTTACAGATCTTGAGGTGCAGCTTAGCTCGGCTCTGCGATCCCAGAGAGAACAGCTCGGTAGTTGCATTGTGTTCTATTTGACAGATAAAAGGACGAACTCTGAAAAAAAAAAATAGTAATTATAAAAAAACATCCTGTAAGTTCATTTTTTCATGGAATAAATGCTGGCGTTGCCCAGAGTGAGTTGCTCTGGATGAGAGTGGTCCCCAGTGCCCTGCCGGATGCAGCGTCCCACCCCAGCTCTGGCTCCAGGAGGGAGATCCAGAAGATGCTCAGGATTGACTCTGGAGGCAAGAGCTGTGGTAGGGCTCCATCCCTGGGCATCCCTGCAGCCACCACGCTCTCCCCACTTCCCCAGCAGCTCTCTTTTCTATTCATAGGCTCATCAGATACTACAAGCTCCCCCCACGTGCTGCAGGAGAGGGGCTGGCAGCTCCCTTCTTTTGGATGTTCTGGCTGCTGCTCTTACAGAGACAGGTCAGGCCCAGGGCTGGGATGTGGCACAGACCTTCTTTCTGACCCAGAACCATCATTTGAAAGCACATTTCACCTGGCCTGCACTGTGCTCCTTATGCTTAATGTTATGAATATGGGACTCATAATAAAACCCCTTGTACTGGATGGGATAGCAATACTTAATTGCATTTGAGGAATGTGCAATAGGGCATGAAGATCAGGCATAAAACATATCAACTGTTTTATCCATGAATACCCAGCTGGGTGTTTCAGAACAGTGTTAATCACAAATTCCAGCTGCCTTGTTGCTCTCCTTTAGTCCTACCATTCCAGGTGCTGACAGCTTTGGCGGTCATCCCATGTCCTCCAAAAATCTCTGACTGGAGAGATGTTAAAGAGCCTGGGTCCCTCATGGTGTGCCGCTGGCCCTTCCCTGTGTCTGAAAAGGTTATCGCTCTGCTGCTTGACCCCAAAAGTCAAAAATTGCCTTGAGCCAACCCTCTTCCTTTTTGATCTTTATATATAGAGTAGTTGGGTTGGAAGGGACCTTTGAAGGCCATCTAGTCCAACTCCCCTGCAATGAGCAGGGGCATCTTCTACTAGACCAAGTTGCTCAGAGCCCTGTCTGACCTGACTTTGAATGTTTCCAGGGATGGGACAGCCACCACCTCTCTGGGTGGGCAACCTGTGACAGTGTTTCACCACCCTCATAAAAAATTACTTTCTCAATCCCTTCATTCCCTGGCCTGTGGATCCCAGGGATTGCCCCATCCCAGGTGCAGCACCTCGCATTTGGCCTTGTTGAACCTTATGAGGTTCCCCTGGGCTCACTTCTCGAGCATGTCCATGTCCCTGTGGATGTCACTCTGTCCCTCAGGTGTGTCAACCTCACCACTCAGTTTGGTGTCATCTGCAAACCTGCTGAGGGGACTTGATCCCAGTGTCTGCATCATTGGAGAAGGTATTCCATAGTGCTGGTCCCAGTACGGACCCCTGAGGGACAGCACTTGCCACTGATGTCCATCTGGACAGTGAGCTGTTGACTGCTACCCTCTGGATGTGACTGTCCAACCACTTCCTCATCTGCTGAACAGTCCATCCTTCAAATCCATCTCTCTTCAGTTTAGAAAGAAGGGTGTGGTGGGGGACTGTGTCAAAGGCTTTGCAGAAGTCCAGACAAATGACACCTGTAGCCCTTCCCTTGTCCACGGATGTAGTCACTCCATCCTAGAAGGCTACGGGGTTGGCCAGGCAGGACTTGCCCTTGGTGAAACTGTGCCGGCTGCCCTGAGTCACCCACCCCCCTGTCCCACATGAGTCCCAGCAGAGTTTCTAGGAGGGTCTGTTCCATGGTATTCCCAGGCACAGAGGGGAGGCTGCCAGGGTTTTAATTTTCCCAGTCATTCAGGGCTTCAGCTGACTGCCAGGACTTTTCAGATACCGTGGAGAGTGACTTGGCAACTACATCAGCCAATTCCCTCTGGGCTCTGGGACGCATCTCATCAGGTTCCATAGATTTATGCATGTTCAGGTTCCTCAGGTGGTCACAAAGTTGATTTTTCTTACAGTGAGAGGGACTTTGCTCCTCCAGTCCCTAGTTGAGTCCTGTGATTCATCCACTCAAGGGAGATGGAAAGAGAGGCTGCCTCAACCTTCTCATCTGTTCTTACCAGTCTGCCAATTGTGTCACACCTGCTTTGACCCTTCCTTTTCATGCTGACACACCTGGAGAGGCCCTTCTTGTTACTCTTTATGTCTCCTGCCAAGTTCAGTTCCATCTGCATCTTGGCCTTCCTCACCCCATCCCTACACAACCTGACAGTATCCCAGTACTCTTCCCAGGATACCTGTCCCCACTCCCGCTGCCTGTGCATCTCCTCTTGCCCTTCAGCCTGACCAGCAGGTCCTGACTCAGCTATGCCAATCTCTTGCCTTCCTTGCCTGACTTCTTACTCCTGGGGATCGAGAGCTCTTGCTCTCTGTGAAAAGCATCCTGAAAGATCTGCCAGCTCTGTTCTGCTCCCTCGTCCCTAAGGGCAGTTTCCCAGGGATCCTATTGACTAACTCCTTGAAGAGCTGGCACTTTACTTTCCTAGGATTCATCTCCACCTGCCTATCACTACCTCAAGGTTTTCACTTCTCACCTTTGCCTCATCCCTCACCATACAAGCTCTTGTTCTCCATTTGCATTTTTGTTTTCTGTGGCACTGCTCACAGCTGTGGGAGGACTGGGATGTGGGTCCCACCCATCCCTGCCCGCCACCCACCCCGCCGGGGCTCCCTGCACCTGCTTGTGCTGGCTCCCACCTCAGCCTATCCTCTTGCCCAGTCCCAGTGCAACTCCCATCCTCCTCTCGCATCTTCTCGTTGGGCTCCTGGCTCTTGGGAGCGATGAAGCCAAGCCACACAAAAGTTGTTTATTCTGCAGCATCCCTTAAAATGTCTTTTCTGCTTCATCTCGTTTCACTCCCACTCCAGTGTGGGATGGGAGGATGGTGCCAGCAGTGCTGCTGAGCCGTGGGGTCACCACGGTCTGGGTGACTTAGAATTGGCATTGGCATTAGAAAGCAGGGACTGGCCACTTCCAAAGGCCGTAAAATCCCTCTGAGAGGAGAATTACACAGGGCAAGGTGGCACTCGCTACTCTCCCACAGGAGCAGGGGTCTCCCATGGCACAGGGATAGGAGAGATGTCCTGCAGAAAGGAATCCTGCAGCAACCCAGCAGGAGCCAGCCCACCCCACGGCCATAGTTTGCTGGAGACACTTGCATTTAGAGGTTTTGTAAATACAAAAGTATCAGTGATGGGGATCCAATAAAAATCTACTGCGTTTTTATTACAAAATAAATCTTACCAGGTTTACATCTTGCTTTTCTTTGTTTTAAGCATAGGAGGGTGGATGTTTTTGAAAAATGTCTTGAGAATAATGACTTGGTGGACCAGAGGTAGCCAGGCGTTTTGGGAGGAGGAGGAGGAGGAGGAGAGCAGGGGCAGCCACAGGGCTGTCCTTGCCACGCTGTGCTGTCCTGCTGAGGCTGGGTCTGCTCGGAGAGGAGAAGCCAAGGCTGGCTGGTGGTTGCTTGGAGAAACCATTGCTGCACTGTTTGCTCTTTTAAAAAATCAGGATTGCTGTTAATTTTTTTGGCATTTTGGCCCGAACAAGCCACGAACCAAAATAAAGATGTTTTAATCATTGTCATCCTTTACCTGCTGGACCATGTTCTTTCCCTAAACTACCAATATAGCAAAGCACTTAGGTGGGAGCTCGCTCCCGGAGGCTCCCGTGCCCCAAGTGCTTCCCAGCCAGTGATGTCAAGTCCCAAGAAAAACTCCCTTGAAGTCAGTGTAAGTGGGAAGAGGATCAGGTGCGTGGACTTGGGTTGGTGCAGGATCAGGCCCTCGGTCTTTACTTTCTCAACTTGGTGTGTTGGACTTTGCCTGTGCAGCTCCCAGGGGGTCCGGTGGAGGTTGCATGGTTCAAACCGCTGACATCTATTGGAGAATGTGCCTCTTTATCTCTTCAGCGTGTGAAATAATGCAAAAAAAAAAAGAAAAAAAAAAAAAGAAAAATATATATAAAATAAACCAAGTACAATGTCTGTGGTAGAAGCAAGGCTTTTCAAATCTGTTTCTCAGGTAAACAAGTGACACTAATGACAGTGGAGTAACAGCCATCTAAGGGAATTGGGATCTGAAGCAGGAGGATTCCCTCCATCTCGCAGGATGCTTGGGTTGCCAGACACGTTTACTGAGCCTTTAAACACTTGGTGCAAAAGGAAACGAGAAATAAAATTGGTCTTTTCACTACCCTTCGCTAGCTGGACAGACAGACAGACAGACAGACGTCCATTTCTAAAGCACAAAGGGAAGACTTAAACCTAGACTAAACCACACACACACAAAACCAAGGTACCAGTGAAACTCCTTTTGTCTCTTACTCCCGGTGGGAAGCAGGGTAGAAATCCAAGGAGCTGCTCTGTTCCGCTGCCCCCGGCGCCGGCCGGGCGCTTCGACTGCTGCCTCCAGAGATGTGAATGTACTGCTCCTTGAGTTCCCTTCCATAGAACTAGAGGCACCTCGTTAGGAAGTTGCTCCTGTTTTATGGTGCTAAAGAAAACTTTTATCCCCCCCTTGAGCATTTAAGAACTATTAAATGGCCCTTTTTATGAATGTAACATATCCATTTCTGTTCCACATTTTACACTGCAATTTTAACATGTTTGGAAATGATTTGCCTTTTTTCTTTTAGAATAAGCTTTATAAATATTCTGTAGAGTCAATTGAAGTATAATTCTTAAGGATCACTCTAAGACGCCTACAAAATCTTGTATATTTTTAAGTGTGCCAATTTGTAAAATATTTTGTAAGTGTATATTTTTCTTAGAAAAGTGCTGTGAAGTGTTTGTATGTGTGAGGTTTCCCTTTTTTTGCACCTTCGGGTGTTAATAAAAGGATGTATACTTAAAAGTTTCTGGTTTTAAAAACCAAAATACAAAGAAAAAAATTAAACTTTTGTTGGGAATTTTGTAATAAAAAGAAATGTTGTGAAAGAGTGTAGTGATATTGTGTAAAGGAAACTGGAAAATTTGTGAGCGCTTTGCTGTTTTATAGATCCTCTTGTAAATTATTCTTGTAATATTTTGGGTTTTGTTGTTCTTGTTGCAAAGGTTTTAAATATTTGTGACTGACTCTGTATGGTGAAAACGTCATATTGTTAACTTGCTGAGTTTTGTTATATTGTTTATGGAATAAATAAAAAAAATTAAAATCTCATTTTAAGATCATGTATGAAGAAGAAATTAAAACTGCCATTTATTGAATATTAGGAATCGTTTCTTTAACCAAATCGCTGCTATAGATGAGGATCTGTCCAGCTGCTTCCTCCCAGTGCATCTCCAGGCCCAGCCCGTGGCTTAATTGGGCTGATGCTCGTTAGTGTGAAGCGCATCAGGGACGGAGGTGTGGCTGTGGATGGGGAAAAGTGGAGGAAAAGGCTTGGATCACTGCTGCTGCAAAGTGGGGCTGCTTTTAATTGAGAAATGGAAACTTCACCAAGTCAACACAGAGTTCACACTTTGCCTTCCGCGGGTGCAGAGGTGGGGCCGGGCTTGGCGGGAGGGAGCGGAGCCTCTTCACAGCCCCCTGTCCCTGGGCAGGGTCCCTGTGCCAGCAGTGCCCCAGCACGCTGCCAGACTGGCCTTTTCCTGGGAAGGAGCAGGTGCATGCAGTGAAATGCCACTGTCTTCAATGTCTTGTGGAAAAGGAATAAAACTTACTTGTTTTAAAAATGACAATTCCTTTTATTAGCACTTGATAGGAACAATGAAGGAGGGAGGCATTAATTCAGGCTGGGTCATTCCCAGCCCTGCCAGCAGAAAGCAGGACATGAACACTTTGTTCAGCAACTGCATCCCTTGGCAAGGGGCTGGGAAATTATCCCTAAAAGCAGAGCTGGTAGCTCCACAAGCTGCCTGTGTTCACAGAGAGGTTTCAGATGAGTAAAATGGGGCACACGATTTCAGTGCTTCTGCTGGTCATGTGGATCCTGGTGCCAGGAGCCCAGAGCAGGGAGCAGGGCAGGGCTGGAGCAGGGCCATGGTCGAGGGAAGCCCATCAGCAGCTCAGCTTTGAGAAGGGCTGAGCTCAGTCTGGCATTAGAAGGGTTTGCTCTTCAGTAAATAAAACATGCAGAGATGCTGGGCCAAGCCCACGGCCACCAAAACCATCAGGTCTGTCCTATGTGGGATCAATCCCGTGACCCACGGACTGGAAATAGTTCCAGCTCCTTAGTGCAAGTCTTGGAGACAGACTTTTTAGCGGGTCCTGTTGCCACAGGACATGGGGTGATGGTTTTAAGTGAAAGAAGGTGGATTCAGACTAAATGTAGGGAAGAAATTTTTTACGTGGAGGGTGGGGAGGCCCTGGCACAGGTTGCCCAGAGAAGCTGAGGCTGCCCCAGTCCCTGGAAGTGTCCAAGGCCAGGTTGGACGGGGCTTGGAGCAACCTGGAAGGCTGCTGTTTCTCTGAGATATTATTGCACATTTTCTCCAAAATCAGGGTTGTGTTGCTCAAAAACTTGTTTTGGGGGCCCTGTTCAATCTTGTACTTTCTCAAAAACTTGTTTTGGGGGCCCTGTTCAATCTTGTGCTTTCTCAAGAGCTGACACAATCCCGCGCTGGCCGGTCCACGTTCGACATGAGTGGTGCCAAAACACATTTAATGAAACAAGCAGAGCCTTCATCCACCAGAGTAATCCTCCAGAAAGGGCCTGTTCAATGGGTTTTTGTTTATCTACTGTATTTAAATTATATAAAAGCACATATAATCAAAACACTCGTAACTTCTGGATGAACCTTCATCCATCTCTGCGCACGGCCCGGTGGCTTCTCCTTGTGAGTGAAAGCAGAGTCTGATTTTAATTGGGATGTAATTTAATATCACCAGCTTCTCTGTCCTGCCAGCGGGAGCTGCTGTCTCTGGGGAGAGTTTGGCTGGGGACAAACCTGCCCTGGGTGACGCCAGCCTTTCCTCAGTGTCCCTGGGGTTGGTGAGTGGCCTTCAGCGTACCCCAAATCAGCAACAGAATTTTGCAGACAATTCCATAGGACAGCTCAGAACACCTGCAGCATTTGCAGGCTGGAGGCATCTAGAAGGTGTCGGGTAATGGCTTAAATTGGGGATGTATTTGTCTCTCTTCGTGCAAGGAAGTCAGTAGGAAAAAAAAAAGGGAATTTCTTTGTCTGGGGTATTCATAAGTGCTTCTCTTAAATATATTGCAAACTGAGAAATATATTTAACTCCCCCCAAGTCAACACAGAGCCCAAACCTGCCCCAAATCTCAGCCATGCAGCCCCCAGCAGCCATCCAAGCTGGGCTTGTCCTTTGTGCAGCGCAGTCCAGCTGCTGTTGATGTTGCCACGGCCCCAGCACAGCTGATGCACTGGCAACGCCCCATCCCAGAAGTTTCTTACACCTCACAGCATTCCAGGTGTGATCTGTCAGGACAGGAGCCATGTGGTTTATGTTGATAAATGCCCACAGGCTCCCCCACCCCCCCCCCCCCCGTTTTTATGGAATTACACCTATAGGAGTAGCTTTTGCTTGGCAAACGTACTTGGTGTTGCAGCAAAAGCGCTGGTTCAATAAAGCACTTAAACATACACTTTATCTTAAGCATGTTGGAGATTATATCCCTCTTTAGCAAAGCATTTAAGTATGTTCTTAATTTAAGGATTTAATTAAGGATTTTAATTGTAGACTTCAGTATGTGCTTACCTGCTTGGCTGAATGTGGGTGAGATTACTACAAGCTGAAGATTTCGACATAAAGTCAGTGACTAATTCTGTCTGAATGAAGGTGTTACATTATTCTCACACAATGCAGTTAAAATATAAATAGGAAAAAGGCAAGAGGCAGTTAACTCAATTCTTTCAGCTGAAAGCAGCATCTACGACCAAATCTGAGTTGATGAAAATCTAATATTATTAGTTAGAATCTCTAAAGTGGCATTACAGATCAATAGAAAGGAGCACCTTAAAAATGAGTCTCCAGCTCATGAGCTTTAATTATGAGAAAGGAAGGATTCAGCCATCGTCTCCCTCTCATCAGTGACAGCGACCTTGGAATGTAAATGGCCACCAACTAATGGGCTGTGGCATCATTTCTCCAGTCATTAGGGAGGTTTAAGTTGATTTGCTAAGAAAAGAGAGTTTCTGCAATTGCATCACCAGCCTGTCTTTTGGACCATTTCCATAACTTTTGAACTCTGTGACAAATTTCATCTAATTGAGGGGGAAAAAAAAAAAAAAACAACAACAAAAAAAAGGATTCCAAAAATATCAAGCTCCAACAAGTTGAATGCAAAACAAGTGTCTGGGTTTCTGTTTCTCTGGCAGCATTTGCTGTCACTGGAGAGCCTTCCCCATCCCAGAACTGGGACAGTGTGCTGGTTTTGGGTGGGATGGAGTTCATTTTATTGACAGTGCTAAAATTGAATGGTTTTTGTCTTTTTGTGTGATACCACAAGGTATTATAACCCGACTGGATTTTTCTTTTAAAATGTATGTATTGAGCCATCTTAAAATGCAGAAGGGGAAGTGATTGTTATCCAGAGAGACCAGCCAGCTGATACACCTACAGGGCAACCATCTGAGAGCATTTCCTGCAGACCAGTCACCCAGCGAGATAACCCAGGCAGCCAAAATGACAGTGCAAGCACTTACTGATTCCTTTAACAAACACAAGTGAGTTTCTGTGGAATTTTACATCTTGCGTCTCTTTGTTTTCCACAAGAAGCATCAGAGACACTTCTACTTCTCGTCTATACCTGCACCTCTTTTTTCTTTACCCTCAGATTTCATTTAGAGATCTCAGACTACATGATTATGCAGTATTAGGCTTCCAACCTTTTAATGGAAATAACAATAGGGGTGAGTGGCAATAAAGGCAGTTCCAGACAGCAAATCCACTCGCTGAGAGAAAAGTACTTAACGCTCTCAGGAGCACGAGGCATTTCACAGCTCAGGTGTGTGGCAGACGTGCCTCAAGAAGCGTGGCTGGAAGCTGGGATGTGGATATCAAGGAAAACAGGGAACACGGAGCCGTGCTGCCTGTTCAGCCCGGCAGTGACTGTTTGTGTGAGCTCGGTCTGCCTCTCAGTATCACCACTTCAGAGAGGCGCTCAGCATCAGGATCTCTTTGCATGTCGCACATCTTCTCCTCTCTGAGAGCAGGGGGAAGAGAAACCTATGGCATTTAAAGAGTGGGAATGGGAAAGATGTCCTGAGCCGTGCTGCCAAGGCTGTGGTGACCAGGATCCTTCGTGCCTTGCACTGTGCAGTGTGGTGTGAGCACAGACACCTCTCTGTGCAGGGCAGGGCTGTGACTGACGTGCTCCTGCCTCAGTGCAGAGAGAAGCAAAGCTCTGCCAGTTCTGAGCCGTAGAAGGTACATGACCTGCAGATGAGTCAATCTAATTTTATCCTGTAGTGAGCACTGGCGCACCTGTATAATGAATAGCACATTATCACATCTTTGCTTGACTATCTCAATATAATATATTAATATAGTCTTCATAGCCTTCGGTTATCATGTTATTTAATCTTTAATCTAATGTATTTGGAGCAACTGGCTAGTGAGATGCAGCCCTCTTTATCCTTCTAAGGACAACAATAGCAGGAATAAATGTTAAACTAAAGGAAGGAATGAAAAAAAAAAAAATAGCAGCTCTATTTGTGCTGTGCTGAGATGCATTTCTTGGCAGCCCCAGAGATTCAACAGTCTGGTATTTATCACGATGAAACGCAGAAATGTCTGATGATTACATGAAGGGAAATAAAGAGACTGAGCATAAACTGCAGTCTGAGAGATAAGGGCACATTTTTACAGCAGGCAGCTGCTAAAACAGGGCTATGTCACACCAGCCCCTGCTGTAGCAGAGAAGGGGGCACAGGCCAGGCCAGGGACAGGGGCAGAGCTGCAGCCAGGGATAAACAGGACAGTTCAATACTGAGGGGCAGAATTAGGCATCCTGCTTACTCACATTATTTAACACCAGGAGGATTATTTTTAAGGAATGTATCCCTCCTTCATCTCCCATCGGCTAACACTGCAAAATGCTGGCATTGGCTGTGGAGATTGTTTAGGATCTTTCTTGCTAAAATGAGCCCCTGGTGTGGTGTTCAGTGAGGGAAACCTGTCCAGCAGTGCCCAGAGTTGTCCCTGTGCCCAGAAGGATCTAGCATTACCCCAAGTCCCTTGAGGACACAGTCTGGCAATGGCTACACAGTGGATCCTGGGCTTGAGGCCCCTGCTGGATTTGGCCCTGGCTGTGTTCCAAGATGTGTTCCATCATAGGACCCCTCTGCAATGCTTCCAGTCTCTGCTGGGGTTATGACATCAAGATGATTGAAACCAAGAGCTGAAGAGTCACTCTTCTTACTGAATCCAAGAGCTCCACGGAGCTCCTGGTGCAAGCAAGAGTCACTGCACAGCTTTGGCCGAGGTTGTTTGAAGTTAGGGCTGGGGTTTGAGAACAGAAAGGTGCAGATCTCTCAATTATTGCCAAGTGTGTGAAGTCTGCTGTCCTACGGTGAACATGCTGAGGTGGAGACTTGTGCTGGTTATGGAGAATAGTGGCTGGGTGCCCAAGCAGGGAGCAATCACCAGTTTAATTTTTGGGCTATGGTTTTGAATTAGGTCATGATTCCAGCACAAAAAAGGAAATGTGCCATTGCCTGGACTGCTGTGGATATCACACAGGCCACGTTCTTGGTTGCAGGATGAAGGATGATGCTGAAATTTGTTATTCTCTACAGAGGGACAGAAGGTCCTGGGTTTTAGCAGTTGAATCCCAGTGGTGGAAGTCCTTCATTTCCCTGGCACAGAGCAAAGTAACCCATGATCCTTGTGTTTTGGCTTCATTGCATCCTTTTGCAGCATGGCATATTTGATGCAGGGCTCAAGGGAATGATGAATTGCACTATAAGAACAATTCAATAAAAACATATGGACATGCTGTATATGATACAGATCTTACAGTCTTTGTAGGGTTAACACAGGGTTGTACCATTAGTCTCTGGCTGGAAAACTCTTCTGATAGATGCTTTCCCCATCCTTTCTGCCCCAAATAAAACCACCAGTTTTTTAGGATCAATAATCTCCTCTTGTGGAGATGAGGACATTGCTGAGTTCCCCTAGCAGCCTCCAAGGATGGAGAGCAGACCCTGTCACTCAACAGTGCTAAGGGCATCAGAAGCAATTAAAGAAAAATAAGAATTGATTTGAAGAATGTAATGATTTCATCTAGCTGGTGAAAAAATAGGATTTTATTACGGAACTATTAGAAAGAGCAGCATTTATACTCTGATAAGTATTATGGCACCACAAATTATTTAATTCTAAAGAATAAGAAAACAATAATGTTGCAAATCCATGCAAGAGGCTAAGGCTGCTCCAAGTGGGCAGGGAGAGACATTCTGACTCCAGTCTTGGTCCAAAGGAAGAAGCCACGTATCTCCCTGGCTTCCATGCCTGCTTTTCCATAGCAATTTTGCCTCCCAGCGTATCGTGTCCAGCTCCTTTTGTAACCATTCCTCCAGCTCCTGTTGGATGTCCACCCTTCATGGTTCTCATGTGTCCTGTCCCGTTGAGGCAGATGAGCTCATTGCAGGGTAAACTTAAATGAGGATGGTGATCTCCAGGTCCAGAAGATAGAAAATCAAAGACGTGCAACAAAACAAGGTGTTTTTAAGGGAGAAACTGAAGATTGCCATAGCCTGTAATTATCTGGTGGCAGCCTTTGGACAGGCAGTTTTGTCACTCTGCTCAGCTTCTCGTTGCTCTAACAAGGGACAAGGAACTTGACTGATCTTTGAAAAGCCTTCAGTAAGTGCTACGTTTTTCTTTCATGTTCTGGATGTCCCTGCTGCAGCACACATACATCAAACCCTGTCTGTAAAGGAGTAATTAAATGGCACTGCTAAAGGGATATCATATGATGGGCCTGATTACAGCTCACCCAGAAATGTCTTCCCAAGTCTCAGGCTCTTTGACGTGATTCTCCCCCCTTTCTCTGAATTTCTTCCAGCATTAATTTCAGCCAGTCCTGGGATTATTTGAAAAAGGGCCTTGGGGGACTTGTTCAAAGGCACTGCCACCACGGACGACTTTGCTTTCTGAACAGAAGCATTTCACTCCTATCTGTCTGGACATATGAGCTGCTCAGCACTGCTTCATTAGGCAAGTTATTTTTAAATTCCCAGAAAGAGCAAAACATTGAGAGAGGAATTAGCATTTGCCGTTGAAACAGCTGCCAAACAGAACAGGCAGAAGGCACTCCGGGTCCCCCCTGCTATCCCTGGGATTAACCAGGCACCAGTACCCCGTCACTGACACACTCTCAAACCTCACAGGAGACGTCAGAAATCACACCCCAAGATAAGGATTGATAAGAGACCATCAGAACTCTGTTTGGGATGTAAGAGGGTGACCATCAACACTGAATAAGAAAAAAATCTTGGAAATCTCTCTCTTCGTCCAGCTCCATTCTGTGTTACCCACTTTTTCTTTCCCGAATTTTTCACTTAAGGATTTTAACTCCATTCTGGTTTCTCCACACAAATGAATGAAGCAATAAAGCCTGCCCAGAGTCCTTGCTTCCCCTAAACACCAAGACCCAGTGGGCACCTGACACTTTCCAAATGCCAAGCGACAGCAATAAAGCCAATGCTGCTTGATTGTGTTCTCGATCTGCAATGTGTTTAAGTTTCCCTGTGGCTGATGGTGCTCTTACCGGCCAGAGTTAAAGAGAAATGAATTGTCTGAGGCAGGTTTTGGTGGCTGTTTGCAAACACTGATAGCCCTGCAGCTGGTGCTGCTGAGGGCAGCCAGGATTCACACTGATAATGCTAATAATGTAAAAAAAAATGTTGAATATGGGTTGGTCCTGGGAAGGGGGGGTAGGTTAGGTAAAAATAGCCTTTTCACCTCCCTGGGAGCACACAGGCAGCACAGCCAAGGCATGTGCAGGTTGTGCTGCCTGGTTCACCCCTCCCTTCACCCCAGCCTGCAGCCACAGGGTTTCTGTATTTATTCAGAACGAATCTAGCAGGAGCTGTTCTCATAACCTGCTCCCAATTCCTGCCTAATGAAGGCCGCCGGATTCCACTGAATTAATGCTTGTTCAAACTAGAGTGTTTCCTTTGGAAAAGAAAATTATCTCATTAAGTATTTCCAGCGATTCTTCAGTGACAGGCACTCTGCCACAGTCGGCAAACTGCGTGTGGATTGTTCCAGTGGACAGCTTTCCCCAGTCCTAAAAATACACAGTGACCTGTATTGATGTCCAGCTACCAAACACCACTCTGCCAGATAAATCACAGAATCACAGAATGGTTTGGGTTGGAAGGGACTGTAAAGATCATTTCATTCCAATCCCCCTGCCATGGGCAGGGACACCATCCAGTATCCCAGGTTGCTTCAAGCCCCATCCAACCTGGCCCTGAACAATTCCAGGGCAGCCACAAGCTCTCAGGCTGTGCCAGGGCCTCACCACCCTTTAGAGTTAAAACTGCCATGTGCCTACCCAGAGACTGCACTTTAAATGTCCCTTCACCTTTTATTTCTTAGTAAACTATGTTCCTTGGGTGTTTTCTCACCAAGGTGTGTTTTCCAGCCCTCAGGGAAGTCTTCCTGGAGCCCACACAGAGGTAATAAAACCTTTCTTGTCTTCCTTGGTGCCTCCGTTTGTGGTTCCTTGGAAGCATTGGCTCCTCTTGGCAGAGCATCTCATTAGGAGTTCATCTTCAGCTGATTATTCCTCTTCTGAGTCACTGCTTTCCATGACTTTGTCACCTACCTCTTAGTCCAGCTGCTGCTCTATTCTTAGGCTAACGACTTTACATCTGGTGGCACGAAAAACATGTTGTTTATTTAAACTCAGCTCATTAAGTGATCCAGATTAGGTTTGGTATTGGCGACCTGCCCCAACTTCTGTGCAGCTGCAGATCACCAGTAATGATTTGGCATTTTCCTGCAGGTCAGCGATCACACATTAAGTGGTGTGGGGTCAAGATCCAACAGGAAGGGAGCTCTGCCGTGTTCAGTGTTCTGCTTACAATTACACTTGGAGACCTATCAGTTAGTTTTCAGTCCAATTAATGTTTGTCATATTGACACATCGTTTCTTTTTCTCAGTGAAAGACACGATCTGGTGTCTTACTGATGGAAGGTTTCTTTACTACTGTAAACTATGACATTAAGGAAAATATCTGGTTAACAGGACAAAGCCTACTTTTCATAATATTACAGTATCTCCTTGAAATTACTTATCGGCTTATTATTTGTTATACTTTCTTAGGTGTCCTAGCTAACAGAATGTCCAGGAATATCTGCCATTAACCTTTTAGGAGACAAACGGCTGGAACAGATTTCCTGTGGCCTCTTCCCTGGCAGCTGTCCCCTGTGAGGGGCCAAGTGCCCTCTCCTGTTTCCCGGCTGTGCCCAGGGCTGCACCCCAGCCACGCTCCGTGGGGGCAGAGTCCCTGTTATTGTCCAGGGCTGGGCAAACCTTTGGCTCTGTGGTGTCAAATCCAGCGGCCCCACACTCTGCCCCACACTCTGCCACCGGGATGTCCCCAAACCCCACCCGCCCGTTCTGATTTCCAGCTCTCTCCTGTGAGAGCTCAGCACAGCTGGGTGGGAACACCAAACCCAGGGGCTCGGCAACACCGAGGAGACTCGGTTTGCTGTGAACAGAGGAAAAAGGGAAAGAGCTTCAAGTGTTTTAGTGCTTACAAGCGTTCACCTGCACGGGGGTGGGCCTGTCCCTTTGGGACTGTCCCTTTGGGACTGTCCCTTCCACTGCAGCCCCTCGCCCCTGAGCCCTTTGTCAGTGTGTCACCACCTGGTGCTGTGTTTGTGCTGCTCCTTGGAGGGGAGGCGATGGAACAGGGCCTGCGGGACTGCTGCAGATCCATCCGCATCGGGAAAATCCTGATCCAGAGCGACGAGGAGACCCAGCGAGCCAAAGTGTACTACGCCAAGTTCCCCCCAGACATCTACAGGAGGAAGGTGCTGCTCATGTACCCAATCCTGAGTGAGTGTCTGCCACCAGCACGGACAGCCAGCCTCCTCTGAACGCCGAGTGCCCGCATTGAAAGGAAAATTTCCACATTTCAGGGGCTTTGATTGGGTTTTCTGCTTGGTTTAGGTGACAGAGGAGGGAATTTATCAGGCTGTGCCAGGGCACACATTACTCAGCTGCACCAGTGTGAATGCAGAGCAAATCCTTTGGGCATGGCTGCGTTTGGGAGAAAGGCCCAGATTAAGACTGGATATAAATTGAATTTTTAAAGTTTTGCCATGAGAAAAGACTCAAACAGTGTTTTTCTCACACTACAAAAATATGGGTTTGGACTAATATTGTAGTCCTAGAAGCAAATTATTTTAAAATTAAATAAAGTTAATGCTAGCCAAAAAGAAAGTTAATCTGGTAAACACAGTAAGGAGTTTGTCGAGATGAGGTAACTTTTCCAGCCTAGGATTTTATTCTGTCCTACCTACAGAGCTTTTAATTTCCATTTGACTATTTTAGATGAGCTTTCTTGCCTCAGGGTTTTAATAAAATACACCAACTTCTGTGCTTAAAATCTTGCAGAGTTGGCTTTTTCAGAATAGAGATGAAGTTCCTTCATCAGGAGACAAGTTTTCTACACCTGGTACCTGCAGAGGTGAGAGTTTTCCAGAGAGGAAGGACAGAATCACCATTCAATTGCACGTGGATATTCTTGGACGGCCTGGGACAATTTTGTCAACTAGAAGGAAAAATAAAATCTCACTTTTTCCCACTTGGCTTTGGTTAGTTCTGGCCTGAACAGGGCTCAGGTGCAGTGACAAAGCACTCTGGTGACATGAACAAGCACCTCCATGTCGGGGTTGTATAAATTGCAACACTCTGCATTAACTATCTTCTATAGCCTGAATTTTTTGGCTGCAACTGGATTTATAGCACCTAACTAGGTACTGACAGTAAACACGAGAGAAATCCTTTGGGATTAAGCACATTCAGCAGAAGTTCACACATCCTGCATTTATCGAAGACTTTGTAGGTAACTCTGTCAGAAGCTACAGAAAGACAAAGTCAATTTAAAGAGTAAACAGCAGCCCAGCTGTAAGCCCAGGTAGCTGGAGAAAATCAGAATTCCTGCATTTACACCGCCCAGCTGGCTTAATCTGCCTGCTCAGTTCCTGCCTCTGCCTCTACTTCAAGTATACAAGGATCTGAGTTTGGTGGGTCTTTTATTTTTAATTTTTTTGCTCAGGTTTAGAAGCTCCCAAGAGATTCAGCTTTTCCTCACCTCACTGCATTTGGATTATTACTTAGCTATATTATGAACAAGTTATTTTACTATCTTTTTAGAAAAAAAAAATAAACCACCATTTTTTTCATCTATCACTACATACCTAATAAGCAGTTTTTAAAACCCTGGGGGATTTAAAGCAAATTTATTTACCCTCATTGAAGGAAATGACATTAAACTTACCATGGAAAAGTACTGCAATTCTCTTTTGCTATACATACAGTAGCAAATTGAAAACACTTAGGTAGGAATTACACCATGCTTTTGCTGTAGATTTTGGATTTTTCCCTATACTGCAAAGTTCTCTATGTAAATATATTTTCCCCTACAAGCTTTTTGAAATATGCTGCTACACCGATCCTAATTTTGTCAAAGCTGCTAAGGAGATGTGTGTGCACAGGTCATTAATTGTTATTAATGTCAAGTGGATACTGAAATCCATTAAGTGGTTTTAAAAAATCAGAGCTTATTCTGTACCTGATCAACTGTGTGAGGGCATTTGCAAATGAATCCAGCAAATCACACCGAGGGAGAGACTTTCCCTCAGCTGTGTGGGAGAGAGCTTTCCTCAGCTGTCTGCCCTGGACCTCAGCTCCAAGTTTTTATGGCTAAGGAAGGTGTGAATCAGCAGGATCCAGCTGCCATCTCTGCTCCTCGTGGTGTTCATCTCCCAGCAAACTGGCAAATGTCTACCTGAAGAGCCTGAGCTCACCCACAGACGTGAAGAATAATGTTTTATTCCTCTGTTGCTTTGCCATTTGATGATTTTCAAAACTTTTGTTAAGGTTAATCAAGTAAACATATTTTGTTGAGGGGGAAACAAACAAACAAAATGACGTGTCAGACGTGAGGAGACTGTTCCAGGAGCATAAACCATCATCTTATTCCTTCATCCAAACAGAATATGCTCCACGTCCCGTTTGCTCAATAATCCCTAATATTTTGCTGCTTAGGTTACTGGTGTCTAACAAAGCCACTTTTATCCTGCTCTGACCTTGCCTGGTATCCAGAAAAGGTGGGGAGAAAAGGCAGGATTCTCTTTCAGGCATAATCAGTCTGTGGCAGTCCCCTCACCTCTGATTTCCTTTGAGGTGACACTGAGGAATGTCCTGCTGCTGTGCTAATTGCCAATACTCACGCTGGTGGCTGCCTTATCAATTGTGGGCACAAGGCTTTCCACGATAAACTGCATCAATTGTGTGCCCATCATCTGCTCCCTGAATTATCCACGTTTGACAACGGAATGGATTTTTTGCCAGCTTCAAAGGTGCCTGTCAAATATAAAAGTGTGCCCACACACTCAGCCAAGGCGTCTCTGTTTGGGGGATACAGTTTCTCCAGCCACTGGAATCTGTAGGGGTTGGAGCACTGCCTACATAAAAAGATCCATTTGTCGTGTGTCAGGAGCAAGGCAACTTTTCCCCATAACAAATATTTTGGTGCATTAGAACAGCAAAATTGCTTCGTGACATTAAATTTACTCATCTTGTTTGTTTGTTTGTTTGTTTAATTTTACTTACATTGAACAGTCAAAGCAGAACTGTTAGGGCATGGTTTGACCCTGCAGTAAATCTAACTCCAGTTGCAGCAACGATGCAAAGGACTGATCTGATTTAAACTCACTCTCTCAACCCCAATTTACTTTTAAAAACCTGAAAGGTGAACATTCTGCAAGTAAGTTTAATGCTGTGTTAGGTGTTACCTCTCCATCACTCCAACTGTGTGGGGTATCAAGTATCACCTGTCCATCTGCAGCTGTAATAAACTCAACTGCTTCATGTACTGGTTATTTGAACACAAAGAGTTGGCAACCTACACCTGCTCCAGATGAAAGTGGGACTCCTCTACTAAAGATTTTGTCGTCTCCTGGTAAAACTGCTGAGAAATATGGCCTGTACCTGTCCCTTCCCTCTTCTCTCGCCCAGACACTGTGGCTGCCTTCAGGTTCTCAGTCTGACAGTGGAAATTTAAACTGTGAGTATATAAAAACACTTCATTTACATTAAAAGTTGGGCTTATATTGTTGAGTAGAAACTCAACAGTTCCCACAACCTTTAAATGCAACACCCCCCTCAACTTGACAGTGCTATTTTTATAATGAACTGCCAAAAGGAGAAACAAAGGTGTCTCGTGGGCTCCCTGAAATTGTGTAAATCCTCAGGAATATGGGGTTCTTCCCCTATGTATCAGGTATTATGAAGATGACTTCCTTGCAAGACGGTTGCAAGATACGACTTTTCGGGCATTCAAATGGGATCTTTCAAAGTTCAGCTGCTCTTGATAATTTCAGTGGTGAGGGGAACAACTGCAGAAGTGCTTAACCCTACATAACATGGGAAGTCTGGCATTCAATTAAGTAAGGCACATATCAGAAAACAGGAATATCTTAGTTTTCATAGGGCATGCCATCTGTATGTAGTACACAACACCAGATGAGAGGGGAGACCCTGCCATGGTTAGCGGGCAGGAATGGCCATGGTCAGAGAGGAGGATTGTCCATGGTTAGAGGGGACGAATGTCCGTGGCTGGAGAGGAAGGAATGCCCATGGTTAGAAGGGAGAGGAGGGTGAATATCCCCACCTACAGACACAAGTACTGCCAATATTTATTTGGTTTTTGGCACTGCTGACCACCATCGGCCTTGCACAAGAGTCACCTCTGCCCAGCACGCACACTCCTGAGCTGACAGGAAACAGCCCCACTCAGGGCACCGTGGGAACACAGACACTCCTGCTGCGCCGCACCACGGGCGGGCACCGCTGACCCCCGGTCCCCTTCATATTCCCCGGGGGCAGTGGGGGGGGGGCTGAGGGGTGGCCATAGCAACCCCGCACGCCACCCCACCCTCAGCCTTTGCCCCGCACCAAAATGGCGCCGGCCCCTGAGGGCCGGGACCGCGCGCGCTGGGCGGGGCTGCCCTCCCGGGCCGCGCCTGCGCGGGGGCGCGCGCGTCTCCACTTCCGGCTGCCGGCGGCCGCTTCCGGCCCCCCGTTCCTTGGTAACAATGGAGCAGAAAATGGCCGCCTGAGCGGGCAGGAGGCGGCGCGGCGGCGGAGCGGCACGGGCGGAACGCGGAGAGCCGGCAGCCAGCCCGGAGCGGCGCGGGAAGCGGCGCACCCACAGCCGGGGGGACGGCGGCGGGCGGCGGCGGCGGGCGGTGAGCACCGGGGCGGGGGCGGGCTCTCAAAATGGCCCGGGGAAGGGAGAGGCCCAGGCCCGGGGGAGGCGGTGGCGGCCTCCGCCCGGAGCGGGGAGCGGGCGTGGGGCCTCTCAGTCCTCGCTCGGGCACGGCGGGGCGGCTCGGCGGAGCGCGGGAGGCTCCATCCGCGCTGCCGTGAGGGAGCGGGGGGCGGTGATGGCGGTCCGAGCGCGGGTGTGCCCGGATGGGCCGCGCTCCGTCACCCCGGGGATTCTCCCCGCGGGGCTTCCCGCCGCGACCCTCACCTTCCACTGGGGGCTGGAGCTGGGTTTGCGCTCTCCCCGGGGAGGGCAGGCGGGCCCGGCACCCTCCGGGTGTCCGGCTGGGCCTGGGGAGGATTTGGAACAAGCTCCTTTTGGGAGGGGTGGAGGGAGGGGGGTGGTTGTAGCTGCTATCCTGGGCCTCGTCCACAGTTCAGTGTCTGCTGAAGGAATCGCAGCTTTTCAGGGCCCTGTTTTCAGGCCGTGCTTCCCGTGAGTTGAGGCAAGAAGTCTTGTTGTGGGAGACAGGCGAGAGCAACTCTTCCTATCCCGCTGTGTAAGGCTCTGGATCAGCCTGTGACCTGTTCATACCTGTGGTGCTTGCTGTTCCTGTGCTGAGCTTCTCCCCAGTTAATCACGTCATCTTTGCTCTGTCACCTTAGCTTCCTGTGCAAGTTTTTCCCTGCCCCTTTTAATGCTGTTTGTTGGCATTTAAGGTTTCTGGTTCTCTGTTTCAAAACCCTTGTCGAGTCCAGCTGGATGTATGTGTTTATCTTGAGTGATCTGTTTTAATTGAGGAGCAATATCATGTTGTGTATAATAGTGTGTGTATATATATATGTATAAAATGTAGTGATGGTTAAGGTTTGTTTATAAGATTTGTTGTGTGTCTTGATTTTAGTGTGCAGTAGGAGCCTGACAAAAGGTTTCCCAGCAAAAAACACTGAGCTTTTAAAATAATAGTAGTCTTAATTTTGCTGTTTCTCAGGAAGGTGGAGCCTTGATACAGAGAAGCTCCTAAGCAAGAATACAAACTTGATAATACCCAACAGTATCATCACACATCCCATTTATTTTCCTGTCCATATTGACAGTATTGGGTAATTTCAACTTGAAAATAGTTGTCAAAATGTTCAGAAGAAGTTCTGACACTAATTTGTCCCTGAATTTTAATTGCAGTGACTTGTCAAGTCTTTCTAAAACAAATAAACAGTTGGGCAGTTAATTATTTTAATTGAGGATCAGATATTTAGTTTTCTTGTAGTGGTCAGCTGGCACTTAAACTGACTCTGTTCCCTCTACAGGTTTACCATTTTGGAATTAAAATAATGGTAGCTTGGAATTACGTCTTGGGAAGGGAAATCATACCACACATTATAAAATTAAGGGTTTCTTGTTATGCTAGACCACTAAGGCACAACAACTGCAGTGTTCCCTTCATCAGCAGCTCTGACTGGGTAAATGTTTGTCACTGAAATAACCACGCCGGTATTTTTCAAGCCTGTAGTGGTTGCCATCTATATCATATTTATTTTTCCTATTACTGAGTTCCTGGATATGCCAGGGTGTACTGGACAAGAGTGTTACAAGTGTCTGGTCTCCAGTGTGTGGGTTTTTTTAGAGGAAGGGGTAGATCCTTAGATGGAAATGTTTTCAAAACACCTCTGTATCAATATACCTGCTTTGCATGTTCCTTTATTCCTTTTCCCTGTGGGAATATATCAAAATAAATCTCTTGATCTTAGCAGAATGATTCCAGTTGCAGTGGACATGTTGTACTATTTTTTAAACAATCATAGCATAATATAACGTTATGACTTCGTATACTTGAGTCTAAAGGTTGCATTTAAGTCCAGCCTAATGTGGCTTAACACATTACTGGACTGTCCTAATTTTTTTTTTTTTTTTAATAGAGAACTTCAGTTTCCATGTATTAAAACACTTGAATCCAAACATCATTGTTGGGCGTTTATCCAAGGTTTTGTGGTTTAATCTCTCAGTCTTGGTGAAAACTTACCATCTACTGCGCTTGCAAATATTAGTCGTGAAGGGATAAAACCAAATGTGAACATTTCTGTCTTCAAGATATTTTTATGAGAGTCTTGTGCTTCTCAAAACCAAAACTTCTAAAGAGCGTGGCGGTGTCATAACTTAGTCAGGAGCTTTGTGTGGTGAGTAGGGATAGCCAGGAGCATCCCAGGGACTGGTTTTGCCTTTGCACAAGTTCTGGCTGCAGGTAAGATCATAAACACAAGCCTGTGTCTCCTTTAGACTGCTCAGGTTTGTATTAACGAGGTACTTGTTAGCAGCTTTTGGCTAGTGTGCAGTGTTGAAGCTCAGCTTTTGACTCCAGGAGGTCTGCGGAGTTGTGCTGTCTCGTAAAGCCACCTAATGATTATGGAATGTAGGAAAAGCCAGCACACATTTTATCTTGGTTCAGTAATTTAAAATCACTTTGCTCAGAGCACTCTGGGTTTCGATGTGCAAGGTGTACGTGCAAATAATACTGTTAAAATGCTGGAGCTTGCCTGCCTTGGGATGGCATCAGAAATGGAATTCTCATGGTACAGATACCTATTTAAATCCAAATAAATTTGCCTTCATTTTATTTCCTACTTCTGTGTTCCGTGGGCACTGGATATCAACGAGAACAGGAATGCACGTATCGGAATTCCTCTGTGGGTTGTGGTTGCAGTGATTCTCTGGTTGTTGCCCTTTTACTATTAGCAGTGCCTCTATTAGCAGCAGTTGTGTGGAGACAGCAAGACTCAGCAGTGAATTTAAAGATGGGTTTTTCTTTTTCAGTTGAAATTCAGTGAGTTTTGATTGGCTTAGTGCTTTCACTAACCACAGGTTGTGTTTCTTCTAGAGTCGAAACTAGACTTGTCCTTGATATCAGTCCTGTTCATAGTCTGTCAGGGTCAGCACTGATTACTTGTGTGCAGATTTACTTCTTCTTTTGGGTTCAGACTGGGCCTTCTGCTGCTGACCCAGCAGGAAGCTCATTTCTGGGCAAAAAGAGCATCATTTCATGAGCCTGCAGTGCTGGAAACTTGCCGCACCTCATATACACCAAGCTTTCTCTTCTGTGCTGTCTGAATTTGATGGCAAATGCAGTGTTATCTTAATTTTATTTTCCACTTGTATGTGAAAAGTGTTGTTTTAGTAAGTGCAGATGATAAAAGGCAAAGCCCAGCATTTTGGCAGTTGTTACCACATTTTATTTTCAGAGCTCCATCTTGGTTCCACATGCTCTCAGTGTTCTGGAATTGCTAAGCTCTGCCCTGATTTCCTCACTTCTTTCTGACTTATCAGGAGTTGTTAGTGTTTCTCTTCTTTATCTCAACAGTTGGTTCAGCTGAAGTGTTTTTCCTCTCTGGTTTGTTTTTTTTTTTTTTTTTTTTTAATTCTGTGGAACTTTCTGCCACTGTTCTGCAAAAGTATTCATTTGCTTTCTATTGTTTAAAATGTATGTTCAGAATGACATCTTGTTTTAGGGCCTTTGCTTTGAAACACACTGGGGTAGTGAAAAAGCTGAATCGATGTTTAACACTCCTTGTTAAACTGGCATTTAAATTTTACAGCACTTTTCACAGAACACTTCCATAGAACACAAAACTTTCTTCCAGCTTTCCAAGAGTGGTGCATATTCCATGATAATTTTTGAGTTAAAGAGGACACAGGGAGTTCTTGATTTTAAAACTTGTGGTAGGTTTAATAAAAATCTAATAAGAACCTAAATCTGCTATTCATCACAGTGGAAATAAAAAGCCAGAATAGCAGGAAAAAAAACCCCATAAAATTCATGATGCAGCTTTGAAAACTAGAAAAGTTTGTTGTGTTTTACTGTTTCTAAGATGGAGATGAGTGTGTTGGACCTGTGGTATCAAAGCCTTTGGTGTGATCACAAAAGGGAACTTGTGCACCTGCACGGAAGGAGAAAGCCAAACAAACTTGACATAATGAAGCTCCATGTATAATGCAAATAAATGACTTCAGTCCACTGTCTTAGGGTGTCTTTTTCCTTTAATGATGGGATTCACTGACAGTTTTTGCTTCTGCTTTTGAGCTTGCAGACTTGAGTGATGAAATATTTAAGATGAAAATGTAGTTTCTGTTATGTCTTACTTGCAGCTAGTTTTGAGTATTGAGAAATTGGATACTGACTGGCATGGAAACTGTTTTTCAACTTTGAATTCTTCTAGGAAAATGAGGTGTGGTGGGTTGGATGAGTGCTGTGTGTGAAGTGGCTTCTGTTTGTGCTTGAAGAAGCTGGGGTAACAGGACTGCCTGTTCTAGCTGCTGTTCCTGTGTCATTTGAGACATGGAATTGGAGAGAGGGCTGGCTGGGGCTGTGCTGCCATGGCACGTCAGAGCTGCTGAAGTCACAGTTCGTGGAAAGCGCTTGGACATGCAGCTGTGCTGTGCTTCTCTCGAGCTGAAGTGTCTTTGAGGCATGTTCACTGCAAGCTGGGCAGGAAAAATAGCCTTTAACAACCCAAAGCAAACAAATTAGTATTTCTGGCTTCCAACCTGAGTCACTCCTTTAGTCCAAGGGTTTGATCATTTCTGCAGACTGGAAGTAAGCAAGGTGCTCTACCGGTTGAAATACCTAATTAAAATGAGGGTATGAATCATAAATGAGAAGTTGGCCTTCTGCTGAGGACATCTCTGGAACACCCACACTGCCATCCTCTTTTTTGTTTATACAGAGGTATTAACTGTGTTGCTGGGACGTGAGGTAACTCAGGAAACATTCCTGCCATACAGGGCACGAGAGATTCTCAGGTGAGGTTGAAATACCGGTAGCACCGACATGGGGGAGTTCTAGAGGAACTTCTTGTTGCACACCTGACTCACAAGCAGCTGAGTTGTTTCTTCAGTTTAATTAAATTCCATGCCTTGTCCTGTTAAAATTTAAGGCTTGCCCCATAAATCTAACGAAGATTTTAATTTTAAGGTATCGCTTTTTCATTTAACCCTGCCAATGAGTGATTCCAGGCTTTGTCAGATTTTCTAAGTTCTGACTGGTTGGTTTAATTAAGTTCTAATGTTTTATGGGATTTCTTTTAAATATAAAAAACCCAGGAATGCAGGCTAAGGTAGTGTCTTGGTGTTCAATACGGATAACTAATGTCAGGAGATATTACACATTATTGAAGGAGGAAGAAGTAGAGATTCATTGCTGTGCCTTGTGGTCCATTAGTACTTTTTATGGGAAGAATTCTGTAGTCCACAAGTGCTAAGCAATATGGAGATAGACTGTGTTACTGTTGAAGGTAGATGAATGAAACACAAATGTTATCCCTGTTTAGCTGTTCGTCCAGATTTGAGGCAGTAGCACATTTCTTACTGGATTTAGTTTACACACAACCTGGCATAAAAGAAAACATAAAATATTTCTTACGCTGTAAGAATGATAACTTTGCATTATTGAGGGAATATCCAGTACTCTTAAACTGTTCCTATCCAAAAGAACATAGTATTACTTCTTCTTGAATAAAAGAATGTAACAAACAATAGCTTTTGTGGGCTTACTGCAGTTTGGAGCAGCAGTGGAGAGACAGGCAGTCATTTGTGCTTGGAAATCTCTGAGGTTGTTGAAGCGTAACTGCAGGGAAGATACTTTTCTGATTTGTGACAGGATGGGAACGCCAATTAAGAATTCACTGTAGTTACTGTGTCTGGATATTCAGCTGCTGAAGAATATTTTTTTTTTTGTTAAGGAGAAAATTGTTTATCCTATCTCTGGTTCTCTTGCTTTGTGCAATCTTTAGGTGGTCACCCCCTCACTTTGCCATAAAGAGATTTTCATGTCCGGATATCTCAGCTGAAGCTGGCGATAACCAGCAGATCTGAACTTCCTGCTTGTAGTTGTGACCTTCCCCACCTTGTGTCAACTCAGTGCTGACAAGGAACGACACTAAAGGAGGAAATTCTGAATCTTTTAGCTTGGGTAAGAGCAAAGTTTTACACTGGAAGAAAGCAGCAGAGTTGAAGCGTACCTGCTTATTAGATAACCAAATGTTGGTTATTTTGTTGTGAGTTAATAGTACACCTGTTGGTTTTCCCTCATCAGGTTTGCCTGTATTACTGGCTTCCTTAAGCCAGTCTTAATTGTCTGCGGGGTGTGAGCTGAGAGCAGCGTCCTGAGGGCAGATTTTGAAGTTATTTCTGCCTCTCTGCCCTGCCATGGCAGGAGCGCGAGGTGGTGCTAACTCCCACCATGGAAATCCTGCTGTCCCGCCAGATGGGTCCTATGGAGCTGTGCTAAGGCAGGAGTAGTCTAAACATTCCAGTAAGTTCAGCCTGGCCATGGAGAGCTCTGCAGCAGGCTGGGAGGTGAGGCTTACGCTGGACAGTGTGCACAGTGAGTCCACAATGTGGACAGGGAGGAGACAGAAAGTAGCAGAAGCCTTGGGGTAGAAATCCTGGTTTTCATTTGCTGGTTTTAATACCAGAGCTCTGGTTTGAAGAGTATCATCCCATATGCTGTCAGCAGTCAGGTAGGGAGAATGTGTTGTTGCTGTGTTTCTGTGCCATCTGTATTTCCATCAGTGTAAGCATCCAATAGAGATTTCACAGCATTTCTGGGGTCGTGAAATTGGGATACGGGGGACTGAAGTAACCTGTTAGTAGCTTCCAATAGGAAAATACAGCGAGTTTGTCACTAGCAGAAATAGTCCTCATGTAAATTAAATTCTTCATTCAAGATCCCACCTCTGTGGCTTTTTTCTTAGCAGTAAACTATTCAGCCTTGACCATTAGCTTATTTTATAATTTAGGAGGGAAGATAAGAGGTGATGGAGGAGAAAATAGGAGCAAACCTGGAAATAAGTAGTACTGACTTATTCCAAGCATTTCCTAAAGAATCAACATTTGAACTGTACATCAACCTATTGGTAAAGAAGAGATTTAAAAAAAGTTTTCCCCCCATTTGACTTGTTTTGACTCTCCCTTTTTCTCTGACCAAGAACGGTGCCCCTTCATTTTCTGAAATGGAATAGGCAAATATGTAGGCATTATATAGCCAAGATGCCTGCAAGCACTGGAATTTTCAGTTAAAAGGAAAGTCGTAAATAAATGTTATGTTTTGCATGTGTAGTGCAGCTTTCTTTTTAGAAGCTGTTGAAGAATTAGTCTAATGCTTACAAAGGTGTTAATACTGCCATCTTTCTGAAGACGTTCCATGTGCTTTGAAGTCAGTAAATCCCATGGCAGTCGTTTCAGGTAAAATATTTTACAAAACTTGTGCTGCTCCTGTCCTTTAGCATCTTATTACTTGTCTTTACTTTTTTAATCCTGTTGTTGACTTTGTTTCATTGTTATCCTGAAAAAGGGAATGCTGGTTAGAGTTTGATATGTATTCCCAAAGAACTAATGCATCTTTCAAGGTTTTATTTAGGATGCAAGTCTCTTGTTCTACTCGAGGCTTTTATTCAGGTATTACCAGAACTAACGACAGCTGCTTTTAAAAGTATCTTCTCCAACGTGTCTTTAAGTAATGCTACTTGGAGTAATAATTCTGCTACAGAAAGCCCGTAAAAAAAGTTGATTGAAGCTGTGTTCTCATTAGAAATACGTGCCTAGCATGTAAAGGGCACAGAGATTTCCTAAGTGAGCCGGGTCAGAGCTGAACACACCTGCAGAAACTATTGCTCAACTGTCCTGTGAACGGGGTCATTGATCGGTGTTTAACAGCACAGTCACAGAACGAAGCACGTCACATGCCAGTCTGCAGTCTTTAGATTGCACCAGGGATTTAGAAATGCAGAGAAAGCTGATAGGCTTCCATCTGACTCAGTAGTGACCCTAGTGATTGCTGCTGCTTCCTGATTACCCAAAAAAAAGGTGTAATTGCTTTGGTAAAATGGCAGAACTTCACAGAACCCAACAGCACCCGTAGCTCTGAGTGGCTATTATTAGTTAACATCACTAACTTAAAGTCGAGTTCCACTGCATCAGAACTGAAGACAAAGAGGGTCAGAACAGCAATTCCATAATTGGCAAGTCTGCAGTGATGGGATATCCTGTCCTGTGGAATTTTTCTGGTGAGGTCGTTGGTGCACTTTAATTTTCACCATAGCAGCTGAAATAAAGTGCCCGTGGAGATCATGCAGTGCTGCTCTTCTGGAGAAGCACTAATGTAAACTGTGGGCAGTCTTGACTTGACAGCTGTGCTGACAAACCAAAAAAAGATGGTTTTTGCACTAGACAGATGTCTAAGTGTTGGAAATTTTCCAGTGAGAAGCAGAAAAGCTTTATTCTTCCAGTATTTCCATGTCACATGAAGTATGGTTTAAATGAAAGGAATGTTTTCTGATGGGGAATGGTATTGCAGAGCTTTTTAGCATGCAGAGGATTAGCTTGTTAATCACCTCTCTGAGTAACTAGATTCTACCAGTTGTACAGGAAAATTCTTGATGCTGTGAATAGTGAGGCAGAGTGATCAAGGAAACTGGTTATTTTATCTTCATTTGATGTATTTGCATGGCACAGCCAGTGCCAGAATGTCTCCTGCATTTGCATGTGTTCCTTATAATATTTATCAGATACAGACACGGCATTCATCGATTATTTTCCTTGAAAGAGAGACGTTGTCAAGTACTTCATCCAAATATGAAAAACAATATGAGAAGGTTATATTTAAAAATATGCAGCATGAAAGACAGCTCTTTAAAGCAGTGGTGTACCTGGTATATGCTGGAGTTTTGTCTTGGAAATTTTGCTCATCAACATCAGTAATTCAGTAAATGCTGAAACTTGAAAGCAAATTCCTTTCTTGATGTAAAACTATAAGGTTGATTTTACAAACCCTTTTCCTTTTCTGAGGGAATGAGAAGCTTTCCTCTTTTTTTTTTGTGCACACAGTGTTCTGCAGCATCTTCTTTATTTGAGTTCTTCATAACGACTTCGTTCTGTTAAAATTCACTTGGATGGTGAAGAGGGTGTTTCTGTAGCAGGCAGGAAAAAGCAAGGAACATATAATCCTGTGCTCAGAGAGCGTGCTCAAGGATGGCTTGTGCCTTGTACTACACTACTGTGAGGCTGCTTGGAGAGACAGTTGTGACATTAGGAATATTTTATGCAAAAAGCAGATAATCACAGACACCTAGTTAACTATGTGAGTGTAAAGATGGGCTAAGGCTTATGGCAGATGATATCCCTTGTGTTCATGCCTGCTGCTTTGTTGAGTATTTGGTGATGATGGGCATCAGTTTTGTTTGTACTTCTTGAGGAGGTTCATGCTTTGTTTTTGATCCCTGTGGTGATGAACCTGATCTTAGCTAAAGCTTCATTAGCAAACTGCTTTAACCTGTGCTTCACTCTCCATTGTAAACATGCCTAAATTTCATGCAGTATTTCACTGCTCTCTGTGAAGGGTTTGTTCTCTCCTTTTTTAGGTACTCTTCCACTCATCAAGATGGAAAGCTCAGATTCTAGTGATAAAGGAAGTATTGATCAATCAGAAGCCCAACGTCAGAGCCAGCTGGATCGGTTAGATCGAGAAGAAGCTTTCTATCAGTTTGTGAACAACCTGAGTGAAGAGGACTACAGGCTTATGAGAGATAACAATTTGCTAGGAACACCAGGTAGGTAATGCTTGCCTATGTCCATCCTGCTAGAGTTGCTTGCAGTTTGTGTCATTTTCTGTTCTCCTGAAGCCCTTTCACCAGTTTGTGTGCTGCAGTTGTGTTCCATGGTAGGAAGTAGCTTCTTGCTGATTTGTGCACACTCAAATTCGAGTGGTCCCTTGACTTGTGGAGACATAGTTAGGATGGTGTGGATTCATCAGATCTAAAAGTCTGGTGTTTGCACAGCTTGGCAGGAACACCCAGATTTGACCCAGTTCCACTTATGAACCCTTAGATGGAAAAAAAATCTCCTTTAAGCGTCTGTGCGTAGATTTTGTGCTGGTGAGGTTAAGAGTTTGTAACCAGGGTAAGTAGTCTGGTATGAGATTTTGCATGGGCATTTTGATGTCAGTTCTCAATCAACTTGTTAAATTTCCTCTTTATAGGTTCATACCTAATTCAAACCATGACTCAACTAATTTAAACCTTCTTTTCCTGCTTGTGGAAGTGTTAACCTCAAATATTTCACTCTGGACAGCCGTTTAATGGGTGTAGGATGACAAAAATTGCTGCTCAGTTGTAGAGGTTACAGAACCGGAGAGCACATCTCTGTTGAATAGGATGGAACTGTTGGATATTTCAGCTTCAGCAAAACTTGGGACAACAGTGCTAAAGTGTCTGAACTTCCCCTTAGCAACCTGCTTGGCAGTGCCATTGTGGCAGGATTTAATTAGAACACAAGCAGTGGCTTGTACCTTCTTTAGAAGCTTTTGATAATGATTGCCATACATATGATTTGGAAATATTTTTGGAAAATTTTGCTTATTTTCTAAGGTGAAATTACTGAAGAAGAGTTGCTGAGAAGGCTACACCAAGTTAAAGAAGGTCCGCCACAGCAAAACAGTGATGAGAATAGAGGTATATACAGTATTTGTGAAAACTCTTAACTTTAGCACCCCGTACGGACCTTAACTTGAGTGCAGGAGTGGAACAAGTTAAGCCTAGGCAGGTGCAAGGTGAGCTTTGTTTCGAAACTCAGTGAACCTTATGTCTGATATCTGCTGCAGAGGTCAGTTTGGGACAGATTTCGTTCATAACACATCTCTTACTTCTATCAAAACAAAGTTTCATTTAGGTTTATTTCTTTTTTTATTTCATTTTTTTAAAGAGTACCTTCCTGTCTGCTCCCTTCTGGGATGCTTTTTGGCAATCCCTCTTTTTTAATTCACCATTCTTCCAAAGATGCTGCATTGCTTTTGTTGTCACCCTTCTGTAGAAATTGGTGGGGGATGCTCGGAGCTGACCAGTGGGGTTCATTCTTCTGTGAGACAGAGTTGCTATAAAGCTCTGCAGGTGAAGGCTCAGGGCAAACTTGATTCTCTGTTTCATGGTCGATAGATCACTTAATTGTTTGGAAAGGAAAACACAGAATATTGATGTGTTATGATGCCTGACATGTGACTTTCCATTTACTTACGATAGAAAATACGTGTTCTTTTGATGACCTGTTTGCTCTGTGGTGGCTGCAGCCTATCTGTCCATATTAGAGCAATGTCCACTCCTGCTCCCTTAGAAGAGCTCTGGTAGTTACAGAATTGTCTCGCTGCCTATGAAACTGCAGTAGCACTTGGTAGGATTCAGCACTTCTAAATTGTCACTTGTTAAGCAATTATGTTCTTGGAAAAGATGGCTCCAAAATTAGCTCAGTACTCTAATTTTGGTAGTTCCCTGTCTTTTTCACAGGTGCAGAGTCCGCAGAAGATGTTTCAAATGGAGATTCTATAATAGACTGGCTTAATTCAGTCCGACAGACTGGAAATACAACACGAAGTGGGCAGCGAGGAAACCAGTCCTGGAGAGCAGTGAGCCGGACTAACCCAAATAGTGGCGACTTCAGATTCAGTTTGGAAATAAATGTCAACCGTAATAATGGGAACACGAATCCAGAAACTGAGAATGAGCCATCTGTAGAGCCTTCCAATGGGGAGGATTTGGAAAACAGCCAAAGTGACTCTGAAATTCCAAGGTCTGAATCACCATCTGTAAGGCAGCCTGGATCAGAAAGGAGCAGTGCGGAGGAGCTGACGGCTGAGGAGGCTTCCCCTCCTAGAGGGCAGAGGAGAGCCAGGAGTAGGAGTCCAGAACAGCGGCGGACGCGGGCTAGGACTGATAGAAGTAGGTCACCTATTAATGCAGTGAGTGAGGCCCCTCGCAGGTCTCATCACAACACATCATCTCAAACACTTGACCACTCCTCAGCGAGCGAGGCTGAGGGCAGCTCTAGAACTAGGCAGCACGTGACGTTAAGGCAGCACACAGTGGGGACTGAGGTGCCAAGTGAAAATGCAGTTCTGTTTTCCCCCCCTGAAACGAGGCCTGCTCCTCAAGCAGCAGGTTCTTCAGAAAGTACCGGCACCAGTGAGTCCGCGGCTCCTGGGCAGAGGCCTCCCACCATAGTGCTTGACCTCCAGGTGAGAAGAGTTCGCCCGGGAGAGTACCGGCAAAGGGACAGCATAGCCAACAGGACCCGCTCCCGGTCCCAGACCCCCAACAACACGGTCACCTACGAGAGCGAGCGCGGAGGCTTCCGGCGCACGTTCTCCCGCTCGGAGCGGGCTGGAGTGAGAACTTACGTCAGCACCATTAGGATTCCCATCCGCAGGATCTTAAACACAGGCCTGAGCGAGACTACGTCAGTCGCCATCCAGACCATGCTGAGGCAGATCATGACGGGCTTCGGGGAGCTCAGTTACTTCATGTACAGTGATAGCGATGCAGATCCCAGTGGGCCAGCTCCCAATCAGAACGTGGAGACTTCTGAGCTGCAGAGTGGAGGTGGGGGCACCTCGGGCAGTGAGAATGCAGATGTTAGCTCGGGGGAGGTGTACGAGGGTGGGCACGAGGCTAGCTCAACATCTGGTGCCAGGCGGGAAGGCCGGAATACGAGGGGATCGGTCACTTTTGAAGAAAGCGGTTCTCTACCATTCCTTAGCCTTGCACAGTTTTTCCTACTCAACGAAGATGATGACGACCAACCAAGAGGACTCACCAAAGAACAAATTGACAACCTAGCCATGAGGAATTTTGGTGAGAGCGACGCTCTGAAAACCTGCAGCGTGTGCATCACAGAGTACACGGAGGGCAACAAGCTCCGCAAGCTGCCGTGCTCGCATGAGTACCACGTGCACTGCATCGACCGCTGGCTGTCGGAGAACTCCACCTGCCCCATCTGCCGCAGAGCAGTCTTAGCTTCTGGGAACAGAGAGAGCGTTGTCTAAAGGAGAGCTGAGTCCATGGCCAGGCAGCCGGTGTGATAGTGATGGGCAAAGAAGTCACTTCCTTTATGGCCACTTTTTGAGTGGTACCTCAATGTATAGTAATGACTCGGAGTGAATCTTCCCTCATTAAAGCATTCTCTCTGGATTCAAGCTTTGGGAATTGGAAAATTTCTTTAATTAGGTTTTTCGAGTTCTAGTCAGTTTGGGTGTTCAATTTCACTTGTCCAAAGAGATCTTCCCACTTCAAAATATTTTTTTCTTTGTGAAGAGTATTAAGTTCTTTCTCCTACCCAGCCCTTGCCATCCCAGTCCAATAAACAGTTTTTCCTCAAGATTGTGCTTCTGAGGAGTTCTTTGAGAAGTTATCCAGCTCAATGTCCATGAGTCATAGAGGAATTTTTGCAAGAAATCCAACTCTCTGAAAAAATAACATGAATTTAATTGCACACTTGAACATACTTTTAATTTTTCTCCTGGGTTAATATTGGACATGTCTGTGTAAATAACACTAATGTTAGCCCTTTCCCCATCACTATGGCACGCTGTAGGATGAGCTGTTAGCTTAATTGGGATATTTATCTTGTTGTGGAAATATAAGAATTGCCTATGCTTGTTTAAATAAAGAAAAAAAAAACAAATCTGTTTTAAAACTGTAAAGCTTTTTTGTAGAAGCTCAGTACTTTTCCAATGCACTGTTGTACTAACGCATTAAGAATTAAAATTGTACCATGCTTAGAAATCAAGAATGCTTTTCATACAGACCCCACCACACAGAGAGCAAACTGAACATGGGAGAGCTGCTTTTGTGACTGTGTACCTGTCAAGAGCAGTGCATATCTGTACTATTTATGTGAACAGCTACTGTAACATAAAAACAGTTGGATTAGACATTTAATTGCATTAAAAAAAAACGGAAATTAAATGTTATAATTGCAGTGTTTTGGCTCAGTAATGCCACCAAAAAAAAAAAAAAAAAAGATAAAAATTAGAAACTGTTCTAATGGCTGGTTATTTCTTGGTATGGTTGCAGATATGGAATAATACAAACCCGTGTGTACTGGCTCATTCGCTGAGGTTTGTGCCCAATTTTTCTATCAGCTTTTGCTCTCAATTTTTGAGGCAATGCTGTAGCTTCAGCAAACAACTGTGGATAGGTTGGTTTTCAGTTCTTCACGAGCTTCAACTGTATTGGTGACCTCTGGATGTGTTGAGTGGTCCAGTGTTGGTAGCCTGTGGTGCAAGTGCCACAGGAACTAACTGTACTAACTGGGAAGCACATCGTTAATATTGGGTTCCATTTAAAAATGAGTGCACTTAAATGTGCAGCAGATTCTTGAGAGTAACAGTAAAAACCCAACAAGCTCTTTATATTCCTATTGCACAGAATGAAAATGAATTTACTTTTGAAACTCTGTACATGACGTGTTGCAAATGAGAATTGGAGAATGTACCTCAACTCTCATCACAGTGTGTGTGTGGGGAAACATCCTTCACCCTCACTGACCCCTTCTTTGTTTTATTCTCTAAGGTTTTGGGTTTTTCCTGGTTTACATGTGCAAAGGGAAAGTGGTTTTTATTTATTACTCCAGGGCAGTAGTTCTGAAGGGGTATGAGCTGCTCTTGCTGGCTGTATGGGAAGTGTTGCTTGTTCCTCAGATGACAAAACCAAAGCTGCCCTATCTCTTTTTTCCTAATTAAAACACATTTTTGGTGTTTTATAGTGGTGGGTGCATAAACTATAATTGCTGCTCTAAGCCATTTTAACATCTCAACAGCTAGTTAACGATTCCACAGCATCCCAAAATTCTATTTTTTTTTTCTCCATGTGCATTTTGTGTTGTTGGTTCAGCGGGAAACCCTGACTGGCTGTTGAGCTCGCTTTCCTCCTGGTGGGACACGCCATTGTGGCAGAGGGAACACGAGGGTTCTTTGGGAACAGAACAATCAGTAAGCTCATGGGTTTGGTTTTTCCTTGGACACGCATCAGTGTAAAATTGAAGTTGGCTGTTGATTCTGGGTACTGGGCTTTCTGTGCCAAAATTTCACAGCAAAATAACACTTCTGAATTTCACAGAGCGTAGAATTAGAAGGGAAAAACATGAGTAGTACCATGTTAGATGTTGGAAGTCAGAGATGTTCATCTCAGACTAGAGCTGGTGACCACCAGGAAGGGAGCCCACTATCCCAAACCCACGCGAAGCGTGGCTCTGGTACCTGTCACCCCACCTTTTCCATGGAATTTCCACCTTGGTAGAACTGCCCTCACAGTTCTGTTACAGCTTATAGCATGTCTTAACATTTTATCTTTCTGTAGCAAGAGCAACTAATAAAATCTTGGAGGTTTCCCAAACGGTACCAAGAACAAATAATTTAATCTCAGTTTGGGAGACGATGAATGTTCTCTGTGGTTTCTCTGCCTTTCACAACGCTGAGTGTGCTAAAGGGGCTGGGGGCTCATTGTCTGCGGCAAAAACTTCCTTATGTAGCTCAGTTAATTAGGGTAATTGAATTTCTGTTTATCTAAATTTAGATTGGAGTTAGGAAAAGCCAATATTAACATTTCAGTTGCTTACAGAATATGAAACACTTTAATAATTAGACTAATTTACATGTAATGAATTATTTTGGTAGTGAACATGTGTATTTAGCGCTTCGCTCAGTTTTTTGGTATTTTTGGAGGGACACAGCATCTTCACTCGTGCCTGGAGGGGTAGGAAGGGTTAAAAGGGCGAATTTTGGCACGTTCCCAGGCCTGATCTGCACGAGTGATGGCTTTGGAGAGGCAGAGCCCCGAGCGCCGGTGGCCTGGGTCACAGTGCCACCGTGTGGGATCTGCCTTCAGCACCAGCGGGATTCCTTGCGGGACCAGCAGCTTTTATTTTGGTTTCGAAGGATTCTCCTCGTCATTGCCCAGCCCAGTGGTTACCCTGGGGGTTTTTTTCCAAACATCTAAATTCCTACTGGGAGTGTCTGGTGCGTGAGCTTTCCTTTCAGACAGCAGAGACCCCTACCCACAGCAATGACAGCGGTCACCGGGCCAAACCCGTGTGACAAGCGCACACTTTTAATAATTACATCAGTTACGAGTTACTGTTGGTTTAATTCACAGATTTGTGGGTGCTCACTTAATTTTAATTTTTTTATTTGGGGCTTTTTCTGTCAGGAGACAGAATTCCTGGTGCCGGTTGGATTTCCCTTTCACGTGCATATTTTTTATTTCCTCGAACAAGTTGGGTTTTTTGCAGAGAACTTGGGGGCAGTTAAGTTGTTTCAAAAACGATTTGATTGTGTAGGTACTTCATGCATAGAAATCAGGGAATTTTAAAGGCCTTTTGTAGGAAGCGCTGCCGTGCAGGCGCAGCAGCTGCAGGACACGACGCCCACCGGGTTTGAAGGAGCCGTAATTGTCCATTGTGTCGACTTGCAGACGAAGGGGTTTCCCACCAGAGCTGGCACAATGGCCCATAATGACTGTCATCCCAGTTTCCTGTCACTTGTCTGGGTTATGCAAATGTGGGAGTCCAAGGGCCCCTTTCCCGGGTGGATCCGCAGTGGATAAACAGTTGCCCGCACAACCCAGTGCTCTCATCCTAACAATGAGGGGATGGAGAATGTGAGGGTGAGAAGAGATGGAGGTAAAGGTCAGGGGGGTTCTGAACCTCCCGGAGTGATCTTCGCCTTCACACTGCAGTACAAGCCTCCATCCCTCGTCTCATCCCTACTTTGGGATCGTTGTGTCCGTGGAAGCACTGTCCTGGTTTGGGAAAGGGTCTGTGTGAGCAGGTGAGGAGCCCAGTGCTGGCAGAAATGTCTGCCTGCTCCTCTGCCCTCTCCCAGGAGGAGGAGCTTTGGATGAAGGTTGGCTTGGAGCCACATGGAGGGGATTTATAACAACTTCAGAAATATTTCCAGCCCTTCTGTACAGTAGGCTTTTTGTTTACCCTCGGCTGGGGGGGGGAAGCAGGAGGCTGAAAAGATACAATCAATGGTAACGTACCCAAAGTACAAATAAGTGGTGGTGTGTTAAAAAAAGAGGTTTGCATCTGTTATCCCAGGGCTTCCCAACCTCTCAGACTGTATCTCCTTTTTCTTATGGGGAAAGAATACCATTGAATTTTATTTGATTTATATCTGGCTTTATTCCTTTTAACTAAAATATTTGAGCCCCTTTCCAGAATTTCACTCTGCTGGTAAGGCAGTTGGTTGGGAAGCCCTGAATTCCACTGTGAATGTAACACTTTTCTTTATTATTTTTTCCTTTTTTTTTTTTTTGTACAGTGCTTTACATTTGTTTATACTGGACTTGTTTAATACGAACTGGTACTCGGAGGTTGTTGGACACAGTTTGACCAGGTTTGCCAGCTAACACTTAAGGAGGAGTTTGTTCCCTATGTAAGATGTTATAATGCAAATTTAACTAGACTCAATAAAATGCATGAAGTGTTCATTTTGTGCTGCATCATCACTCCTCGGGTTTGTTCTTACGGTGGGAATGCACTGGAATACACAGTGGTGGATGTGGCAGGAATTTATTTCTCCATACACCTTTCCCCTTGAGGCTGGGCAGATAGGAGGGAGCTGGAATGGTACAGAATTAACTTCTCGGAAGAATTTATTTAATTTATTGCATTAGGACATAAAACTGAAGCAATAAATCATGCTGTGTCCCAGACTTTGTAAATCTGGCAGTGGATAATGTAGGATACAAAAGCAGAATCTCCAAGGTGTCTTCCAAGGAACAGCTGTGACTCCAGGTGCCCATAGGAACCAGGGCTCCATGCAGGGCTGTCAGGGCTGAACCTCCCTGCAAATCCAGTCAGGATTCCAGGAGAATCTCACATCTGGCTAAAAGCTCCATCCTAAAATTAGCAGCTGAGGTATGTGCAAACACTTGAGTGGGAAGGAAGTTTTTTAGGGTGTGGGGAGCTGTATTTATTATCTGTGCTTCCCTCACCTCAATCCTGTTCCTTGGGTGGGAAGTGGGAGCTGCTCGCTGAGAGGAGGGTGATGGCATCGGTACAAGAGGAGGGACAGGAAGGGGTTGTGTCCCTGAAGAGACGTTCTGGGTGCCAGGGCAGGGGCTCTGTGTCACAGCTCCTCAGCACTGCCACTGATGCTCCTCTCCAGCAAGGAGGGGTTGTGGGCTGCTCCAGGGATGTGTGGGGTCAGGATTCTGCTCCAGCTTCACTCTCCACAGGGAGAGCTCTTGGAGAAAGGGTTTTTTTCCCCATTCCCACATGCTTCTTGCTCTTCGAGTGTTCAGTTCAGTCTGAAACTGGGTGTTTAACACAGGTGTTAGCTTTGATTTCAGTGTCTTTATTCATGAAGTGACTCCCACACTTTGTGTATCAGGAGCTCTTTGCCTGGTCTCTGTCTCCAGCCCCTCATCTCCCTGTAGGAATTCAGTTTGGGTAACCCTGGATTTGTTCCTCAAAAACTCCTGATCAACCCCCAAATTGCTTGAAGAGCCCAAGCCAGCCTTGGCACTCGTGTGTGGCTGACTTCATCCCTCTGTTTATTTTCTTTAATACATTTGAGGTCTTTGTCCTGACCTGTAAAACTTTATATAACCTTGTTCCTCCCTCCTGGAGCTTAAACTCTGTAACCTTTTACTCTGTCTTACTCCTCCCTTCAGGATATATTTCCATGGCATATCCAGACCTTCTCAGGGGAGTGTGTTTGGCCGCTTTGCTGGTCCTGCTGCTGGCTGGGAGGAGAAAGGTTGTGTTTGGTGACCTTGTGCATCCCAGAGCAATGGGGGGGGGGGCAGGAATAGCCATCTTTTTGGGGGCCCCTCCCCTTTTTTGACCACTGAGGAGTGGGATGAAGTGTTTGGAAAGAGAGGGGTGGGGAGAGCAGCACAGGCTGGCTGCTCCACCTTGCTCTCCCCAGCTGTTTCAAGTGTGATTGAACCTGTTCTGGGACTTTTAACATAATAAATCTAAACTCAGCTGTGCTGTGGCTCCCTAAACTCTTAAAATAAATGTATATAGGGAAAACTAACCCCACTTTTTAGCCTTAGACTGGCGGGGCATTGTCTGTGACACTAATGAGATGCTGCTGCCACATGCTCCAACTGTTCCCCTGAATAAATCCCCTGCTAAGCCAAGCATGTGAAAATCCAGGCGTCAGGTCCCCTCAACAATGATTACTTCATCCAACAGGAGTCATCCCACATTTGCTGAGGGTTCCTTGAGCTCTGGCACGCTGTGCCAGCAGGGTCCTGGGATTTCAAGGAAAAGGGTTGCCAGGTGGTACCCTCGTGCTGGTGTTGGGGATGCTGGGCTGCAGCACGCTCCCTGTGGCTCTGGCAGAGCCGGGAGAGGAGCCAGCCAGGCTCCTGGTGTCCAGCAGGGATGTGTTTACACTGGTTTAACTTCTCAGGATGCATTTGCAGAATGTGATTTCTCCAGGTTGAAAGTTTGAGGCCAGTGGATTTTAGCTCTGGAGCAGCAGCTTTGCTCGTTGTTTCCTGCAGAAAATGCCATGAAAGACAAAGTGCCTGGTTTGGTTTCTTGGCTTTAATACCTGCTCTAATCTTTCCTTTCACAGCAGTGGAACAGCCCTGGCACTGCCCCAGACCCACACCCCAGGGTTTGCCCTGTGTCTGCAGAGCCAGACCTTGGCTGGCCAGTGGGTTTGAAGGTACCAGAGGGTTTATAGGGGTAACAACTCGAAATGACTTCATTTCAGGAGCCTATAAGGTTCCTCTCCAGAGCAGGATTTATGGAGTGGAGGTGGGACCAGTGCATGCCTGTCCTGAGCATCATTCACTGCTCACCATGCAAGTGAAGGGCTGGAAAAGATGCTATGGAAGAAATAGGTTAATCTCTCTGGGTACTGCTAAACTAAACTAAATAAATCCTAAATAAACTTGGAAATGACTCAGCCTTTGCTGCTGGCACCTTTGGGATGGTTGTGTGTTAATTTGTAAAGATGCATCTAAATAAATTGAAATATTTATGGGAAGGAAGAGGCTGGAAATGCCCTGAGAGCCACTCGCTGCCAGCTGGCGTCCGGCAGTGCTGGTTGTCCATCTTCCCTGCACGTGTGACATGGCCAGGAGGGAAAGGTGGGGGTGGAGAATGATGGAAAGGGGTGAGGGACAGAAGATGGGAAGGCAAAGAGGAGGGGAATTAAACCGAAGGAAGACTGAAGGGTAAAATAAAAAGGCTTTTGAACTGTGCTCGTCTGAGTGGGACTAAAACATCAACACAGTAATGTGTTGATGGAAGAGAACGGGTGGGAGCAAACCCACGGAGATGCCGATGGTTGTGAGGACGCAGAGCAGGTCCAGGAGAGACTCGGAGGCACCGTCTGTGTCCGAGCAGGAGGGGCCGAGCAGGAGGGGCCGAGCAGGAGGGGCCGAGCAGGAGGGCGCCAGGCGCTGCTGGGGCGATGCAGAGTCGGCCACGTACACCGGGGCCGGGGCGGGCTGAGCGATGCTCCAGATGAGACGAGAACAGATTTAGAAGCACCGAATCCCGATGCCGGGCGGAAGAGGTGCGTGCCAGAACAATCGCTGGGGCCCGGGAGGGGCTGTTCGCACAACCCTGCCCAAAATCCCCCCACGCTCCTCGCCTTTCCCGGGCGGGCTGCAGGTGATGGGGAGCTCAGCGCGGCTCCTGTGCCAGAAGAGGACACACGGCTAAAGGCAGCACAGCCCCGAGCCTCGGCAGGGACAGCGCTCCACTCCAAAGGCAGTCCGAGCTCCTCGCATCCCAAGGGATTTCTGCTCCCGCTCCGGGACGATCTGGGGCTGCCCCCAGCCCAGGGCTACTGATGCTTTGGGGTGTCTCTCCTCGCTCTCATTCCCCCCTCCTTTTCCCCTCCCCTGTGCCGTGTTTGCCTTAGATCTCAGCCTGTATCTCCTTTTCCTGCCTGGCTTTGCCCCGCTGCCGGGACGAAGCGGTTTTTCCCTGGCATTTAAAAAGCCCCCAGTCCCAAGGCGAAGGAAAGCGGCGCATCCCGAGCTCAGCGCAGCGCTCTCCGTGCGCTCTCCTCCCCCTCGGGCGATGCTTTCGGGGGCCGGGTACCCCCGTCCCGGCCTAGAGGGACCCCGACACCCCCAGCCCATCCACCCTGCCGAGCCTGGGTGCGGCTGGAACAGCCCCGGGAAAAGATCTTTCCCAAATTATTGCTTTAAATAACGACAGCGAGGCAACGGCTCTAGGGAAGATTTGCATTTCAACGCGGAGATGATTAAAAAGAAAATCTCCTGCCACTCCTCAGTGCATCCTTCAAGTCCTTCAAAGGCGCTTGCAAATGGGGGTTTTGTTGCCTTTTTTTTTTTTTTCCCCCCTCAAGGATTATAATATTTAAGTCCTGCAAAAAGAAAACAGATGGAGAAGAAGACAATGAAAGAAAACAAGGCCAGCCCAGAGGCCGCGGGGAGAGGAGCGGAGTGGCCGGGCACAGCAGTGCCCAGCTCGTGTACACACTGCACATCTGTAGACAGACATATTTGTGCGTGTATATATATGTAAATTAAAAAAAAATCAATAGATAAATGCCGTTTGCACATATTGGTCTAAATTATATGTCATTTAAAACGATTCAATTAATACAAACCATTGGCATGTGGCTCATATTTGATATATAAAACAGACTTGTCATGATATATATTTCATATTATAAAACACACATGCGTTCTGTAGCACAAATATCAGCTATTATACCTAATTAACTTGGTTTAATCCATGATATTTCAATTTAAATGTACGAATAGATATCTAAATGCTGAACCACTGTGTTATAGTAGTGAAAACATCCTTTTAATGTGTTGTGGTTTGGTTCGTTTTTTTCTCACTCCTTTTGTGGAAAAATCCAGAGTTTTGTCCGATGTAAAATGCTTTTTGCCCCATTTTTTCCATGAATTGGGGCCAGATCCAGCAGCCTGGCAGAGCAGGAGGAGGTGGCTGGTGCTCCATGCCCTGTGCTCAGCCAAGCTGAGAGGGGATTTCCAGCGGGCCCGTGCACAAACACACCTTTGGAGACACACACACAAATATATTTATATATATAAATACACATGTGTACGTATGTATATATTTATTTATTTATATGGAATTTGTGGGGATGGACTGTGATGAGCTGCTGCTCCTGGGGGTGCTGGGGAAGCAGGGCAGGGTGTCCCCTCCATCACCTCTCGGGGTGTCCCCACGGATGCACAGCCCACTTTTACCCCACACCCCAGCACCCTCCCAATTCCCCCCCAACTTTCCAGCCATCCCAAGAAGACATTTTGGTATCAAGCTAAAGTTGCCATTTTTTTTGCTGCCTGTGAGTGAAGGGCTGTGCTTCCCTCTCCTTGCTCTGTCCCTGCATGCACAGCACGGAGTCCTCTGGAGGAGCTCACTGCTGCACTCTCATTCCCTTTGAATCTCTGTTTACCATCTCTTATCTCCTGATGGGGTTTTTTTTTAAACACTATTTGCAGTAAATACCCCCAACTTGAAAAAGGGTTGAGGTGCACATTAAAAAAAAAAAAAAGCCCAAGTTATATCAAATTAATGCACGTGTCAGCTTTCATCTAAAGGCAATTAAAGCACCTCACATAAACAAATCATTAATAGAAAACCCTGGATAAAAGCTGTGTTTCAGTGTCTCACGGCCTCTGTAACCTCGCTCATGAACTACCATCCCTGATCTTTCCCAACTCTCCCATAACTGCTCTTATTGACAAGAAAAGATGAATTCTCCTGTGACCAGGAGGTACCTGGAAGGCCTCGTCGTACCCCTCAACCACTGCCAAATCGAAGAAATAATAGTAATGCTGCCTAAAACCAGCCCTGGTGCTGTGGCTGTGGGAGAGCCCCCACGGGATGAAGATGCTGCAGTCCCTGAAGGTGCTGGGTGGGTAAAATCCAGACCCAAAGCTGCCCCCAGGGGAGTGGAAAACATCCAGGAAGCTCATCCTGAGCACTGACACCCCTCTGGGCACCCAGATGCTCTCATGGGTGGATTTTTAAATCATTTTTGCTTCTGAATGCCTCAGTGGGACAAGGACCATCCACTTCCAGCTGTCACCCTTCACCAGCTCGTGGGAACATCTTCCCTGATAGCTTTCAGGACCTTGGAACATCCTTTCCTCAAGGTGCATCAAACACTTAATAAAAATAATTCCCAGGATAAACCCTTGCCTGTCCAGCCCCTCTGGAGAGTTGGCAGCATCTGGGAAAGCTGCTGAGAGCCAGTGCCCACGACCAGCCATAAGGAGACACCTGGCAAAACACAAGGCACAGATGCCTTTTCTTTTTTAACTGGTTTATTCTACACAAATCTTTTTAACAACATTCATAAAACATTAATTACAAAAATGTGCTAATATGGGGTAGGTTTCTTTCTTTTTTTCTTTTTTTTTTTATTCCAACAGTCAGAAATTCACATTTTGAAAGGATAGGCATACTTTTAAGAGACACGTTCACTTTACTTCCAGATACAAAATTTTGAGGGGTTATAAATCACTTACAAGGGGCAGATGGCAAAAAAAAAAAGAAAAAAAGGAATAATTTTAAGCTTCAGAATCTGATTTCAGCATTGAATTGAGCAGCTGCATTTGGACCACTGGCTCTGCTGCTCTGCCCAGGATGCCCAGCAGGCCTGGGCACCTCCCAGGTTCAATCTGGGAGCCACACACAGCTCCTGCTGAGCCAGAGCCTGGAGCACAGAGGAAAAAAAATGGGATTTTCAAAGCTACCAACAGTGCTGCAGCTTTTTATTGAGTCTTTCTAGTGGGTACAGACATGGAGAGGGTGCAATCCACCCCCAAAATCCACGGGCAGGCTGTTTTCCATCAACAGCAGAGCAAATGGCAGCTGTGGCAGGCCATGGCACTGGAATCTGCTGAGCAGTGTGATGGCAGCAAGCTTGGAGGTCCTGCTTCAAAAACAATTACCCAAAACGGCCAAAATTCAAGCCTCTGCCCCGGTGCTCTTATGTGGAGCCAGCTCCAAAATCCACCCATCTGAAAGCAAATATTTGGCTTCATCCTGCTGGATTTCAGGGCAGGCGAGGGGGAGCGGGGTAATTTCCTAATTGCCCTCAGCCTCCCCAGAAAAATCCTGCCTCTGGCTCTAACGGGTTCACATGGCTGAAACAGGATATGCTGGGAAAGTTCAGGCCTGGGGAAGTCGAGCTCTTTCCCGAAAGGATTGGGTTGAACGCGCTCAGCAGCCAAATCCCAACCGGGTTCAGGCAATTTGGCCATCGCCCACCGGAAGGGGAGCATCACCTCGGTGCTGAAACCTGCTCCAGTAAACAGCTCATCTTACACACCACGCTTCAAAGTGTACAAAAAGGACAAAAAAAGAGCTGAATTCCTTGGTAAAACAGAGCCTAAATCTTGTCTCTAATGCCACGGGAGGGCCTGCGCTTGCTGGGCTGGGCGGAGGAGGGTGCAGGGTACGCCTTGGGGAATAGGGTACAAAAAGAGGAGAAACTTTGGAGGTACAAATCCTCCCCCAAAGCCATGCTTTGCAGAGAACAGGAGGGGGTTTCTTGTGTCTTTCCTCTCTGCTGGGAAGGCGGATCCCAGCCCTGCACCTGCAGGGTTTCGCCACCGCGGTGCGTGGGAAGAGGGGACGCGGGGACACTCGCGGTGTCTGGCCTTGAGAGGGGAGCACCGAGGGCACGGCAAAATATTTGCAGAAATAAAGCTACAAAGACCCCCCGGCAGGGGCTGTGCAGGTGGTCCCACCAAAGCCCAGCGATAAGCTCCCTGTCACCAGGGCTAAAGTCCGTGCAGTGGCCGTGCCAGGCAGATAAAGGACCTGGAGCACAGGGTCACCCCTGCGACACCCCCAGGGCTCCAAAGCCCTCTCAGAGCTCTATCCACCCGTGTTTGCTTTCCTGCCAAGGGCTCTCCAAAAGAAGGGGTACAGCTTTATGTTGGTTTGTTACTTGCCCACGGAGCCCCTCTCTGTGCCAGTTCCACGCCTGGCGTTACTCAGAGCACCCTGGAGGAGGATTTAAGGAGCACTTGTCAATCACGTCATCGTCCCCAAAAGTTACAAGGGTGGCTTGTAAGCACCCAAAAGAGCTGCTCAAGTCCATGGCATAAAGGTGGAGGCAGGGGGCTGCTCTGCTTGCCTTGGCTTTCAAAGTCATTCCAATTTTCTGCTTCCAGCTGGAAAGGGAGAAGCAGACTCTGCCAGCGTGGAAATAACTAAATAAAGTTAGGTGCCCCCAAACAAAACTCTGGGGTGCAGGAGCACACAAAAGCCGGGAATGGTTTGCAGTGAAGGATGGAGGGACAGCAAAGGTCTCAGCTGGATCTGTCCCCCTGCATGCAGAGGATTTGATCCAAGTTCACCTTTACTCAGGTGAGGATTATATGGCCACTTACAGAGGCAAGTGTCAGCCAGGGTTCAAACCCAGAGCAGGTGAGATCCTCAGCTCCAAATCAGGCTGTCCAGAGCAAATTGCTCTTGGCACCCACGTACCAAAGAGACCCTCTGCTGCCATGCAGAACATTCCCATGGCACTGCCAGGCAAGGGCAGCAATGTCCTTGCCCAGCCGCTGACCACCTCCCTGCTGGCTCCTCCAGGCAGCTCAGCCCAGGGCGTGATGAGGCTCCTCCTCAAGTGGCAGCCCCAAAGCACCACCATGGTGGGAGGCAGAGCCAAAACCTCCTGAAATTGGGGGTCCCCAAACCCCACGGTACCACAGCAGATCTGAAAAAGCCCTCAGACTTGGCTGGCAATTAGGATGTGGCCTTCCCACAGCTCCCACAGCAGGGAAATGTTAGGAAACCTCAACCCCAGCCGGAGAGAGGCCAGAATTTGTTAAATTTAAGCTCTGTGACTTCCAAACTTGTGTTTGCCTGGCTGCAGGACCTCAGGGCAGGGCAAGCTGCAGTGAAGCAGCTCCTGCATATTGTTTCAGAACTGAAAAAAAGCTCTAAGCCATGAATCATGGCACTTCCCAGGCAGCTCCCGAAGCCCTGCTACCCTTCCCATCACAAATACAACCATCCCTCCAGCCCTTCCAGCTTGGCTGTCCCGCTCCATCTCTCAGCCAGAGTGAGAGGAGTTAAATCCGATGCCTCACTCTGCAGTAGAATAAAAAACAAAAAAAAACAAAAGAAAAAAAAAAGAAAAGACAAAAAAAAAAGAAGAAAAGACAACAAGTTGGTTTTGAACACCCTCAAGGTAAAGATTTAAGAGGCAGCCCCAGCCCAGCCCCGAGCAGGCGCTGCTGGGACACGTCCTGGGCTCACTGCACACTTACATAAGGCTCTGCAGCTCTGCAAACACCCCGGCCACAGGGTGAAGTGGGGCCCTCCCCACTCCCTTCCACCCTTTTCCCACCCAAGGGGCTCAACCCACCTCCCTCCCCTTGCTGGCTCCCAAAGCTGGCCGAGTCTGGAGTGCTGGGCTCCCCCTTCCCTTCCCAGAGCAAGGGAGAGGGGCAGGAATCACAGCCTGGCACTCGCAGGGGAGGGAGAAGGTTGGGTTTTTAATTAGAAAGCTGAGTAAAAGGCAGCCCCAAGGAGGATGGGGATGTGCTGGGCTAGGACAAGATGGTCCTGATGGAACAGGAGGGGCTTTGGGATGAAGCTTTTTGCAACAGGTAGGGACCCATTTGGCATCACACCGCCAGACCACCACAGGCTAAACGGATTTTCAGAGAGCAGTGCAACTCCTCCCTGTTCACAGATGCTCCAATCACACAATCCCACCTCTCACACGCCACCAGTCCGCAGAAATTCTTGCAAACTGCCTGGTATTCAAAAGGGCCAAATGAGAGCTGCAGCAGCAGCAGCAGCAATCTGACAAACAAGCCCCAAATACTCCCTGTATGTTGACACTGCTCCAACCTTTGCCCTCCCCATTCCCACCTGTGTTTGCTGATGAGGAGACCTCTCATTGCTGTTGGCCAAAGCTGCCTTCCCCGCTGCAGAATTTGCCCTTGTGTCCACCAAGGGCAGGATTTGGACCAGACAAACACACCGAGTGTGGTTTTGGGAGGCTGGTACCACACTTGGGTCTGGGATAGGATGAGGAGTGGCTTCCTCTGACCAAACTGGGGTGGTCAAGGAAGCACCTCATCTCTCCAAATCTCCTAGAGGGTCAATAATAAAAGCCATGAGGGATGATCAAAATTTAGGGGGGACAGATGTGGGTAGCAGCACCCCTCCTGGGCAGAGCTCCTGGCTGACACAGCTGCTCTGATGTGCAGTGCTAAGCACCCCTTGCAATGAATGCAGGCTTCTCCCAGGGCAAGGACCTTTGCAGGCATGTGGAGCAGTTAAAGCAAGAGGAATTCTGTAGAAATTTGGGATTTGAACCATAAATCACCTTATGAGCCGGGGAGGCTTTGCCACACAAAGTCTGGGCGCAGCCATCAGTGGGGCTCTGCCGTGCAGCCGCTCCCTCAGCCCAGATGGGGTTTGGAGACAGCTCTGCTCACCCTCTGCTTGCTCTGAAGAAGCTACTTCTGGAATTTAAATTCCTCATAAGCTCTCCTTTGGGGGCATTAAGGTCCAAAATATGATTTAATGAACTTCATCCAACTCTGATGTGAATTAATGCCCCAAAACTTGCAGAGGGAGTACCAATGAGGAGTTTTTTATTTTCTTCCGCTGTCAGAGGGCTTTGAAGCTGCACCACTGCCAATGGTCCCACCCAAGAAGCATCACATTAACACCCTGCCCTAGGCTAAGTCTGGTAGATCCCAGCTGGAGCCAGGGTTCTGTGGTCCAAGCCCTGCCTCCTCCTGCAGCTTCATCTGCCTCCCGTGGCTCCCAAAACTCAGCGATGGCTCAGCAGAGCCACAGCAGACGATGCTGTAAGGGCCATGAAGGGTAAGAACAGTCATGGAAAAGCGTATCCAAGAAAGAGACAAGCAGACATCTCATTTTATATCATAAACAGACACGTCACAACACACCAGGTAATTTTCCAGCTCGTACGGGGACAGAAGGGCCACAAGACCACAAGACCTTACAATGCATCAGCCAACATGGGTTAAAAACAGGGCCAGAGGGACATGCAGGGTCCTGAGCCTATTATATACAAAAATACCACCACTGCCTGTGGGAGGGGGCCTCCACTGAACCCAAATTTCCACAGCAAAGACACATCCTGGTGTTACAAACCCCGACACTTGCCCAGAGACCAAGGGATGGTTCCCATGACACACGTCCCTCCTGGAACATCTCAGTTTTTAAATGGCAGGAGAAAATAATGAATATCTGATGAAGGATGGGTTTGCAGTCAGGATAAATGTGAGTTTTGTTTCTTGCCCTCTCCCAGGAAAAGGTACCCCAGTCCCAGCTGGCTCCTTGTTCACACAGGGACCCACCAGGGCAGGAGAACTTCCCTTCTCACTCATTAGCCACACTCGTTAGCAATCCCTGGAGATGATCATACAATCATGGAATGGTTTGGGTTGGAATGGATCTTAAAGCTTATCTCATTCCAACCCCTTGCTGTGGGCAGGGACACCTTCCACTACCCCAAGTTGCTCCCAGACGTGTCCAGCCTGGCCTGGAACACTTCCAGGGACCCAGAGGTAGCCACAGCTTCTCTGGGCAATTTGAATTTCTACAATTTTCTGTGGGCAGTGACAGATTCCTGCCACTCAGTGTGGTGGGCACCCACTGGCTGCGTGACTTCCTTGCGCTCTCTCCCTCTCCCCCCGGATCAGCACTGACCCTGCACCAGCTCAGTGACAACACACGGGCTACGAGTTAAATGCTACTGGGGCTGTCAAACCCTTTGGAAAATCAGGATTCCCCACCAATGCTGACTCGTGCTTATTGCTGCATAATACACAACTGGGCCCCAAAACGAGCAGTGGCACCCTGTGCCCTGAGCCAGCAGCATCCCCACACCCGTGGGTGCCCCCGTGCCCAGCAGGCAAGCCACCTCCCAGCACAGAGCTGCTCCATGACACAGGGGCTCTGTCCCAACCCTGTGTGCCTCAAAGCCACCAAAATGCTCATCTTGGTGGTGATCCCATGGATTTGGCCCCACAGAGCCAGGCACTGTGGGCTGTGCCAGGAGCTGCCCCTCTGTTTTGCAGCTCAAAAGCCCAATCATTAATTGCTGGGTGAGGAAACGGAGGTGGAAAGTGGCCAAGGGACCTGCTGGTCTCATCCATGCATTTTTTAAGGCATATTTTGCAGGAAGGGTGTGCTCCTGCGTGACTCCGATGGCTGGAGCCAGCCGAGCTCCCAGTCATCCCAGCTGCAGCTCCCTGGGGGTGTGGGAGAGCAGCGGGAAAGGAGGAAAGAAGAAGATGAAAGCGGGACTCGCTGACATTTATTTGGTTTGTGCATCAGACTAAAGCAGCATTTCCTCCTTCGGATCTCTGGCTCCAAAACAGCCCCAGGTGCTGGACGGGGAGGGGGCTGTCTCACTTGGATGTGACACCCGAGTGACACCGGAGAAGGAGAAGGATGAACAGCTGCAAAGTTCAACAAGTTCCATCCGTGGCCTGCTTGGAAAAGGCATTTATTAGCTGTAAACCTCTGTCGTGACGTATAGAAAACTGGGGAGAGGAGCGGGAGCTCGATCAAGTTTGAATCCTGGTGAGAGTTCTCCTTAGAAAAATGGCTGGGGGGGGGGGGGTGAAACAGGTGGCTTTGAAATCAAAACTGTCCCCCCCCCAAAAAAAAGAGCGTTTCTGCTAGTTAAAAGCCTTTAACTAGAAGAACTTCTTGTGTTTTCTCCTTTACAAACATAGTGCATCTGCAATCACTGGGAATTACGGTCCGTCTAGGGAAGGGCCTTGCTGGGACTGTGGAGAGGCTGCTGGTGTCCCGGGGAGAGCCGGCGGCGGCGTCACATGTGTGCTTCGGAGGCTGGGCAGCCCGGCAGCAGCTCCCCGTTCACCACCGCCTCCGACACCAGCATCTTGTCTTTGCCAGAATCCAGGCGCTGCTTCTTCAGCATCCTCTGATGGACCAGCGGCACCACGGAGAGCACCAGGCCGCCGATGATGGGGGGCACCCCGGCAAAGTAAAAGGCTGCGTCATAATTCTCGAAATAATCATTGAGGTATCCTGGAAGAGAAGAGCGATGGGGGTTAGGGCTGAGTCAGTCTAATGAGCTCGTTAGTCTAATGAGCTGCTTGTTCCCTCCTTCGAGTGCAGCTTGCGTCACCTACCAGATTTGGGGAGATTTGGATTTTTAAAATAATCTTTTTTTTTTCCATTGCATTTCTTGGAGTTTTTATGCCCTGGATTAAAGGATGTGTGCAGCCAACATTGTGTACCAAGGGAGCGGAGAAGGAAAGCCTCAGCCATCCTTCCTGTTTCACCAGAGCAGGACACAGTCGGACACATCCCAGACAATCCCAAACGCAAGCTGAGACGTGTTAAACCCAGCTCTTCTTCCCAGAGGCTTGCCAGCCAGGAGGCAATGGGAAAAGTGGGATGGGGCTGTCCCTCTACTGATTGTCTCCATTTGGAAGCCCTGCCCATATGGATGTTTTATCTCCAGCTGTGAAATACACGCTGCCAGTTACAAACAATAGCCAAGCCCTTAAAACCCAGCAAGGTTCTGCATTTGTCTGGCAAGTTCCAACACAGCCAGGCCTCCTTGGAGAATAGCACATGGCCATTGATCAGCACTGGAAAATCCCTCTGAGTGCCTCCTGCGTGGACACTTCCCTGGGAATTAGGCCAGTGCAAATTCACCCAGCAAGTCCCGCTCAGGGGGTCCTGGGGCAGCACCCTCCCAGTGGGAGGTCTGTGACCCCCATGCTCCTTCCTGAGGGTGTTAAAGTGAACTTTGCTGCCGGAAGCAGAGAGATCGGAGGTGCTTATCCAGCTTTGGCTTAGTGCTGCTGATGCAGAGGTCCTGCTGCTCAGGGGCAGCTCTGGCCAAGCCCTTGCTGTTAAGGACGTTGGGGTTATTGCTGTGCTGGAACACATGCCCAGGTGTTGTGGAGGCTCAGGTGCCTCCATCTCCAACTTCAATTCCATCTAAAAGGACTTTTAGAAAATTAATGTCTGCCAATTTTTAGCTCAGCTTCAAACAGAAATCACTTCACGAGGTCTTGGGTCACTATTCCCCCAATGGTCACCTTTCATCAGCCTGGAGAAAGGGCCTGAGATGCCACAGGACATAGCATGGGGTGATGCCACACCTGCTCTTCAACACCCACATGACCTGATAAGGCAGAAAGCTCAAACCAGCACGTCTGGTCTCACACCAAAACACCACCATGGGTGAAAGCTGCCACCGGCATCTCCCTCCCAACCGCTGGGTCCTGGTCCAGCACTGTGGTGTTACCAACCTGCTATGGGCGTGCCCGCGGTCATGGGCACGGCCATCAGCCCCATGAGGTACCCTATGGCCTGGGACGCCTGCATGGGCCCCACCAGCTCGAAGGCGATGGGGGCCATGATGGTGGTGAAGAAGCCGTCGCAGAGGCCGAGGAAGAGGCAGATGACAATGACGCCCTCGAAGCCTCGGCACTGGGGGATCATCATGCACAGGAGGCCCAACAGCATGAAGGACGCAACCTGGGGAGATAAAAGTGGGCGTGAGAGTGGGGATGGGCAGCAGGCAGAGTCATGGAGATGACACTGAACAGGTCAGTGTCACTGCTCCCTGCTCTGGACCCAGCAAAGCCACCCAGCTGCTGCTCCTGTCTCGGAGAGGCCCTTAAGAATAACCTTTTAAGAAGGGTTAAGAAGGATTAGCTGCTGGATTAGCTGCTAGATTTCAGCAGTTTGTTCTTCAAAAACCACAAGGAGGTGAAAGGGTGTAGGTAGTTTGGGAAGGGTTGCTACTATGGAGTTTGATTGCTGGACACCGATCCCTCAGGTCATGTGTGTAACTCCTCTTACACATTTCTGTAGTAAATTATCTTCCCTCACAGCAGACAGTGGTTGGTAAAGGCTTTGTGACTGACAGTTTTAAGCAGAGTGTGGACACCAATGCAGAGACACCACCCCTGCCCTGCTGTGGTTGGCCAGCACCTCCACGGAGGGCTGGACACACCGTACCTGCAGGTAAATCTTCTTCAGCCCGGGAATGCAGTCGCCAATGCGGCCCGAAACCAAGCGCCCCAGCCCCGACATGGCCCCGAGGCAAACCAGGAGGATCCAGTCCTTTTTGGTTTCCTGAAATCGCTTCTCCACGTATTTGACCTAGGATGCACGGAAGGACACAAGGACATGAAGCCACAGTAAGTCGATCCCTCTCATCTCCCCAAAAGGGACGAGACTTCCTGCAGAGTGGATTTGGGGTGGTTGTGTGACCCTCGTGTCCCCACCACACTGACCTGCACCCTCCACCCACCCCAAACCCAACAGGCCCTTCCTCTCCTGCTACCAGTGCTGGTCCTTAGGAGTGCTGGGAAGTGACCCTGGCCCACCCTGGCACAGAGAGGACACACAAAACCATATCCACCACTATTCCCATTTACAGGATGTGCAGCACTTTCTTGGCTTTGAGGCTTTTGGTGCCTCTGTCCCTACTGCCCATCCCCACCTCCTCACTCCGGGATCTCTCTTCCCTTCCAGTCCCAGCCACGGCCCTTACCAGGTTCATGTAAGGTACGAGGTATCCCAGGACAGCAGTAGCGATCCCAAAGGCCCAAATCCGATAGGTCTTTCTCCGGAAAACCCTCAGGTTGAAATACTTGCGGGTCTGGGCCCAGCACTGCTGCCTCATGCTCCGGCTGCCCAGCTTGTCCTGCCCGTCGTGCTGAGAGTCACAAGAAGGTGGCAGGATGGGCCGGTAGGTCATGGACAAGAAGATCTGGATGAGCATTAAGGCACTGAGTACTTGGAAAGTGTGTGCCAGCCCGATGGCACCCCCAACCATCTTCAGGAAGAAGGGGAGTGGCACAGAGATGAGGCAGCTGCCCCCGGCCACGATGCCGTTGGCCAGACCCAGGCGGCGCTTGAAGTAGTGACCGAGGATGACCAGCGAGGGCTGGAAGGCGAAGGAGCTGCCACAGCCAAAGAGGATCCCATATGTGAAGTAACGGACTTCCAGAGACCTGGTGGGAACAAAACACATGGAAGTGGTGATGTCAGGCAGAGGTGAGGAAGCCTCCTCCCCCGCAGTCCTGCAAAGGCCCGGGTCTCACACACCACAGGTGCTGCACGGACAGTCTGACCTCCAGGAGCTTATTGCCTCACCAAAGCAAGGATAATCCTCACTTTACAGCTGGCACGTAAAATCTTTGGGAAAATGAAGTGTAGCTGGGAAGTGCTTTCTGCAGCCAGGAGAAGGCAGCAGCCAACCTGGCCTCCTTGGGAAGCTGACATTACTTCACTGGTTTTTAAATTACAGCAAACAAGATTTTCTAAGGTAGGGATGGTGGGATATTTTTAGCTAGAAATCCTTTTAATTTTTCCACTGAAAGGACTAATTGAAAACATTCTGCACCCAGCGTTTGGAAGCAGAAGGCACCAACCCTGCTGGTTATTAGGCACGGAGGAAGGAAATGTGGTGTTTCTGCCCAGGCTCCAGGCTGGTTAATTAAGTTCCTCTTCTTTAAGCTCCTCCAGGAGCTTAAATTAGACAGTTAATAGATCTCATTTGTACCTTAACATTGGTGGCTGCACTTGAGGAGGGAGTGAAGTGGCTGCTCTACAGAGCAGAAGGAGAGTCCTGAGAGCCCTTGGAAGGAGCTGCTTCCCAATGGCCAGCCCAATTTTCCCAACAGAAGCAGCTGTCAAAGGAGCCTGGATTTAGGCAGCACAAAAAACCTGTTGTGTTTCTCCCCAGATGAAGGATTTTTTTCTTCATGCCCATGCCATACATGCAGCTGCAGCGGTCTGCCATGGGATACTGCCTGCGAGGGAAGCGTGAGGGAAACCTTTGGGCAGCTCAGGGTGTGCGCTCCCACCCTCAGAGCAATGCTGAGTGCTGCTCCCAAAGCTGGTCAGGAGACAGCAGCCCACATCTACCAGAGCAGCTGGAAGCTGGGAAAACCTTTACAAGCACATCATTCCTTCCATTACACGCTCATCCCTCCAGCCTGCCAAGCAGAAAGCAGAAAACGGTCACCGTGCCCGGCGGCTCCGAGACAAATGACTGTCATGAAAGGCAATTTCCATCCACTCCGGAACAAAACCACATCAGAAGCCCCCTCTGTGGGAGCCAGGCAGGCAGCTGGGCCATGTGGGCCCTGTCCGACCTCCCACGCACCAGCCCTGGCTTGGTCCCAGCAGCCCTGGTGCCGCAGCTAAGCTGACGTGTTGGGTAAGTGGAGACAAACGCCACAGTTCCCATCTGCTCCCCAGTGATGCTCAGACACCCCTGCATGAGCAGGGGCTCCTTCCAGCCATGCTTCTTAGCCAGGATTTCCCAGCCTGCTTACTGGGAATCAGCCAGCTGCTCTCCGGTGGGAAGGGCGGCACCGTCTCCTCGGATTAGGAGGTTGCCAATGGGTAATTGTGTCTCCTGGGACAAGGAGGTCTCCCTCCATCAGCTTCCTCTTGCTTCCAGCTCTCAGTGGGAACAGCCCTGGTTCATCCTTGCTGGCAGAAGTTTGGGGGATTCCTCTGTGCAGGAGAAACTGGGCAGAAATCGCGGAGGGGAAGGAGAAGCAGATGAAAAGGGACCCAGCCCTCCCTACAGAACAGAGGAGGAGGGCTGGGAGGGCATTGGGGGCATATGAAGACAGCCCTGCTGAGCTGGCCATCATCTCCCATTCCTCACACTACACCAACACCTTAAACTGGAGGGAAGCTGAAGCCTTAACTGGGATTTCTCTTTTCTTGAGAGCACACAAGGTCTCCGGTGGCTCGAGCTGGTTACAAGTGCAGGAGACACCTCCGAGCAAGGCAGTAGAGAGGAAAAGCCTCTCCTTGACGCCATCCAGCCTTCCCCAGAGCTTCACTTTTCAGCATATTTGGTTTCTTTAGTGGTTTTCATAGAAAATTCCCAATATTTTGAGACAAGAGGCACTGAGCTGGGTGCAGGGGTCTTGCCACACAGTCTTGGTGGCTCAGAGGGTTTTTGGAGCAGCTCAGTGCAGTGTTGGGAACTGCTGCTCCTCCATTTGGACAAAACAAACCCATTCCAGAGAAACCAGGAGACAGAGCGGGGATGATGATCCACCTCTGCCTGGGCCCACCAAAGCCAGGCTTTGGTGTCCCTTTGCACCCGTGCTTGTAGCACGGGGGGATGATCTCCAGCTGCGGTGGAGGGACTTGGCGAGAGGGACCAAAAAAAGCTTCTCTGTTGTTCTGGGAGAGCAGGAGCCACAAGCCCCGAATTTCAGGAGCAGCCTTCACCATCCGGATGGAGCGCTGCCAAATCCCACAGCCTCCCTGCTCTTCCTCCGGCCCCGCTCGGCTCTGCCATCGCAGCTTCCCTCGCTGCGGTCCAGCTGCAAAGGGGCTCCTTTCTCCCTTGAAAGGCAGCCAAAGGAATGTGGTCCGAGAGCGAGGGGCAGGAAATGGGGATTTCTGTAGCTCTCCTGGAAATGGTATTTCTCTCTGCCTGTACTGTTTGATTTTTTTTTTGAAGCCCAACACAACAAGCCCCTGGCAGCGGTGTAGTCCCACGAGCCCTTTTTTTTTTGCACAAATATTTTACAACAGAGCAGGGGGAAAAAGTCCAAGCTCTGTTGATTAGAAGGAAAGCAGGATTCCATGGGAAGCTCCTGTGATCTGCATACCAGGCCACAGCTTCCCTCAGGACCCACTGCACCTCTTATTGTTACCTTTGGAAACACAAAGGGTGGCACCTGAGGAGGAAGTTGCAGGCAGTAGTTCCTTCCATGCCACAGCCCAAGATGGTTTTAGCATCCCAAAAATCCCATCTGCAATTGGCCACAGTCCTGGAGGCTTTGCCTGAGGAGCAGAACTGATCCCCACTCCCAGCATAATGGGGGGATCCCACAGAGGAGGGCTTGGGCATCCAGGGAAAAAGGGCTGGGATGAGCACAAGGGTCTCACTGACCAGGAGGAGCGCAAGCAAGTCGCCCTCTGGAAAACTGGTGTGTATTTGCTTTAGAAACCCACTCCTTGAAGCATTTTAATTAAAACAATATTGATTTTAACTGAAATCCAACCCAAAGCAATGTTTTTATTCAGAAAAAGTGGGGCAAATGCTGCTTTGGAGGTGTCTCCGTAGAGCCTCTGAGACTGTGTTCAATAAGCGTCACATAAATTACCCCAGACGTGACCTCTTTTTGCTCCCTCAAAGATGCCAACCCCGATTTCTGGGCTGGAAAGACACACAAGGTACACCTGCCATCCAAATGCACATTGGCCAGCGCCTGCCAGCAGAAATTCATGGCATGGGGTCAGGCATGGAAAACAAGGAGCAGCAGTGGCCCTGTGCTGCCGCAAACACACGAGCCAGGGCAGGAACACCACAAACTGCTCCAAACCCTGTCTGCCTTCCCCTCCCTGTCTGCCCTGCACAGAAACTCCCTCTTAGGCGTACTCTACCAAATATTATTTTAAGCATTAATTTACTTTCAGCACCAAATGTGAAAACGGTTGCAAAGGAGAACATTTTTCTCTGTGAGTGCCTCTCTGGAGCTGCCTGTGAGAGGCAAACCAACCTCTCCTGCTGTTTTACAGATCAAATGAGGGACCTAAGTGCTGAAATCCCAGAAAATACAGTCCCTTGCTTGGGGAAAACCTGCTCTCCTTTAATCTAAGGACACAAGGTTCAGTTTGGAGGGGAACAGGCTGAGCACACGTGGGCTGTAGGGATGCCAGGACACCTCTCGCGTGGATGGGAACCACCTGCTTTGGCCCCAAAGGCAGCAGCAATGTGTTGGCAGGGAACAGGGAAGAAGAGGAGCTCTCCAAGGAGCTGCTCCACAGCCTTACTTGGTGAAGGAGCTGGAGAGAAGCCCGATGAAGGCGATGGCAGCTCCCGTGGCCGCTGTGGTCCTGCAGCCAATCCGGTCGGTGAAGATGCTGACGATGGGAGAGCAGAAAAAAATCATTCCCATGGCCAGGGAGCCGACCCATGCTGGGGAGAGAGAGGAGAAAGGTGATGGTCAGGGTGGGACATCACACAGGGGCAGTGGGGAGTCAGCCAGGGACCAAGTGCAGTTTTGAAGGTGCCTTGGCAGAGAGGCAGCCCCATCACACCATTAATTAACAGTGTTAAGTGCTGTTAATTAACAGCACCGCTCACAAATGACACAGAGCCCACTTGTGCTGCCCGGTGGCACCACAGACGGGGCACAGTGAGGGAGCATGGACAGGTTTTCCTTGTCTTCCTCTCTGCTGGGTTTGTGTGTCCCAGGGAAGGCACCGAGTTTCAATGCTTTTTCCAAACAACCTTTGCTGCACATGGGAAGATGCCCCACTGATGCCACTTCCACCAGGAATCCCCCCAGCTAAAAGCCCCCTGAGCTCCTCCAAGCCCTTTGCTCCCCAGCTTTGGCTAGGAAGAGTTTCCTATCCTGCGTTACAGCCCTGCATTCCCACACTCACCCAACCGCTCCCTCGCTCCCCACAGGCAGCACTCCTCACCTTCCCCTCTCCCCACGTTCAGTGAGGATTCCTGGTTGCAGCTGAGCTGATGGAAACACGTTTATCCCAGGTTAAATTCCACCCCTGGCCCTGCCGGGCAAAGCCCAAGTGGCACCATCGTGCCCTGTCTCCTTTGCAGCCCACTCTGGAGAAAAACACTGTCTGTCTGTCTGACTTCCTTTCCAGAAACTTTAATTGTTCACAGATTTTTTTCAGCCCATCATAGAATCGTTAAGGTTAGAAAAGCCTTTTAAGATCCTCAAGTCCAACCATTGCCCCAGCACTGCCAAGCCCAGCACCAACCCACGTTCCCAAGGGCCACATCCACACTGCTTTTCATTCCCTCCAGCGACAACGATTCCATCACTGCCCTGAGCAGCCTGTGCCAGTGCTTGAACACCCTTTCAGAGAAGAAATTTTTCCTAATATCCAACCCAAACCTCTCGTGGCACAACTTGAGGCCATTTCCTCTTGTCCACAGTCTTCTCCTCCCTGCCCTCCACCTTCTCCTTTTAATTGTTTATGCGACTATTTTGGGGAGGAAAGGCAGGATTTCAAGAAAAGCAATGTGGTAAGGAAAAGAATTTCAATTCTAGCAGCTCTGAGGAGAAGCAAGAGGTCCCCTAGGTGGTGTGTGGGGCAGAGCAAGATGGACAGAGGGACAAGGGGCACCAAAGTGGGGGGACCTTCTGGAGCATCTCCAAGCTCCAGCTACTGGCTCTGGGCTGCTGAGCACAGCCCCGGGACATGTGGTCCTTTTAACTTTTCTTACATCTTTCAGGGTTGGGGTTTTTTTTTGCACCCAAGCCAAGGGCTCTGCAAACCTTTTCAGCACAGCCCTGCACAAAAACACCCTCATGGTCCTTCCAGAGCCGTGAGATCTTCAAAAAATAGCCAGGTCCCTATTAAAAGCGAATCCCAGCTATAGAACAGCCTCTCCAACCTCTGCCTTTCACAAAAGGACCACACAAAGAAGCTCTCCCGAGGCTGGGAAGAGCTGACCCTTCCAAATTAATTATAAGTTCACAAGGACCCAATTTACTTCAAAATCTTCCTTAATAAATGCAGAGTGGGGCAATAAAATGAAAAGCAAGGGCTGCGCGGGAACCTCGTGGGACTGGCTGGGCTCTCGTCTCAACTCCAGGCAAAAAGACGAGAGAGGGGAAGGGAGAGGGAGAGGACCCCCCTCTCCAGCTGATTTTCTTGGTTATAAACACAAGGCACAGTGTAACGAAAGTCCCTCTAATAGGATTAGGTGGCACGGATCCAAAGAGCCGTCCAAAACAACTCCGAGAGGGGGTGAGGGGTGGGAGGCACGCCAAGATGGGAAAGGCTCGTTAAATTGGATAATATACTTCCAGAAATGTTCCTTCTACTCCAGCCAAGGCAGTAAAACGTTAGATGGCCCCGTCATGTTTGAAGTTTGTTATTTTTGGAAATTACTTTAAGAAACGCGGAAATAAAAGCATAAAGCGAAGTATTAAATTTAAAGGGCCAGATTCGGATCTTAATAACCCGGGGATTTGCATGCAAATAGGCAGGATCAATCTCTGGCCCCAGAAATGCACACTCACCTGCAGAGATCAAAGCAAACCCGGGGCAGGAGGCTCAGCAACGGGCGCTTAAAAGCTCCTCCAGCTCTGGGTTTGCAAAAAGGAGATATGGCTCAATTAAAATTGGTAAACACACCAAAAAAAAAATGAGTCCTGTGGCAAATTGCTCTACCTTAGAGAAAGGGCTTACCACAAGCAATGAATAAAAATAGGCTTGGGGAAGAACATCCAGTTAAAATTAGTAAGAACAATAGCCTCACTTCCAGAGCGGGGTTTTGTCTTCCCAGCGCTTCCCAGCGAAGCCCCGGGAAGCCGGGAGGGCTGGGCGAGCTCCAGCGCTGGAAGGAAACCTCGGCAAAATCTGGGGGCAGGAGAAAACTGCCTCAGTGCTGCCTCCAATCCCGGTGTGATTCACATCAGAACAGCCCCAGGGAGTGGGGTGCACAATTTCCCCCCCTGTTTCATCCCCTGTGATCTCCGTTCACCTGGGTTGGGGCAAGGATGGAGGGAAGTCGTGGCAGAAAAGCCCAATTTGGGAAACAAATGGAGTTCAGGTGAAGCCTGGATCCAAACCCCCCCTTTTGGGCATAGTCCTTGGATCCACTCCAGGGAAAGAAGGGTTTATTTTGGGCAATCTGCGGTATTGAAGTTTCTCCTGGACTTTGCTGGATGTGAAAGGCAGAGGCAGCCATTCCTCCAGCGGGAACCAGACAGGGCTCAGCACCTTCCCTCCTACAGCTTCTTCAGCGCTGGAGAAGTTACCTCTTGATTTAAAGCCCATGGGAGAAAAAAGGGGGAATTTTTACTTCTGATTTACACCAGGTTTGGATGAGCCTGGCCACACCTCCTACCCTCTGTGGCTGATAAGCTGGGCGAGATATGGAAACACACAGACAAGCCCCCACAGGAAGCACGGAGTCTTATCAAGCAGGTCCTAAAAGAAGCAATGGAGCGAATCCAGCTGAGGATGGGGATGGAAGAAGCTCAAAAGCTGCCAGAATTTCGACAGGGATCGGGTTAAGACTTGATTGTGTTTTAGGGTGCTGTGAGTCCAACCAGCTCCTGGGAGCACCAGCTGAAGGAGCTGGGTTTGGAGGTGGGGTGCCATGGGGCGGCCTGGCTGGTGACAGCCAGGTGACCCTTTCTCCAAGGGATCTCTTGACAGAAACACAAATTGCTTCAGAAACCACATTTTTAGTAATAATATATAATAATTTTTATTTTAATAATAATAATAGTAATAATAATAATAGTAGGCATGAAAGCACTCTGCTTTTGGTGAGGTGAAATGCAAATGACTTCTGATTTGGGGGTTGCTGATACTAGAGGTGACTCAAGGTGTGTTGTCCCTCCCTGATGACCACCTCTCTGCTGGCCCTGCTTGGCACTGAGAGTTACCTCAAGCCCAGACCTGTCCATCCCACCCTGCTCCCACCACAGCCCCTCCTGAAGGGATTGAAGCAGCAGCTGGAGAGCTGGGACCCTCCAGGGCACACGCCCTGCTCCAAGGGGCTGGGGGACAGCACCAGCCCCAGCTGCCACCCCAGCCCAAGCCACCTACAGAGCTGATGGAACCTTCCTGGTGGTCCCAGGGATGTTCTGGATAGGGGAAGAGCCCAGCATGGGGCTGGTGCTGCTTTGCTGGAGCAGAGTTGTTGACCAAGGAGAACATTCCACTGGCAGCTCTCACACCAAGGGGAAAGCTCCAGCTAAAGCTCCACAAATTGCTCCTTCCCACCTTGACCTAACAAAGGCAGCCAAGCTGGTGGCCCGTGGCTGATCCAAAGCAATGTGGCCTTCAACACGGACAGGGAATACAGAGGCTGAAGGTCTCCAAGGGGAGCAGTGATTCAGTGGTGTAGGAGATCACAGAATCAGAGAATCAGAAGGGTTTGGGTCGGAAGGGACCTTAAAGACCACCCAGTTCTACCCCCTGCCATGGGTAGGGACAACTTCCACTGTCCCAGGTTGCTCCAAGCCCCATCCAACCTGGCCTTGGACACTTCAAGGTGTTGGAATAGCATGGCCAGGATGATCCATCCTTCCTGGCACCCTGGGTTCTGGACAGAGTGAAAACTGGCAAGGTGACCCATTTGCCCACCAGCCCAACAGCACCAAGCTGTGCCCACAGTGGAGGAGGGACCAGCAGTGCTTTGTTCACCTTCTTTTCCTCCTGCCAGTGGGTGACAAAGCTCCTGTGGCAGAGGAGGACAGGCCCATGGGTGTTGGGGGGCTCAGCTGCCCTGCAGTGAGGCTGGTGATGCTGAGGGGTCCCTGAGGGCAGTGAGCACCATATCTGTGTGTTCATGGTGGGCAGGGCTCCCAGGGTCAGTCCAGGTGGTCCCACCTGGACACCAGATCAGCTTGCTTTTCAGCCAGACCATCCAACAGGATGAAAAACTCCCCCGTTGCTGGCATCGTCCTAAGCAGAAAAAGGTTTCTGAGAGCAGAGCAAGGTGGGAGCAGGAAGGTGAGAAAGGAAGAAAATCTCACCACTCCTGAGACGCAGATCCAAACCCCGCCGGTATTTAGCTCATTGTTGCAAAAAACATCATTAAAAAAATCCGACTGCGGCACTTGAAGCCAAACCTATTTGTTCCTTTAACACCGAATCCCCAGGGAGAGAGGAGGAAGGGACGTCGCTCTCAGCTGTGCTTCCCCGCTGACCCAAATACCCCGGGCTGGAGGGATCAAGGGCCAGGAGGTGACCTCAGATCCGCCGCTCGAGGAAGTGTCTTCCCTCGCTTCCCGCGGCTTCTCCCGCTCGCGCCGCGCAGCTGGGACAGGGCGGCCGCTGGAGGGGACGGGGACAAGATGCACAGGGTCACCTTCCCCAGGCACCTGGCATTTCTCAGAGGAGAGATGAGGCAGCCAAAGGCAATTCGCCTTCTGCACCTCTCCTACAAGAGATAAATCACTTTTTAACTCATCCCAGGCACAAGGAAGCTCTGCTGCTGTGACAAACCTCATCAAGCACCTTCACAGCCCTCCCCAGCCCTACCTGGCTGCAGTTTTGGGAGGCCAGGCAACCTCGTGGCCCTTCCCAGGCAGAGGCTGTGGGGGAGCAGGCGGCTGTGCCCCCCTCGGCGGGGCTCCCACAGCACATCTGGAGTGAAAACCAAGCAGCTGTTTCATCTCGTGCCCTTGAAGAGCCATTTGCGTCATCCCCCTGGGCTCTCAAAGCGAAGCCTGAACCGCTCCCAGCGGCTCAGCCCCATGTGCTCAACACCCCCCGCAGGCCGAGCCAGTCCCAGGGACGGACGGTCACGGCTTAAATAAAGGCAGATGCAAAAGCCAGAGCTGAGGAGGACACCACGATGCACGGCGGGATGGGAAACTGAGCTGGAGAGCAGCAAAACAGAGCTGAGGAGTTTGAAACTGAAGCTGGGGAACCCCAAATCGAACCTGGGGAGCACGAAGTTGAAGGTGGAGAGCACAAACTGAATCTGGCAAGCATCAAACTGAGGCTGAGGAGAATCAGAATGGCCCAAAATGAAGGTGTGGAGCCCCAAACTGATGCTGAGAAGCCCCAGACCCAAAGCTGTGGAGCCCCAAACTGAAGATGAGGAGCCCCAAACAAAATCTGAGGAATACCAAACTGAACCTGGACACCACCAAATTGAGAGCCAGAAACCAAAGATGGGGAGCACCAAACAGAAGATGAGGAGCCCCCAAACCAAAGTTGTGCAGCCCCAAACTGAACCTGGGAAGCACCAAACTGAGGTTGAGGAGCTGCAAATTGAAGCTGAGGAGCCCCAAACCAAAGCTGTGGGGCACCAAACTGAAGCTGGGGAACACCAAACTGGTTCTGAGGAGCCCCAAACCAAGTCTGGGAAGAACCAAACTAAAGCTGTGGAGCCCCAAACTGAGGAGCCCCAAACTGATGCTGAGGAACCCCAAACCAAGGCTGGGGAGCTCTAAACTGACACTGAGGAACCCCAAACCAAGGCAGGGGAGCACCAAACTGAAGCAGCCAGGCTTCTCTGGATGGGAGCTGGTGGTGGTGGGGCACTGTGGTGGCAGCCACTGTGCATCATGTGCAGCTCAAAGCCAGCTAAACTCATTAATTGTATAGCAAGCCCTGCTTGGTACCATACCCTAAAGCTTCAGAACAAAGTCCTCCTTTATCAGGTTTGGCTGACTTCTCCCCCCCAAACCCCCCCCTCTTTTGAAAACAATTCCACAACAGCCTGAAAATTGGAATAAATAGAATTATTCAGGGGAATTATTCAAGGCCAGGTCTGGCTAAAGACCCTTTCAGTACCCTGTTCACGGTGGTATTAGGACATAGGGCAAGGAAATACGTGAATGTTGTAGAAGTGGACACTCCTGTCATTGTGCCATGATCCCATGGCCATGGATAAGGCAACAGCTTCCCAGTGATCAGACCCAGCAAGTGTCAATCCAGTCTTTGCCCTAGGGCAGCTTTAAACCACTGATTTAAACTGGTTCAGGAGCACAGAGCACTGGAGCAGAGCAGGTGGGGAATGCACTTTGCTTTAAAAACCCCACCACACCTCTCCTGATCGTGTGTCTCTGCGTCCCCTCACTCCCAAGGATGCAGGGGACTTTTAAGAGCCGATGCCCAGGCCACCTCCTGTAACCACTAAGTGACAGATCCCAGCTTATGTGAGAGAAAAGTCCCAAAATGAGCTGCCCTGTGGCCACACTAAGTAGAGATGGAGACAAATCTGTGGTTTTGCTTGGCAAGCAGCAGGCACAGAGTGTTTGCTTGGGGTTCCTGCGCTCAACATCCCGGAGAAACTCAGTCCCAGCCACATTTTGCATCCATTTCATTCCAAACCAATAAAACTCGACCCTGGCTAGAGCAAAATGGCATTAGAGCTGGTTTCTGGGCTGTATCACATCCTCCCCATCCACAGCCTCAGCCTCGGAGGCTCCAGAACTGATCCAGAAATGCAAATTCTTGTGAAATCCATCCAAAAGCAACAAGGCAGCATGTGCTCTGCAGCTGAAACCCACCATGTGCCCAGGCGGGAGTTTTCTTCCCAGCACTCCACTCCACAGGCCAGGAAGGTTTTTCTTCTCCGCGTCGCCTCTGGGTTGCAATTTTTGAGGGATGATTCACCTACCACACACTAAAGTTACCCAACAAACAGGAGCTGCAGCTATAACAGCTCCTCAACACGGGCTGTGTCCCATCCAGACGGTTTTCCGTGACCCACATGCCCAAGGAGGCCGAGGATCTTGCTACTCCAAGCTCTCCCGGTGCTGTGTGAGTCCAAGCGATGTTGGGTAGGTCCATGTTCCCCCATGTTCCATCTCCCTGGGTGAGAGCCCAGGGCTGTCTTGGCGTTCAGCTGCCGCTGGGCAAAACCAGTGCCCTCCCGCAGCTCCTGCCCAAATGAACTGGCAAAGACTCTTTAGCACTGGGGGGAGGGCGGGGAACAAATCCTGGGGAAGAGCATCTCCCCCCTCGACTGCGCTGTCAAACGCCTTGCCAGCCCCTGGCTGCGTTTTCCTCCAGCAATTTTAGGAAAAACAGAAAAGTTCCATTTTAATTGGTGAAAATTCCCTCCTCCCACCCGTGGAGCACCAATCTGTAATTAGCCTTTCATGTAAAACGATGTTTATTCCTGACGGAGTTTATCTTGGCACAAACACGCGCTCTGAAATGTGCACACATTTGAAGACTCAAACCCTGCATTTAATTCTCTATCTGCTTGTTAATCCTCATTGTTCCCAAGCCCCTTTTCAAAACACACCCACAGGGAGAAGAAAGTATTTATATATATATTTATATATATATATGTGTATATATATATATATATATAAATATAAAAACCTCCTTCCAGCATCAGGACACCAGCAGCGAGTGCAGCACCAGCCCAGGGTCCGGCTGCCCCCCGGATCCTGGTGCTCTCCCAAACACACAGTGCCAAGACCTCCTGATTTTGTCCATCTTTCCCTTTCTTTAATACACATTTTTCTCCCCAGCTGCGATGCTCCTCCATGTCCCCCCGAAATACAACTGAAGGATGGGAGTCCTGAAGTGGGAAGATGGGAAAAGCACCGTAGGGAACCCACCAAGAGCCCCCAGCTCCACTTTGAAGAACCTGCCCTCAACAGTGGCAGAATCCAAATTTCATGATTCCTGGGCTTAATGTGGAGTGATTTGGGATTTACACTCTCCCAGAAGTAGCAGCCACATCTCCTAACACAGCAGCTCGAGGCTGGACCAGCAGCCCCCAGGATCTGGGGGACCAAAGCAGATCAGATCCTTCCCCTCTGTCCAGCTCCAGGTGCAGATGACAGCGAGAGAGGGGCGGTCCTGAGTGGCTGCCAGTGGCTGCTCCAGGTCATCCCATTTCCAATAGGGCAATAAACACAATATCCACCTCATAAAATGGAAGGGACAGCAAAGGTTTGGGATCAGGGACAGGGGCAATATCAGGGTTGGGATTAGGGTTTGGGTTAGGGTCTGGATCAGGGTTAGAGTTTGGTTTAGAGTCAAGGTCAAGGGACATCGCTCTCCCAGTCCAACACATCCTGGTGGATTGGGGTTTCTTCCAAGCCCCTCACCCTGTGTTTTTGGGGAAACAGTTCCCACTGCTGAAGCCAGGCAGGTCCCAAAGCTGATGGCAATGATTAACTCCGGTGGGACACTGTGGGTTAGCTGTGGCCCCAGCCACCGACTGCTGCACGTCCTTTGGAAAAGCCATGACCTGGCCAAACTTCACTGGGCTTTGACTATGATTAACCTCCCCCAGTCACTGGTACAAGGTCACAAAGCCTGGGAACAGCGCAGCGCTCACACCCCGCCACGGCCATCCCCCGTCCCCAACAGTGAGGTGAGACCCCCTTCTGCTTCTCCAGCCCCAAAATGTGTCATCTCCTCTGAACCCCACCATGGCCACCTTATGTAACTGGCAGAACTGGTAACCAGTTCCTGCAGCCACAGACAACTGAGAACACAGTGCAGCTGAGGGACCGGGCTGGTGGAGCCTCAGGAATTTGCCCTGAAGCTTCATCTCCTGCTCACTAAAAGGGCAGGAGAGATGGAAGGGGGAAGGGAGGGATGGAAGGGGGAAGGCACCTGCCAGGACACGAGAAGCAGCACCAGGACTGGGCCAGCAGTGCTGGGATACGTGATCAGCCAGAGCCAGCCACCATTTCCCAGGCTGTGATCCAGGTGAGCGCTGCCACTTTTGGGGGCACACCTGAAAGTCCTGAAGGGTTGGAGCATGACTCTGGGAGCACCTCGATCCCTGCCCTGTCAGCTGCCCCATGTGAGTGGCTGCTGTGGCTTTTCGTGGCTGGAGCAGCTCAGCCAGCCCTGTGATCCACCAGGACACGGAGCCGTGGCTCCTGGCCAGAGCAGCCTGGCCTGCCCTGTGATCCACCAGGACACGGAACTGTGGCTCCCGGCCAACACGCCTCGGAGCAGATGGCGAAGCAGAGCTGGCTCATGGGCCAGGATGAGGGGCAAAGCCAACAGAGCTCCTCACGCCAAGGTCAGGGGTTCATCTCCCAGCCAGGCACAGGCTCCACGTGCATCCCTACAGGAGCCAGTGCCTGGCACTGATCCACCACTGCATCTCCATCTACATGGTGGCATCATACCTGACACACAGGATCCCAAAAACCCCCAGCACCTGGGGCATCCCAAACCCTTGATGCCTCGGGGAGAAGATGGGATGGATCCTGGCCACCAATGGGAGGCAGGTTGGGCTCCCCTCCCACAACAGAGCTGGTGGTCCAAGGCTGCTCCATCCTAGTGAAATCACTGGGCACTCTCTGTCTCCTCTGCCGCCCTCCCACCAACCCCTCCCGGGCTGTGTTTGGGAGCCCTCCTCCCTCTGCGGTGAGACGGGGGTGAGAAAGGATGCTTTTTTCCAAGCTGGAAGAGACAGAAAAGTTTCCCTCTTTGCCAAATTTCTCCCGAGCCATCTTCTGTTTCCCATTAACAGCGAGGAGAAGAAGGAACCCCGCGGCCCAGCTCCACGCTCCTCCCACCGCAGCTCCCATGGGCACTTGTCCACATCCCAGCAAAAAAAGGAGACTTGAACCCACGCAACCTGGCTGGCTGTGACCCAGGGACCCGCAGAGCGAGGACCGGCGGCGGGTGGAAAACAACCCCCCTGCTCTGCTCTTACATCTCCCCCACGGAAACTTTCCAACTCCAGTCGCTGGCAGGAGCCAGGCTGATCCCAGCTGAATTCCTTCCACTTACCAGCAAATAAATAGCAGTTAAATGAAAGAGAAAAACACCGTTTTTTCAAAGGGGAAAACAAAGAAGTCAGGGAAAATAAATGGAGGCGAAATGTTGGGCTGGTCACAGGCTCACAGAGATCTTTTTCCTTCCCAGTTGGGTCCTTGTCAGCCTTCCCTTCCAGCTAATTAAGGGATACTCAGAAAGAAAAACACTTCCAGCCCTTTGCCAGCCCTGAGCATTAAGGGGAGAGCCCCAGCAGGCTGGACACCAACCCCAGGAGCCCTGGCCACAGCTCCTCACCCGCCCAGGCACTGGTTTTTTAGACAAATAATTGCCACTGCAGGACATCTGCGGCCTTCTCCCAGTGCTGGCAGATTTCTGCACCAGCCTTTTCCCCAAACCCTCTGGTGGTGGGCATCTCCAGTCTTGGAATCATAGAATTATGGGGTCGTTTAGGTTGGAAAAGCTCTCTGAGGCCACTGAGTCCTACCAGTGTTAACCTTAACCCAGCACTGCCAAGCCCATCGCCAAATCATGTCCCCAAGTACCTCATCAGCACTTCCTTTCAATGCCTCCAGGGTGTTTAATATATATCTACACCTTCCCCTAGACAAGGGCTAGTCTTCAAGTATTTCTCCCAACCAACACCTTCCCTGCTGCAAAGCTTTGCAACCCGTCCCTCACTGGACAGAGAACACAATTACCTCGGTTTTTGCAACTTTTTGGGGAGCTGAAGGCAGTGATGCACCTTCTGTCCTCTCTCAGGAACAACCCCAGCCCAGGTTTCAGCACTGCACATTCTCCCTCCTCTCTTCCACATCTCCCAGTCAAGCTCAATCCTTTCCCATTGTGTGGTGGACGGGGATGGGGATGGAAACGGGGATGGGGATGGAGATGGCATGAAATTGTGCCAGGGGAGGGTTAGGCTGGACATCAGGGAAAGCCTCTTCCCCCAGAGGGTGGTGGGCACTGGACAGGCTCACCAGGGAATGGGCACGGCCCCGAGGCTGCCAGAGCTCCAGGAGCGTTTGGGCACCGCTCTCAGGCACAGGATGGGATTGCTGGGGTGTCCTTGCAGGTCTAGGAGTTGGACTGGATGATCTTTGAGAGCCCCTTCCAACTTGGGACATTCTGTGATTCTATTATTCTGTGAGATGGCCATGAGGATGGGAATGGTGTGGGAAGAGCCAAACATCCCAAACACCCATCAGCCAAGGCTGGAGCACCCCCAGGATGAATGAGATGGGAAGAAAACATCCCTGTGCTTTTCCCAGTGCCAACCACACGCTCCACTGGCACTGCCAGCTCTGCCCTGCAGCATCATCTCCAGAGCCACCCCCCACAGCCCTCCAAGCTCCAGAGGGGAAAAATACTGTGGTAACCTCAGCCTCAGCCCCACTGGAGCGAACATCCCAAAATGGAGAGGGCTGGGATTCCTTCCCTGTGGCACCCGGGCAGAGCCGCCCACCCCAACATTACCAAAATATTTCAGTTATGTTACTTATTTGCTTCCACCCAACACAGCCCAAATTGCCCCGAAGACAAAGTCTGCCCAATACCTGACGATGCATGGGGCTGGAAATACGAAAGGGAAAATCGTGGTGGCTGCTCCGGGTGCTTTCCGAGGGGAGGCCCCTCCCCAGGCTGTGCCAGGTGGTTTTTAAGTTGTTTTGCCCCCAAGGTTCCCTCCCAAAGGAGGTGACACCTCCCTCCACGGCCTTTCCCACCTCAGCTCTCCCACCACACCGGCGGCTCCCCCAGACTGTCCCTGGGCTCAGCCCCAGCCCTCCCGTGGCATGAGGGACACGAGGTGATGGCTGACCACACTGAGGACCCTCCTCAACAGAGAGAATCTCTTAAAAAAATCAAAATAAATGAAGGAAAGCCACTTTCAAGCATGCTGAGCAGAGCCCTGGGACAGGCACAGAGCCAGGGCAGCACCCTGGGCTGACACAGTGTCTGTGGAAGAAAGCAGCTCAGTGGTGGAACATCTGGGCTCTTCTCCTGGTGGCCATCGGGAGATTATTTCTTGCTCCAGTGCTGGAGAATTTCCCCCGGGTGTGCAGCACAGACACCAGTGCCTTTGGATAGTGCTCCTGGAGCCTACGGACCAGGAAAAAGATCCCCAGATGACACAACACTTGAGTATCTTCATTAAACCAGACACCCAGAGGGCAAAAGAAGAGTAAAATATCCATGTGATTTTAATCTCTTGGAGCTTCCTTACCTTAAAGATCACATTTGAAAACAACTGGATAGCTCAGAAAAATAGACCAGGCTGTCATTAGGCAAATCCGATCGCTAAAGGAAAGTGAAAACAAGCACTATTTTATTTAATTTTTTTTTTTTTTTTTTTTTTTTTTTTTTAGCCCAGCAAGAAGCAGGTTACACCCCTTTGCCAACGGGCTGTCACTTTTGGCTGACCTGCGCTCATTTAAAAGTTTTTCAGACGCCGGCTGGCTTCGGGGAAGGGCCAGCCCTACCCTTGGGTGCTCGGGGCAGGCGGGGAAGAGCCGCGGCCGAGGTGCCGGGGTTCCCTGCGGGATGAGCCCCCTGCTTCCCATCCGCATCCCAGGAACCCAGCCCCGAGCCCCGCAGCTCCTGCTGCCCCTCGGACGGGGATCCGCGATCCATGAACCCACAACAGCCGTGTGTGGGTCTGTGCTCACGCTCACATATCCACATAAATTAAACAGCGAGCCCCCGAGGGCTTTAGCCCACACGACAGCCACAGGCAGAGCTCTCTGGGAGCCACACAATGTTTAACGAGACCGAGGGGAACTGGGGACAGCCCGGACCACTCCAAGTGCCCCGGTAGCAAAGGGCTCCGAAGGCAGGTGAAACATTAATGTGCTTTCCCGAGGAAATGCCTTCGCTTTTTGCTGCATCAAGGGCTTTGAAATGGGAATAAACAACAGGGCAGGTTAATGAAGGCTTCTGTCAGTTAGCGGGTGAGGTCTGGTGCTGCGAGTCAGGGTTAAAAGCCCCGCACCCCATCTCTGTGGCCAGGGAGCCTCCTCTTCCTCCCCATGGAAATACGGCTTTTTGGGGGTGGGGCTGGGAATCAAAACTACCCCTGTCCCTACAAAACTCACCCTGTCCTACATGTGCCAAGGGTGGGATTGCTGTAGGGAACACACCCCACGGCCCCCAGGCTTGTTTTCAGCTGCCTGAGCACCAACTTCAGCCATCCATGCTCAGGGGCAAAGGGAAAAGCCGGTGCTGAGAGGATTCAGCAGCGTGGAGCTGAAGCCTGCCAGGACTTTGGGGTGTGGAGGGATGTGAGGAGCCAGGGGCAGCCCTGGAATGCAAAGCCCCAGGAGTGGGGTGGGTCTAACCCCTCTGCTCTCCCCAGGCCCGCTCCATGGGGATGTGCTGGAGGACACCAGCCCGCCTGTGCTCTGTGACAGCCCCGGGGATGCTGCTCCCAAGGCCTCGGCAGATTCCTCAGCCTCTGCAGTGATCCTGGCACGGGGCAGCCCCTTCCCAAGGGAGCTGGCACAGCTCGTGGGGTGGCATCAGGGACAGGCAGAGCAGGACAGGGGTGCTGGGTGCCAGCAGTGAAGAGAAGAGCAGTGACACCACGGCAAATCCTCACGACGGGGCTGAGCAGAGGCAGCCACACATCACCGGTGCCCCTGTGTCCTGGCAGGGAGGGTTCCCAAATCCCAACTGCTCCAGCTGAAGTTGTGACAAAATGTCAAACATTTTCCACTGGCCAAGGACCGACTCTGAGTGGAACAGCAAACACAGCCAAATCGTGCTCCCCACATCAACCACAGGCACCCCGGAGCTGAAACCGTCCCCTAAAAACATCCCTGCTGCAGCACTGATGCACTTGGAGAGCAGAAGGCTCGGGATGCAGGACCCCGTGTGCATCCACACTTGTTCTGAAGTGTCCACGAAGCTTCAGTGTGCCCAGGAGCTGGGAGGGAATGGGGAGATGGAGGAGCCGAACCCCCGGCAGTGCCGCTGTCAGTGCTGGCAGCCGCGGGCCTGTCGGGATCACACGGAGTTTGCAGAGCCTGGGAGAGGCTGGGTTTTGTCTCCTCTGCTAATGAGACTGATACCAGCTGCTTCTCGTTGAACCAGTCTGACCATCGGGCCGAGCCAAAACTGATTCATTCATAAGAAAATGGGAAAGGAGATCGACTCGTCACCCTGACTAATGGGGAACAGGGCCAGCAACCTGCTGCTTCCCCACCAGCCCCGCCACATCCTGCTCACTTGGTTCTTCATCGTCTTCCCGAACTCCAGCGCTCAGGGGAAGCTTTGCCCCGGTGCAGTCGGGTGATAAAGCAGGAGTTACCTGCTGCAGAAAGTGTCGGCACGTGGCCAGGGGCTGGAATCACCCGGCAATGCTGGGCATTTAGCAATAGCTGATTCCTGATTCGGAAGCAGAGGAAACATTAAAGCCTTCAGAGACATGGCTTTCCATGCTGCTCTGCCTCGCATCATCTTCCCAACAGCTTTTAGGGTTGTTTTTTATCTCCGTCCTTCTTCATCCGGCAATAAAAATCTAAACAACCGCCTTTGTGGAGTGGAAAAACTCTCCCTGCTGTAAAAACTGTTTTCTGTGGGTTTTTTGGTTTGGTTTTTTTTTTTTCGTCATTTTTGTTTATGAGGCATGGGGAGCACAAACTGTGGCAGGGGGAGGCTGCAGATGGTGGGGCTGGGAACCCTGGGGTTGGGAGGATGCTGTCCCAAGGGAAGGAAATGAGCTCTGGGGCTAATCTTATCTCCAGATGGAGATTAGGATGGGCCAGCAGGAGTTAACAGCCAGGCACAGAGGTCAGACCAGGACCTGAAGTGCCTCCTCTCTTTGGTTCACGCTTTGGTTGATGAACTGAAGCGGGGCAGAGTTTAACAGCTTAAAAAAAAATCTGCCACGATTTCTTAGCTTTGGGCAACACACTGGATTTTATATGGATCTCCCTTAATAAAGGCCCTCCCCTATAGTGCAGATCCTGAGGGAGTTTCAGCTCTCTCAGTTAAAAGCCTGTGACACCATCCCTTGCCCCCAGAACACCTGAGTTTTTATCACCTGACCCTGCAGACATCAGGGCAAGCAAGGCAAAACTTTTAGTTCTTGGTGAGAAACCCACCCTGGGTCTTGAAAATTCCCATTTTCAAGGCACAAAAGCACCAGCCAGGCCAGTTTGGGTGGGGAAATGCCCCAAATCCTGACGCTGGGAGTGCTCAGCCTCCTCCACATTTCCACTGGGACAGTGGAAAACTGGGACCACGTGAGTCAGAGACAAGCAGAGCTCTGGATATCGCAGCCGATGTCTCTCACCTCTCCCACACCACCCCAGCAGGCTGCGGAAGAGTTGCCAAATATAAAATTTTCATTTTCCCATCTGGGTTCCAGGGCAGCAATCGAGCACTTTGCACGTGACACTGAGATTGGAAAAGCCTGGTGCAAGGGCTTTAGGATTCATTCCCAGCTGTCCCTCCCAAGGGCATCCAGACCCCCAGCACTGGCCCCATGCCCTCGTGCGGCTGTGAGCGTGCACCCCACACCTGCTGAGCAGGACAGGAAAAACCTGCAAGGGATGGAAATCTCATTCCCAAGGTGCGAGGGAAAAGCTGCCCACAAAGTGTTTGACAACATCCCTGTCAGTCCTCACCCCTTCCCCTCCCAGGCTGGTTTCTCACCAATTCTGAAGAAGCTTCCCTGGCATCAGAGCAGTCAGCACAGCTTTCATTCAATGCTGAATTTCCCCCTGGGTAGGGGAATGGAGGGGAAAAGGCAGGAGGAGCCTTGCAAAGACCTCAAACCTGCAGCAGTGCTGGGGATCCAGTGCATTTACATTATATTTACATTTAAAAAAAAAAAAAAAAAAAAACAAGAGCCCAGCACGGCCGATATTGCCTCCTTGGCAACGGCCTATCCCGATACCTCTCTTACTATTATCCTCTGCAATTAAGTGATAAAGCTGTAATTGCCTTATCTGAGGCAGCTGGGCAAAGCAGCAAAGCAGGAGCTGGTCTCCACTGCATCACCCTGGGCATTTTAAAGGCACCCTGCCCAAAAGGATTCTCCTGCTTTGTGGACAGATAGGACCCTACAGCAGCTTCCTCCCCCCCAAACCCGGGGCAGCAGCATCACCCCTGTGCCTGTGCACTGCCCCACTTCCACCGCCAGCTCCCAGGCAGGAGATGATCAGCCCTGGCCAGGATGGGAGCACATGGAGTGAAAGGAGCAGCTCTGGAGCCACTCTGGCTGTGGGAAGGCAGAAGCAGATGGTGGAGGGACCAAACCCCCGTCACCAACGCCTCTCCCAGCCCTTCCCACATCCCTGCTCCAGCATCCTGGGGAGCAACACGAGGCCAGGCAGCCGGGAGAGCCTGCCACGGGCCAGGGCACTGTGAGAGCAGCCCTTCGGTGTGGGATCCAGCTGCACCAGTGGGATCGGGGCACTGGTTTTGGAGGAGGTGACCCCAGTTTTCCACTGGGGTGCCTTGGCATGGGGAGCAAAGCCACACCCAGCTGCTCTCAGGCTATAAAAAGCCCAACTTGGTATTTCCATCCACATGTTCATCACCTCTAAAGGAGCTCTGGTGGGCTGTGGCATCGTCCCAACAACACCAGCCCCGATTTCAGCTAAGTTTGGTGTCCCCTGAATCCTGATCCTTGCAATTTTTCCAAGCCTTTTCCTGTTTGACCTCAGCACCTCCCCGACCCTGGGGAGCTGCCACCAGAACCTTGGGAAAGAAAACTCCAAAATCCTCCCCTGTGCGAGCATTTCCCAAGCACGCCCCGATCCCCCTGGCCAGTGAAGGGCAAAGCCTCCCTGCCCCTGCAGCCCCAGCCCGGGGGCCACGGTGAGGGGCACCGTGCCCGTGCCCCCCTCGCAGGGCGAGCAGGCTCCCGCTGGGGAGCAGCCACAAGAAAGGCTGGTGCGATTTGCATCGTTAGCATTCTTTCCGTTTTAATAACCCAAGGTGTTACCAGCAACACTGTTACTGATTTTTATCTCCGCAGCGCCTTTTAAGAGCGCCAATTTGTTTTTCTTGGAGATCTCATTTTGTTTTATTAAACATGACACCGAAGAGGGGGAAAAAGGAGACGTTCTGGGCCCAGAACGAAAATATCCCGTTTAAATACCCTGTATTATTTTCTTGGAAATGCTTCTCCGTTGACTTTAATTAAGCTCTCCCTGGGCTCGCGAGCTTGGCGTGCTTGGCTCTCAGGCAGGTTTAATCCCAGACAAGCTCCCCACACCCCCACTTGTCCCCGCTCCCACAACTCTTTAGAAACAAACTGGGTTTTGCTGAAATACACAGATTAATAGCTGGCCCACTGATGCCTTTTCCTGGTCTTAAAATCAAGAGTGAAACACAGTTAGAAGGGGAAAAGGGATTTTACCTCAGTATTTATTTTAAGGATCCTTAGGTGGACACGTCCAGGTCAAGTAAAATGCACTCCACAAAAGTGCACCCAAAAGATCTGGTGTAACATTATAGGTGTTACTAATTAGCAGATCTATCAAAAATTCCCCAATGAGAGGCTCAAGTGAGCCCCCCTCCCCAAGGAACCTTCCCCTGGATTGTTCTATCTTGGTTTACAGAATGTGTTCTGGAGAGGACCTTGGGCTCTGGGGCACACTGATCCCTAACTACGAAGCTTCTAAAATGTTTAGTCTCTTAGCTTGACAAACAAGTCCAAGAATGTAGGCAAAAAGCACTGAGACAGAAGCTGTAAAAAAGATATAACAGGTATAAAAGAAAAGGCAAAAAACCTTCATGGCATCACCACCATCGAGAACATCGTGACGTTGCCTTTTCGTCACCGGTCACAGTGTAAGCACACGGCTACAACCGCTCTGCTCGCTTTGCCAGAAGACTCAAAAAGCAGCTTTACTCACTTATTTTTTTGTTCTCTCTTATTTTATTATATTTTTATTGCCATTGCGAGGCTGGGGGGGATCCATCTCTTGTGCCTGAACATGTCCCAGAGCTATCAGGGCAGGCAGGGTGGCCACAGCCAGGCTCTGGTGACCACAGTGCCGCTGCTGAGCCTTGTGCTGGGTGCTGCCGTAAAATCAATAATTCCCACCCCCCCGTTGGTAGAAGGAAGCTCTTTAGGATGATTGCAAACACTCCAAAAGTTGGGAAATCCCAGGAGGGAGCTTGTCTGGGCATCATCTGGTGCCTACCCATTATGTAATTACCGTCAATCTTTAATCACAGATGATACTTTTCTGTCGGACTCCAATCAGACGGAGCATGGGACACACAATCCTCACTGAAGGAGTTGCCATCAGATGTGATTCCCACCTCAGTGAGCTCCAGGTTTATCCACTGAGCTCCCACTGCTTTGCACAGGGTTTGTGGAAAAAAAACCCTCCGGCTCCCTGGCAAACACCCACATCCCCCGAGAGGGAAGGATTTTGCCTCCCTTTTACGCACAGGATCTGCAGGCGGACAGATTAAGGCCAAGAGCTTGAAACAAAAGCTTTGTTTTGGTGCCTGATATGAGATGACCGAGAAAAGGGCCTTTGGGGATGCCACCGGGCAGGGCAGCCGCGTGCCCTGGAGTCCCCGGCCCAGCCGGTCCCCGGGATGGGGTGGTGGGTGGGTGCTCAGAGCAGGTTCCTTGGCTGCAGGCGCTGTGGTAGGGTTGTTTCTGCTCCCTGAGAAGGGCCCCGGTGTTTGCCCGGGGCGAACCCCAACAAGTCAGCCCATGCACTGAGCGCCTGAGCCGCTCTGGAGCACGCGGGGCTTCCCGCCCCGGGAGAGGCAGCTGCTCTGCAGGGAATCATGGAATGGTTTGGGTGGGAAGGGACCATCGTGGTCCAACCCCCCTGCCATGGGCAGGGACACCTTCACTGGACCAGCTGCTCAAAGCCCTGTCCAACACGGCCTTGGCAAAGCGAGCAAAACCCGTCACTGAGCTGCTAAATCCAACCTCAGAGCCAAAAAATTCCCAAAGATGCGGAGGAGCAGGGTTTGGTGAGCTCATCTCCTCCAGCGTGAGGTTTTGCAGACCAGATTCTCCCAAAACCACGCCGCTGGCAGCACTGACCCCAAAGCACCCTCCCCACCTGGCACTGGGGTGCCTGCACCGGGCCACAGCGCCGGGAGCTCCCATTGCAGCAGGGTGGTGCAATCCTCCTCTGCCAGCACCCTGCGGGGTGCAGGGATGGAGGTGCAGGGTATCCCCGAGATGGTACCCCCTGGGGTACGCAGAGGGGTGCTGGGGCTGCCATCCTGCCACAGCGTCCTCTCGGTGATCCCACATGCGGCCAGGAGGTTGCTCAGAGCACGCTGGGCCGCTCCTTGCACGGAGGGTGGCACGGCACGGCACAGCACGGTTGCCAAGCATACCCAAGATGAGTTCCAGCAAAACAACTGGCCACGGGCACGGGGCTGTGACCCAGCAGCTGTTCCCGAGGGTTTTCCCCCGTGTTTCACCCCTCTCCAGCTCTCGAAGGATGTGCTGGGGACAGGGGGCAAGCTGGTGCATCGCGTAATTTTTTAGGGATCTACGGCTAAAAGGGCAAGGGCGGGGGCGGAGGGAAAACCCCGCAAACGTGCTGCTGGAATGCAGGGCTGTGGCACCCTGCCCGCGGGAGGTATCCGAGGGAGGCCGGAGCAGCGCTGGCCGCGGCCGGAGCTCCGGGCGGGCAGCGCAGCGCAGCGGGCAGGGCGTGCGGGCAGCGCCGCGTCCCGCCGGCCCCGGAGCTGGCAGGACCTGTTGTGCGAGGTGCCGGGGAGAGGCTGGAATGGCTCGCACCTGCGAGCGTGTTGCAGCAATTCCCAGCGCACGTCATGCGGGTTTTGCAACCGCCCCGACCGTCTCGGGGTGGATGCGCGGAAAGGGCCCGCGGAGAACCGAGCGCTCCGGTGCCCGCGGCGGGCACGGCAACGCCCGGCGGGACAGCCGGGCACGGCCCCCGGCCATGCCCAGCCTGGCACAGCCCTCTCCACCAGGCCTCTTTCAGCAGGGCTGAGTGCCAGAGGGCAGCATCTCCTTGCCTGGCAATAGACAATAATCAATCCTTCGAGGAAGAGGAAGGGAAAACCCAACAAATCGCTGCTGTAATGGGTGCAGCAGCGTATTTGCACACGTGCTGTGCTGGTGTCCGGTCCTGTTGCTGCCCATTGCCGTGGTGATGCCATGGGATGCACAGGCTCAAGGTTGTGGAGATGCAGGGAAAAGTGATTCCGCAGGAAAAAGTGATTCCTCGGGGAAACCACCGGCTGCAGGATGTGGGTGTGTGGCCTCTGTCTCAGCTGGGAGGTTCTGGTGTCCTCCTCCATGCTCTGACCCGCTCATAAGAGATCAACCTGAGGGGTGATCGTTCCAAAAAAAGGGAGTGGGAGAGACCGAGGTATTTGGTGATGTGCCAGAGAATTCCGTATGGCACCCAGACAGCAGCCAACAGTGGGCAGAACCCCAATATGGTTGGACCCGATGCTCTTAGAGGCCTTTTCCAACCTATTCCATGATTACGGAGCCAGGGTGGAGCCTCATTTGTGTCCAGCAAGGGGGCCCAGCTTTGGAACTGCCCATGGCACCACCCCAAACGCCGCCAATGTCCCCATGTGCCGCGTGTCACCTCACCGGGCTGCGCTGGCCCCCTGCTGCTGGCATGTGCCACGCTGGCTGAGGGCCCTGGGATACAACAGCAAAAGGCTACTCTGGGCTCGCATCCAGATGGTGCCAAATCCTGCCAGGCACAGCGGCAGTGCCACCATCCCGCCGGGGTCACCTCCCCGTCAGCACGGCAGGAGCGGGGCTGGTCTGCTGCCACCCAGGGAATTTCCCCCGTGCACACCATGGGATACAAAATTCAGCCCTGGGAAAGTGGAAACCCAGGTAATTCCTCCTTCCCCAAACTGCCCTACAGGGAATTCGGCTCCACATCCACCGATCCTGACGGTCCCCCTCACGCCACCAGATTTTCTGGAAGACTGATATGAGGCAGGATGGGATGATTGATGGTGCTGCCTCGTAAGTGGGATAATCCCTGTGAACAGACGTGTCTGGAGACTCTGGGTAAGGAGGGAGAGCCACAGGGGCTGTCCCAGGGACACGGGCAGGTGACAATGCCCACCTGAGCTATGCACAGCCGGCCCCGGGCACTGCCAGCGAGGTCAGCGGCACCTCCCGGCCGCGGGGTTTGGCCCAAGCTGATGAGTTAGGTCTATTTTAAGGTGCTGGATGTGAACTATCCCAGCTGATGGTCGGCTTCCAGCTGCTGAGGGGTTTAAAGGAAATTAAAGGGTGATTTGCCAAACTTGTGGGTTTCTCCCCAAAACAGGAAAAGAAACGGTTCCTTTGCAGCCCCACAGCCTTGCACTGCATCACACCCCATCTCACCTCGTGCCTCCACATCCATCCCAGCCCTGTGACCTGCAACATTCACCTCTTCACCCTCCAATCCCTCCTCAGCCTCATCCTCTTCCTGCTCCCAGCCCAGTCTCAGTGATGGAGCTGCAACTCAGCACCTTCCAAATTTAACCTACAATCCAAACCCCACAAAGTGGAGGTGGTTTTGTTCATTTAGTTGCAACTGAAAGGACCAAAAAACTCCAAACCAACTGCACAACTCCATGTCCCACTTCTTCCTGTGCCACAGCAAGGTCACAGGAGCTGCCACCACTCAAGGACAATGGCCACCAGGAAATACAACCCTTCATCTTCTTGGCTGGCTGGTGAAGGACACTTAAAAGTAAATTAAAAACCACTAAAATGGCAAATGTGCTGGCTGAGAGGGCCCCTGCAGTCTTGAAAAACAAGAACCTCCCTTAGAAACAGCACTCCGGCCTCCTAATAACCTTAATCGCTCCCAAGAACCAGGTTTAACAACATGACTGGGCTTTGTTTGCTTTTCAGGCTGCTTTATCTCACAGGGCACCTTGCAATCAGCTCAGGCAAAACCCCAGTTCCTCTAAAACTCCCCCGTTTCCCTGCAATCACAAACTCCAGCTTCCAAAACAGAGGCAGCTGAGCTGGGGCAGAGCCTGGTGCTGGCACCTTGGCATCCCACCATGGGAAACCCCCAGTAAATCTGGGAAAGCTCCATGGTGCCCTTTGTACTCCCCAGCTGGCAGGGCAAGGTAGTAAAAACGTCCTTTTTATCTCTTTTTGCTGGATTTACATCCCCATCTGGGCTATGTAAATATAGTTCATATCAGTGCATCCCTCCCTGGGGTTAGAGGAGGGTTGGAAACCCGGATGGACATGGGAAAGGCCCCAGGAATGCTGAGCTCCACGGCACCCTCGGCCAACAAAGCTGTGAAACAGGGCCAGCACAGCACCCTGGCAGTTAATAAAAGCTCCAAATCCTGCAGATTTGGGTAAGAAGGTGACAACCACAGTGTCACCTCCAGAAGATGGGAGCCTCCCAGTGCCAGCACTGCACGATGACCCCATCATCCCAATTTAGTTGGGATCATTTCCAAGAATTACCTCTTGCAATCAAAAACAATGTGGAGGGAGGGGATTCTCCCTCTCCTCTAAAGGGGCTCCAAGAGAGCTGAACAGGGACAGGACACAGGGAATGGCTTCCCAGTGCCAGAGGGCAGGGCTGGATGGGATATCGGGCAGGAATTGTTCCCTGGGAGGGTGGGCAGGCCCTGGCACAGGGTGCCCAGAGCAGCTGGGGCTGCCCCTGGATCCCTGGCAGTGCCCAAGGCCAGGCTGGACATTGGGGCTGGAGCAGCCTGGGACAGTGGGAGGTGTCCCTGCCCATGGCAGGGGTGGGATGTGGTGATTTTTAAGGCCCCTTCCAACACAAGGCACTCTGTGATTTACCCTCACCTTGGGATTTCTCTTCCCAGCTGCTGGAGCTCCAGCCATGCTCACCCACCCACGGAATCTTCCTCAGCCCAGAGAGGAGCCCATGACTTCTCCTCCCCCTCTTTCATGTGACTGTTAGCACTGAAATGCTTTATTTCAGAAAACAAACTCACTCTTTCTTACCGAGCCTGCATTACAACACTGGAGTAAAAATAGCCTTTTCCACCTGTGCTCACCTGTCCTAACGATGTGAAATCAGCACAAAGAAATTCCCCGGCAGAACAGATGGGAATTCAGGAGTAAAGGCGGCATCAGCCCTGCCTTGGCCTCAGGATCTGGTCAGCCAAGGACTGTGGGCCATGCACCATCCAGCTTCCCTAAGCACAGGGAGCTCCAGCAGCTTCTGCTCCCTGTCTGGAGCTGGACTAAAGGGGGGAAGCTGCTCCCCAGATTCTTGCACACAGATCAGAAGATGCTGATGGACACAGGGATGCACACAGAGGAGCTGCAGCCAAACCAGACCAGCTCCTCAGGCCACCTCTCTGATTGCTTTCAGTTCCATTTCCAGGAACCAAAACATTAAATATTAAGCGAAGAGAGTTAATCTATACCTGGGATATTGACACAAAGCAGAGGAGGGGGGAAGAAAAAGATAAATAGACCCTTTTTTAAAAAAAAAAATCTATGTGTCTCTGCAGGCTGTCCCAGAAGGGCTTTCCAGACCTCGGGCATGGCACCAAGGATGTGTTTGGAGGAACAAGATGCACCAAAAAGTGTCACCCTCCCAGCTCTCCCCGGCTAGCTGGACCACCCTCTGGGACCCTCAGGTGGCTCAGTGCAAGCAGGACCTCTCTGGCTGAGGGCACAGCCCTGGACAGGGACAAGGTCACTTTGTGGTCCCCTCTCCCAAGGCTGGGGCAGCAGACAGTGATGTAAGAAGTGCCAGAGCAGACAGTGATGTAAGAAGGTCAATGCCCAGTTAATGCTCCCCAGGACTGCGCTGCCAGTCAGAAGGGCTGTTGGAGCTGGGGAAGATGAGCGTGCTGGGATGGCTGCTCTGTCCCTTGGCTCAGGGTCAGCCCTCACTGCGGGACCAGCACAGAGGCAGCCATGGATCCGTGGATCCCTCAGCAGTGGAACGAGCCTTGTACAACCGGAGGGAAACATCACCACTCTTCTCCCAGCAAACACCCTCAAGCATCGCTCAACACCTCTCCAGCAAAGCTGGATTTCTTCCCTGGCCGAGTGCTCACATGTATATTATTACTTTTTTTTTTATTCCGGTCTCAGCATTCCTCCACTGCCCCCGCAAGAAAACAAACCCGAAAGCACAGAGTGTGCCTCGCAAAGGCCCCGGCGCTGGCGTCCCGCGGGGAAGGGGCACGCGGTGGTCGCAGCAGCCCGCCCGCCCCAGCCCGCCGTGCTTGTTGACATAGGCAGCACAGTATATTTCTCTAAAGAGCCGAGCCTATGCATTCGATGCATTGCTGCTACAGGGTTTGTTTTCAAAGCCTGACCCCAGACCTGAACTCCACGGATCCTGCGTTTCTCAAGATCAAACGCAAGAAAACGTGACCAATGCAAACAAGAAATAAACCTTGATAATTATAGCCGGGGCGGCTATTGTTCAGTGCCGACTAGCACCCGCTTTAGCATAAACAGAACCCTATTTTTAAAGGGATGCCTGACCAGCTGACACCATTACTCCCCATTCTGCCTCCAAAGCCCCTCTTTGATACAAACCCACCTCCCCGAGACCTGGAGGAGATTTAAGAGCAGAGACAAAAGGCTGAGCCATGCCCACAGCCATACTGGATGCCGCTGTTGGAGCAGGGAGCGGATCCTCATCCTCCCAACCTGCTCCAGGTTGGCGGGGGATGAGGGGCTTCCTGGGGTCCGGCTGTTGCCTGCAGCTGGCGGGCTCAGAGTGACGTCGGAGGACAAACAGACAGCACCGGTCTTTTCAGGAAGGCCATATCACTTAGCCCTTGGAAGGAGCTACAATATTTTCCTGATTATGTTTGCACGCAAACGAGCGCCGCGGGGAAATTATGCAATGCTGAGCGGGGAGGGGTGGGAGCAAGGGAGGAAGGGCTGGAGGGGGGCCCCAGGCTGCACCCCGCTGCCCTCGGCCCCAGCCAGTGCAGCTGCAGCCCCGGAGGTGCCGCAGATGGGCTCCATCGCCGCCGCCGCCGGAGCCTCGGCACCGCAACCCCGGAGCCACGACTCATTAACGGCCTCTTCATTAAGCACCCAGACCAAAATGCATATATTCGTCACCCAGGCAATTTAATTACCCAGCCTGGGTTCACCTCGCACACCCACACGCCCTTCTTTCTCGAGGCCTCTGTTCGGTCATAGCCTTAAATAAATAGATGGCAGGAGCAAGAGGCAGATGCTGACTCCTACAACCTCTGTCTTGGGCACAGAGCCTTTAAACCACCAGAACTTGGAGTATTTAATTTCTTTTGTTACCGCTTCTACCTTTAGAGCCCTGCCTTAGGCTTTCTAGATACAATCACAGGCAGCAGGAAACAGAGAGCTACACTATGAGCTTCCTGGGCATCACACGCGCGCACACACTCACTCCCAGCCCATCAATCACCCTAATTACGACTGGCCACACGTCCACAGCTCTCTGTGGCACTCCGTTACTGCCCGTAATTACATGGTCGCATCGTTTCCCTGGTGAGAGTATCACAGAGTTAATTTGGGATTGTAGATGTGGTGGATCCTGTAATGAATTTCATCCCGGCGCGCTCCCCGCCGCACTCGCCGGCAGCTGAGGGAGGGAACGCAGGCAACGCTGGTCCCCAAAACAAGGCTTTAAGGTCCTCACACACCCCTGGCACTCATCTCTCCCCAGCACAGTCCTGGTTCCTGGCTGCTGCCCACGTCCCCCCCGAGCCAGGACAGCACCACAAGCAGGTTCCCTCAATGCCAAGTGCTCGTCTCCACCCCGCAGATGAGAGCAAGGTGGGCCACAGGTGTCCATCACAGGGATGGATATGATCTTCCAGGGAGGATAGCAGGGCCTGGGACAAGGCCGGGCCTCCCGACACCGGTGTCCAGCTGGGACCACCACACAAGCAGGCTGGTGTCCCTCTGCCAAGTCTACTTCAACAGCAGGCTCTTGGCAGCAAGAAACATCCCTTTTCTCCACGTTAACCCTACCCAGTCTGCATCCTGGCCGGGCCTGTGGGTCCTACTGAAACACACAGCTGGCTGCTGCCCACGGATCTTGCTTTTCAGGGATGTTAAGTGCTGGAGACCCCGCGCTGCCCTCGGAGTGACCGCGCAGGCGGCGCTGCCAGCCCTGCCCTGTGCCGGCTGTCCCTCTGAATGGACCCGGCTCGGAGGAAGCGTGGCAGCCAGGCAGATGCTCTCCTGCAGCCACCCCCGGCCCATAAGGCAGCCAGATAGAAAGCTTGAAAACCCATAAAAGAGAACAATAATAAAGAAAACTAGAGGGGGTGGCTCACACCCAGCAGCTGATTCACCAGCGCTGCTCTACTTTACCCCAAGACACACCGGCAGGACAAGCTAAGGGCGTGTTTTTCAGCCGAATTACTTTTAATTGAGTACATCGGAGCTTAGAAACACATGATGCTGTCGGAGATAAATATAGCCACGGCTACGAGGATGGAGGGGGCAGGGAGCAATCGAGGTTCAACACAGCCGAGAAGGAGCTTCCAGCTCCGGGAGGCAGCGCCGGCCGCGCCGCCGCACCTTCCCCCGCTCCGCTCGGGCATCCCCGCTCCGCTCGGGCACCCCCCGCCCGCCCTGCCCTGCCCGGGGAAGGGGCCGCGGAGCCCGTACCTGTTTTAAACTCTAGCGCCGGGTCCTTCTCCCCCTCGCCCAGGTCGCTCTGCAGCATCATGTAGAGGATCCCGAAGGAGTTGTGGATGCCGAAGATGGAGCCGTTGCACCAGGCGGCGGCGAAGACCACCACCCAGCCGAAGCCGCCCTCGGGGGGCTGGAAGGGCGCGGCGGCCCCGCTCTGTCCCCGCTCAGCCGCGGCCCCGGCCCCGGCCCCGGCCCCGGCCCCGGCCCCGGCCCCGGCCCCGGGCTCGCTCTCGCCCGCCGCCGCCGCCGGCACCTTCTCGTCGCGTTGCGCCATCGCGGCCGCGCTCCGGCCGCCGCCCGCCGCCCGACTGCCCCGCAGCCGGTCCCACATGCCCGCCGCCCCCCCCGGCCGGCCCCCCCGCCCGCCCCCTCCTGCCGCAGCCTCACTCCCCGCCTCCCCTCCGCCGCCTCCATCCTCCTCCTCCTCCTCCATCGCGCCGCTCGGCCCCCTCGTCCCTACCTGCGGCGGGGGCCGCCCACCCGCCCGCGCCCCCCTCCCGTCCCCCCGCGGCGCTCAAAGGCGGCCCCGGGCCCGGCCGCGGCCCCGCATCGCCCGCCGAGCCGCCGCGCCGCCCCCGCCGCCGCATCCTGCAGCGGGCCCGGCCCGGGGCGGGCCCCCGCCAGCGCCGCCCCCGCGGGGCCCGGCGGGGCGCGGGGGCCGGCGGGGAGCGATGGGGGAGCCGCCGCTGCTCCCCGGCCCCGCACAGCTCCCCCCCGGTGCGGGGGCATCCCGCTGGCGCGGCCGGGGGGCTCTCGGTGGCCCGGGCGGGGGATGCTGCCTCTCCCCTCCGCCCCGCAGCGAAGCCCCGAGAGCCGCCCGAGCAGGTGACGAGCACCCGGCGAGGGGATGCGCTTCCTTCCACGCCGGGGACCCCCGGTGGGATTTTTAGCGTGCCCTACCCCGAAAAGTTCGGGGAGCGTTTGTGTGACACCAACGCGGCTTCTTGCTGGGGGGAGCCGCCAACATCACTCCGGCAGCGGGGTTGTTCCCGGGGCCACGGGGCACCCCACGCTGCCTTCTCCGGGCGGGATAGCGGCGGCCACTCAAATTCAATGATTCTGGGAGCTGTTCCCTCGTCTCTGCCTTATTTTGCAGCAAGCTCTGCCTTTTCTCTTCTTTCAATAAATAATTACAAACCCACCAATATATTAAAGCCTGTCTTTTCACACGCTGAAGGTATTTACACTTTCATATATGCCAAGTCTTGAGTTATTATTCTTTCTTTCCCCTAATGGCTTGTGTCAGTGTCAGATTCCTATCAGAGTAAAATAATACATCCCAACCTCCCGCTGCTCTTTCTTTACCTCCAGGGATATTAATTACAGGGCAGGGTGCGGAGCCGGCAGGGAGGCGGCGGCAGGGCCGCACCATCGCCCTGCCTCTCCCGCAGCCGGAGAGCAGCACCCGGCACGGGCTGCGGGCTGGGAAGACTTTTGTCTACGTGCTGCGGCTCGCCGGGCTTGGAGAACCCTTCTAGGACACGACTACAGCCAGGAAAACCTCTCCTCGGCCTTCGCGCCTGCTCCCGCCGGCAAATCACTGCCAGCTCCATCGCCATCCGCTTCCTCCCAGCCAGAGGATGAGGAGCAGTGGCTCTGCCTGGCTCTGAGCAGCCTCTGTGAGCGTCGGCGAGACCCGAGCTGGAGGGATGCGCCGGTGGGGAACGCGGTCTCCTTCCTTCGCCTTCCCGCTTGGGCGCGGCGCCGATGGATGAGCCCAAATCCCCCTTCCCCGGTGGGGTGCCCGGCGGTAACGCCGCGCTCAGGTCAGCCTCGCTGCTGGAGGAACTGCATTTTTATTTCCCTTCCTCTCTGGTGGAGTCTCCTCCCCGGATCCCCATCTCCACAGCGCGGCCGGGGGAGGCTTGGGAGGTTTGGAAGCATCTTCCACTGCCCTCTGCCGACACAACGAGCAGCTCAATTTTAATATCCGTATCACCAGAAAGCCGGCTGAGGTTCCCGGCCTGCTGGTTTTATTTTGTTAAGCCCCTGCAAGCTGAGAGAGAGGGGATCTGGGGTACCTCAGGTGGTGCACAGGGAAGCTGCCCCCCAAAATGTTAATTCTCCACAGCAGCAAAGCAAGGCTGGATTAGAAACAGCAGTGAGAGAGGTGGGAGAGCCCGCTGCCGCAGAAATGGAGACTTCATCTCATGGCGACTTCTTCCCTCCAGAGATGTAGGAGGCTCTCACAGAGTGCGAAGCAGGAGGTTCATATTCATGTGGACCTTGAGCCAGACACAAAACCCAGGGAGCAGCATCTCTCCAGGATGTTGGCTGCACGGTGACTGGACAGAGGGTTTTTGGCCCAAGCATCACTGGGCTGGACTGCACCAGTGAGACTGGGGAGTAAAATCACAGAGGGGGCAAAAAAGTGGGGGTTAAAAGTCTGGGCTGGGTGAGATGATGGAGGTTTCTTCCAGGAGGGAGGTGCAGCCTGGGAAGCTCTGGGAAGCTCAGGCAGGAACTGCTGTGAGACCATGGAGCATCCCTCCAGGAGGCTCTGTGGCTTCATAACCACAAGATGAAAGAAACACTGAGAAAAACCAGATAAAGCTGCTCTTCCCTGGTTGAACTCTCTGCTGAAACACCCTTCTGTGTGTGCCACATGGTTTTCCTCAAAGCCCTGAGCCTGCCAGCTCGGTGAGGGATGTGGTGGATGGCAGCAGCACAGCCAGGCTCTCCAGATCCACATCTGGCATCCCTGGAGAGCTGACAGGGAGCACCTCGTGTTGCAGCTGACGAGCCCCTGGCCACCGGGGTGAGGCATGGCTGTCAGCAGCGTGTGCTTGGCTCCAAACCATGGTGCCAGGGCCTCTGCCAAAGGGATTGGCTCCTGCACGATGTGTGTGCCTGGTTTAGCAGGAGGGAAGGAGTGACCGAATGGAAATATCTGTGCAAACACCTTGGAAATGTTGCAGGGGACGTGGCCTCGGAGAATACAAATTCCCAGTGGCTCTGCAACCTGGCTTTGTTTTAGTGACATGGGGACATGTAGGGTTGTGTTGAGGACAAAACCTCGCTGGCAGCATCTGCTGCTTGGCCAAAAGCTCTGGGAAAACATCTCTGGTGGCAAGCAGAGACATTCACATGCTGGGCACAACCCCTTCCTGTCATTAGCAGTGCTCCTTTCTTTAGACTTGAGCTGTAGTTAAGGCAGCTGCTACATCTGGCCTGGCAGAGACACTGTCCCAGAGGAGTAAGTGGCTCGGGGCAGCCTTAGGGGTGTGGCAGCACTCACCCCCTGGCAGGGATGCTGGAATGCAATGTCTGGAGCCCAAGGCTTGTCCTAGGGAGAAGGCAGAGAGAGGATCAGCACACTGCAACATCCTTCCTCTGCCTGACCTTCCCAATGTTTGGGATCAAAAATATTAGAGGTGGCATTTTCCACCTTTTCAGCAAGATTAGAGTCGATTCTACTTAGTCTGGCTGAAAAAGGAGGCAACTTACAAGTGCTGGTGTGAGCAGTGGGTTTTCAGGGCACCACGTGCTACCGAATCCCACATTTGGCTTCATTTTGGCAGTGGAAATCACAGCACCGTGTCCACTCCGGTCACTCCAGGCTGGGTGGGGAACATGGTGCTGCTCAGATGCTGCTGCCCTACCTGATTTTTCATGCAGTTGAGCGAAACCACTATTTCTGGCCCAAACAGAGGAACAGGGTGGGTCTGTGTTGTGTTAAAGGGCTCCTGGAGCCACACAGCTTCCTGCTCACCTTCCACCATCCATCTGAAGAGGTGTGGAGGGCATTTTCTGAGCGTGCCTCACCGGTTTTCCATATTTCCTTTGAACTAGGAGCTACAAGGGCATGTTCCTGTGGGGAAGTGGAAGTTCCTGCCCAGCCCCACCAACCCCAACCACGACGCAGCCGCCAGCGGCCGCCCCAGCCTTGCCGTGTAACCCCACAGGACCTCGGCACGAGGTGCCAGAGATGCTCTGCTGATGGGCAGAGCGCGAGCCGGCACACAAAGGAGGCAAGGATCCAGCTGTAAATTAATATTTTATAGAACACCAAGAAAAATCAGAGAGGCTAATTACAGCGATAATCATCGTGGCCCGGAGGCATTTCCATGGCAGTCAGGAATTACCCAGGATTACCTCAGCCCTCGCAGCAGCCTGCGCGGGAGGCGGGCGCGTGCGGCGGTGGCACGGCACCCGCCACCTCCTCCTGTGCCAGCTGGGGGTCCACAACCCAAAACAAAGAGCTTTGGCAGCCTCCTGGCATCCCGCTCCAGATTGCACAGCCTTTGGCTTGCTGAGCTGAGTGGGGTGGGTGGAGGGCTGGTGGAATCGTGGGGTTTGGGGCTGGGTGCTCACCTGGGCCCCACTGGGCCTGTTTGTCCCCAGTGTCATTGATGTGGGAGCCATCCTTGACCCCAAGCTGCTTAAAACCCCGAGGGGTTCAGAGAATCACTGGCAAAAAGTTTGTGGATGCACCCCCAGGATAAGTTTTTCCTATGGTTCATTAATTTACTGCTATTAACTGACATTTGCATAGTTTATCCAGTGACAGAATGAATTCCCTGGGCCAAGAGAATCCCCCATCAGCTCCTCACTTTGGAGGGTGGGGGGCACTGCCCACCTCCAGCATGGCACAAAGTTGGCTCATGGCAAACCCGAGACATCTCCAGGAGCTGCATGGCCAGGAGTTCTGCAGGCTCCTGTCCCACAGTGCAGGACAGATCCAGCCCAAACACCTCCAGGGGGAGAGGCTCAGGGAGCAGAGAAGCCTTGGTGCAGCTGGTTTGTGCCCCTGAGGGCGAGCAGAGTGCACTGCTGGTCTGACAGCCAGAAAAAACTCGGGTAAAACCCCGCATGTGCTGTGCACAGAGCTGGGAAGGGCCTGGGCTGAGGGTGCTGCTGCCTTCCCTCACCCTGCCAAGCTCTGTGGGGCACCCCAGGCACACTGCCTGTGCCCCCCAAGCTCAGGTGTGTGCGTGCTGAGAGCACCCAGCGATGCAGGGATGGTCTGGGGGCTCCAGGGGCTGAGGCCTGGGGCAGCTGTGACACCCTTTGGGCTTGCTCCTGGCAGCGCTGAGAGCTCTGGGGCTGCTCCGAGCGAGGGCTGGAGGGCACCGAGGGCTGCCTGTGTCCTTGGGCACAGAGTACCACGGCAGAGGGGCTGCTCACCCCTCCCATCCAAGCGTGAGTCCCCCAAATCCCTGCCTGGTGCTGTCGCAGGCTGTGATGATCCTGGGAGCAGCATCAACCTTCTCGCCCTGACCAGCTGCACTTCTGGCTCTGTTTGGGTCAGGGAAAACTTTTCCTTCATTTTTTGAGATGAGAACGCCTCTGCTAGC